>NC_140936.1:107889810-108489810 GCF_014529385.1 Adiantum capillus-veneris
CACAACCTAAATTGTGTGAAAAAACGGGTTCTGTTTTTGGCTTTTTTCAACTTTTTGCAACTATACCACTCTAGAATTCATGTTTGTGAGGTCTATAATGCTAGAGAACTATCTTTAGTAGTCCTCAACATGTCCTGATGCTTCTAGGGAGAAATAAATGTTAAAGTTGTAAGTTATGACCAAATTACAAAAATTGTCAAATCTTGTTTTTTAGCCAATTTTAGCTCTTCTATGATTTTTTTGGTGGCTTTCATGATATCCAAATGCAGTTTTGATTTTCTATGTCGCATATTGTAACATAAAGCTAATATTCCTTGAGTTTTGGGGAACCTAATACCCTATTTTGCATAGTAGACAACGATGGTTGATTTTTTCAATTATAGAAGAAAACGAAACATTCTAGTATATCAAGTATAGCTTTTTCAATATTGTTAGTTTCTTGTGACAAATACATGCATTTTGTAGGTAGTAACCATATCTAGTCATAAGGATCAAATTTGGCTAGATATTGAATAGTTTCTATGGGATTCTACAACTCATAATGTTGAACCCAGTTTTTTCATGTTTGCTGTATTTAGCACTTCATCTTTGTCCACAAGATTCCCCTTGGTAAGAGATGTATTATTCTTTTGACATGCTCCATGGCTCCTTATGAACCTAAAGGACAATAGGGAAATAAGAAAACATGCATATATTATTTGTATTGAGCGTGGCTATAGAAACTTTGATGATAGGTTTGCAGAATGGTAAAAATTCAACATTTTTGTAACTATTTATTTTGGCCAAAAAAAAAAAGTGAGTGAGAAGCAATCATATGTTCTGATCACCAACCCATTGAAGTTAACTAGGGAATTTATCTCAAGTCCTACAAAAATCCCTAATCTTATTTTTATGCAACAAAACGTAAGAAATGACTGTTTTGATGAAAATGTACTGGTCCATCAACTTTGGAGGCTTGGTGTGACCAAAAGATGAGAAATTTTACAAGTTTCTTAATTTTTCCATGTGTAGTAGGCCTTGAACTATAACCTCATGAAAGGATTTTACAAAATGAGTGGATCTACTATGGTTTTGGAGGTTTTTTCCAAAACCCTGAAAGGACACTTTTATGTCCTGTTAGGTTACCAACCTAGTGTTAAGACAATTTATAGAGCATAATTTCTTGAAAAAGAGCCATTGCTAATAAAAATTGATGAAAGTGTGCATATATATTCCCCAATTGTCTGCGTATGAGGTATTTGTATACAAATAAATGAGTTGAATAAAGAAATCCAAAAGTAGAATTTATGCTAATCTTTCATAAATAAAAAGTAAGAATCTCAACACGCATAATTTTTGGGACATGACATAAATCACCAAATGTGGATTACATAACCATCAAATAGTATCATCTTATGTAATGGAATGGTAGATCTAGTATAAATGCTACATACAATAATGCAAATTTAGATGAACTAAATGTTTTATGTGGTTGTTAATTGAATTGAGCATATGTACAATAACTTGTTTATCCTAAAGTTAGATATCTTCCACACTCTCCACAACCACTGGAACATTTAATGGTCTAGTAACTTCTATGTAGCGGAAAATAACATAGACATAGTGAGCATTTCATTAGAATAGCTTCCTTAATGAGCATAGCAAGAGTGCTTGGATGGAGAGAGCAACAAAAATCATAACACCTAGCTAAATAGGCACAAAGAATACTTCAAAAAGAGAGAGAAATTAAGCTATTGACAATAGTTGAGGACCGGATTTACGTGGAGCCGGTCCCTTCTCCAAAAGGCTTTGTATTATAGGTTTCCCCCATCAAGGGAGACATTTTACAATACAATAATTTGTGTTCCTTCAGTAACTTGCTAGTGCAATGAAGATGGAAGCTTCAAGCACCAAGCTCACACTTATAAAACACAACATCAATTCCCTCACGGTCTCAGATCCAAGACCTCACATGACATACACCTTCAAAGATGGTGAGAGCTAGCGGGGTATGAGAGTAGATTGAGAGAAAGAAGGAGTATTCTTACGAGAAAGAAGTATGTCTCCTCACATAATCACTCATAATAGCTTAGAATAACTTGGTAATTAGCATGGTAGAGGAAATGAGCATGCATTGGAGCTTGGCTCTTGGTTGGATTTTCATCACAAAGCCAAGAGTTGTTGGTGTAGGCCTCCCTTCTCACAAGCTTGGAGTAGATGATGAGTTTTCCATTAAAGCTTGAGAAGGAGATAGTCTTCTTTACTCCACACATGAGATTGAGTGTGTGTGTGTGGTAATCCTTGCAAAAATCAGCCCCCCCCCCCCCCCCCTCTCTCTCTTGGTCTACCCCTCTTGCTAATTGCACCTGCTGACATCCCATTGGCCCCTGTAAAGCTTAGCCAATGACAATAAAAGCATGAGTGATAGCCTTGTGACATGTGTCCCCCTTTCCCCTTTTGTGAGAGCTTTTGGTATTTAAACAATTCAATTTAACTCTCATTGGACCCCTTAGTCTTATGGCCAATAGGAATCAGCCAAGCCATTGGGCTCCTGAATGCTCATTGGACCCCTTGGGATATTGTCCAATAGTCTTCTAGAGAGCTTAATTTCTATTGGTTATTTTATCAAGTGTTTTTAAATGAATTAAACTAAATTTACTCTAGCCTAATGAGAATTCTCATTGGTCCACCTCTATGGCCATCCAATAGTATTTGAATGCACCTTGGGGGCAACTGGGCTAGGGAGCTGACATATGTCCATTATGCCCTTTGTGTAAAGGGAGCTTGAAAGAGTGTGTGTGTGTTTCTCTCTCATCCCCTACAAGAAAAGCTCATCCCTTCCTATCTAGGGATATGTGAAGACTTTATGGTCTTCACATAAGCATCCAATTTTGCTAAGCTTGACCATTTGGACTTTACCTTTGAATTTTGGAACCTTAGCATTTTGGAAGTCTTAATGGGCTAAACCCTAAGGTCTTTGAATCACACTTATGAACATTTCTCTTTTGCAGATGCCCCCCCCTTTGGATCCCTATTTTCCCTCCTTCGGATCCCTACTATGTCCGATCTGTCAGCTTAACCAATATTCTAGCTTTTTCTCCTCTGGTACTTCCGCATATTAAATTATCAATTTAACATGAGAAAATAATTTAGGAGAATTAGATATTAGCTATTATGACATTACCTCTCTCTTGAAATCATAGTCGTCCTCAACTATGGGGTAGAGAAGATAAAGCCTAGTCATTAGTCCTTTTTCTAGCGGGTAGAGGATCCCTATGTTACCCTACAACATCGTTTCAGAATGGATTACTAACCCATTTGGTGCTTGAGAGCCTAGATTGCCGCAAGCATGTCTACGCATTAGTCCTATCAATCTTCCATAGTAGAGTGACAAGCTCTACCTGGTGTTTGGAAGATGTAGTCTCCACAAACTTGATCCTAAGCATGCATACTTCTTAACATTTGTGCACAATAATGAAAAAGAGAGTCTTACAAGACAAAAAATTTGTTCATTTTAAACATTTTTACATTTTCTTACTCTAGGGAAGCATTATAAGCATTGACAAGGTTTAGGTTATCCTTTAATTGTATGCCTTGCATCCATCTAGCATCTTCAAAAGGATAGTTCTTAAACTCAATAAGATACCGTCGGATAATCTTTACCACCTCTCAATACCTTGTCTTCGTGTTCGAGAATGAACTCGAGCTACAGCACCTCTTCTTGGTCCTCGATCTCCAGTGGGTCTTCAATAGTTGTTTCTTGAGGTGGCTCTCCTTTGTAAGCCTTTAGTAGGCTCACATGGAAGCATTGTGTATGATCCAATGACTGGGCAACTTAAGTTGATAGGACATCTCATTGATTGTTCTAAGAATTTGGAAGGGACCATAGTATCTTTTTTATAATTTAGCATAGTACTTTTGGTGTCCCGTAGGATTCTTGCCCGTCGTGTGCCTTAATTGAGCCTTGGGAAATTTAAGCAAGACCCAATCATTTTCTTTAAAGTCTTAGCTCTTCTATGCTTATCAGCAACATCCTTTTTCCTTTGTTGTGAGATAGAGACAACATCGTTAGCCTTTTGGAAAGATTCTTGTAGGTCTCGGCTATACTCATTTGCAGTGAAGATCTTCCCGTGTGCTTTAAGCAGTAGGGAACTTTTGGATCTTCCCTCAATTACCTCAAAAGGTGCTTTTTTTGTGGAGGTACGTATAGTGTTATTGTAGGCATACTCCACTAATGGTAAGTTCTTCTCCTATTGGGACCTTTGATCTAATTTCGTTATGTAGGCTTTTAGTAGATCAAGAATTGTTAGGTTAGCTATTTCACTTTGGCCATCCGATTGAGGGTGATAGGCCAAAGAGAAGTTTAGCCTTGTCCCTAAATTCTCAAAGAGAACCTTCTAAAAATTACTGGTCATTCTAGGATCTCTTTTCGACACTATGGACATTGGCAAGCCATGGTACTTGAAGATTTGTGATATGAAGAGGGTTGCCATTTGATGGGCTTTGATAGTCTTTTTGACAGGTATAAAATGAGCTTTTAGCTGAGCCTATCTACTATCATCCATATTCCCATGGATAGACTTAGGCAATACGAAGATAAAATCCATGGATATGCTCTCCCATGGTGAATTAGGAATTGGCAAAGGTTGAAACAACCCAGGTTACTTTCTCTCTCAAACTCCGTCTTTTGGCATAACACACATTTAGAAACATACTCTTGTATGTTTGCTTTCATGGCAGTCCAATAGAAATATTTTTTTATTCCCTTTAGGGTAGACTGAATCCCTCTATGCCCCGCATAAGGAGGAGCATGAGATTCATACATTACTTTCTCACATAGTGAGTTAATAATGCATAGTCTATTGCCATAGAGAAGATAACCATCTTGTAAGGTAAATGGTTCCTGTTTCTTCCCTAGTGCAAGGGATGAAATCACATCTCTAAAATCGAGATTAATAGCATACTCATCTATCATAGAAGATAGATCATTGTGAGTTGCTATGGAAACCGCATTCACTCTTGGTCATCTTGAGAGTGCATTGGATACATGATCATTGTGAGTTGCTATGGAAACCGCATTCACTCTTGGTCATCTTGAGAGTGCATTGGCTACATGATTATGCTTGCTAGCAATGTGAGCAATATGAAAATGAAATTGCGAAAGGAAATTTACTCACCTCATTTGTTTGTTGGAGAGCTTGGTCTATGTCATGAAGTACTTAAGGCTTTGGTGATCCGTGTTACCATATACATGTGGTAGTGATGTGTGTGAACACACTAGGACCGCCGGGGCATTTTTTTCCCTCTTTAGGAGGTTTTTTCCCCCGAGCATTTTATATACTCCCAACACTCTAGGGCTATCCATATTTTCCATTGCACACTCTCTATTGTGTGCCTTGAGCTTCCTTCGTCTTCTCCAAGCTGTGTGTGTTTCTCTGCAACCCTAATTCCAACAATTGGTATGAGAGCAGGTCACGTCCTCCCAGGCTCAGTCGGCCAGCTTCTCCAGTATACGCCTGCTCACTTTCTCCGATTTCAGTGAGCTTTGGCGAGCGTTTGCAGGTTGACAAATACTTTGGGAGATCTCGTAGAGCTTGGTCTACTCAGATTTTTGATTTGGGCTCATTTCGGCCTCCATTTCCACTACAGGCAGTACTGCACAGGCTATTTTGTCATTTTGTGCAGAATTTCTGTCAGTGTCGTTTTCTGCATAACAGGTGTCTTATAGTCTTATACGGTTTGTGCTATATAGCACGTGTTGTTCCCGCTCCGTTTCTCCTATTTTCATGCAATGGGTGTAGCATTTACCATGGCTGACAACAACAACACAGATGTGTTCAAGATGTTTGCTGCTGAGGACAGGTTGGATGGGGACAACTATCCTATGTGGGCTTATATGATGCAACATGTTCTTGTGTCAAAGGGCGTTTGGAACATTGTGCAGGGCATTGATGTACGTCCTGGTTCTGAGGATGTAGGCGATGTTGAGGATGTTGCAGGTCTTGCTGCAAGGATTGCTACTGTTAGAGTTGTTTTGCCTATGGCACAACAAGCTCGTTGGGATGTAAAGGATGCGCAGGCTCATGCATTGATTGCGTTGTCTGTGAAGCGCACCATTGTTCCTCACATCCGTTTAGCGAAATCTGCAAAACAGGCTTGGGATATTTTGGCTGGTCTTTATGCAAGTCGCAATGAGGCTAAAATTGCTTTGCTGCGTAAAGAGCTAGAGTCGAAGATTATGCATGAGGAAGCACTTTCCTTGCTAGTGTCAAGGATATCAATGAGCAGCTTATTTCTGCAGGTGAAGTCATTTCATACAGTTCCCTTGTGCAGACTGTTCTTGATGCCTTACTAGACTTTTGCTAGTACTTGGAGATTGATGACCCAAGGAAATCCAGAAGTTGTCAAGTTTGATGCATTGTGCACATTGCTGTTGCAAGAGTCACTTTCCAGAAAAAACAGGACTAGGTAGCGTGCAGTTGAACATGCTTTTATTACTTCTCAAAGAAAGGGTGGTAACAGCAATGCAGCCACTTCTTATGGTTCTGCTGCTAGTGGCAAAAATACTCTTCCTAATTCTTCTGCTGGCAGCACTTCGTCTGGCAATTCTGGTGATAAGGGCAAAAAGAAGATGCGTTGCCATTATTGTAAATCTAATGATCACTTGATCAAGTCGTGTCCTAAGTTGAAGGCCAAAGAGGCTAAGAAGAAAGAGGGTGGTTCCAATGCAAATGCTGGTTCCACTACAAATGCAGCCATTGTTGAGTCTTCTGTAAAAGGAGAGTGTAATGTTGATGTTGATGCAGAATGGGCTTTTAGTGTAGAGTGCACTTAAAATCCTGTTGTCCATGATGCATGCTTGTCAGTTGTTGCTGCAGATTCACATGTGTGGTATTTTGACAGTGGTGCTACAAAGCACATTACCTCACATCATGAATTGTTTACCTCTCTCGAGTCTGTCCCTCATGGGAATTCAGTCACTTGTGCCAACAATGCCTCTTATCCAGTTCAGGGATTTGGAAAGATTGTGCTTACTACTGTTAATGGTAGTTCTTTCACACTTGTTGATGCACTTTATGTACCTGGGATCAAGAAGAATCTCTTGTCTGTATCCGCACTTGCTAGACTTGGACTTGTAGTCAAATTTGTGGATGACAGATGTACAGTTCATGATCTCAGTTTTGGTGATGAAATTGTTGCATCTAGCCTTTTGTGTCATGGTTTGTATAAGCTCACTTTGTATGACAAGTGTGGACAAAATTTTGCAAATGCTGTTGCAGATTCAAGGGCTATTTCAGATGCAAAACTTTGGCATGCACGTTTTGGTCATCTGAATTTTGCCAGTTTGCTGCGTTTGCAGAAATCGGATATGGTTGCTTCTTTGCCGCATCTTGACTCACCTGTCAAACATATTTGTGAAGGCTGTATTTTGGGTAAGATGCAACGTTCTAAGTTTCCAAAGGATGGTTCGGTTCGGGCCACATGCAGGTTGCAGCTTGTGCATAGTGATGTTTGTGGGCCCATGCAAACTCCGTCCTTGGGAAATTTGATATTGGGAAGATGAAGATGCATCCAAAGTAGACAAGGGACCAAATTTGGATATATGCAGAACAAGGTGACTGATGTGTGTCCCTTATATAGGTGGAGGATTCACACACTGTGCCAGATTTTAAATGTCTTGGCTCAAGCGGTGATTACTATTCTCCATTCGGACATGTGAGGGTTGGGGTGTTTGGATAGAAAGCCGTGTTATTTTTGCATCTTTCTCTATCAGTTGCGTCATATAAATATCTTTCTCTCTCTTTTACTATAGGCCAATGCCTTCAACTATCAATGCTAGCTCATCTCGAGTGAAAGTGACACAACTCTCCCTAATATCATAGGTGGCAACAGTTGTCTCCTTCAACAAAAAGTCTATTGGTCGTTGTTGCACAAAATGAACATATAACATTTTTGCAAAATATAATGCACAATCTGCATTGTGAAGTGGATGACCATAAAATTCCAATTAGATCCTCTCAGCATTTTCTTTGATCGCTTTGTGGAGGCACTTCAATACCTTCCACCTTACTTTCATTATCTCCGTGTTGCCTCTGCTGGGGGCCGACATACCATGCACTAGAGACTTCATATCGTTGGTCATTTCTTTATTGATCTCTTTCCATTGCATGTGGTTTTGATTTGCCTATTTTGAAAGTTGTCGCACGTCGCCTGTTGGGCCGACATACCATGCGCTAGAGAGTTCATGAACTGAAATGCATTAACAGTCGCTTAATGTTGATCATTAGGCATTGATTAGGTGCCACAAACTTGTTATTCATCGGCCATTTTATCTTACAACTGCCATGGATAAATAACAAATATTCAATATCATTGATAAAAATATATTCTCACGATTCAGTAGTCTCACAGATACACAAAACAAATCAGTCTCGTCCACTACATAAGACCTCGTAAGCCGACTATATCAAATCACAATTGATATGACTAAAAAAAATCACAATGGACGGATCCAATTGGACCACAAGAAAAAAATAAAATACCCCGAATAACATGAAAATTTTGAAATGACTAAAGAAAATTGATTTGATTAAAATACAAGACAATCAATATGATTGAAATACAAATTGATCCGATTGAACCACCCCAAACCAGATAATACACATCAATATAAATGAAATACCTAGGACAAGACAGATAAAACGACAAATTTGAAATGACTAAAGATAATTGATCCGATTAAAATACAAGACAATTGATCCGATTGAAATACAAATTGATCCAATCGAACCACCCCAAACCAGATAATACACATCAATACAAATGAAATATCCCGGACAAGACAAATGTATATCACAAAAAAGTTTAGGTCGGGTAAAAAGATGGTGCCAGTTCAACAAGCAATCGTTGGACAGGATTAGGGTCTGTCTTTAAATGTTCTTTGAAAAATATCAAAACATCAGATGCATTTCTTCTGTTTTCTCGCTCTGCTAACTTCATCCAACAATCTACTTTAATATAAATGGCCCTCATAACATCTTGGTCGGGGTGGTAAAATACTTCTTTTGGAAAATAAACTTTCCTAGTTGCACTCCAAAATCTATCAACATGTCAAATAGATAACCCAATGCATAAATGTCGCTCGATTCTGTGAACGAATCTATGCGCCATGGATCGTATAGTTCAAGAGAAATCCACAATCGCTTTGCAACCTCTGCTTTCTCTGCCTCCAAAACTGCAGGTTCCGATTGCCCGCTTGGATGCAGGTAATTAATTAACACGCACTTAGTTGGCGTCTTGAGCATCATTTCCCAATCAATGATGCCAACACGAGGTTTATTGTGCAAGTAAATTCCAACATTATGTTGAACGGGTGCAGGTATTTGTGCACTATACCATTCGAGTGAGCAGCCGCAATGCCATCAATTAAGGCGTGACAGATTGCTGGCATCTTCTGAATCACTGCTTCGATTTGCATTGTCTCTATCTTTGGTAAGCACTAATTTGTTGGTGGCAATAACCTCCAACCGTATTGTAGCATGTGCATGTGGTGTCTGAAGGCTCCATGGGCAAATGGCAAGCGGCACGTCATGTCCCAGAAGGTGCCCCCATTGTAGTATGGAAATATCGTGATCTAGGGAGCTTTGGTTGTAAAGCCAATGCATCTTACAATGGAGGGGTGAAGCATTTGCATTTCTTGCTTTGTCTAGAAGCTGTCAAATTTTGCCTCACTCCCTCTCTTGTAGCATTTTTCCACATATGTAATGTGGTCTGAAAAGAAGGAGGTGCCTTTGATGGTGTACAATATGCCCACACCAAAAGAGCCTACTCCAACCCTTGTACCTTCTACCAAGGCCTTGTGGGGAATGCCAATTAGATGAGTGCACTTGGCATTCAAAGACGTGCGCATGATTGTGCCACTGTTGGCATCTGATCAGCCACCCACAGTTGCTTGCTCATCTTGGGCCATCTTCAATCTCTTGGGTAAGGAGGCTTGGTCCTGAGATTTCACAGGCTTCATCTTGACCTTTTGTTCCTCCATAATTTGTCCCAGAGCTCTAATTTTGTCATATTGCAAGCATGAGGGATATCTTCCTTTAAGTCTGTGCAACGGACTTTCATATTGCCCAACATTGTCCTAACCTTGTGGTGGGGGTCAAATTCTTGAATCTCTGCTGGAATCAGCAACTCATATTGGCCTTCACCTCATAGCCTATGCTCTATGTTCTCCCACATAGTGCTAGTGAGGTCTTTGATGAAGACGTCGCTTTCACTATTCTGTTGTATGGGACCATTTGCACATGATGATATTGCCAAAATACATTCTTTTTGAATGGCACGTGCGCATAAAAATTTTCTTTTGATCTGGCATCATTTTAGCACTGGACAATTAAAAAACAGCATATCAAATACAAATTCATGGCTGCTTATTGCACTAACACTCTCACACTAGTTCAGACAAACCATAACCATGACATTGGAAACAATTTTCACTTTAAAAAGTAATGTTTATATGTGTAAAATGCAGAGCAAACAAGTAGTTTATGAGTACTTCATCCAGATCAACCAATGTATGTTAACAATTCGAAACATTTTAGAATATTGTGAATTTTTAACGTATATTTTTCACCATGCACTCTCACACTAGTTGAAACAAAGCATACACTAACTTAAAGACTTCAAAAAAATTGTGAATTTTTAACGTATATTTTTCACCGTGCACTCTCACACTAGTTGAAACAAAGCATACACTAACTTAAAGACTTCCTATTTTTCACCGTGCACTCTCATACTAGTTGAAACAAAGCATACACTAACTTAAAGATTATATTTATTCGGGTTGATAATCATTTTGACTTTAAAATGGTATATTTACTTGTGTCAAATGCAATAAAAATAAGTCACTCCTAAAAAAATTATCCAAATCTAACAGAACGTGTTAAAAGTCCAAAACAATTCAAAATTTTCCGATAGAACAAAATACATGAGTTTATAGTTTGCACGTTATCTGGATTCGTTTAAAACATAAAGCCTCTTAGAAGATACATGCATTGTGATGTACATAATGTGTATTTTATTTTAGCTCATTTAAAACACTGATTATATACAAACCGGGCTAGGAAACAACAAAGAACGTCTTCCTCTTTAAAAAGATAAAAATGAATATTCACCATGCAAATTGTGTGCATATACTTTCTTACATAGAATTTTTGTAAATGTAGCATTTAAAATAGCGATTATGATCGATGAATAAAGCATTCTTTTGAATATGATTAGCTAGTATATATTTTCATAAGAACACTTAAAAATAACAATTCAAACATTTGTATATGAAATACTCTTTACGGCCGCATTACCGACCAAGTATTTCATATACTTAATACTTAAGAAAATGAACTGCACATGCACATACAAATTATATGGCGTTCATCCGGCCGGGTTAACGACGTGAATGCCACATTTATGAAAAAATAGATTCTTCTAACAAACAACACTCAATTAGCCACATTACCGATTGAGTACCGCACCAATCTAAGGAGAAATAATGGCTTGCATACGAGCATCATATAGCCACGTTACCGACCTATGTCCATATGTTTTTTTGGAAAGGGGAAGGAAAGTTGAATCACCATAAGGATACTATATTCATCGCGTTATCGATGTAGCACCCAGATAGTAAACCCATACTTACCACAAGGACACCATCTTCCTCGCGTCACCGAGGTGATGCCCCCGTGGTAAGCAGTATTCCATAGAACAGCTTATGCACACACTCCCATTGTGTGGCAAGGTACCTCATGACTGTCGTGCAATATGACAAAAGGCACGCTACCACACAACGCATCCACACACACAAAACACATACCCGGGTGTTGTGGTCAGGTACTCTGCAACTATCGCTCACTACAATGCAGAGCACGCTACCCCATGACCCCCTTTCTCCCTCTCTCCTCTCTCCTCTTGATGTACCTTCAAAGGCGGTCATCAGCTCTCTCTCTCTCTCTCTCTCTCTCTCTCTCTCTCTCTCTCTCTCTCTCTCTCTCTCTCTCTCTCTCTCTCGTCTTGAAAGATGGCTCAAGAAAAAACACCGAGAAGGCCTGATCGGGGACCTATATATATTTAATTATGTGGCCATGCTGGGCTTCTTGGTTTTCTCGGCAGGCCTACAGGGAAAATGTAAAAGCCCGGTGGGCCCACAAGGAAAACCAAGAAGCTCGGCGGGCTTTTACCCTAAACCAGCTTCTTTGTGGTCATGTTACGTGTGATTATGTAAATATGTCAATAAGACCTTGTGATCACACAAAATTTGTGGTAATTACGTAAATATTAAATCCTTGGCGCCGACAATAGAAGAAGGCAAGGGTGGCGATATTTAGGGGTAATTATAACCCAATGAAGAAGGATTGGGTGATTTAAAGGGTTGTTTGTAGCACGACCATGAGCAACAAAGAGAGCACGGGTTGCTCTTATAGAGAGAGAACAAGCTACAGAAGGTTGACAACACTGACAAGATGAGGAGGTCGATGTCCAAAAGAAGAGAAAATTAACAAGTGAGCAAGGTTTTGGGAGGGAGGCAAGCTCTTGGAAGAGGGGATGAGGTGGAGCAGAAAAAAGAAAATCAAAGAGCCTTGGTGTTTGCAAAGCGGCGAGCCGAGCGCAAGAGAGCACTGAGCTTGGGAAGCTGACAAAAATGGACCAACAGCATTTAGAGGGCTACATGCAGAGCTCTTAAGAAGGAAAAGAATGTTGAGCTGCAACAATTTTTTTGGAGAGTGGTGAGTATACAAAAGAGTTGGCGAGCTCTTGGAAGGAGAGATGAGTTGCAATTAAAAGACACCTGCGAGTTGAGATAGAGAAAAGGAGTTGACAAGATGATTTGCAATGCACTACCCACTATTTCTAGGGTAGAAATAGTGGGTAGTGCATTGCAAATAAGGAAGGTTGAGTCTTTCATAGAGAGCGTACGTTGAGTAGGGCAAGGGTGATGACATGCAAGAAAATAGATTTATAGCATCGTGCAAGCTGAGTACAAAAGGAAGCAGGCGTGCTGATAATAAATACAAGACAAGCAACATCGCTTGAAAAAGGAACAAGACGACCAGGGCAAGAAAAATCAACAAGCGTTGGAGAATAGAGAGCAACGAGAAAAGCTATTGTAGGGGGTCCAAGAGATTGAGCCGCTTGGCTCAATCCCAGCCATGGATTTTTGAAGTAATCCAGCGTTGAAGATGATGTTGTTTTTTTTTTAAATTCTTGATCGGCTTTATGATCACCTATCAACTACATGAAAATCTCATCACCCACGTTGATCAACTATGGCATGTGTTGCCTATTGACTCAATGAAAATCTCTCTTGCATACCCTTCATAATTAAATAGAAATGTTCATGCTCCAATGCATATGCCTTATAAATAGAACCGCTTCTCCTTGTTCTCCTTCAAAACTTCACAAGAATAAGCCCTGTGTGCTGCCTTCGGGTTGCGAGAGCCACCTTGCTCTAGGTCGTGATCAACAATCCACCAGAGCAAGTAAACATCAGGCTAAAAGCAAAGGTTGGTGGTACAAAAAAGGGCCAATTTTTTTCCACCTATTTGGTACTGTGGAGGGAAAGTTTGGAGGAAAATGGAGTTTGTATTTCTATTTTTTTTTAGATATGATGGTATTTCTAAGAAATCTTTGTACAATTTTATAATGGGCCACCCCCTGTGAGAGTAGTGGTGTCATGAGTGGATATAGTGGCTTCAAAAATTTTGCCCTACGTTTGCACTAGAGGTGCATTGTGTGCTCTCTCACTCGTCTCTCTCGCAATCTCTCTCTCTCTCTCTCTCTCTCTCTCTCTCTCTCTCTCTCTCTCTCTCTCTCTCTCTCTCTCTCTCTCTCTCTCTCTCTCTCTCTCTCTCTCTCTCTCTCTCTCTCTCTCTCTCTCTCTCTCAGCATTGCATGTGCTTGCAGTAACTCTACTCTCTCGTGCCAGCTCTCCAACGATGAGAATCCCAAAGGCCAAGGGAGCTGCTGAGCATCACCTTCAGCATGCAAACTGAAATCGAAGGCCAAGGAGAGAATGTCCTCCCCTGGCAGAAGCAACAACAAAGGTGTTTCCACCCCATCCCCCCAAGAAACAGAGATACTTTCTTGAACTGCGTTGGTACTATCTTGTTACTAATTTTGAATCTTATAAGGTACTGGTGATTTTGTCCCGAGTGCCATGTTGGCACAATCCATGGTACGTATGCTGCATTTTTGTTCATTTGGTAATCTTAAGGACTACTTTGAAACTGTTTTGGTACTTTCTAAAACTATTTTGGTACTTTCCTGAAATATTTTTATAGTGCTTTGGTAATTGTTTTGCTACTTTATATAACTGTTTGGGTACTTTTATAAACACCAAGTGCTATGCTGGTACTTTCCTTGACGAATTTTAGTCCTTCTTTATTACATTTGGTACTCCATTGGACTATTTTGGTATTGGTTTGGTACTTCTGAGTACTCAAATACTGTACATTTTGTTTTATAATGGATGTTATGTTGGCACAATCCTCGGTACTTTGGGTGCTTTTCTGTGCATTTGGTGTTGTTTTCACCTCCTTTGGTACTTTCTAGTTACATATTTTTTGGTCTTATAGAGTACTGTTGGGTTTGACTTGGGTACTATGTTGTTAATTTCTTTGGTACATTTGGTGCTTCCTTGTTTCTTTCGGTGTTATTTGGAAATATTTTGGTTCTGCATTGGTACTATTTGGGCACTGCTAATATGTCTTGGGTGGTATATTGGTTCTATTTTTGGTTTTTTTGGTGCTTATTATGCTTGGTACTATTTTAAACTATGTTGGTGAATTGATACCATTTTGGTGGTATTTTAGCACTATTTTAGTGGTACTATTCGCGTGGTACAAGTTATTTGGTATTGATTTGGTGGTATTTTGGTACTATTTTTATATTGTTTTGGTACTGCTTGTGTTCTTCCTTGCTAATTGTTTTTTTTGGTAGATAAGTTAATAGAGTATGTCTGTTTTGCAGATGGATTATGCCAAGCTCTACAATGAGTGCCAGTAAAACCAAGACCATTACAATTTTGTAAGCAAGCTGTGTGCTGATGTGAATAGGGGAATGGCATGCACATTTTTGCCAAGGCCTCATGTTGTGGACACTGAAAACACAATTCATGTGTTTAGTACTTGTGTTGTTGACTGTGGGGAGGCTTTGGAGGCTTCTTGCGTGGCTGGTACCTTCATGCTTCCCTATCGACATCAGTACCATCCATTGTGATTTGTAGATGTGTTGAGAACAAAAGATATTTTCATGAAGGCACGTTGCAACACTGTAATCCCTTTGGAGGCAAAGGCAGGCAAAGGCATGGTTGTCAAGGAGGTCATTATTGAAGAGTAAATGGGGTGTTGTGTTGGACACTATACTCATTTGAATTGATGATCTAATCTTGTCTTTCATCTTCATGTATATGTAGGTAGAGGATCTTTTGGTGCGGACACCCATGACAAAACCCAAGTGGATCTAAAGGATCTTCGTGGTCATAGCAAGTCCGATGCGACTCACATGTTCTAGGAAGATCCTCACAAGTCAATGCAGTAAATACCGCATGACATTGATACCATCACAATGGAAGGGAAAGGGGCTCAGTCTGCTCTAGACTCAAGCTTGGTTGAAGATCAAGTGAAAGCTGAAGTGCAAGAAATACTACAAGACCTTGATGCCATCATAATCGAAGAGAAAGGGGTTGAGCCTATTGTAGATTCAAGTAGGAGATAAGATCAGCTGAAAGCTAAAGTGCATGAAATACTACAAGACCTTGATGCCAGCACAATGGAAGGGAAAGGGGATGAGGGCATTGTGGACTCGGTGTAGGAGAGGATTAAATAAGGTAAAGAGGGAAGGGGACAACAGGAGAAACAACAATGGGGAAGTGATCCTATTGAGGAAGTTGCTGAACTAGAGATTGACCAAGGCAAGAAGATCAACAAAGGAATGCTCGCTAAAGAGGTGGTAATTGAAGTTCTCTTGGTGACGAAGTTTTGGATGCAACATCAAAGTTGCAGAGGAGAAGGTGGGTAGAAACAGGAGGAAGAAGACAAAGTGGACTATGGAACATGCTAAAAGTTCACAGGAGCCTGTAGGTGCCAAAGATCCGAAAGGCACAGAGAGGCTTTTGGCACAGAGGAGACCAAAGGGGCTAAACCTGCAGAGGCATCTCAAGGATCGGATGAGGCCAAAGGTTTGGGGGAGGGCAAAGGTGCGGAGGAGACAATTGATGCAACACCCTTAGAAATAGGTGATAGCATTGACTTACCCACTCTCTCCCAGCTCTTCAATGTAAAATCTAGAAAGTGGCCCATTGGTCATTGCCTGCAGCCATGAACCTGAAAGAACTAGCTATTGTGATAGAATTTGTACTTGCTTCTGGCTTAGTATGAAATACCAGCCCATTTTGTTTATGTCAATGGTGTCATGTCACTCTACTCTTGAAAGATGTCAATGTGTTTGTAAACTATCATGTCTTATTGTTACGTCCTAATGTCAAAAAAATTGCTAAACTTTGATGATGCCTAATGTCCAACTTTGCTATTGCAAAAAGGCTATGTTCTTCTCCTCATATAGTTTAGTGCAGCCAAGGACAGATGATGGCAAAATGAAGAACGACCAGATACATCAATACCCGCAGATGTAATGGAGAGCAATAGGGGCCTTCTTATTTTGGATGTCAATGGAATGCTACTTAAGGATTGTGTTGAAGAACCCAAAGATTTGTGGAATATTCCATTCCCAACAGCTGTATGCCCCAAGGTGTGCAAGTCTCCAGACACAAATTTTGTGTGGTCAAACCTGATGCGGAGGACTTCATCATCAACTTGAGGAAACGATGCTACATGATGCTCTGGTCATGTACCAAAGGAAGAATTTGATGAATATAATGAATGCTTGCTTCCCTGAATTGATGAAGATGAAAGACCCCTTTTTTAGGTATTTATCCCTTAAATTTCAAACTCACTTTACTAATTTTGGTAGTATTTTGCACTTTTCTACTGATTTGTACACATTCTGGTATTAAATTGTACTTTGGTACTCTGTTTGGTATTGTGTACACAATTTCCTATTGTTTTGTAGTTTGGTTATTTGCTCATTTGGTACTGTGTGTTTGTTGCTTTGGTACTCTTATTTGTATAGTTGTTCTAACTGCTTAGTTTCTCTATCACATATATTTTTGACCAGTCTCAATGTGAGATGTGGGCTCCCACACTCAAAGATGTGCCAGCAATTTCAAAAGAGTTTGGTGACAAGCCTATTTTTCTAAAGCTCATAAAAAGAGTGTGGCACAAGCATCGGCAGTTCAATGAAGTGAATACCCTCCTTGTGGATGACACGGGATACAAGTCATTGAAGAATGATTACGACTTGTGCTACTTCATTCGATGATATGAGCCAAAATATTATGATTGAAAAATCCGAAGTATATTATGGAGGTCATTTTTCCATGGATCTGTGGGTGGCTAGATGAGAAGTTCCCCATAGCTTACAACCACCGCATACGCTTCTTTTGTCGAGGATGACATTTTGTTGTACGTTGCAAAGTACTTTGTAACTTTGGAGGGGTATTCGTATCGCTTTGACCCCCCATGATGTGTAAAGGACTGTGTAAATTTTCTCTGGTATTTTCATGAAAATTATGAAAATTATCATTGCGCGTGTATCTTGGTCCCTTGAAAAATTTTACTAGCTTTGTACAGGTACTTTTTCTTGCTACTAATTTGGTACTTTTTTGCTACTACTTGGTGACAAGCGTGACTTTGAAGATAATGACAAGTGGGATTTGACAGGTTAGTAGTTCCCCTTCAAGGCTAGATGAGAGGAGGGAAGATGACAACATGAGCTAGGGGAGAGAGATGATGAGAGCAAGGGAGGGTAGGATGACAAAGAAAGAAGAAGGTGGTATTTTTTATAGAGTACCAGAAAGGATTCTTATTACACAATAAGAATGTGCTTTATAACTCTGGTTGCATAAGAACTATACACAACAATCAGCTAAAACCATTTAGCACAGTACCAAGATTTGATACTACAATACCAAAACTGGTGGTATATTACCACCAAAGATTGGTAACACAATAGTAATTGAATGATTGTAAAGGTAGCAGATAGTACCAAAGGTGGGTAGTATAGAGTATCAAATTAGGTACTACATTACTAAAAAGTATCGAATTTGGTATGGTAACATAGAGTATCAAATTTGGTACTACAATAGCCAGCTAAACACAAAAAAACATAGTACCAAAACTTAGTGATATAGTAACACATCTTTCACCTAAAAAGTATAAAGGATAGCACCAAAGTTTTATATTGTAGAGTACCAGCCTTGGTACTGTGGAGTACCAAAGCTTGGTATTGTAAATTATCAAATTGATATCACAACAATGGCACTAGACGGTGTTGATCTCAAGTAAGATTCTATTTAAGAGAATTACAACTGTTGACTGTAACTAGAGTTATAGTTGGGGTAAACACTGTATGGCTCCCCTCCTGGCCACTTCCTTCTTCATATGGCACACTATTGTAGATATTTTCATATATCTCTCACGATAGGTTCAAGTGGTTATGCAGGACAAGGATAGCCTCCATGGGGAGCCGTATGGCTCTAACTAGATGGGAGTAGACCATCACCTGTGGTTTCTGATTCAATAGGGTATATGTATCAACCTTTCCCTCAACCTGGACATAGTACAAACCCTCAACTAGAATTCCACCTTTTATGATATTGTTATGCCAAAGGTCCTTTTCGTGTACTTTAGAAGGTAGAAGTCTTCTTTCTCCTCGGCCGCATTCACTGCAAAGTTATCCCCAATGGTCAATAATTGGTTCAACACCTCAGGGTCTCCTTCATACATATACATGCTTAAATCCTAACTCATTTGGGATAAAAATAGATAATTGTAGTTTTTCTCATAATCCTCATCCTCATCACTATCTTCTTGTACCGACTCTGTCAATGGCTAGATGGAGGCATATTTCCATTCTTCAATGTGGTGATTATTATTGCATTTCCTCCACTCCCCATTCACACATGGAACACAAAATCATGATAGCATCCCAAAACGCATATCGCATGGATTATGTGTTGAGTAGCCATCAACACAATGAAATGAGCAAGAGCCTGCAATTGGTTTACAGTCCCATAGTGAAGAACACATCACCTCATTCGGTGAAACCAACCAAAACACCATCTTTGTCCTTTCTCTTATTCTCTTTTCCTTTGGTTTTAACTTGTCCAATACCCACATCCTTAAATACCTTAATAATCACCACCCTACCATTTGTTGCAATCTTTTTTGGGCAAAATGACAACTTTCTTTTACCACATTTAGGGCACTCTCCATGCAAGCATCTCTGTTCATGATCCATATATAGGGCGAGTGCACAATATGGAATCCAAGTTACTTATGTGTTGAAAAACTACCTGGTATGCAAAACACTGACCTACGACACTATGTGTACCACAAATGGAGCATGTACATGGATGTTATTTTGCATGAGTCTTACAAGTTGGCGAGCAAGTTTTTTGGAGCAGCAAAAAAACGAGCGAGTCCCTCAATAAAGTTATTTGTGAACTAAAGATATTTTCAAAAGCGATAAGAGAAAATATGTTTGTAGGAGTCATCCCTAGTCCACGAAACATTGGGATGCACTCTCTGAAATGTAAAGAGGAGGGAGTGGTTCGCATCTATGAAATAAAAACATGACCGAAGCATCCCACTACAAGAAAACAAAAGACATTATTCGTTAAGTTAACTTTCATTATTGAAATGTGCACAATCTCAAAAGTAGTTTCTTGCCCAGTTTCTTCTCGCCCTTATGTCTTATTGCAAGTTCTTTCCTTGCCTACTTCTATGCATCATCCACGAGCACTCAAAGCCCTTTCTACAATGAGGATTTGATTATGTCACCAAAAGTGCTTTAGTCTAACAATGATTTTGTTGAAGGTCGCAACTCCTCTATGCATGAAACAAGGTTGGGTGGCTATTGTCCTTGCATTGTTATCTCTCTTCTCACAAAACTACATTCTATTATTGAGTCCTCTTATGTCCTCAATGTCTATCCCTCCCCCCTAAAGACCCTCAATTTTCTCATCATCTAGTAATACCACATGAATCTTGATCTTTGTCTCGTATAAGCCTTGAAGGTGATATTTGGAGGTGATTGCATTTGGACTGAGAGAGATACGTAGTCTTGCACAGAGAGCTGCCTGTGGCTCTTGGCACAAGGCTTGCATGAGTAATCTAACTCTAATCCAACTCATACTCTCTATTTTCCTCTTGACAATCATTCAACTTGAGTATCTTAATCTCCATCGTTCTCCCTCCCCTTGATTTCTCACTTGATGAAAGGATAAAGACCAACACAACGTTAGAAGCACGTTGTTGACATCCCCATTACAATTAGAAACTCCAAAGAGGAGTGTGGTGCAAAAGTTGTTGCATATGCATTGCTTTATAGACGCTTAACACATAGAACATTTATGATACATACACTCTAAAGATTCATACCATAAAAAATGATTTCTTATCCCCACAGTAAATGGCATGGATTTACTCGATAAAAATGGAGGGCAAGGGGTGGGGGGGCATGGGCCTACTTGAGCGAGGATGTGGAGATGGTTTCAACCAAAGGCCGTTGGTTAGGTTCTCTTGCAAGTCAACCACTGCAAGCTTTTGACCCACCACAGTTGATTTATTGGCAAACATCAGGTAAAAGTCCATGCAATTGGCGCAGGTGAACAACCTTTTGAAATGATCAAACATTTTTGATGTTTCATCGTTTTCAATAACCGGGTAACCTGGTAGAGGCGGGTTGCATGTCGGCTGGCAGTTCGATATCTATCTCAACCTCGCTGGTGCTAAGGGAGGGCAAGAGGGGACTAGCCTATACTAATACACAATGGTCGTGCAAAGGAATCGGCAAATCGTGGCACCTGGACAAGGTTGAGGAAATTGAATGCTAGGATAGGAATGAAATTTGCATGAAACGTTGTACATAGTCTAAGGGTAGTCAAGGTAGTGTTATGAGGATGTGAGGATGGGACTGAATTAGGAAATCATGGAAGAGATCAGCCACATGCCCATGCCAGAAAAGAAGAGAGAGAGAGAGAGAGAGAGAGAGAGAGAGAGAGAGAGAGAGAGAGAGAGAGAGAGAGAGAGAGAGAGTCATCTACACAGGTACCTACTAGTAAGGCATGGCTTGATACACGCAGACACACCTTGTACAATTGAATCGATATTACATTATAGTTTTTAGTTTACATATTGATAACAAGGCCTTCACTAATGTGCCAATGGCAGCATTGTGTGAGACCAAGAGAGAGAGAGAGAGAGAGAGAGAGAGATTACACACATTCTCCGAAAGAGATTGAGAGAGAATTGATTACACACTCAACAAAAGAGAGAGAGACAGAGAGAGAGAGAGAGAGAGAGAGAGAGAGAGAGAGAGAGAGAGAGAGATTACACACATTCTCCGAAAGAGATTCAGAGAGAATTGATTACACACTCAACAAGAGAGAGAGAGAGAGATATACAGAGAGAAAGAGAGAGAGAGTTGTAGCAGCATACCTTGCACTCCTTCTTGTTTGAGTCTCTTTGCACCGCTATTGACAAATTAGCTTTTTTATGCAAGGGCTATTTTTATTACAAGCATAGCTCTAAAGGAACAATGAAAAGTGGCATCTTAAGATAGCTTCAAAAAGCATAAACATTGTGTACACCATTTTATGATAGGCAGCACACGTATATTACTCCTTGCAAGCAAGCAATGCCAACAAACTTATTGTGTCTCTTCGTGCTTTCACACATGTCGATGAGTATTACTTCTTGCAAGGTGCATTCATGCATGCTAACTACATCGGTCATCATACATTGGGAGAAGCACCGAGAGGTCTCCACCGTCCATATGGTTTGGATAGGCAGAAGGGACGTGGAGTGACACACAATAGGAGTGGAGGAAGGTGTGGGTTTGTCTGAGCTCAGTGGAGCTGGCATTTGAATGCGAACAACAAAGGTGGGTTTTTTTACAATTGAATTCAGGTCCACGTCATTGGTTTTGCCATAGCCAATTACTGGTGGATGCAATTAGCAACAATGTTTATGGGAATGCATCCACTTGGTAGGGTGGCCTTACATTTTTTAGTGGACCTTCTCATGTGGGGGGCTTTTCAATAGGCATATGGGAAGGTTCTCTAAGCTGAAAGACATGAAAAAATTTAAGATAAGTGAGATGAAGTGACTCGACAAGGGAGGGAGTGATGGGATAGACACGAAGCGAGATAGGTAGACATGAAGCATTGAGAGAAGAGGGAGCATTGCTTTTGAGATGCCACCAAAATGTGATAAGCATGTATGGTATGGAGCAATGCTTTGATGGGCATTCTTGGACAAAATATGTGACTTGCATTAATGATTTATTTAAATGTGTAGTGCACTTTAGTAGGTGTTGCAACCACGTGCAGTGTGTTAATGTAGATTGCAGCTATATCCTGAGGACAAATCTTCGCAATGAAACTCAATGGAGGGGTGTGGGCACCTCATAAAGGATTGATTGGTCTAGAGTTTGGAAAACTAGTGTGAAAGGTGATATGTGATGGTTTGCTTAAACGGGTACCCACTCATCATGTCTTCAATATACCTTGCGCTCACATCAATTTGTGAATGGTGTTCCTTATATTTTCTTGGAAATTGGCTTTACTTGGTCTTCTTTGCTCATTGATTCGAAAGCCTCTTTTGCATGATGCCGAAAGTTGTTCTGGCACATTTGATTGAAAGCATCCTTGAAGTATACCATCTGGATATGGTAAACAAAACAACAAGTATAACGCTCTTTGAATTTTTGGACAAAGAATGGTTTGAGTGTCTCAAGGACCTAAGTGACAATATGTGCTCTTGAATCTTTTGTAGAGCTACACCTGTAAACAAAAAATAATCCTCGTTAGAGCTCATAATATTACCAAAAAAAGAATACAGAACGAAAGCACTTTACAACACCAAAGTTGGTACTATAAAACACCAAATCATTCTAAAATTCCAAATTTGGGATTCTACTGCTAGAAATTAGACTATAGTACCAAATTAGGTGTAGAAAAGCACCAAATTTGGTTCTATGTGGCCTATGCAAGTCCCCTAAAAGTAGATACTCTATTTTTTGAGCTAGACTACCTGGTGCCCAAAAGAAATAAATTACATATAATCTTTGGTACTATGCTGCTTAAAAGCACCAAATTTGGTCTTATACTAATACCCAATTTCGTACTTTTTTGTAAACTCCATAGTACCAAACTGGATCCCTAGTACCAAGATGAATCTTTTGGGTAGAGAAGTGCGCCAATGTTGGTACTCTGTATCCAGTTTGGTACTTTGCAAGATATTTTGAAGGCACCAAATTTGTTTCCAAACCCAGTTTGGTATTATACTACCAAGTGTGAGTGATGCCCAAAAGTACCCAATTGAGATTGTTATATGCAGGCAAACTCAAAGCACCCTACATAGTACCAAATTGGGTACATTTCCTTACATTTCATAATACAAAACTGAATTCATAGCACCAAACAAAAACTTTTCTACATATTGCATAGTGCCAATGTAATTCATTAGT
Organism: Adiantum capillus-veneris; assembly: GCF_014529385.1. Taxonomy (NCBI): domain Eukaryota; kingdom Viridiplantae; phylum Streptophyta; class Polypodiopsida; order Polypodiales; family Pteridaceae; genus Adiantum; species Adiantum capillus-veneris. Next base: position 107,913,430 of record NC_140936.1, read on the forward strand.
ACCAAATCGGGTACTTTTTTTTTCCAATAATCAGCAAAATTGGTGTTATCTTGTTTGGTACTTTGCAGGCAACACTGAAAGCACTAGAAATCTAATTTAGTACCATACATTTGAGTGTAAGAAGCTCCCAAAAGTATCAAATTGGTACTGTGGATCCCTTTAGGTAGTATGCAAACACACCTAAAGTAACTTGCATAGTACCAAATTGGGTACTTTTTTGTATATTGCATAATTAAAAACTGGATCTAGAGTATCAAATTGGGAACTTTTCTAGATACAAAAAAGAGCCGATTTTGGTACAATCTCTCTAGTTTGGTACTTTGCAGGATGTACTGAAGGCACCAAATTTGTTTCCAAAACCTAATTCGGTATTACACTACCAAGTTTGGGTGGAAATGAAAAGTACCAAATTGAGAATGTGCATCCATACCTTTGGGCATTGCAACCAAAAAATTGTATTGTGCATCCTCTTGGGAACAATGCAAAGTCCAAAGAAGCACCAAATTGGTACTATGGAGCTAGGAAATGGTACCTACAATAATTGTTGCCCAAAAAGTACCAAATTGATACTGTTTGGCCTAGAGTGATTGTTGCAGAAAAACTACCAATTTGGTACTGTACGGCCAAACCTGAATTTCGCCTAAAGACTACAAATTTTGTGAGCACTAATCCAACTAAAGCTAAGACCACCAAAATTGCATTGTAGGAAAAACATATTACCTGATAGTCATCTAGATGATGTATGGGATGCTTGATGACACATTCTCTCTCTCTCTCTCTCTCTCTCTCTCTCTCTCTCTCTCTCTCTCTCTCTCTCTCTCTCCTCCATGCAGCTTCCCTCCTTCAAAGCCTTGAATTGCTTTGCCTTTTCCTTTTTATTCAAAAAATCAAGGTATCTTTGAGATGCCTCCTAATAAAGCTCAAAACCAAAATTTAGGATATCTACTTGGTTGGCCTAAGGAATTTTTTTAGATTCTCATTAGTGTACTGAGCCACTTGGATCATTCTCCATCATCACATCAGTTGTATCTGAATCCTCAATTCACGCGTGCATATTTACTTTGTAAGACTAATGTGCTCTTCTCGTTTCTTGAGTCCACAATGAACCATGCCCTTGGCCCAGATTGGATGGTTTCAAGCTATCAGCCCATATTTAAATTTATTGACTTTAATATCTATTGACTTTGACTCTATCACTCACGTGTTGTAACCAGCGCCTGCTTTATGATGTTGATCACCTACCACATGCTTTTTGTCCTTACAAGACCATCTCACTACACAAGATGCGAAAGTGGAATGCAATTTCTCAACGACCCTTATGTATGCGTCTTCAAATGCAAAAGGAACACTTAGCATCATCTCCTGTGAAGGGCAAAAGAACAATGCCCGAATCTGCTCGAGTAACAAATAAAGAATTATCCATCTTTCTCTAGTTGAAACCCCTCTACACCTTGCAAAAAGGTACCCCTCTCTCTCTCTCTCTCTCTCTCTCTCTCTCTCTCTCTCTCTCTCTCTCTCTCTCTCTCTCTCTCTCTCTCTCTCTCTCTCTCTCTCTCTCTCTCTCTCTCTCTCTCTCTCTCTCTCTCTCCCCCCCCCCCCCCCCCAAAAAAAAACAAAAACACAATCACCAATGTGCGCACTTGAGGGTGTGTTGCCTTACACAAGACCTTCTTATGGGTGATAGAATTCATGGTGAAATTCCTAGATAGGAGATATTAGAGCAACATGTTGTGCTTGACAATGCTTTGGTATCGTGTATGTGTACACAAATGTAGAGCCCTTATGAAAGTACATAAAGTCCTTGTCAATCTTTTTGTCTCAAATGTAGTTTTTTGAGAGCACGTTTACTGTTGCAAGATATGTCAAACATGGCTATTGCAAAGAAGATAAAGTTCTTAATGGGATTTTTGCTCAAATTTTCATCTCTTGGAACATGTGTGTTGGAATTAGGGTTGCAGAGAAACACGCACAGCTTGGAGAAGATGAAGGAAGCTCAAGGCACACAATAGAGAGTGTGTTACTTGGTGTGCAATGGAAAAATAGATAGCCCTAGAGTGATGGGCGTATATACAATGCACGGGGGGAAAAACCTCCTAAAGAGGGAAAAAATGCCCCGGTGGTCCTAGTGTGTTCACACACATCACTACCACATGTATATGGTAACAAATCCCCCCTCGAGTGATGCGGTGAATGAAAGCTGGCACATGAGTAAAAGGAAGTGCCATGCCCTGAAGACATGATCAGTCCACAAAGGGGAGTAAGCCCAAAGCTTTGAGCTTCGCACGAGACAATGCCTTTGTGAAAAGATATGCAAGGTTTTCCTGTGTTGGCACATAAGCCAAGTTGATCTCTCCTGCTGAGAGCCTCTTCCTGACATAGTGGTACTGCACCTCAATGTGCTTTGTGGGAGCATGAAAAACTGGGTTTGTCGCAAATGCCAATGCATTCAAATTGTCAATGTAGATAGTGTTGGGAGTGTCCTGTCCAACACCCAAATCAGCCATAAGGCGTCTGAGCCATACACACTCAATCGTAGTTGTGAAGACTACCCTGTACTCAGCCTCGCAACTCGAAGTGGCCACAGTAGGTTGCTTCTTGCTCAACCATGATATACATGAACTACCAAGCATGAAACAAAAACCACTTGTGGACACTCACGTGTCAAAACAACCAGCCCAATCTGAGTCCGAAAAAGGATGTATATCTGGCGGCAATGATCCCCCCTTGGGATAAAACAAGCCAAGATGTAGAGTGCCACTAAGGTTGTGAAAAATCCTCTTGACAGCCTGCCAATGCTTAGACCTTGGCTATGCATAAATCTGCTGACCTGTGAGACTGCAAACTGAATATCTGGCCTCGTGTTGCATACATAAATGAGGCAGCCAACAGTAGTTTGGTAAAGAGTGACATTAGCAAGATTGCCAGCATCATGTAGACTCAACTTCAAACCTGTTTCCATGGGAGTCGCAATAGGTTTGCAATTCTCAAGTCCAAACTTACACAACAATGTCTCTATGTAACTTTTCTGCAACAAGGCAATACCACCATCACATGCTTAAACTGTATGCCCAAATAATGATACAACAAACCCAAATCTTTCATCTTGAGTGTAGCATTCAAATCAGCCTTAAATTCAGCAATATGCCTCTCATTTGGTCCAGTGATTAGCAAATCATCTACATAAAGAACCAAAATGAGAAGTACATCACCCTTACGCTTTACGTACAATGTGATTTCTGTTGGACTGTTACGAAAGCCTTGTTTGACCAAATGAGTAACAGCTTTCTCATACCAAGCACGAGGAGATTGCTTCAACCCATACAAAGCCTTGTTACATTTGCACACTTTGTCCTCTTGTCCTTTCTTAACAAAACCGCGAGGCTGCATTACACAAACTTCCTCAAATATGTCACCATTCAAGAAAGCAGGAACAATGTCTAATTGATGTACATCCCAACCAAAATGAGCTGCCAATGCACATAGAAAACGCACAGTAGTCATACGACAAGTGGGAGCAAAGGTCTCTTCATAATCTATGCCTTTTTGCTATGCATAACCCTTTGCAACAAGTCGAGCCTTATGGTGATCAATCTCACCATCTGGCTTGCATTTTAACTTGTAAACCCACTTCATACAAGAGGAAAATCACATAAAGTCCATATGTCATTTTCTATAAGTGCATCATATTCTGATTGCATGGCATCCATCCAATTTTCTGAATTATGTGCTTCATCAAAAGACAGAGGCTCCTCAACATCATGTAAGCTAGACACATCCAAAGCATAACAATCTGATGCATAAGATGCATGGCAAGAGCCTGAACGAGTACGACTAGACAAAGGTGCATCCAATTTACTGTCATGCAAAGTGTACACCAGCCATTTTGGCATACCTCTAGCCTGCTCATTTTCAGCCCTTTCCTCATCAAGTACATCATGTACATCTACATCAATAATAGGTTGATCTGTAACATTTTTAGAAACCCCCATAGGCTGTACATTTGCCTCATTGGAACTTACCTTTGTATTTCCACCACTAAAAAGAGGCAACAAAGTGTCATAAATGTCCTATGAGCTTACATTACTGTCTCTAGTACATAATAGCAAAGGCTGAACATAATTTTCCACAAACACTACATCCCGTGAAACCAGAATACATTTTTTTTGTGGATGATACAACCTGTAACCTTTGATTTCAACACTATAACCAACAAAAATACATTTGACAGCCTTATCATCCAATTTTCTACACTGTGTTTGTGGCACCAAAGCATATTCCAAACAACCAAAAATACGCATGTGCTCAAGAGAAGGCTTTCTATCATGCCATGCTTCATATGGAGTAATAGACTACAAAGCTTTCATAGGACACTCGTTAAGTACATAAGTGGCACACATGATGGCCTCAAGCCAAAAATAATGCGGCAAAGCTTGACCTTTGGCCATACATCGTACCATTTTCAGAAGTGACATGTTTTTCCTCTCAGCAACACCATTTTGCTGAGGTGTATAGGGCACTCTACATTGGTGTTTTATCCCACAACTAGCCAGAAATGCATTACATTCATGAGACATATACTCCCCCCTCGATCGGAACGGAGGGTACCCATAGTACATTTTGATACATTTTCAACCATAGCCAGAAATTGTTTAAAGCACATGAAAACTCGGACTTCGCTTTCAGCGTAAATACCCATGCATGCCTAGAGTAATCATCAATGCAAGTCATGAAGTAAAGGTAAATGCCTAAGGATGGAGTTTGCATGGACCCACAAACATCACTATGCACAAACTGCAACCTGCATGTGGCCTCAACTGAACCATCCTTTGGAAACTTAGAACGCTGCATCTTACCCAAAATACAGCCTTCACAAACATGTTTGACAGGTGCTTCAAGAGGCGGCAAAGAAGCAACCATATCAGATTTTTGCAAACGCAGCAAACTGGCAAAATTAAGATGACCAAAATGTGCATGCCAAAGTTTTGCATCTGAAATAGACCTTGAATCTACAACTGCATTTGCAAAATTTTGTCCACACTTGTCATACAAAGTGATCTTATACAGCCCAAGGCACAAAAGCCCAGATGCAATGATTTCATCACCAAAAAAGAGATCATGAACTGTACATCTATCATCCACAAATTTGACTACAAGTCTAAGTCTAGTAAGTGCAGATACAGACAACAGATTCTCTTGATCCCAGGTACATAAAGTGCATCAACAAGTGTGAAAGAACTTCCATTATCAATAGTGAGCACAATCTTTCCAACTCCCTGAACCGGATAAGAGGCATTGTTGGCACAAGTGACTGAATTCCCATGAGCGATAGACTCGAGAGAGGTGAACAATTCACGATGTGAGGTAATGTTCTTTGTAGCACCACTGTCGAAATACCACACATGTGAATCTGCAACAACTGACATGCATGCATCTTGGATAGCAAGATTGTAAGTGCACTCTGCACTAAAAGCCCATTCTGCATCAACATCAGTATTATAGTCTCCTTTTACAGAAGACTCAAGAATGGCTACATTTGTAGTGGAACCAGCATTTGCAGTGGAACCACCCTCTTTCTTCTTAGCCTCTTTGGCCTTCAACTTAGGACATTGCTTGATCAAGTGATCATTAGCTTTACAATAATGGCAACGCATCTTCTTTTTTCCCTTATCACCACAATTGCCAGATGATGTGCTGCCAGCAGAAGCATTGGGAATAGAAGTTTTGCCACTCGCACCAGAACCATACGCAGTGGCTACATTGCTGTTACCACCCTTTCTTTGAGAAGCAATAAAAGCCTATTCAACTGCACGCTGTCTAGTCCTGTTTTTTTTGGAAAGTGACTCTTGCAACAGCAATGTGCATAATGCATCAAACTTGACAACTTTTCGATTTCCTTGGGTCATAAGTCTCCAAGTACTAGCAAAAGTCTGGTAAGAATCTGGTAAGGCATCAAGAACAATCTGCACAAGGGAACTGTCTAAAAGGACTTCCCCTGCAAAAATAAGTTGCTCATTGATATCCTTGACACTAGCAAGGATAGTGTCCATATCATCTTCCTCATGCATAATCTTTGACTCCAGCTCTTTAAGCAGCAAAGCAATTTTAGCCTCATTGCGACTTGCATAAAGACCAGCCAAAATATCTCACCCCTGTTTTGCAGATTTTTTTGAATGGATTTGAGGAACAATGGTACGCTTCACAGAAAATGTAATCAATGCATGAGCTTGCGCATCCTTTACATCCCAGCGAGCTTGTTCTGTCGTGGGAAAAACAACTCTAATAGTAGCAATCCTTGCAGCAAGACCTGCAACATCCTCAACATTTCATACATCCTGAGAACCAAGACATACATCAATGCCCTACACAATATTCTAGACACCCTTTGACACAAGAACGTGTTGCATCATATAAGCCCACATAGGGTAATTGTCCACATCCAACCTGTTCTCAGCAGCAAACATCTTGAAGACATCTGTGTTGTTGTCAGCCATGGTAAATGGTGCACCTGATATGAAAACTGCCCAAAAATAGGAGAAACAGAGCGGAAACAACACGTGCTATATAGCACAAACCATAGAAGACTGCAAGGCACCTGTTATGCAGAAAACGGCACTGACAAAAATTCTACAAAATGACGAAATTGCTTGTGCAAACCTTCCTGTACTGGAAACGGAGGCTGAAATGAGCCCAAATCAAAAATCTGAGCAGACTAGGCTCTACGAGCTATCCCGAAATATTTGTCGACCTGCGAACGCTCGCCAAACCTCACTGTAATTGGAGAAAGTGAGCAGGCATATGCTGGAGCAGCTAGCGACTAAGCCCGGGAGGACGTAACCTGCTCTGATACCAATTGTTGGAATTAGGGTTGCAGAGAAACACACACAACTTGGAGAAGATGAAGGAAGCTGAAGGCACACAACAGAGAGTGTGTTACTTGGTGTGCAATGGAAAAATAGATAGCCCTAGAGTGATGGGTGTATATACAATGCACAAGGAAAAAACCTCCTAAAGAGGGAAAAAATGCCCCGGAGGTCCTAGTGTGTTTTCACACATCACTACCACATGTATATGGTAATAGTGTGTTGATTGAAGGATATGGCTATGGCAAGGAAGGTCTAGGTTGTTTTAACACATTGCAAGGAAATTGAGTCGTCTATCATTAGGAAAGTTTGAGGTCCCTTTTTTTCTTTTAACGGTTAGAGAGAGAGAGTGTGCTCTAAGCCAATGAGGGGAGGGCTTCCGTTACAGAATCTTCTTTATAGAATTTTTTTTTATTGTCTAAAATGAATTTTCTTTGAGCCATAATCTAAGGTAACTTCCAAGTACATGGTACTTTTACCTCAAGAAGGTCTCTTTCACCTACCCAAAAGATTTCTTGAATTTTCTCACAACCTTATTTTCCCTCCTTTTCCCACCCCTCTCTTCGTCTCACCATCTCCTTCTCCCTCCTCTTCTCATTGTCCTCTCTTCATCTTCATCTGCTCTGTATCCTATTCTCCTCAAGTAATGGATTCCACCCGATTTAAACTCCCTAGCACATCCATTGAAACCATCACCACTTATGCCACATTAGATGAGCACAACCAATGGATCCCGGTATCCATAACCAAGGGTAGTTGGATTATAATGCAACATAGCAGGAGAAGAAAATCCTCATCCAAAAACACATTCTTGTCATGTTGGAAAGGAAGAGTGAAAGACTTCCGACTTGTTGGAGCCCAGAAGATAGTGAAGGAGGTTTTAGTGCATCATGTTTGCATGCACAAGGAGCTTCACCTTCAACCCAAAGACTCAAATATTCCCTCTCCATAGTGCTAACTGTAAGTGGTTCATATGTACACACTAGATTATTTGCTTTGGCTTGTTTGTGGTTCTCTTCTTGGTTTTTTTTTGTACATATTATTGTATTATGCTCATTACAGACCTCTATCCCTCAAGCATAGATGAATGGTAGCCGATGGAGTGTGTCACAGATAATTTGAATGTCTGGCATGGATCCATTGGTGATTGGTGAAGACCTTTCCAAAGGAAGAACTCATGGTTCTCTGGGAAAAAAATGATATTTCTTTATGATCATTTTTATGTCCCGTTCCACTACCAAGCTTAGTAACAAGTGAAAGATATAGATGCAAGATCTTTTATGAGATCCAAAAACTTTTAAAGGCCAAAATTGCAAGCAAGCAGAGTAGAGTTTCAATTTGTATGCTCATCATTGTATTTGTGGATTTCTTTGCAAAGGTAGATGTGAAAGTGTTTAGAACAATGATGTCAGTTAAGTACTTAGACATTGAAGATGCATTAGAGTTTGTGGATGAAGGTTGGGACCAAAAAATAATGAATGGGATCCTTTGCAAAGTGAAATCTGGCTCATTACTTGTAAATACATGATCCATATCCAAAACTTCCTTGGGGAGTTCACGGTTCAGTACCCCCCTATATAACATATGTTCATGGGCTATTAAGAAAATCCATCTTTTAACATGTTTCAATGAAAAAGATATCCCCTTATTTTAAGAATTTTTTCCAAAATTGAATATAGTAACCCCTTATTTTAATGTGCCTCTGTTAAATTGCTTAAATTTTTTGCATTTTAAAACCCCTCATTTCGAACTCACATTATACATTAACATGATACATAGTGCAACCCCTAAGAAAACTTTATAATTATTTCATTTTTTATAGTCAATGGGATCATGTTGGGGGGAAGGGGGGGACTTGGTCCCTTTAGATCAAAACATGGATGATTTTAATGAGAACTTCATTGAGGAAATTGATGTATGGATAAACAATGAACACTTGACAATGTTGAAGATAAGAACCAAGTGCACATTGCACCAAGTGAGGCACAACTTACACAATGATGAGATAGATTTGCCTACAACTTTTGCTACAAGAAGGTATGAGGATAATGCTTTCTTTATTTCTACCATTCTTTGTGTGAGACATATTCTTACTTTTTCTATTTTTCAATATGGATTGCAAGTCTTGAGGAGGATTGAGAAGAAATTTATAATCATGCTAAAGTAACAAAGGAATGTTTTTTTAAAAACATGTTTAAATCTATTTCTTTTCAATATATTTTTTCTATGCGATTATGTAAGGTTAGATCGTGCAAGGATGACAACTTTCCAAAAAAAAATGATGCATGTCATCCCTACGTGAAAATAATGGGGTTGTATCCCTCTTCAATGACTCAAAAATCACGCAAAGGTGACACAACTTCTAAAACTGATTTTCTTTTTTACACATGTCCTTCCTACAAAAATTTAGAGTAGCTCCACATGCGTTCGGGTACTCTATTTTCACGTTGTCGTGTTGTGACACGTACATAGTGGGAACGCATGCTACAAGATCTATCTTATAACTTTTTAGATACATAATTATCTTTCCTATAATGTACATATGCATATTTAAGTATAATAATAAGACTTCTATCTTATCCTATTATTTTTCTCAAGGGTAACATATCCTTACTTTACCATCAGAAAATACTATGGGAAAAGCATCAATAGCTCCGCCTCTTTAACTTGGGGCCAAAAGAATTGATTCTTTATTTCTATTATTTCATTATCATCTCACACCCTAGCTAGATCCTATATCTAGGGTAAACTCCAATATATATATATATTCTATGTATTTTTTATACTTTTCTTATATTTCTTTTTAAATAGCTACTATGAGGGAATCAAATCCTAGTGGGACACTATGTGGCATGATTTCAAAGATACACTTATTTTAATGCATTATTGCAAGCATGATTACAAAACTTTGTCAAGGAGCAATGTCATGTTTTCATATGGCATGAGGTGTCCTTTGGAATTAAATGAAAGTATAGGCTAAGGGGACCACGGGAAGACTTTTGCTGCCAGAAATGGACCCTATTTTGATGAATTTTTTACACAAGGTTCCAAACCGAATTGGAAAATGATTTAAAAATGAAAATCGTATTTGATGAGCTGAAGTTTCTGCCCATATTTTTAATTTTTTATTTGGAGCCACGGTTGAGGAGATATGATCAAAATATTGGACCCCAGTCTGCCCACATCATGCAGGGACAGCTCATGGTGCCGAAGGGTTTGTCAAGTAAGATGTGTTCTACATTGATGTTTTCTTGATTTCTTGTTGTTTTCATTTTGATCTCTAATCCAAAATATATATATAGGTATCTAATCTCATCTCCTTAACCAAACCTATCTCTCTCACTCTTAGTAATTCATCCTCTCTACAAATTTTAGGTTCTCCTTGCTACAGGTACATCTCTCCCCGCAGTATCCTTATTGCCTACGGGCAAGAATAGGGCTTGGGAGGGAAACTTCTCATCTCTTCACTTATCTCATATCTACATTTCTCACATACTATCCTAGATGAATAACCCACATGATGATCATTTCTATCGCTTTCACTCTATACGATCTATTAGAATTAACGTATGGATTAGCCAAAAAATACACTTTCAACAACGTATAGTGTTTCTCTTTGGCCCAGAAAGGCTTAATGAAATACTTCTATCACCGGATCCCATCATACTACCTCTCATAGACTATAACTTTTCTTTTGACGTAAGCGTAGTTATCTTTCTATGAACCAAGAGGATTTGTACACACAATTAATCCCAATCACTAGACAAAATATATATATTATGGCAAGCACAAAACTACAATTCCAAAGAACAATTTGTAGCGTATTTGGTCAGCCAAGATTGAATGCCATTAACTCATCTATTAACCGTTTCATATTACCCATAATACGATATGACCATAGCCTTGATGTTTTCATTTTCGTATTGTTTTGACATTCGCTTTTGTGTTCTTTCTTTGTGTGTGTGAGTGCAAGAGAGAAAGAGTGAGTCTTCTTTGATTGCACTTCTTTCCAAACCCTAGTCTTCATGGCATCTATGGTTTAACTCCTTCATATAGTTTTTGTTGAGTTCTCTCACAAACTCTCACAGCCATAAGCCCGGTGCTTTCCAGGCAAGATCGCAAATTTCTCGTCATATTTTTGGTGAACCCGACGTGAAACTGCCAGGGTGAGATTTTGTGGATAACCATGGGTGATCATGTTGAGCAACAGGGTATGCATTTTGACCCAGCAACAATGTAAATGTTTCAAGCATTTGCAATGTTCATGCAACAACAACATGCCATTGAAAGAAGGGAGATTTCAACAACGAAGGCCATACAAGCAGTCTGTTAGGAAATAAGACGTAGCTAAATAGATAATTGAGTAGATTACTTAATGGAGAGAGACAGATTTATATACACGAGATTATAGAGTAGAGAGAGAGAGAGAGAGTACACACGATATACGTGGTTCACCCAATGTGGGCTACGTCCACGGGAAAGCAGCCACTCAATGGCTTTAGTACTTCAAAACAAGAAGTAGTTTACAAAGAGATTATACCCTTAATGGAGCTCCCGCCTTGCTTCACTCTCACCACCTCACACTCACCTTGTTGCATCAACTTCACACTATGAAATGTGTGTAGAAATGGCCTCCTTTTATAGGCCAAAAGGGTTGCCCTCTCTTATGAGAGACAGCCATGTGTAGATGCCCTTGTGCGAATAAGTCCAAATCGGACCCTCCAATCCGCCCATGTGTGGCCGCCCTTGAGAAGACAAGTCCGCTTTTGAATTCGGCCACTAGCCATTGAATTCGTCCACCGGCCACCGGCCATTGACTTCCGACCACCGGCCACCGGCCATTGACTTCCGACCACCGGCCATCGGCCATTGACTACTGGCCACCGGCCAACCGACCGGTTGTTTTCCGACCACTTTTCGGCCGCCGTCCGGCCATTATATTCCGACAAAAAAGATTATTCCGGCCAAAAAAAAAAAGTCTCGGGGGCCTCCGCCCCCGAGGCCTTTAAAGTTGCCCCTGATTCTTGTCCGTGAAAATTTTGGTTTCCGGTGAGTGATTTTCCTTCACGCACGATGGCTTCTCCTCATAATGGGGGTCTTACAAATGTGCGCTTTTACCACATAAAATTACAAGGGTAAATCAGGCTCCATACTTAACACAGTCGTCAATAGAATGGATCAGTTCAATGGCAAAGATGTAACCAAGTACTTACGCAAGTATGTGTAGGAGATGGAGCTGCATCGCGTGTCAGAAGGTGAGATGATTCAAAGCTTTGAGCTAGTTGTTGCTCCAGAAATTAGAGAGCATGTTAGGGTAATTAAAGATGGGCATGGGAGAAATTGGGAAGAACTCAAAGTAGCTTTAAAGGAGGAATATTTCATGGAGGACTCTGAGAGAGTGACCAAAAGGACATTCTTAGAATGGGTAGTCAAGCCAAAGCAAGGACTATCAATAACAGAGCTACTTAGGGAATTTGAGCGGCGCTATGCACAACTCACCAGGACAGAAAGGGCCACACTAGATGCAGAGAAGACAGATCTTTTCTTACAAGCTGCAGGTAAAGATTTTCAAGAAAATTTGGAGCTTCTTCTTGAAGATAAAGATGCTGAGCAAGGACTAAAGACCGACTGGAATGAGGTTGAAGGTGCTGTCTCACTGCTTGCCAAACGACAAAGAAGAAGGGACAAGATGGTAGTAAACACTACAAGTCCTTCCACCTCAACTTCTGACAAAATGGTAAAGCCTACTTTTATCGCTCCTAAGTTTGATGAGTCCATGCTAGATGAGCTTGTGAAGGGAATGCGTGACTTGAAGGTGAAGTTTGCAAATCTTGAAGAAAAAGTCCAACCATCAGGGCCACTTCCTAGGCAAAGACAACAACCCAAAGAAGGGTTTTTTAATAGATGTATTTGGTGTGATAGGACAGACCATGTAAGAAGGGATTGTGATGATTTTAGTGATGCTTTGTCAAAAGATGTTGTCTTTTTTAAGGATGGTAAAATCCACTTAAGAGAGACAGGTCTACCCTTGAGAACTAACTTTGGGAAGGGGGGAATGCAAACCTTAGTTGAAGATATGGCAACTAAGCATGCCACCTCTTCAGTTGAGGCAGCTACTTATGGAGTAAAAATTGAACATTTGTGTGATGAAGAGGTGAGTGACCATCATGGTCAAATTTGGCCAAATGTCATGCAATTAGCTAAAAAGGGAAAGCTTACAAAAGAGATTCTACATGAAGCAGGTGATTGCATACGTCTAGAAACAGGATGGAATGATCTAGTGGACTCATTGTCAGTGCATGCCTACATTACAAAATGCCAACAAAATGAGGCAATTGTAGAAGAGAAGCACAGACGTGAGAATGCTGATGAAGGACCATCAAAAGAGCTTCTAGAAGTGGGGGAAGAAGCGACTCAATGCCTTCTTAAACACCCTCAACACAAGGAGCATCTCCACCTGAAGTACTCATGGAGGAGTCTACAACAGGAAAGAAGAAAGAGCCAACGAAAGGTAAGACAAAAGGCCCAACTTATAAACTACAATCTGATATTGAGGTTGCTACAGATTTAAAGAAAGTCTTGGAGGAAAGGATCTTGAATAGCAAGATTGAGTTTACTTTGGGAGAAGTTCTTGGCATTGCAAAGCGTGAATTCCATGAGGAGATCATTGACATCATCAAGAGGAAGAGGCAAACCCTTACTGAAGTTTCTCGTCCACAGGTTGAAGGGGAAACCTCAAAGACACAAGGGATGCAACTGCAAAATAAGGAGAATGATGGAGTTGTGGTAGGATGCTACCAATCTAGTGGGAGAGTGAAGCAAGTGTATTTCTCAAATGATGATGAAGAAGTTGAAGATATTCCTAGGAGTTACTATTCACGAAGTCATTGGGCAAGGGCTACTACAGAAACTTTGGTCAAAGTAGGTGATCTTGAAGAGCCATTTGTTGCCTTGATTGACCATGGTTCAAAAATAAACATAATGTCAAAGAGTCTCTACAACAAGTGCAAATGGCCGATGGACAAAGATCATGGCTGGATGGTAAAAGTGGCAAACAATTCATCCGGTAAATTGTATGCAGCATGTCCAGGTGTAAAGGTAACAATAGGTGATGTAAAGATTGACCAAAACTTCTTTGTACATGATAAATCTTCATATCATCTCATCCTTGGACAGCCCTACATTGTGGGAGTTCGAATGGAAACAAAGGTAATGGATGATAGTTCAGCATATGCTAGGATACGTAGCAAAGATGGTAAACGAGCTGTCCAATTTCTCACAGTTTGTGTGAACCATGAAAGAAATCATGACAACCTCAGAGAACATCCTCTACCAAAGGTGAGCAAAGAGTTTCATGATCATAGAGAAATGATGGGTTTTGGCCAAGTACCATTGTAAAGCGGGATTACAGTGGTACAGAAAGAAAAAGGGTCTCGCCTGATCCAAAAATAGGTGAAGCGTTTTCAACGAGCTCCTTGGTAACAAACAATGGATCAGTATGTTTTACAAAACTTAATGATTTGAAGAGATGTGAGAGGCAATATGTGCATCATGTACAAATAGGCATGAAAAAGAGTAGGTTGCTAGAGCCTACTGAAAATGTTTTGGGTTTGTGTGAACAAGTTTCTTTTGTAGATACTATGGGTGAGCTTGATGCTATAATGGGGTCTAATTTGCATCTTGAAAATGAAGTTGTGGAAGTTTGCTCTATGGAAATGTATCAAGTAATAGAAGCCTTCAAAGAAAGACAAACAGTTGGCCCAGAAGTCCATGTTGAAACTAAATACAAGAGTGTAGCAAAGAAGGTGAAACTAGTAGCTTCACCCTTACCACCCAACAACAGGGAAAAGATTGAGCAGGATTCTTTACAACCAAGTTTGAGGAATCCTAAAAAGATTGGGCATACCTTCACAAAGGAGTCTTTCCAAGACTTGCAGATTGGTCGCGAGGAGTTTCTAACACAGGAGGAGACAAAGTGCTTCAAAGAAATGCTTTCAAAGCATGGTAAGGCTTTTGCATTTGAGCCACATGAGATAGGATGTGTTGATCCTTCTATTGTAGCTCCTATGGTAATTTTCACAATACCTCATGTGCCTTGGAATCTGCAGCCTATTCCGGTTCCAAAGGCTCATTTGCCAAAGTTAGTAGAGCTACTGAATGAGAAAATCAAAATGGGAATCTTGGAGCCTTCTTGTGCTCCATACTCAAACAGGTGGTTCACAGTTCCGAAGAAGAATGGTTCTCTACGCTTCATCCAAGATATGCAACCAGTGAACAAGGTGACAATTAGAAATGTAGGTACAGGTCCAACTGTGGATGAGTTTGCAGAGGCATTTGCAGGGAGGGCAATCTACTCAATGGGGGATCTCTACTCAGGGTATGATCAATTTCAGCTTGCAATCAAAAGCAGAGACTTGACAACCATGAGGACACCTTTGGGTTTGGTAAGGATGTGTACCTTGCCACAGGGAGCAACCAACTCGGTTGCACATATGATGAATGGGATGAATAAGGTCTTACGTGACTTTATTCCTCAAATCACAATGCCTTTCATTGATGATTTGCCTATCAAAGGATGTGAAGAAAGTGACAAAGATGAAGCTTTGGATCTCAAGGGATGTCGCAGGTTTGTGGTAAATCACATAAATGATTGTGATAAAATTTTGTCTGGGTTGGAAGAAGTGAATCTTACATTGTCAGGGAAAAAGTCTATGTTTGGTGTCAATGAAGTGCTTATTGTGGGGCACATGTGCGGGCCATATGGTAGGAAACCGTGTCTAACAAAGGTAGATGCCATCCAAAGAATGAAAGAAACGTGCACTAGCATCACTGAGGTTAGAAGGTTTCTGGGAGAATGTGTCTTCTATGTTATTTGGATTCCACATTATGCACATGTAGCTGATCCTCTTTATTAGCTGCTTAGAAAGAATCAGAAGTTTAAATGGACAAAAGCACATGTAAAATCCATGAAAAAACTAAAGGAGTTGCTCCAGTCAGCAACAACTTTGAGAAAGGTAGACTATGAGTGTCAAAGGCCAGTAATTGTGACAGTAGACACCAGTCCTACAGGGATTGGATGGGCAATAGGGCAAGATGACAAAGAAGGACACAGGTATGTGGTAAGATTTGGAGCAAAGGTGCTAAGTGCTCGCCAAAGAAACTATCCACAGATAAAGAGAGAGTTATGGGGTATGGTTACAGCCTTGAAAAGTGGGAAAGAGTACCTAATTGGTGCGTGTGTGGTTGTAGAAACATATTGTCTACCACTTCTTGGGATGATTACAAGCTGCTCAACTCCAGACATTGCTATGTTGCGGTGGATTTCCTACGTTAAGTCCTTAAATCCTGAGTTTAAGCACATTACAGGTAAAGACAATACAGTGGCAGATATGCTATCAAGGGCAAGGTATGAATATGAGTCACAAATGATTGATGAGGGAGATGATGTAGGTACAAAGTTCTATTCTATCTCTCATGTCAAAGGTAACAATGTCTGCATGAATAATTCACTTGAATTGTTCTTGAAAGATCTTTATGAAGGTGATTGGCTTTCTATTGGAAGCTACTTGAGTACTCTAACAAAACAGGATGATTGGTCTGAACAAGAATTCAAGAGGATATGCAGGAAAGCATATGGGTACTTTTTGAGGGATGGTTACTTGTGGAAGCATCCTAAACAAGGGGGTGCTACACCACAACGGGTTATATGTAAAAAAAGAGACTCAAGTAAAGCTCATGCAAGAGTTTCATCAGAGTCTATGGGCTGGACACAGGGGTGTGTGGGCAACCTTCTCCAAGTTGAAAGAAAAATACTGGTGGAAGGGTATGTATAAAGATGTATCTCAATTTGTAGAGTCATGTGTAACTTGTCAAATGTATTCAAATTTCCGACATCGTGATGGATTGCACCCTACATATCCACTAGCCATGCACTATAAATGGGTTGTGGATCTAGCCACAATGCCTCCAGGACTCTGGCAAATGAGATTCTTGGTTCTTGCCCAAGAGGACCTAACTAACCAGGTTGAAGGAAGAGCATTAAGAGCTAAAACCACAGAAGCTGTGTGCAAATTCCTTCTTGATGAGGTGATTTGCCGTTATGGTTGTGTGGGAAAAATCACTGCAGATAGAGGTGAACTGGATGCCGAAGAAGCAAGGGAGTTCTTTTCTAAATTAGGAATCAAGCTTTCTCTTACTACAGCTTACAACCCTGAAGGCAATGGAAAGAGTGAAAGAGGGCATCCTCCTATCATCAAAGCTTTGGCCAAGGCTTGCGAAGGAAGAGTTGGTGAGTGGCCAAAATTGTTACCATATGCTCAGTAATTGGCTGATCGTACAACACATAGCTTAGTAATTGGCTACATGCCTGCGGAGCTAATGTATGGTCAAAAGCCGGTGATACCGATTGAAGATACAATTCCCACATGGAATGTACTACCTTGGCAAGAGGGGCTCAGCAGGGAAGATCTCCTTGCACTGCGTATAAGGCAGCTAGAGAGAAGACCTGGAGACATTGAAGCTGCAAAAGAACGACTCAAAAATGCAAGGTTGAAAAACAAGGACTACTTTGATAAGCGACATCGACTCAGGAGCAAAGCAATTGACAAAGGTGACTGGGTTTTGGTGTATGATAGTAGCCTTGATAACCAACACACAGTCATGCGTAAGTTTTCAAAAAGATGGTTTGAACCGTACGTTGTAATGCATGTGCATGAAAATGCTACTTACAACTTGTCTGAGCTAGATGGTACAGAAGTAAAGATTCCCATTGCAGGAAAAAGGATCAAATTGTTTAAGAGAAGAGGAGACAATGATCCAGAAGATGTTGATGAGGAAGAAGAGCAAACCACAGGTAAAGATCAAAGTGAAGATGAAGCTTTGGAATCATCCAATGAAGAAGAAAGCAAGGAAGATGTACAAGAGGGTTGATCTTACAAAGAAATAATGTGGCACATATCGGAGGATGTGCAGATTTAGAGGGGGTGGATGTCGTGCTGTGACACGTACATAGTGGGCACGCATGCTACAAGATCTATCTTGTAACTTTTCAGATACATAATTATCTTTTCTATATTGTACATATGCATATTTAAGTATAATAATAAGACTTCTATCTCATCCTATTATTTTTCTCAAGGGTAACATATCCTTACTTTACCAACAGAAAATACTATGGGAAAAGCATCAATAGCTCCGCCTCTTTAACTTGGGGCCAAAAGAATTGATTCTTTATTTCTACTATTTCATTATCATCTCACACCCTAGCTAGATCCTATATCTAGGGTAAAATCCAATATATATATATATATATATATATTCTATGTATTTTTTATACTTTTCTTATATTTATTTTTAAATAGCTACTAGGAGGGAATCAAATCCTAGTGGGACACTAGGTGGCATGATTTCAAAGATACACTTATTTTAATGCATTATTGCAAGCATGATTACAAAACTTTGTCAAGGAGCAATGTCATGTTTTCATATGGCATGAGGTGTCCTTTGGAATTAAATGAAAGTCTAGGCTAAGGGGACCACGAGAAGACTTTTGCTGCCAGAAATGGACCCTATTTTGATGAATTTTTTACACAATGTTCCAATCCAAATTGGAAAATGATTTTAAAATGAAAATCATAGCTGATGAGCTGAAGTTTCTTCCCATATTTTTACTTTTTTATTTGGAGCCACGGGTGAGGAGATATGATCAAAATATTGGACCCCAGTCTGCCCACATCATGCAGGGACAACTCATTTCCAACTTTTCCGATTCCTATTCACACTGGCTCCTCTCTTCTTGTGTAAACCCTTGGGGGTTCCCTTCACCTATAAAAGGGGACCTCTTCTTCCTTTAAAAAAAAAAAACTAAAGCATTCAAGCCATTGATGAGAGGAATTCTTGAGGGAGTGAGTAGTAATGCCTAATTGTACTTAGCCATTAACATAAGCCTAAGCCTACACTTTCTCCTAGAGGAAGACTAGCCATCCTTGCATGCTATCCTTGGAAGATCAACTCTAATCAAATAAGGGCGTGGACTTGGCGTATCAATCAAATTTGAATTCTCCTCTCTTCTTCTCTCTCCATCAATAATGGTGCCAAAGGGTTTGTCAAGTAAGATGTGTTCTACATTGATGTTTTCTTGATTTCTTGTTGTTTTCATTTTCATCTCTAATCCAAAATATATATATATGTATCTAATCTCATCTCCTTAACCAAACCTATCTCTCTCACTCTTAGTAATTCATCCTCTCTACAAATTTTAGGTTCTCCTTGCTACAGGTACATCTCTCCCCGCAGTATCCTTATTGCCTACGGGCAAGAATAGGGCTTGGGAGGGAAACTTCTCATCTCTTCACTTATCTCATATCTACATTTCTCACATACTATCCTAGATGAATAACCCACATGATGATCATTTCTATCGCTTTCACTCTATACGATCTATTAGAATTAACGTATGGATTAGCCGAAAAATACACTTTCAACAACGTATAGTGTTTCTCTTTGGCCTAGAAAGGCTTAATGAAATACTTCTATCACCGGATCCCATCATACTACCTCTCATAGACTATAACTTTTCTTTTGACGTAAGCATAGTTATCTTGCTATGAACCAAGAGGATTTGTACACACAGTTAATCCCAATCACTAAACAAAATATATATATTATGGTAAGCACAAAACTACAATTCCAAAGCACAATTCATAGCCTATTTGGTCAGTCAAGATTGAATGCCATTAACTCATCTATTAACCCTTTCATATTACCCATGATACGATATGACCATAGCCTTGATGTTTTCATTTTCGTATTGTTTTGACATTCTCTTTTGTGTTCTTTCTTTGTGTGTGTGAGTGCAAGAGAGAAAGAGTGAGTCTTCTTTGATTGCACTTCTTTCCAAACCCTAGTCTTCATGGCATCTATGGTTTAACTCCTTCATATAGTTTTTGTTGAGTTCTCTCACAAACTCTCACAGCCATAAGCCCGGTGCTTTCCTGGCAAGACCGCAAATTTCTCGACAACGTAGGAGCAACACACCCCTTTTTTTAAGGCATAGTGTTTTCTCAATGCAAAAATAGTGTAATTGGACCCATATCTGCCGACTACATTATTTTTGCGTAGGAACGTCACAACTTTCTTTATTTTTTTTAAAATCATGTCGTCCTTACACAAAAACTTTGGGGTCGAATGCCTCACGTGCAAGGATGACACAACTTCCATTTTTTCTTAAAAAGCATGTTGTCCCTACGGAAAAACTTTGGAGTCAAAAGTGTCTCCTCTGGCAACTCATAAATCACGCAATGATGAGACATCACACTTTTTTTTTGGTGAATGTCTCCCTTACGCAAAATCTTTATGTTCATGCACTTTTGGTGCCTTCTAAAATTGTGTTAGCACGACACAACTCTTTATTTATATATATATATATATTGTTGCTTTTAATATACTTTGTTCTTGCACAAAATATATATGTTTTGATGTCCTTCCTTACTTTCTATAATCGCATAAGCACGACACAAGTATAGAATTTTGTGAGGTTTTTGATGTATGCCATCTTTATTCCTCTTCTCTTTGTGCAATAAAAGATACCTAGGAAGAGTTTGGAGAGTGTGGGCATTGAAGAGGTTGAGGAGACAAGGGATAAAAGGTTGATGGACCTACTCTACCAAGTCAAGTAGCTATCCAAGTTTGCCTATGCCAAGGAAATGTTTAATGCTCCCTTTGAATTGGAGAGATTTTTGGAAGGGTTCAACAATGAAATCCTTGACTATGAAAATGTTTTTACTGACGTTTCCAAGGAGCACAAGGTTGGCAACTTTTTACACTTTCATGATATTGAGGCAATTTAACACCAAGCACAGGCTCCAATAAGTTTTCATTACTCCAAGATGATTAGAAGAAGGTCCATAACCCCTGTGAGTGGCATGGAAAGCCTGATTATAAACTTGTGAATGAAGACATTGCATTTTTTTATCTTTTTAACTATTAGTCCAATAAAGGAAGGAGAGTCTAAATCTTTGCAAATTACAACAACTATGACTGACCAAGATGTGGAGAAAACACCTGAAGATTTTAGATAAGAAAGGGAGAAGCTTCAAAGCAAAGAGATTTTGGATGTGACAAAGTTCAAGCCAAGGAACATCACCAAGGTGGAGGATTCCATTCATATTCTAGAGGAAGAGCTTGATCCCTTGATGTGCATAGCAACCATTCCCACCTATAAGATAAACATGAAAGGAGTATTTACTACTGCATGATATATAAAATCCCTTCGATCTAAGAGAGGTCTACTACCTTACTATTTTGGGAGAGTGGGCAGAGCATGATAAAGGTTTTGTGGACTACAACACACCATGCCCATTGTCATTGCGTGATATAGAATTTGAAAATTTCATTGATCAACCCCATGCTAGAGAGCATGTACTAAATTTTGTTCAAAGCTATGAAGAGCAAGGGCTTCCCACAGAGAAGGAGTTTCGGCCAATTTAGAAAAAATAAAAGATTGAACACATGAGCAAAGTAGAAAAGAGAATAAACCAGCCTTGTCCATTGACCTCTATAAAGAGGACCTTTTTGAAGATGATAAGAACCCTAAGGTAAAATGGTAAAATAGTATTTTTGCAAGGTAATATAGTTTAGGCCAATGAAACTTTATTTCCTTTAACTAATTTGAGGGTTTTTTTGCACAAATTGATGTTGTGGACCGTGACAAGTTTCTAAGGAGAGGAAAGGGATCCAGGTCTTTTTATCTGAATAGGAGTTAGAGTTTGGGCCATTACAATGGTAAGCTCAACTAGGAGACAATAGCTATCTACTATAGGAAGCTTTCCCAATCATTGGCTCTCCCATACTTGCACTACTGGCTCTATCAAGGGTGGTAGGTTCACATCCAATACGACTTGGAGTGGGAAAAATCATACTTCTTGAAAAGCAAGAATCCATTAGATTTTTTGGATTTTCTCCAATATATATGGGCTCAAGAAGTTCATACTTTTTGCATTATGGCTATTGTGTCCTTGCCTCGTCTGGTGACATAGGCAAGCAATTGTAGGGTTACAAGAAGCAAGAGTACATGAAGTGGAGGGGGGAAAAGCTTGATGTTCGCTCAAGTAGCCATAAAAAATCCTTGTATTTTAATCATTTTCTGCCTTGCCTCTCTCTAGTGGAAAGCCATTGTAAAAATTGCAAATGACCTACTATATACATCCTTATTTTTTTGTGTACTCCTTTGTCTAGATGTAGCAATATCAAAATTGTCTAATAACTTTTTAGCCTCTTGTGATCTTATTCTACTCCACATTTGTTTGTCGAACCACTAGAATACTTCAAGCAGGTTATTAGCTTTTTGAGCTTCTCCACCATGTCTAGTGTGTTTGAGAAACTTGATTATTTCCTGATAGTGGGACATCTCCATACCTTTAGCCTAGTAGATAGACTGACAAGCTTCCATATTCCTTCACAAAACAAGGAGTGTGATTGTAGATAATGTGATGCACAAAAAAGATATTTCTTTAGCAACTTATGCAAATATTGAAGAAAGTAGAATCAAAATTCATAATTATTACCATGTAGTGTGTGAAGTGCTCTAAGCTCCAAGCACTTGTTATGGATTTTTTTAATCTGTTCAACTCTTCCTTAAAGTTGGAAAGGTCATTCTTTTCCCAATGAATTTTATCACAATAAGAAGAGACTGCATCCACGGCTTCCACACTTCTATCTTCTTGTTTCTTGCTCTACCATCAATTCCATGGTCCTTCACAGCATTGTGTAGAGCCTTCCATTGGTTGTGCTAGACTTTAGATAAACCCCTACCCAATTTTTCATGGAATCCTAAGAATATTTTTTCCTTCATCCCACCAAAATAATCTTTCCTAGGAACATTATTTCCACTAGGTGACCTCTTGGGGTCTCACTCAATCGCCACATTCTCCCCATGAAGTCCAATATTAGACAATACTCTCTCAATACGGTTTACCGTAGTTTCTCTGGATGATAAAGGTTGTAGTCTCCATGCAAACCCTATTTAGATATGGAAAATCCTCTCAATGATTCTACAAAGTGCATGAAATGTGCAAAGGTGGACACTTGAAAGGGGAATATCTAAACCAACTTCAAAGTTTGGATCTTTATTCCAATTAGTAGGATTTAGCTCCTTTGCTGCACCCATGCAATAGATATAGGGGCTTTAGGCATTGGCAACCCTTTACACATTGTACATACACTTTAGTGACTTTAGGTCTCCCCACATGTGCCATTCCACCTTGTATCTACCAAATCCCTCAACATCTAGCTCCTCCCTAGGCTATTGAGCTTTATTTATTGAAAGGATACTAGTGTGGTGGAATACCCAGTTCAACACATTGAAATATTCAGTATCAACCTCAAAATAAACCAACCACCAAATGTTCTTCTCTGAGTGCACACTAGAATTTTTAGGGCTTTTTCCCCTCTATGTCATGGAGAGCTCTATTCATGAGGGTCATTGATACTCTTTCAAACTTTCTACCCTTCACAATTTCACTCTCATTTAATTTGATCACAAAATTTCTTGCCCATTCACCTCAGTATGTTGAAGATCATAGAATTTTATCATTATACTCTACAAAGTTCTCAAGTCAAAGACTAGATTGTTGATAGAGAATTTTGAGCTTGGCTTGTTGAGCAACAGATGGCTTTGGAAGCAAGGACCCCTTCACTCTTGACTGCTTACACAGACATTGAAGCATGCAACAAGGAAGTTGTACAATCACTATCTATCATGAAAATTGAGGACGTACACTAAATTGATCAAGGAATTTTTTTTGGAATGCACTAAAAATAGGGAAGACAATCGGATATACTTTCTGAGTTGGATAAGATCAAACAAGGCAACATGTTAGTCATGTGAAAAATGATTAAAGAACTTACCAGATAGCGGGTGAACTACCATTAAAAAAGCTAATGCGTTCCAGGTTCTTAAGTGGGTTTAAAAGCAAGAAGCTTAGGGAACATGAGGTACTAGCACCCACCAAGGAATTCAATGATATGGTGCAAAAAGATTTGAAGTTGGAGAAACATGTCAACGAGAACGATCATAAAGAAAGAAGGGACTCGAGTGACAGTGAGTCATCAACAAAGGAGTCAAGTTCCAACCCTAGTTCAAGCTCGCTCGTCTAAGAGTGGATCAAATGATAAGGTGAAGTACAAGAAAAAAGGCTCTTGGACAAAGAAAATTGCAACAGTATCAAAACAAATTTTAGAAATGTCAAAGATTAGAACATCATTAGGGAAAGTAACTAGGTGCGCAAAATGCAAGTCAAAGGAACATAGGTCAGACGAGTGCTGCCAGTTTTGAATTAGGGTTGCAAAAATGCACACACAGCTTGGAGAAGAAATGAAGAAGATCAAGGCACACGACAAAGAGTGTATTGCTTAGTGCACAATAGAAAGATAAGCTAGCCCTAGAATGATGGGCATATATGCAATGCACAAGGGGGAAAACCTCCTAGTGAGGAAAAAAATGCCTCATCGGTCGTAAATGTGGTCACACACATGACTGCCACATATATGGTAACAATTCTCCCCTAGGAGAGATGCAATGACCTAGAGCTAGCACAAAGTGTAGGGAAGTGCCATGCCCTAAGGACATGATCAATCCACAAAAGGAAGCAAGGCCAAATCTTTGTAGAAAGCTTCAAACTTCTCATGAGGCAATGCCTTTGTGAATAGATCTACAAGGTTGTCATGTATCGGCACATAAGACAAGCTCATATCTCCTACTGAGAATCTCTCTTTGACATAGTGATAATGCATCTACTTTGTGTGAGAATAAATAACATGGTTCCTTGCAAGGCTAATGCACTCTGAGTATCAGTGTAGATGATGCTGGCAATGTATTGTCCAACACTTTGATAGTCAGAGTGCATTATGATTGTCAATGTAGATGATTCTGGCAATGTCTTGTCCAACACCCAAATCATCCATAAGGCGTCTAAGCCATACACACTCAATCATAGCTAAGAATATTTCCATGTACTTAGCTTCACAACCGGAAGTGGCCATAGTAGGTTTCTTCTTGCTCAACCATGGTATGCATGAACTACCGAGCATGAGACAAAAACCACTTGTGGATACTTGTGTGTCATAACAACTTGCCTAATCTGAGCATGAAAATAAGGAGGAAATTATCCTTGCTTGGAATTAAAAAACCCAAGATGTAAAGTGCCACTCAAGTAGTGAAGGATCCTCTTAACAACTTTCCAATGCTTATACCCTAGGCTATGCATAAATATGCTAACCTGTGAGACTACAAAATGAATATCAGGGCTCAAATTGCATACATAAATAAGGCATCCAACATCACTCTGATAAAGAGTGACATTGGCAAGATCACCAAAACATCATAAATACTTAATTTCAAATGTAATTCCATTGGAGTAGCAGCAAGGTTGTAGTCCTCAAGCCCAAACTTACATAGTAATGTCTCTATGTGGCTTGGTTGACACAAGGCAATACCTTCATCACATTGCGTACACTGTATGCCCAAGTAATCATGAAAAATTCCCAATTCTTTCATCTTGAAAGTAGCATTCAAATCATCCTTGAATTCAGCAATCTATGTCTCATTCGGACTAGTAACTAGAAAATTATCTACATATACAACAACAATGAGAAATACATCTCCCTCACGCTTGACATACAAAGTGCTTTCAGTTGGACTAATATGAAAGCTTGGTTTAACCAAATGAGTGTTAGCTTTCTGATACAAAGCACAAGAGATTGCTTCAATCCATACAAAGCTTTCTTACATTTGCACACTTTATTTTCTTAGTCCTTTCTTGACAAATCCACGAGGCTGCATTACGTAAAGTTCCTCAAACATTGTGAGGCTACGTTCTTCGCAAAATTGCAAGGCTGTGTTACATAAACTTCCTCAAATATATCACCATTCAAGAAAGTAGTAACAATGTCTCATTGATGTACATTCCATCCAAAATGAGGTTCCAATGCACATAGAAAATAGACATTAGTCATACGACAAGTGGGAGAAAAGGTCTCTTCATAATCAATGCCTTTTTATTGTCATAACCTTTCGAAACAAGTCTAGCTTTGTAACGACCAATCTCACTATCCGGCTTACATGTCCACTTGTAAACCCACTTTGTACTAATGGTCTTTTTGCTAGGAGGCCAATCACATAAAGTCCATGTGTCATTTCCATAAGTGCATCATATTCTAATTCCATGGCAGTTATCTAATTTTTTGAATTTTGTGCTTTATCAAAAGAGAGAGATTCCTCCTTATCACATAAGCTGAAAATAGCAAAAGCATAACAATTTGATGCATAAGATGCATGTCAATAACATAAAGAAGTATGACTAGACATAGGTGCATCCAATTTACTATCATGCAAAGTATGCACCAGACAATTTGGCATACTCCTAGTGTCCTCATTCTTAGCCCTTTCCACGTCATGTACATCTGCATCACTAATAGGCTAGTTTGTAACATTTTTAAAAACCCCCATAGGCTAAGTAGCACACATGATATCCTCAAGCCAAAACAAATGTGGCAAATCTTGACTCTTGAACATACATCATGCCATCTTCAAAAGAAGCCTATTTTTTCTTTTAGCAACACAAATTTTTTGAGGTGTATACGGAACTGTACATTGGTGTTTTATCCCACGCTTAGCTAGAAGTGCATTAAACTCATGAGACATATACTCCCCATCTTGATCTAAACAGAGGGTGTCCATAGTACATTTAGAGAAATTTTCAACCATAGCTAAAAAATTCTTGAAGCAAATAAACACTCCGGACTTAGCTTTAAGCGGATACACCATGCATGCTTGGAGTATTCATCGATGAAAGTCACAAAGTCTAGGTAATTGCCTAAGGATGGAGTTTTCATACGCCCACAAACATCACTATGCACAAGTTGTAATCTGCATGTAGCCCTTACTAAACCATCGTTTGGAAACTTTGAGCACTACATCCTGACCCAAAATATAGCCTTCACAACATGCTTAGAAGGTGCTTCAAGAGGTGGAAAAGAAGTAATCATATCAAATTTCTGCAAATGCAACAAACTAGCAAAGTTCAAATGCCCAAAACATGCATGCCAAAGTTTTGCATTTGAAACAACCTTTGAATCCACAACTGCATTTGCAAAATTTTTCCCTTACTTTTCATACAAAGTGAGCTTATATAGCCCATGACACAAAATGCTAGATGCAACTATTCCGTCATCAAAATTGAGATCATGCACTCTATATCTGTCATCCACAAACTTGACAACAACACCAAGTCTTGCAAGTGTAGATACAGAGAAAAGATTCTTTTTTATCTTTGGTACATAAAGTGCATCAAAAAGTGTGAAAGAGTGGCCATTCGTAGAATTAAGTACAATCTTTCCAACTCCCTTGACCGAATAAGAGACATTGTTGGCACAAGTAACTGTATTCCCACAAGGGACATACTTGAGAGAGGTAAACAAGTCACGATGTGAAGTAATGTGCTTTGTAGCACCACTATAAAAGTACCACACATGTGAATCTATAGCAACTGACATACACGCATCATGGATAGAAGGATCATAAGTACATTGTGCACTAGTCCACTTTGCATCTACATCAACATCACAATCTCCTCTCCAAGAAGATTCTACAATAGCTGCATTTGTAGTGGATCCAGTCCCCTTCTTGGCCTCTTTTTCCTTCAACTTAGGACCTTGCTTTTATCAAGTGATCATTAGCCTTGCAATAATGGCAACACACCTTCTTGTTTCCCTTTTCATTAAAAATCCCAGAAAAGGTGTTGCCAGCAGAAGCATTAGAAACATGTGATTTTCCACTATAGAAGAACCATACCTCCATGCCTTCTACCATTTCTACCTCTACTCATATCTCCATCTCTCTTGTGTCCTCATTATTTCTCTATCACAACAACCTTGTGTGAAGAAATACTAGTGCACAAGGTACATCTCTCCCCAAAGTCCTTATTGCCTACAGGCAAGAATAGGGTTTGGAAGGGAAACTTCTCTTCTCTTCACTTCTCTCATATCTACATTTTGCACATACTAGAGTTATTCTAGATGAATAATCCACATGATGTGAATTTATATCACTTCCACTCTGTGCGATCTATTACAATTGATGTATGGATTAGTCATAAAATACATTTTCAACAATGTATAGTGTTTCTTTTTGGCCCAGAAAGGCTCAATGAAATACTTCTTTCACCGGATCCCATCATACTACCCCTTATAGACTATAGCAACCTATTGATTGCATAAATAGGTTGCTATAGTTTGGGATAGCTTATATTGATTGCATAAATATGAAATGCAATCAATAAATGAGCGTGTGTGCATCTCTTACATCCCAACAAGATTGCTCAGCTATAGGCAAAACAACTCTAGCAGCAATAGACCTGCCAGAGCCTACAACATCCTCAAAAGAGTCTGCAACATCCTCATTAGAGCCTCTAGCATCCTCATTAGAGCCTATACCCACAAAATGCGAACATACATCAATACCCTGCATAACATTCCAAATACCCTTTGACACAAGAACATATGTCATCATGTAAGCCCACATTGGATAGTTAACCCCATTGAGTTTAACCTTAGAAGTAGCAAACATCTTGAAAAAAAATTTGTTGTTGTCAGCCATGGTGATTGACTGCACTTGATGTGAACACTACACAAACAAAGGAAAAACAAAATAGAACTAACACGTGCTATGTAGTGCAACCAAAAGAGGATTGTAAGGAACCTATTCTACAAAAAAATTGCACAAAAGGATGGAATTACCTGTGCAGTATTGCTTGAAGTGGCAACAACGACCGAAATGAGCCCGAATCAAAATTTTGAGCAAGCCAGCTCTACAAGCCTTGATGCCCACCAAAGCTCACCCAAAGCATAGAAAGTGAGCAAGCAGGTGCTGAAAATGCTAGCGACTATGCCCGAGAGGACGCAACTTACTCTAACATCAATTGTTGAAATTAGGGTTGTAGGGATGCACACAGAGCTTGGAGAAGATGAAGAAGCTCAAGGCACATAGTAGAGAGTGTATTTATCAGTGCACAATAGAAAGATAAGTTAGACCTAGAATGATGGGCATATACAAATGCATGGGGTAAAAAGACCTTCTAGTGAGGGAAAAATGCCCCGGTGGTCCTAAGTGTGTTCACACACATCACTACCACATATAGGGTAATAGCGAGTGCACATACTACCAAGCATTATGCCACTTATGAAACAACTACAAGATTCAAATGCATCACTTTAAGAAAGGCAAGGATGTCTCGATGGTAGCACTGCCAAACCTAGAAACACCAAATCACGATGGAATGTCAACAATGATGCAAGTACCAACAATGGTCCATGGAGAGGCAGGTATTAAAGTACCACTGGAAGGGGGCAAGGTAGAGCTGATTTTGGAAGGATAATTTTTAGTTGCTACACTTGCGAAAAATATGGACACTTTGCAATAGGTTCAAAGGCGTAAAGGCTACTATGGGCAATTTGCTTCAGAGGGTAAGGTTGCCTAGATCTCCACCCAGTCAATAAGATAATGAGGGCTTTGCCTCATCTCCAGCCCTTATATATAAGTGTGGCATTCTGTCCACATTGGTATGGCCACTTGGGCAGTAGGGCTGGGAAATCTCCCCCTGAACCCTGCCTTATTGGCTCTACAACCAGAACATGATTGACCTAGTCGTGACTTCTATAGGCTATGTGACATCACTCCCACTTATAAAGAGTTTTCATCTTCAAAAACAACATGGGAAAATATTTCTTCAATCAAATACGACATTCCCAAGTTGCTCCTTCCTTGTCGAAGTCTATGCACTTAATTAGTATCCCTTGTTACACTTTATGAAATGTCTATCTATCTCAATACCCTAGAATCCTTTCTAGTTCATGCATTATCTTTGGTGGCTCTATCAAGTCAACCAAGATCTTTGGAGAAACTACGTTCTCCAAACCATAAATTGATTCTCTAGTTTGCTAACATGGAAGACATGGTGAACTTGAGAAGTCTCTGATAACTCAAGTTTATAAGCTAGGTCCCCGATCGTTTTAAAAACTTTAAAGAGACCATATTAGTGTCACACTTTTTCAAATTCATGATTTTTTACTATGCAAGAATCTTTAGGAATAAAAAGTCACCTTCTACAAAGGTAACTTTTCTTTGGTAAAAACCATACATCAATATGAATGGTGTAAATCTAGTTGCTAAATGTTTGAAATTGTTGTAAGCAAATTCCAAAATGGGTAAGTATTCTTCTAAATTAGATTTCTTCTTACTTACATAAGAATGCAACGTATCCTCTAGGATTTGGTTAACCGTTTTGGATTGACCATCAGACTACGGATGATCTGTTGTACTCATGCTCAGAGTAGTATCTAGCGTTTAGAAGACTTCCCTCTAAAAATGACCCTATTGAACTTTCTATCTCTATTTGACACTATATCTATGGGTAGGCCATATAGCTTGTAGAGATGTTCAATAAATAATTCTCTCGCATTTCATTAAATTTCTTTATGGAAATAAAGAAAATGAACTTTGCAATAAACTTTTCCATTTTGGTTAACCTACGTACAACTAGTCTTGGGTAAAACGGTAATGAAATCCATGGAAATGTTTTCCTACTTCCATTGAGGAATATCCAAATGAAGGATTAGTCTCCCAACCTTGAGGCATTCATGTTTATTGACCTGATACTTATTGCATTCCAGTACATAAGTATAGATGTCCTTAAACAAGCTAGGCCAATGAAATCGTCTTTTAACAAATGCATAGGTCTTTTGAATCTCAAGATGACTCGCACTTGGACTATCATGATTTTATTTAAGAATGTGTGCTTAAAATTTTTCAATAGCTGGTACACACACTATAGCTGGTACACACACTATACCCTTGTAAAGTAAGTATTTGTTGTCAACGGAGTAGTTAGCATACTTCTCCCCATAATGAAGTTTGTCACCCCTCTTTAAGGCCGTAGCTATCAAAGGTGATGAAGGGTCTACATTAGAGCTCTCAAGCCCCAAATTACATCGGCCAAAAATCTCGATCAACCTCTCCAAACGAGCTCTCACTTCCCTACCCGTTGTACCTACAACCAGTCTCTGTCGATTGTTGACAAGGGAGGTCATTGTGTCTGTGAAATGGTGTGATCGTGTACAATGTACTAGACCTCTGTAAAAAATGGGATCATGTTGTAAGGAATGTAGTGACTCTAAGAACTCATTCTTGAAGATTGTAAATCTAAATTCAAGATCTGGTTATCATCAAGTTAGAACTCAACTAGAAGATGTTGTGAAGATAGCATTTAGGACCCGTTTTGGGCATTTTGAGTTCTTGATTATGCCATCAAGATAACCAATGCACCAACAACATTTATGTCACTAATGGATAGAATTTTATATCCATACTTAGAAAAATTCATAGTAGTTTTCCTAGTTGATATATTAGACTATAGTAGATCTCAAAAGAACACTTAGAACGTGTACATCTAGTGTTTGAGCTATTGAGAAAACATAAAATAATTGTGAAAGAAAGAGAATGTGATTTCTTTGAGATCAAGATTCATTATCTTGGTCACATTATATCCGCAAAGGGAACACGGATGGAACCTGAGAAAGTGGAAGCCATTCTCAAGTGGCTAGCACCAAGAAATCTTGACAAATTGCAAATTTTTCTTGGTATATCATGAAAATATGTGAAGGACTACACAAAGATAGCAATCATGTTGAAAAACTAGTTGAGGTAAAAAATAAGAGTATAAGTTGGGGGGAAGCCCAACAAAAGATCTTTGAAAAGCTCAAGGTGGCTATAGCAACTATACCTTTTTTTAGCATAGTGGATCTGAATGAGTCGTTTGTCTTGGAGAAAAACACAAGCAATGAGGATGTTGGAGCTGTGCTTATGCAAAGGGACACCCAATTACATTTGAAAGAAAAAAGTTAGACCGTGCCTAGTGTAACTACTTGGCCTATAAGCGAGAGCTGCTAGCTATAGTACATGCACTTAAATAGTGGAGACGCTATTTATATGGTGCCACTTTTGAATTTTGCATGGACAATGAAAGTCTTAGATGAATTTAAAATAAGAATGAATTGAAGGGAAGAAAAGCTCACTGGGAAAAGATCCTATAGGAGTTTAGCTTTCAAAAATTTCTCAAATAGTGGGTCTTGTTCAAGGCCATCATTTTTACTGTGTTTTTCTACATAAATATTACTTATAGTTTCAATCATGGAAACTATAAGTAATTACTTTTATATGCGTGCAACATCTTCTTTCTCTTTAACTAGAGCAATCTAGAGTTTCTCTTTATCTTTCTATAGGCTTTTGGCATGTTGTTTTAGATGCTCTATTTCTCAGTGAGCCCTTTGAGTGTCTACTTTAGCATCTTCTTGTTAGATTTTCATTCACCTCCAGATGCGTCACACAATGTCTACATGCTCCTCACCACTCACGTGCACTGGCCCTTGGTTGTGGGTTGGCCACCCGTACACCTGCGTGACAGGGATCTCAAGCACACTTAGGGTTGTTCATCACATTTTCATTTACAACAGCATATTTTAAAAGAGAGTGACAAGAAAATACCTCTACTTTATGGCCCCTAAGGACTACTCTGTGTTGCTCCATGGAAGAAATTAAAAGGGTAGAGGGGACAATATGGTCATGTTATAGTTTGATGACCTTACCACCATGCTCAACTTATAGGGTCATCATCCTATAAGGAGACACTACGGTCACCTTGTAGGGTGATGACCCTACCACCATGCTCAAACTATAGCGTGCTATGCAAATGACTCAGAATTACTCTAGGGCCCAGTCTATACAACCACTCCCTACCTAGGTACATGTCTACTCTAACCAAGTGTATGACCTAAAAGTCAAGGAAATCCTTGTAGTCCTTCATGGCTAATGAAACTCCCAAGACCATGATATTCCATACAATCGTATCATGAATGTTGGCCAACCCAACTTATACTCATGATTCCTTGCGGTCTTGGTCAACCTTAACTTCTTAAACGATGAGTAGTTTAAGGAGTTATGACTAGCTAAAATATTTATCAAAACAATGACTATGGCCACCTATGGTACTATACATGTGCACCATGTCATGAGGACCTATGCTAGGCTACCACATAGTGGTGTCACTGAAAAAGCATGATACTCATCACAGTGGCACAATCACCTCCTTGAACTCTCCAAAACTGAGAGGAAGCCTCTACATCATGTGTGATTGCCTAGACGATTTACTATCTCTCTTGGGCTCAGTACCACTACTTCTAGCTTTGAGCTTTGGTCGTTCAGCCTTGGTGTGCCCTACCTCATTGCAGCTAAAGCAGTGATTTTCTTTCTGCACTTTAACGTAGTTCTCTTTTTTTGGATTTTGGAGACTCTTTTCCTTTTGAATGGTTGCAATCATTTAGTCCAACGAGCACCTTGACTCCCCCGGTCTGTCCTCTCTCGCTACCTCTCACTACGGGACCCCTTTCTCTTAAACCTCAACCCCTTTCCTCTTTATTCCAAGCCCTATCTCCCCACCTCACGCACCACGATGTCTGATGTTATCATAGATTTGTGCATATTTGATTGCCTTGGATAAATCTTTCGAGTGAAAAGTCTTAACTACTCTAGATAATCATTTGTGAGGCCTCTCTTGAAGCCCCACAATATTTGATCATCTTGGATAAGTCTTTTGACTGAAGAGGCTTGACTACTCAAGATAATCATTTGTGAGGCCTCTCTTGAAGCCTAACAATATTTGAAATGCATGAATTTCTTTCAACTTGAGCACTATCTCTCTGAAGTCCAAGACGTATTGAGTTAGGGACTTGTTCTCCATGGATCACTTGTCCCATAACTTCCAGTTTCTTTCTTCTTCATTGCCTGGCAAGAAATCCTTTCAAAATATCATTTCAAACTCCACCAAGTGGCAAGATGAATTGTCAAGCTCATCCATCACTTGTACACTTGACAATCAATAAGAAGCTAGCCTCTATAGGTTTCTC
This sequence comes from Adiantum capillus-veneris, assembly GCF_014529385.1. Lineage (NCBI taxonomy): Eukaryota > Viridiplantae > Streptophyta > Polypodiopsida > Polypodiales > Pteridaceae > Adiantum > Adiantum capillus-veneris. The sequence continues at coordinate 107,947,302 of NC_140936.1, forward strand.
GTGGCTAGGTTACTTTTGCAGTGCATGCATGTTTGACCACTTCACTAGGAATATAATCATAGAATCTTTGTTCTACTCTCTTTCCTCACCTCCAAAGCTAGGCAATTTAGAGACGAAGTTGTCTTTACAAACAACCATGTAGGTGCATCAGCTTGGACTCTCATAATACAGGTGAGGCTATGCTCACTTGTTCCATGTGCATCCTTCTACTATGAGAAAAAGGAGAGCCTTACGAAGGGACTATCAACGCATTTAGGCATGTGGAGATGCTATATAGTATCATGACTACATCACTCTATACTATTTCTAAGGTGGTCAATTTTGCATTAAAGTATTTGAATATCCTGCTCTAGATCTCCATCTCTCTCAGGACATTAGCAAGGTTGGCTAGGTCATGGTCCTTGCCATCATAATCCAAGGTTTCTTCATCATCGCGCTTGGTGATGGCAGTCTCCATGAACTCTAGCTCATTGTCCAGAAGTGGGTCATCAAGGTTGGCGATATCTACAAGCGTGCCGAGTCCAATGGCAAGGTCTACAAACGTAGAGAGCATTGGTAGATCATATGAGGTGACTAAAGAGCATGCTCTAGAACGTGTCACGTTGGTAGGTCACGTGCGGTGACCAGCGAAAACACTCTAGAACAAAAGGGAACCTGACATCTATGGCCAGATAGCTCAGCCAAGGTTAAAGTCGGCTATCGATGGGAGCAAACTCAAAAGACGTGGAGAACTGGACTGTGTTGGGGGGACACATTATAATGGGCAAATTTTTTTATTTTTCTAGCAAATAAATGCTTGAAAAAAAAATGATGGAGATTTGCACACGAAATTCTAACAAATGAGTGATAAAATAAAATAGTCACCCCCTCTCTTTGGAGAGTCACGAAGTGACGTTGAGGGTGGCGGTGCATCATACAATCCACTATGAGAGTTGACCATGCCAAGAATTTCATAGCCAATGAAGCTTGCTTGAAACTTCTTGTTGCTCGTCAACGTGAACACCCCTTAGTGAGCTTAATACTTGAAATATTGAATCAATCAATACTCTCTTAAAAACTTAGAGATTTTGTATTATTCTCTATCTCTATAATGACAAAGCGAAGAGAGAGAGAGAGAGAGAGAGAGAGAGAGAGAGAGAGTCAACCAGGCATGTTCAACTTTGCTACCTGATGGTGGTGGCACCATCGAAAGGGCGAAAGGCAGCAAGGTGGTGGCACACAGCAGTGGAAGCTCATGGTGGGGTGGTGGTGCGGTGGGGTGCATGTAGCACAACAAGCAAATAGCAAGAGTAACTATGGGTGCACGGAATTGATGACTAGAATAGGCCAGTGGAGGTGGCAACACAAGGCAACAGATGGGTGGTATGTAGCGGCGTTGCTTCGGTGATGCTAGTGGTGGCCAATAGACAACAATGACATGGGTAGTGTAGCATTGGGTGCCTATGGCAGACTGGTAGGGTCCAACGTAAGGCGCTACTACAATGTCTATCAATGGTAGCATGACAATAAACTACAAAGTGGCTGCACCCTTGAGAGATACCCCGCCCAAGGGGTCTATGAAATAATACAATTACACTTTTATACCATTCAATATACATCACAGTTGCGAAATCATTCAAGCATAGGGGAGGAGTTCTCAGTGTCCGACCTAGCATGTAGTTTAAGCCATGAAGCAGTAGACTACATCCAGAGGTACCTAGCGACTAGTGCTACCTTGAATGTGTAGTATGAATGAAAGTGTACTCGAGAAGGTGACCAACTAGAGGGTGAATATATGTGTACACCACATTACGGGAATAGATAGATAGATAGATAGATAGAGAGAGAGAGAGAGAGAGAGAGAGAGAGAGAGAGAGAGAGAGAGAGAGAGAGAAAGAGAGAGAGAGAGAGGAGTGAAGGGTGAAACAGAGTGTGCAGAAACATAAGAGAATGACAAAATAGAATCTTTCAATGCGTCGACTAAATGAAATAAGTAGCCATGAATAATTGCAAGTACCAAATCTGGGTATACCATAACTTCAAAATATAAATGGCTAGCAGATTTATCAAACCCTATGTATGGATTGATCAGTCCACCCATCCACTTTTTCTCCTACTATGGACATAGAGAATTTCACTTCATAGGGAATGAGCCAAAACACCTCTAACCTACTTGAGCTAGACATAAGCTGAGGCTGCTTTGCCTCCCTCCATGACCCTGAGCTATGAAAGGATTCTAAACACCAGTAGATGTTGGGAAATCAACACCAACCATACCAATTTAGGCACCACACCTCTTTAATGCCCAACATCAAGTGTTTAGGCAAATCCAAGGTAAGATCCTCGACGCGTTAGCCATGTAGGTTGTTGAAGCCCTGATGCACTAACTGTGTAGGAGCTTAACAAATAAGAAAAAGATATAGGCAACACCCCCAATCCAGCAAAGCCCTAGTTCATTGATCCTTTCATCTAAGGCTAAGCAATGTAGGTGATACAAACCATGTAGCGACAGCGTCATGAGAAACATAAATCATGAGTCCTATCAAAATAGCACTTTGCATGTGCACAAACAATCCTTTCCAGGAAATCAAGTACAACGTTTGTACCCTTACATGTCTACCATAAACCATCAAACCACTTCATAATCCAATCCAAGATATTAAACCATAATCCAATCCCATCACCTTGGTGAGCACTCCAACCAACGCATGGGGATGCACATATGACCTGCAAAACCACTTTTTCACATAACATGGTTGTAAAAAATTTGGCAGCACAGCCATAACAAAAAAAATGATCTAAAAACCACATCATCTTTCACAATCCGAATCACAACCATAATCCACAAGGCATCTCAACCCTTTATCATAGACCATAATCCTTACTGAACCAACTCTCACACTTGGAGTTTTGGCTATACATGCTACAACCAAACCAAGCCATCACACATGGCCCTTAGGGAATGATTTTTTTTGCATAAAATAATTCCACCTAGCAACTAAATAGACCTTCAAAATTTTATTTTGATAGTGTTTAACCAGATGGATTATGACCGCACCTCACCCTTCTAGCAAATAGAGCTAGTTTTGACCTAGAAGGGTGGAAAGCAGTATACACATGCACATGATACCAGTGATCTAAATACATTTATTAGAAATCTTAATCAAGGTTTTGATTTGGTTGAGTGGGTTCCTTCATCCGATGAATCTATATAGTGGTTCTCCAAGGAGCATGGGGTCAAATATTGACAAGTGTAGTCTATAGCAAGCTGTATTTTGATCATAACTCTTTACTCGTGGAAAATTTTCATATAACACATAAGAGAAAAAAATTTAAATGATGTGTTTAATCCTTGGTTCAAAGGGTTCACTTGATTCATAACGTCTTAGGAGATACAATCAAAATAGTGTTCGTACCGCTATGTGACATGAAACAAAAAGCATTTTTTATGCACCTACATGATTATAAACACATTGTATCTATATATTAGCATGCTAAGCATCATGAAATAAGCATGAATAATTCTTGTACACATCCGGCAAGCCCATACATACCTACATATACGAAAAAGCAACCATCAAGAGGGTAGTTACTCAGAAACGAAGTAGAGAGAGAAAGAGATGATGCTATGGAGTTGAGAGCTTCTTACCTTGATTGAGAAATGATTACCTATGGTTGAAAGGCTTCCTAATTTTCTACAAGAGGGTGGTGATGACGGCTACATAGAGATTTTCACCACGAAGTCGATGATGAGCATGTACACCGTGAAAAGAGAAGAGAATATAGTAAGCAAGTGGAGAGAGAGTGTGTTCTTCTGCTTCTTCTTCTTGCGAATGCGAGAGAAGTTCTGAAAGAGATCTTTCACCACTCTGTATAATACATATGTATAGCCTTGTGGCAATAGACACAATTGTCAGCACTGAAAACTGAGTAGAGGAACTCCTTATATACTGTTCTTGCAAGTTCGGAGTGTTCCCCATGGCAAACAGGGCGCCCTCTCTTCTACTAGAAATAGATCTTGCTTATGGGAAAAGACTTCAATCTTTTCTAAAAGCAAGGATTTTTCTTTTTTGCAGTCAATTCTAGTCTTACCCTTCAATTTTTGTTCAATAAAACAAGTATCACAACAACTAATAAGACCATCGTTGAACGAGGCTTCACCATGATGCCCTGGTGTAATTACAACTTTCTTGTTTTACCTTGGAATATTTATAATTTCCATCAAAATTTTTGTTTAATCTCGTTTCTTCACCATATGGTCGTTTTGTACCCAAACGGTGATTAAAAATATTATTTTTAGGTTTAGGTTATCCAAAAAAACACATTATTTTTTGAAAACACCGAAAAGCATGGAAAGCTAAAAATTACATGAAAAACAAAAAAAGGAAAATTTTTCTTAAATTAGAATTTCAGCTACGTTGCTAAAAGATGAACCCATAGATGATGAATTATTCTGGAGTATGGCAATGGATGGGCCAAATCCAAAGTGGTAGGATGCGTATGATTTTCTCCAATTATGAGGATTTCTAGAGGATTGGTCCAAGTCGAGTAAGAAAGAACTCATTATTAAGATTTTCTCCAATTCAGAGGATTTCCAGAGGATTGGTCCAAGTTGAGTAAGAAAGCACTGATTATTAAGAGTCTAAAATTAACTATCATAAGTGGATCATTAGATTTGCTAGGAATTGATGCAGTGCTAAGAAGATACGTGCCTATGCAAGGTAAAATACAAGTGATAACTAAGGGTCATAGTGGGAGATCAGGGGGATCATTTCTCCACTGATATCACTTACAAGAAGATCTTATATGCAAGATTATGGTGTCATAGCATGATGGAAAATCTAAGAGCAGTTACAAGATCATCAAGACCATTCTTACCAAGATTGTGCAAAAGGAACCTCATAACTAGGATGATAAGCTTTAGATGGCACATTGGGATTATAGAACAACTTACAAGATCACGATTGATATGACTCCATTTTTAATGGTGTACGGTACAGAGGTAGTAGTGCCCATGGAGTTTGTTGTTCCTAGCCTTTTTTGTTCGTAGCCTTTGGCCATTGAAGATGATATGGACTATAACTCAACATTGATGAACATGGTAGATGAGCCGCTAAAGCTGGATGAGATCAACAAAAAGCTTGTCATAGATCTTTGCTATGGGTAGAAGAGGAACATTGAGCTTTCAAGTCATGACTGGCATCATCGACAAGAAGGATAAAGAACTTGAAGAGATACAATAAGAAGTATCCTCAAGAGAAGCCCAATGTTCTGTGCCTCATCAAAACATCAGTAAGTATGTGCTTGAGAAAAATGAGCAAGCCCTATCAAAGGTATGGAGCATGGAGGTGATCATGGAAGCCACCAAGATCCCATGTGATACTACAATAATCCAACAAGTTATCAACACTTTTGACTTTGATGTAGGCACAATTAGCATTAATTGAAGGACTCTTTAGATAACACATTCCCATATTTTCAACATGCCCTTTGATTCAAAACCCCAACATTGCTCAATAAATGTGATTAGCAATTTTCTAAAGGAAAATCTCAATCTAGGAAGAAGCGAAAAGATGGGAGCCAGGGCAGGGCGTTCCCATTTCGATGCTAGAACACAAAGTAGCCTACAATTTTTTTCTTGAAGCCATCAGTTTGAAAAACAACCCCAAATATGTATCTAAACGATGTTCACCGTGATTCTGGCCAGAATAATGAGCACCAAAGTAGTAATCAATTTGAGTTCGATCTTATTAAATAGTGTGGTGACCCAAACAACAAAAGTACAAACTCAAACAACAAAAGCATGGTATGTCAAGCTGTTTTTCTACTCGGCAACCAACAAGTCCTATATCAGTGCATGTGAATGTTCAAGATGCCCTACTGAAGATCAATGGAGGTGAAGCACCCAAGGACCACACCATTGGTTTGGATTATCAAACAAAGAAAACTACTCTAATGACTACAAGAATGAAGAGGCCCTATCTAGAAGAGACAGAAGTGGACCATCAAAACCAACTAACAAGAAACAAAAATTAATGAAGGAATTTTCGGATCAACTCAAGGCCCAAATCTATCAAACTATTTTTGCATCAACTATCCAAATAACCATAGAGTCAATATTTGAAAAATCCCTAGGAACCTCAACAGACAAAGGATTGTGTTTTTGGGCACTCCATAAGAGACTACCATGAAATTCCCAAAGAGTTTTGATCAGGCCACTACTTTTGAGAAACCATTGTGGTAACTTCTTCTATTGTAGAAACATATAAAGATTGGCTACAGGCCCTGGAAAAGAATCAAATGGTAAGCAGTTTGGTTGTGGACACCTCTGGAAAGCTACGTATACCATATCGAGTGCCTTTGCTTATCTACCAGACTGATAGGATAGAGAAAGAAACAATCACTTATGGATGCATCGCCATAATCTAGAAGGGATGGAGCACTATATTAAATTCCATAGGTCAGATGATGGAATTCATAACTATGTGCATGATTTGTGGCTACCAATCTAGTGTTGTATTTGCTCATTGTGCTATTTGCATAGTGTTTCACCTTGTAAAGCCACTAGAAGCCAATCAAAAATTTTCCTTGTGGTAACGAAACTAAATCTAACATCTCATTTCACCAAGGGCAGCCATCTCCTTATCCTTGCCGACTCCTTTCTTGTGCCACTTTGAACTCCCAACAACATCCTATCACTTAACTTTGACTCATTCTAGGAACATTGTATGAGAAATAGACCTCCTCTTGTATTATGATGTTTATAGATGGCATGACGAAGAGGCTCTATTATGGTTTTTTTTGGGGCTATCATGGCCACTAGCATCAATATTACCATTGACATTAATATCACATACTTGATCTAGTATTCATGTTATAGCCAACATTGGTGACAAATCAATACCATCATAAGCACGGAATTCATGAGAATTACTATAGACAAATTGTTGTGGTTGAAAAGTTAATAATGCAATCAAATCATATATTGAGACATTTAACAATCCTTTCCTTCAAATTTTGGCGCTCATCAACATTGACATGTAGATTAGTATGGGGGTGCATTTTTTGTTGCCAAGCCATGCAGTGCATGCATCTTACTGATGTGTGTGTTAATCTGATATTTTGACGTGGTAAGAGACCCATAATTTAAAATATTATACAAGTTTTTGTCCAAATGATCTTATTCTATGTTTAACAACATAGACCATGCCTAAAACCTAATTCTTATCCTATCATTATAGAAACCCAACTTGAGGTAATGCAACAAATTTTATCAACTTCTAGTTTAAACAAATTTTTCTTTAATTTCTTAATTGTACAAAACTTTGAATTTTTGAAAACTTAGTCTTCATCTTTCTAAATTTTAAAGAGTTTCTTCATAAAAAATCATTCAAAATCAATACAAGTCCTTGGCAAATATCCTTTACCTTCCACTTGCAGAGATATGGGCAACATGAGATAAATATTATGAAATTTATTGTATTTGGATTTCATTATGACTTGTGTAAGATATGTAGATCAAACCAATGAGTAGTACCGAATCTAACTTTTTGAGATTGAGGAAGGTTCAAGAACAAGTATAGATATTTTTAATAATGAAATGTTATAGGTGTATAGCATTTCCATATTGTGAAATAAGGAAGGTATTCGGGATTACTAAACTTTAGTAATTGGGATTACTAAAGTTTATTATGCTATATTATGACAGACAACTAGTAGATATTGTTAAGTTAATTTCACAGGTTGTGAGAGAACTTTTTTGGAAACCTTGAAGTCGAACCCGTCAACTCTTAAATACATTTAAAAAGTAGTTAAGATTTTACTTAAAGAAGGCACAATCAAAATGCATAATTTGTGAGTTTGGGTTAACCATGTGAGGTGGTTTTTCATTCGATAAGTCATGTTTTCTTCATGTGATAGATATAGAACCTTAGTTTATCATCATGGTTTACAAGACTCATCATAAACCTAAAGGGTAGCTGCTATTCGCATGAATATGTTGTAGAAGAATAAGACTTACATCAATGTTCATGCATCAAGTCCTATGTTTCAACTCTAGAGTAATGATAATAAGAAGAATGCCTAAAACGAATAAGAGGAAGACTTACATCAAATGGTGAGGGTCATTTGCTCTTGGTGTCAAGTTCTAGGTTTTAATTCCATGCAATACATGTCCAAAATCTTCCCTAATGTATGTTTTCAACATCCAAAGGCCTCCACATCTTGTACCATTTATGCACAATGATGCACCATATAACTATCATGGTCTAGAACGTCAACTTTCTCATAACGACATCATTCTATGTGGATTGTTGTAACATTTAATGGCCTATAATCTTATGTGTAGCGGAAATTAGCATGAACATAGTGGGCATTTCATTAGAATAGATTCCTAATGAGAATTACAAGAGTGCTTGGGTGGAGAGAGCAACAAAAAGCATACACCTAGTTAGATAGCATCGACAATACTTTCAAAAGAGAGAGAAATTAAGCTATTGACAACAGTTGAGGACCGGATTTGCATGGAGCCAGTCCCCCCTCCAAAAGGCTTTGTATTATGGTTTCTCCCATCAAGAGAGACATTGTACAATACAATTCTTTGTGTTCCTTCAAGACTAGCTAGTGCAATGAAGATGGAAGCTTCATACACCAAGCAAAACACTTAATCAAACACAACTTGAATTATCCCCGTTCTCAGACCCAAGACCTCACACACCTTCGAAGATGGTGAGAGCTAGCAGGGTATGAGAGTAGATTGAGAAGAAAAAGAAGTATCTTACGAGAAAGATGTACATCTCCTCACATAATCACTCATATTAGCATAGCTTAGCTTAGTAATTAGCTTGGTAGAGAAGATGAGCATGCATTGAAGCTTGGCTCTTGGTTGGATTTGCATCCATATGCCAAGAGAGTGTTGATGTAGGCTTCTATCTCACAAGCTTGGAGTAGGTGATGAGCTCTCCATTAAAGCTTGGGAGGAGATAGAGTATTTTCCCTTCACACATGGTCAAGTGTGAGAGTGTGTGTGTCAATGCCAAGCAAAAATCAGCCCCCCCTCTCTCTTGGGCGAGCCCTAGCTGCTAATTAGGTCTGGCTTTTGCCTCATTGGACCTCCCCAGGTCAAGCCAATAGGAATTAAGCAGCATAAGTGATAGCCTTCTGACATGTGTCCCCCTTTCCCCTTTTGTGAGAGCTTTAGGTAATTAAATAATTAAACTAAACTCTCATTGGACCCCTTTGCCTCTTGGCCAATAGGAATCAGGCAAGCCATGGGGCTCCTGAATGCTCATTGGACCCCTTGGGAGACTGCCCAATAGTCTTCTAGGAGACTTAATTCTCATTGGTTTCTTTTATTAAATGTTTTTAAATTAATTAAACTAGATTTACTCTAGCTTAATTCTCATTGGTCCACTTCAAGGGTCTTCCAATAGGAACTGGGCACACCTTGTGGGCATCTGGCCTAGGGAGCTGACATGTGTCCCTCATTCCCTTTGTGTAAAGGGAGCCTGTGTGTGTGTGTGTGGCTTTCTCTCTCATCCCCTAGCTTTGGGGCTCGCCCCCTCCCATGTAGGGATGTGCAAAGACTTTTAGGGCACACACAAAGCATCCAATTTTTCCTAGGGTTGACCTTTGGACACAACCTTTGAATTTTGGAACCTTAGCATTTTGGAAGTCTTAATGGGCTGAACCTTAGGGTCTTTTTGGCCCATTGTTTCACATGGCTCTTTTGCAGATGGCCCCCCCTTTGGATCCCTATTTTCCCTCCTTTGGATCCCTACTGTGGCCGGTCTGCTAGCTTAACCAATATTCTAGCTTTTTCTCCCTTGGCACTTCCCCACATTAAATGATCAGTTTAATATGAGAAAATCATTTAGGAGAATTAGATATTGATTATTATGACATTACCTCTCTCTTGAAATCATAGTCGTCCTCGACTATGGTGTAGAGAAGATAAAGCATATGCATGAGTCCTTTTCTTAGCGGGTAGAGGATCCCTATGTTACCCTACGACATCATTCCATAATGGATGACTAGTCCATTTGGCGCTTGAGAGCCTGAGGCTGCCGCAAGCATGTCTGTACATTAGTCCTATCAGTCTTCCATAGTAGAGTGACAAGCTCTACTTGGTGTTTGGGAGACGTCGTCTCCGCAAACTTGATCTAAGCATGCATAGTACTTCATTTTTGTGCACAAATAAAGAAAAAGAGAGTCTTATAAGACAAAAATTTTGTTCATTTTTAACATTTTGTACATTTGCTTACTCTTGGGAAGCATTGTAAGCATTGACAAGGTTTAGGTTATCCTTTAATTGTATGCCTTGCATCCATCTAGCATCTTCAAAAGGATAATTCTTAAACTTAATAAGATATCGTCGGATAGTCTTACCGCCTCTTAATACCTTGTCTTCATGTCGGAGAATGGACTCGGGCTGCAGCACCTCCTCGTGGTCCTCGATCTCCGGTGGGTCTTCAATAGTTGGTTCTTGAGGTGGCTCTCCTTTGTAAGGCTTTAATAGGCTCACATGAAAAGCATTGTGTATGAGCCAATGATTGGGCAACTTAAGTTGATAGGCCATCTCATTGATTGGCCTAAGAATCTGGAAGGGACCATAATACCTTTTTGCTAGTTTAGCATAGTACTTTTGGTGGCCCGTAGGATTCTTGCCCGTCGTGTGCCTTAATCGAGCCTTGGGAAACTTTAACAAGACCCAATCGTTTTCTTTAAAGGCTTGGGCTCTTCTGTGCTTGTCAGCAGCAGCCTTTTGCCTTTGCTGTGAGATAGAGATAGCATCCTTAATCTTTTGGAAAGATTCTTGTAGGTCTCGGCTATACTCATCTGCAGCGAAGATCTTCCCATGTACCTTAAGTAGCAAGGGACTTTTTGATCTTCCCTCAATTACCTCGAAAGGTGCTTTTCCTGTGGAAGTATGTACAGTGTTATTGTAAGCATACTCTACTAAGGGTAAGTACTTCTCCCATTGGGATCTTTGATCTACTTCCGTTACATAGGCTTTTAGTAGATCAAGAATGGTTAGGTTAGCTATTTCACTTTGGCCATCAGTTTGTGGATGATAGGCCGAAGAGAAGTTTAGCCTTGTTCCTAAATTCTCAAAGAGACCCTTCCAGAAATTACTGGTCATTCTAGGATCTCTATCCGACACTATGGACATTGGCAAGCCATGGTACTTGAAAATTTGTGAAATGAAGAGGGTTGCCATTTGATGGGCTTTGATAGTCTTTTTGACAGGTATAAAATGAGCTTGTTTACTGAACCTGTCTACTATCGTCCATATTCCCGTATTCCCATGGATAGACTTAGGCAATCCAAAGATAAAATCCATGGATATGCTCTCCCAAGGTGAATTAGGGATTGGCAATGGTTGAAGCAATCCAAGTTGCTTCCCTCTATCAAATTTTGTCTTTTGACATACCACACATTTGGAAACATACTCGTGTATGTTCACTTTCATGGTAGGCCAATAGAAATATGTTTCAATTCCCTTTAGGGTAGACTGAATCCCTCTATGCCCCGCATATGGGGGAGCATGAGATTCATACATTACTTTCTCACGTAGTGAGTTAGTAACGCATAGTCTATTGCCATAGAGAAGATAACCATCTTGTAAAGTAAATGGTTCTTCTTTCTTCCCTAATGCAAGGGCTGAAATCACATCTCTAAAATCGGGATCAATAGCATACTCATCTATCATTGAAGATAGATCATTGTGAGTTGCTATGGAAACCGCATTCACTCTCGGTCGTCTTGAGAGTGCATCGGCTACTTGATTATGCTTGCCAGCAATGTGAGCAATATGAAAATGAAATTGCAAAAGAAAATTTGCCCACCTCATTTGTTTGTCGGAGAGCTTGGTCTGCGTCATGAAGTACTTAAGACTTTGGTGATCCGTTCGCAGAATGAAAGGAGTCCCCAATAAATAGTGCTTCCATGAGTCTAAGGCATGTAGAACTGCAAGGAGTTCTTTTTCGTATATGCCTAGAGCTTGCTCAACAGGGTCGAGCCTTCGACTCTCATAGCCTATGGCGTGCCCTTCTTGGAGCAGAACAGCCCCAAGGCAATCACCACAAGCATCACATTGGACCTCAAATGGTTTTGAGAGATCCGGTAGTGTAAGCACAGGTTGAGAGATAAGCTTTTCTTTAAGCTTTTCGAAAGCATTGTTCTCCTTAGCAGACCACGTATACCTAATATTTTTCTTTGTTAGGTCATGTAATGGTCCTGCAATTCGTGAGAACTTTTCTATGAAGCGTCTATAGTATGCACACATACCTATAAAGCTTCTTAGTTCATGAAGATTCCTTGGTTTAGGCCATCCTTTTATTACCTCTAACTTGGATGGATCCATTTGGATTCCATCTTGAGAGATAATGTGACCTAAATATTGAATCTCTTGCAAGAAAAATTCACTTTTCTTTCGATTAACATAAAGTTTATTCTCTCTTAAAACTTGAAATATTACCTGGAGGTGTTGCTTGTGTTGCTCCAATGAATTAGAGTAGATGATAATATCATCAAAGAACACTCCAGTGAAGGTTCGATGAGGCCTGAACAGCTTCTCCATCAAGCGGTTGAATGTGGCTGGTGCATTGGTCAAGCCAAAAGGCATGACAATGTATTCGTAAAGACCAAATGTAGTACGAAATGCGGTCTTTACAATGTCTTGATCAACTATCCTTATTTGATGATAGCCACTTTTTAGGTCAATCCTACTGAAGTAGGTCGATCCTTGTAGCTTATCAAATAGGTCTTCTACCCTTGGAACGGGAAACCTATTCTTGATAGTGATCCTATTTAGTGCTCTATAGTCGACACACATACGATATGTGCCGTCTTTCTTTTGCACTAATAGCACAGGTGAGCAAAATGGAGATGAGCTAGGCCTAACCATGCCCTTCTCAACTAACTCATGCACTTGCCGCATAATCTCCTCTTGTTGAGCTTGAGAAACTCTATAAGGAGGTTTGTTAGGCGGTGAACTTCCTAGAAGAAGTTCAATTGCATGGTCGTCATTACCTCGTTTAGGAGGTAGCTCACAAGGGATGTCGTCAATAAAAACATCTTGAAACCCCTTGAGAAAATTAGATAACTCTAATTCCTTTTGGTTGCTTTTATTTTCTTTTGTTAAAGCATTAGGTTCATTTTGAGAATCTTTAACAAAAATCATGTACACGGAAATAGAGCTCTTTATTGACTTGTTGAAAGCTGGTGTATGTACAATGGGGATGGTGTTACCCATCTCCTTAGCATCTATATACATGTCCTTTTCCCTGAACTTAAAGGAGATTCTCCTTTCAGGAAATTTAACATCGGCAGCCAGGCGGTCAAACCATGGTGCCCCTAGGATTACATCCTCATGCTTGAGAGGAGAGATAAAGAAGTCCTCTTTGTCCACATAGCCTTGGACATGAAGCCTCAATTTCCCGATTAAGGGAGTGACTGAAGCTTCTTGCCCCTTGAAGGCACTGTCTGCGGGTAGGATATCTCCCATCTCGTAGGATTGTATGCCTAGCTTGGTGGCTAACTCCATAGATATGAAATTGTGAGTAGAACCAGGGTCAAAGAGAATAAAAGCATCATGTTCTCTTACCTTTCCCCAAGCATGGCATAGAGAAGATCCTTTGTGGTGAGTTTGGTGAATCTCCTCCTCTTGGATTTCAACCAAAGAAGCTCTAGGAGGATCTTGGCGGTTGTTCTTTTGGGGACAAGCGCGGTATGCATGCCCTTGTTCGCCGCACTTGAAACACCGGTTATCTTTACGATAACGCTCAAGCTCTTCAGGAGAGAGTTTATTCTTTCCTTTGTAAACTCCCTTCTCTTTGGCTTTGTTGGAATTGCCCTTAGGAGACTTTTGGACATTGTCCTTCCCCTTAGGCTCATTGGAACCCTTGTTTTCCGGGGGCTTATTATTTCTTTTACCCCCCATTTGGAAATTGATTCGCGAGGCCACCATAGTATGGTGTATTACCGCCGATATGGTACGTGGCCTTTGGGAGTTGACATACTCCGCCATTTCTTCGGTTAAGCCCGCACAAAATTGTTGCTTTTGCTCTCCAAAATCCAACTTTTTGAAGACAGTGGCTTTGAGTTGTAGGTCCCAAAACTTGTCTACATATTTGTGGATGGATTCATTGGGAGAGAGCTTTAAGCTTCGCCATTCGGTGAGTACTTTGTCTTTGGCATCGGTGGCTAAAAACTGCTTCATAATGGAAGCTCTTAAAGCCTTCCATGTTCGTGGAGCTTCACCGTTGGCTCGTAGGCTAGACCACCATTGTCTGGCGGACTTTTGAAAGTGCATAGCTACATAGCGTAGCTTTGAGGACTCCGTGAAGCCCTCATCTCCAAACGCCGCATCGAATTGCTGGATAAAGGCCAAAACTTTGTCTGTAGCACCAAAGGTGCCATCATAGGTAAGGAAAGAGATGCTCTTCCCTCCCTCTTTGAATTTCTTTAGCTTGGACGACCTCTTCCATGCGGCATAGGATTTCCTATGGCCTCTTCTTTTTGATGGTTCAAAAGTTGCACCATCACTTGCTTCAGAAGATGAAGAATTTGAAGAAGGTGGAGAAGAGGGTGACCTCTTTCGCGCCTTTTTCTTGTCTTGATCTTTGTCGTCTTCACCATAGCTTTCATAAGAGGAAGAGGATGAAGAAGATGGAGAAGAGGGTGTCCTCTTTCTCGCCTTTTTCTTCTCTTGCTTTTTATCATCCCTCTTTGAATTATGGCGTGGAGAAGAGTGTAATGGTCTTCTCCGCTTTGGTGGTGATGGAGAGCGTTTAGCCCGCCGTCTTCGTGGAGCCATCTCCGCCGAGGTGACGGGAGACTCGCTTCTTTCTCGTTCCTTCGGTGGAGGCTCTTGAGTTCTCCTTTGGGAAGGAGATGCATCATCAAGAAGTAAGTTCTTGAGCCCTTCATATGGATTCTCTTCTTCTTCCCGAATCGGAGAGAGACCTCTTTTGGTAGTCTCACAAGGAGGCTTCCTAGGTGTTCTCTCGTTATGGTGATGAGCTTGGAGAATCCCGTGAGCACGGAGCTGCCGTTGCACTTCACTTTGGAGAGATGGATTGCCCATGGCTTGTTGAAGCCTAGAAACTAGATAGTTAACAAGCATTGAAGCATCATTAGTAGCTTGCTCATGAGCAAAATCAAAGTTATCAACATTAATTTCACTCTCTTTACTATTGTCAGCCATTCTAACAACTTTTAGGTATAAACTTTTTAGGTGTACTTTGGCACTTCAAGCCCTAGTTGCTACTCCTCTTTACCCCTTTAGAAAAAGCACTCAAGCTACTGTACCCGCGGCTCGAATACCATTAATTGCAAGGAATAGAAGAGAGGGTCTTTCGACACCAAAACAGCACCGGCTCCTGTCAAGCTTCTAATAGCTCAATAGTGGTTAAGCCGTAGGCAAGCCCCGTAGGACTCCACTATTAAGACCATAGCTCTCGACGGTGATGCCTTGTTAACTGCACAAAGGCAGGCGCACTGCAAGGCTGAAAAATCCCTATTCTACTTACTCACAGGCAGTTAATAATACCAACCATTTGTAGCTAGCTTGAGGACCTCCCTTCTTGAGCAAGAAAAGAGAAACCTTGAGCTCTGATACCAATGTAACATTTAATGGCCTATAATCTTATGTGTAGCCGAAATTAGCATGAACATAGTGGGCATTTCATTAGAATAGATTCCTAATGAGAATTACAAGAGTGCTTGGGTGGAGAGAGCAACAAAAAGCATAACACCTAGTTAGATAGCATCGACAATACTTTCAAAAGAGAGAGAAATTAAGCTATTGACAACAGTTGAGGACCGGATTTGCATGGAGCCGGTCCCCTCTCCAAAAGGCTTTGTATTATGGTTTCTCCCATCAAGAGAGACATTGTACAATACAATTCTTTGTGTTCCTTCAAGACTAGCTAGTGCAATGAAGATGGAAGCTTCATACACCAAGCAAAACACTTAATCAAACACAACTTGAATTATCCCCGTTCTCAGACCCAAGACCTCACACACCTTCGAAGATGGTGAGAGCTAGCAGGGTATGAGAGTAGATTGAGAAGAAAAAGAAGTATCTTACGAGAAAGATGTACATCTCCTCACATAATCACTCATATTAGCATAGCTTAGCTTAGTAATTAGCTTGGTAGAGAAGATGAGCATGCATTGAAGCTTGGCTCTTGGTTGGATTTGCATCCATATGCCAAGAGAGTGTTGATGTAGGCTTCTATCTCACAAGCTTGGAGTAGGTGATGAGCTCTCCATTAAAGCTTGGGAGGAGATAGAGTATTTTCCCTTCACACATGGTCAAGTGTGAGAGTGTGTGTGTCAATGCCAAGCAAAAATCAGCCCCCCCTCTCTCTTGGGCGAGCCCTAGCTGCTAATTAGGTCTGGCTTTTGCCTCATTGGACCTCCCCAGGTCAAGCCAATAGGAATTAAGCAGCATAAGTGATAGCCTTCTGACATGTGTCCCCCTTTCCCCTTTTGTGAGAGCTTTAGGTAAACCTTGTGGGCATCTGGCCTAGGGAGCTGACATGTGTCCCTCATTCCCTTTGTGTAAAGGGAGCCTGTGTGTGTGTGTGTGGCTTTCTCTCTCATCCCCTAGCTTTGGGGCTCGCCCCCTCCCATATAGGGATGTGCAAAGACTTTTAGGGCACACACAAAGCATCCAATTTTTCCTAGGGTTGACCTTTGGACACAACCTTTGAATTTTGGAACCTTAGCATTTTGGAAGTCTTAATGGGCTGAACCTTAGGGTCTTTTTGGCCCATTGTTTCACATGGCTCTTTTGCAGATGGCCCCCCCTTTGGATCCCTATTTTCCCTCCTTTGGATCCCTACTGTGGCCGGTCTGCTAGCTTAACCAATATTCTAGCTTTTTCTCCCTTGGCACTTCCCCACATTAAATGATCAGTTTAATATGAGAAAATCATTTAGGAGAATTAGATATTGATTATTATGACAATTGTTGTAAGGATATGGGTCCTACGAGCAAGGCCACCGGCATGATCGGACAGTGTGTATGCTAGAGGGAGACTATAAGATAGCACGGTTGGGTGAAAACTAGCACACGCATTACCACCGCCCTTTCATTGGTATCCGAGCTATTTTTGGAAAAAGGGAAAATCGGGTTGCATGTGCGTGCGATGTGCTGCTTCTCTCCCACGTTCCGCTGACAGCGACGTCTCCACTGTGCAGCAAAAGAAGACAGACACAATTTCCTGTGCGCAATGCGCATAGACAGACAACGACAACCGACCGCGGCCGCCTCACCTACACCCTCCACAACGCAAGACCAAGGGAAACTCAACTGATAACTCAACAGCATCGAGGCTCTGAAGGCTTCCGTTGGCACCGTTGGTTGCGCACGTAGGAAGTCCCGCTTAACCCTTGCATGAAGGAAGGTTGAACCCATCCCATGAGGGTAAGAGGCCAACACTTTATCATCAAGCTATTGACCTTTGTTGTGTATAACAAGGAAAGATAGCATACTTGTGTTTAAAAGAAAGCTAGAAGAAAAGGGAAGGCTTCAAACTTCAAGGAAGTAGTTTCACCCTTCCTTTTCACTTCTTAAAGGAAGGAAAGTTTTCCCCCAAAAATTCTTTTTTCCTCAAGGAGGTAGCTTCAAAGTCAACAAAAGCCTTCACAAAAACGATGAGTTTTTGTGAAGAATCAACAAAGGTGTTCTTACGACGAACGACACGTGAAGCGCTACAATTCTTGCAAGGCGAGGTTCGCATGCAACGCAAATCACGAAGCATACAAAACACAAAGACTTCAATTTCATTAGGTATAAGTTGAAGTTTTTTTTTCTCTTTACATTAGTGTGTGTTTACCATGGCCAGTGAGGATATCCCACCTACACACACTTTTGATTTTGAGCACGTAGATCAAAATCAAGGCACCACGGGTGCTGCTGACACTAATATGCATGATGATGATGATCTAGGAGATCATGGCCTTGTAGACATGGCTACTTTCAAGACTTTGGAAAATCGCCAAAGTGTACTTGAACGCAACCTCTCTGCACTCAATGCAAATGTTACCAATCTTACAGAGTTACTTGTGAAATTTATGAATTCACAGACGGCTCAAGGAGCCACAAGTGACACGGTTCAAGGAAACCAAGATTGCGCGACTCAAGGAGTCCAAGAGACAAGTGCTTCAGAAGATGCAGAAGGTAGCAATGTATTACTTAAGAATATCACCATTCCTGAGTTTCACGGGGAGAAGCGTGATCGCAACAAGGATGCGGTCAATACGTTCTTACACAAATGGAGTGATATTCATAGATTGAGACACACCCTGGATATAAAGACGTCTGTGGAAAGAAGTCTATTTCTTAAAGGCAAGGCCTATAAGTGGTGGATGACATTTCCAATAGATGCTTGTCCTCCATCTTGGGCTGCGTTTCAAGCTTCTTTCTCCAAACAGTTTTTGGACTCCAACGAAGAACATAAGAATTGGTTAGCATGAGATGTATGCCACATGTCTGGCCTCTCTCTCACACAGTACCTTTTGAAGTATCGGGAAATCATATTAAAACTAGAAGGTCTAGATGAATTCCAAAAGATACGGGGTTTTAATAGGGGTCTTGACAAAGACTATCGTCTTCATTTCAAGACTCAACATCCAAAATCTTTGGAAGAAGCCATCAGTCATGCCCAAAGATAAGATGACGACCAAGAGAGGAAAGGAAATGTTCCCTACTCTAAGAATAATTTTGCTAAGGGCAATGTGGCTAAGAGCCAATGGCGAGGTAGATCTCCCACACGTTCCAAGAGGAATAAGAGACAATCTACCTCTCCACGCCCACAAGAGGCTAAGAAGCCTAAGCAATCACGAGATACTCCACGTGGGTCTCTCAACACTGCTGATTTTGAGCGTGCACAGAAACACAATTTGTGTTTTAGATGTTTTTCATACCAACATAACAAGAAAGATTGTCCTCTTTTGCAAGGCAAAGAAAAGGCCATGCACACGGTGCAACGTTTCACATTAGATTCATCTCCTAAATATTGTGGTGTAGAGGTTCTTCATATGGAAGAAAAGCACAAGTGTCGTGTGTCTACTTCATTGTGGCAGCCTACCTTTGGCCCCCATGATTTGATTCACATGCATGGCACTATTAACGGACAACGTGTTTGTATTTTAGTGGATGATGGTGCAACTCATAACTTCTCGAACTATAAGCTAGTCATGAAATTGAAGCTTACACAGACTCCCTGCGCTCACAAGTATGTGGTTGAATAGATGTCTGGCAATGATAAAGAAGTATGGGACACGGTAGTTCAAGGGGTTGAGTTTATTGTTCAAGATCATACAGTGACCCTTGACTTTCAAGTTATGAACATGGACCGTGCTGATGTAGTTTTAGGATGAGAATGGCTGCATGGTTTAGGAAACACATTGCACACAAGTTATGAACACAACTCCTTATCCTTTATGGCCAATGGTAAACATGTGCTTTTTCTTGGTGAGAAAAATATACCATATGCACCTCTTATATGTAAAGTCGAGATTTCTATTTTGCAGAAAGTAGATTAAATAGATTAAGTCTTTTTGTGTTACTGCTTATTTCCAAGTCTTGTGAATTCTCAAGAGCAAAGTGTGGTAAATTCTAGTAATGGTATGCAAAGTGCAATGAATTCTAATGATAAACAAAGTGTTAACAAATCTAACGAGCAAAGTGCTCTCAACTTTAATTCTATAGAGCAACGCGCAATTGTTGTAAAGCAAACATTACAGGAATTACAAGATTCTCCATCCCAACATAACTCTAGTTTATTTTCTCCTTTTACATGGCAATAGCTGACTCACTTACTCACTTACTCACGCAGTATAGTGATGTGTTCTCAAGTGATTTACCACCGGGTTTACCCCCTACCCGTGATGTGCAGCATGGCATAGATGTCTTGCGGCACTTAACCGGTGAGTAACCACCTTATCGTATGAGTGCTAAAGAAGCCAAGGAGGTTGAGAGTCAATTGGTTGACTACCTCGCCCGTGGTTTCATTAGACCTAGCACTTTGCCTTGGGCATCACCAAATGTGATTATCTTGTAATGGTTTTTTAATTTCTGTACATGTAAAACTTATACGGATGCAAATTCTTGGTGTTCGCTGGAACTTCTCTCCCAAGGAGTTTAATGTTGCCTCTGTATATTCTTCATAAACTGGTTTATGGTAATTTGACTGCTAACACAAAGAAAGTTGAGACATGCCAAAGAGATTATTCAATGAAGGGCCAAAACCTCTATGCATACGAGGTCCACTTGATTGATTTACTAGCCCATTATTGATGATTGCTAGTTACCTTTTTAACTTTCGATGAATTGAAGTTTGGATGATATTTAGATGCTATAACCAATAAGCCGATGTCACTTGAAGGTTTTGATGCAAAGAACAAAACTTCTCACTTGTTTGTGATATGTGCCTTATAATCAAGCCAATTCAGTGTCACCTTAATTTGGACATTTGTGAAGAGAAAAACAATGATATTTCTAAACCCTTTAAGCACGTGTGGGAAAAGGTCCCTAATGTTAAAAGAATGCAAAATTATTCTTCAAGGCGGTCGACCACACACAACCACAAAACGGCAATAAAGTTACACTTTTGTGGTTACCAAGCCACTAATTTGACCATAAGCTTTATGTACTTGACCTTTTTGAAGAGCAGATACTATATTGGTAGCTTTCATTGCCTTTTCAACCTACGTAGATATTTTGCTTAAACTAAAAAACTCAAAGAATTGCTCTTCAATCCTTGTTTTTACATATTATCTTCATTTTTTTAAGGAAACCTCCACATAGCACAAAACTGAAAGGCTATCTTTGGCCACCTCATTGTGGGACTGTGTGTGTGAACCTAAGTGTAAGATGAAGTCACAGGAGTGGGAATGCGATCGACAGGAGGAAGTTAAGTTCGTTGTTTACGCTGACGACATTAGGGTTTCTTGAAAATCTGGGGTTTTTGGGGGGCGATCATTCCTTGCAGATAATCCCTCAATCTTCAGATAATGACCATCTCCCCCACACCCATTCTTGATGATGCTGCAGTTCGTGTTGCCGTGCGAGCTCGCCCCCTGTTGGAGAGGGAGCTTTCAGAGAACTGCCAAGAATGTGTTATGTACTCCGCCGACCGAAGTGAAGTCACCGTTGGCAAGGAGAGGAGGTTTACCTTTGATCATGTTTTTGGGCCCCATGTGGGACAGGAGGAAGTATACATGGCTTGTGTGAAGCCTCTGGTTGAGAGCTGCATTGCAGGGTATGTCACTTTATCTCAAATTTCTTTACATCAAATGCAGAAACATATTTTGTTAGGATGGCAATTCACAGCCTTTTGTGTCTGCATATTCGTACCAGTTAAATTCGTCCATGTCAATTTGTGGTTTGGACACAGAAGTGCAGTAATTATACATTCGTAGTAGTCACAAAGAGCTCATGCTCTGACACAGTCATGAGACAAAATGAAAAGGCTAGTTCTTTTTTAATCAAGTATAAGAAATAAGAGGGTTGCTTGAAAGGATGGCACACATTTTCTGGCCTCATCTTGTTTCCATAATGCAAAAAGATTTGGGTGCAGGGCAAGTGCATTGTATTGTCTATTGGAATTCATGTGCAGCTTCTTCAGAATGCCTGTTCAACGTGAAGCTTTTGGAATTACCCTTGTTTCCATAATGCAAAAAGATTTGGGTGCATGGCAAGTGCATTGTATTGTCTATTGGAATTCATGTGCAGTTTCTTCAGAATGCCTGTTCACCGTGAAGCTTTTGGAATTACCCGGCCCTGCTCCAAGATTGGGATTAATTAATTCCTGTTGACCTGCATATTCTGGCCCGGAATAAACCCACATGGGTTTTTGGTGCCCATGGTGTCACCGTATATATAAGTCTGGGACCTCCTCATAAGCAACAAAGGATACAATGCAACACTAGATCAGTACTCGTTAGGGAAGGCAAGGTGCTCTTTTTTGGGCATAGAAATATTTAGTTGAGGATCAATACCATCTAACCCAATTGGAAGTCAGTCTTTGTTGGCTAATACTTTGAGATATTTCAATAGATTATGCTGAAAAACATTCGTATTACCTTCAAGGTTTCTAGATTTTTGAGCATAGAGTATGCTTTGAGGACATCCACATCACTCACCATGCACCCTATACAGCCTGCTCTGCTCCATATAGGAACAGTCATACGTCCTCAGATTGGCCAAACAAGCACACGAGTACTACTAAAGACGTACTTACCAGTAGAAAATTCTCAACACCACCTACTTATATTGTGTGTGTTGTGGATCCTTTGATGGTGTAATGAGACTTGGTCTCGTGTTGCAAACCTTGTTTACTATCTGCGTTTGGCCTGACCTAAAGAATGTTCACGAAGTTCGAAGCTTTTTGGGCTTGTGCTCTTATTATCGACGGTTCATCCGGAAGTTTACAGAGATAGATTCACCGTTGCATTTATTGACTAAAAAAGGAGTTCCTTTTACGTAGGGAATGATTGAGGTGACTGCTTCTCAGACACTCAAAGGAAAATTGACTACCGGACCAGTGTTGGCTTTGCCGGACTTGCAAAATCCATTTGAAGTTTATTGTGATGCTTGTGGTCGTAGTCTGAGAACAGTTTTGATGCAAGAAGGTCATGTGATTGCTTATAAAGCAGGATGTTTTCACGGCCAGAATTGGTAGCACAGGTAAATAAGAAAGAGCTATTGGCAGTGATCCATGCTCTTACACAGTGGGGACACTATTTATTCGGAGCCGATTTTAGAGTCTTTATAGATCACGAGAGTTTACTCTACTTCTTGCCACAGAAGCAGCTTTCGGAAAAGCAAATGCGATGGGCTAACATCTTGTCACAGTTTTACTTTCAGATTGTCCATGTTTAGGAACAAAAGAATTTAGTGGTAGATGCATTGTCTCGGAAGCCCTTGGTTCTGGCTATTTCCGCGATTCATCACAGAAGCTTCAAGGATATGGTTGACCAGTACGCCACAGATTTTGACTTTGCAGATATTTTTACTCGGATACAGAATGGGGAGACAGTTTCAGGTTATCCATATGGAATGGCTATTTGACGCGGAAAACGATGTTGTGTGTTACATAGCCTTTGAGGAAAAAGGTCTTGACAGAGTGCCATAGTCCACCTTTTACGGGTCACCGCGGCATAGATACCACCTTGAAGGGTGTGGAGCGTTACTTCTATTGGCTAAGACTGAAAAAGGATGTAGATGATTTTGTTCGCAATTGCTTAGTATGCCAAAAGGTCAAGTTTGACAGGCATAAGGTATAGGGACTACTACAGCCTTTACCCATTCCCACCCGCCCCTGGGAAAGCATTGCTATGGATTTCACCTTTGATCTCCCCAGACTCAAAGTGGGCACGATGGCATTTGGAGTGTCATTGACAGATTTAGCAAGCAAGTTCACTTCATTCCAGTAAAGAAAACAGTCAAACCTGATCATTTGGCAAGATCGTTCATTGCTCAGATTTTCCGCTTACATGGCATACCTGAGACTATAGTCTCCGACAGAGATCCCCGATTCACGAGTTTGTTTTGGAGGGCCATTTGAGAGAACATTGGCACGTGGTTGCAGTTCTCATCATCATTCCACCCGCAGACAGATGGGCAATCTGAGATAGCCAATTTAGGGGTTTTGGATTTATTGAAGTCTTACATCTTGAATTAGAAGACTCAATGGGATTTTTTTTTGCCTTTGGTGGAATTTTCCTACAATAACACGGTTCACTCTTCGACGGGGAAGGCGCCATTTGAGGTAATCGAAGGTGCTACAAAGGTCCCTCCCTTTCTAAGCACCAAGGACAAGATTTTTGAAGCCGATCAATACATGAGGGACTTGGACACTGCTTTTGCCAAGGTTCACGAGGCTCTAGAGAAGTCTCAAGCACGGCACAAGAAGGCAGAAGATCAACATAGACGCGACTTGAAGTTGAAGATGATTGGGTGCTCTTATGTTTTAAGAAGGCACGCCTAAGGAAACGAAAGGGAAAGGAGCGGCTTTTTCCAAAGCTTAGCATGAGGTATTATGGCCCTTTCCAGATTCAAGAAAAGATAAATGATGTATCCTTCAGACTCAAGTTGCCAGATACTTGGAAGATTCACAATGAGTTTCATGTGAGTCTTTTGAAACCCTTTAAGAGTGAGGTGCTAGTTGATGGGGAGCCTGATGAGCAACCCAAAGTGGAAGAGAGCGAGGAGATACTCGTTCTAGAACAGATTCTGGCACATAAAGAAAGAAAAAAGAAAGGCAAAGTGATTCGGCGGTTCTTAGTGAAATTTAAGAACTATCCGGCATTGGATGTGAAGTGGATGGAGGAGGACCTAGCAGATACTCCTTAGATTTTGGAACTTTACCTTGAGGCTTTTGGATTAGCTTCGTCTATTCTGAAAGATCCCGCGGATGAGCAGGGTTGAATCTACTACAGACGGGATTGCACAAGAGGGGAGTCGCTCCGCTCCTTGTCACATATTGCCTAGATGGAATAGTGTCATTGATTTCCCTTTGGATTTTAGGGATACTGCTGTGCTGACAATATTCTACTGTATGACTTTATGAATATTGAAAATGGGAATTCTCGAACTTGGAACCTGATTGATGAATACTCTCTCATGTGATTTTGTTTGAGTGCGAGATTAAAAGATGAAATGACTGTAACATTTCGGTCTTGAGAATCTATAGACATGAGAGTATAGACATGTCCCTCTCGACTTTGCCATATGCTCGACACAATTCATTTGTATTTTCATGGTTTTCCATAGATATCAGGGACTAGTCCAATAGTGGGTCTAGCTCTCTTAGCTGGAGGTGGCCCTGCGGATCTTCTGTTGTGGGAGCAGAAGGTTGCTCTAGAGACGTCGAGGCTCGCTGAGGACATGTAGTGAATGTGTGTCCTGTTTGAAAACATTCGAAACATCGGCCTTCTTGTAAAAGGGTTTCTCGTTGACGCTGTGTCAGACAAGGCCTTTGAGGTTGGGTTTCACGAGACTCCTGAGAATTTGTTCGTTGTTGCCGAGACTTTTGGCCGGAGTTGGTGCTGTGGTAAACTCCAAGTTTCCCTTTATGAGTTTGTAGCCGACCACGGCATGGTCCATAAGCTCTTGCATGGTTGAGACTTGCTTGGATAGACAATATTCCTGCATGATGGTAGTCCAATGGTGTATCACTCACATTGGTCCTGCAAGGAAATGAACTTAAAGGACACCGGAAGGTAGACGTCGAGAAACCTTTGGTTATAGTTGTCCATGGTCTATGTAGCAAGCATTTTCAAGTTGCCTCATTCTGCCAAGATCTGGACTTAAAAGAGACAATTTATATAACTGCGTGCAAATATTGTCTTGAAAGCTTGCCAGATCCTTGGAGCATGCGGTTGCGTCGCAATGGAACTCCACCACTGCATGGCATTATCTTTAAGAAATCCCGCTGCTCAAGAAATCTTCTTGTATAGTTCCTCAAAGCAAAGATGCTATCGAATTACTATAGAATTGCAATGCTTTCTTCTGATCTTTCATCCTGCAAAAGGTGAAAAATTTAAATGTTGTGCCACCATCTTTGAAATCTTTCGGTTGGTTAGGCGCGTATCCCTGGTAGAGATAATAAGGGTATCTATATGGGCTCCAGCCATTGTGGCCTCGTGGTGGTGGTGGTGGTGGGGGAGGCAACGACGGTGGCAAAGGCGGTTGCACTGGATTAGGGTCAGATGACTGCACCATATTCCTGAAGACTCCCTAGATCGGAATAGACGGCTCAGAAGGTTGCCGGTTGGAAGCTCTCGTACTTTCTGGTGCCGGAGGAGGAGGCACCACCTGGGGCATCAGAGGGGGTAACATGTAATTCAAAACTGTTGAAAACTTTGCAGCATCGGAAGATTCTGTTGAGGATGCCGCGAAAGAATGTCGCCAAGCTCATCGAGGAGAAAGTGGGAGTATTCTGGTGAATCCATGAACGCCATGTCTTGGGTTCTTTATAGCTTATGCCCTGTAAGACAGAGCGGTGAAGACGGGAGAGCGCGCGATGCATGATGAAGTAAGGGTGGGAGTGGCTAATAAGTCTAGGATCAGGACACGATCTTTATATAAATTTGGAAGTGTCAGTTTGCTCAGTTTGCTCTTTGGTGGGACTGGTATGCTTTCAGAAAAGCACACCTCTGAAGCTCTAATACCATTCACGGGGACGGCACCACATGCCAATAGAAAAGAGCAGTCTGAAGAGACTTTTAGCACTTCAATAACAATTAAACTGAAAGAGAGAGAGAGAGAGAGCACATGCGACACGGAGTGGTGGAATTCCACCCTAGAGAGTACTGGCCCCAAACCGTGGCACCCCTTTCGGTATTTCTTTATATTGCTCAAACAAGGTACACTCTGTGGCTCTTGCTTTGCATGTGCCCGTAGTACAATGCCAGAGTGAGAGGCCACAGTTCATATCTAAAGGCCCTTGGCCATTCAAAAAGCAGTTTACATAAACTCAAAAGCATCTGGTCCAAAAGCGTTGAACCCAAAAAGCTGTCAACGCGAATTACGAAAATTTGTACACCTGTCATGTCAGCAGCAATTGGCGGAAATCTGTATTGGCTGCCATGTCAGCACTGTCAGCGAGCAAAACGCAGAAATCTGGAGGGCACCTAGTGGAGGCGGTCCTTTATTAGGAGAGATGGACAACAGATCTTTCCCATGGAGTTATCCCCTCAAGGCAGCCCATCTCGTGGGTATCCTAGTCAGAGATAAAGCACCATCTCTTGTGTGCCAGCCTAGGAGGGTATATGTCAAGTTCTAACTTTCTCTCTCCAGTTCCTCCTTGATGCCAGGAGGTGGATCGGTGTTGGGGACCAAGGTAGGGGCAATAAGCAATGTCAGTAGCAATCGTGGTTGTGTGTACCTCAGGTCTATCCATTGGGGCATGTCAGATCTATGCCGGACCACCTTTGGTCACTTGTATGAGCAGTTTGTTATGAGCATGGAGAGCCTTTCCCAAATCTCTCTCTCTCTCTCTCTCTCTCTCTCTCTCTCTCTCTCTCTCTCTCTCTCTTTCTCTCCAAGTGTACTATTGCGCTGTGGAAAGAGCTGGCATCAACCGTAGAACACGAAGCCAAACTTGCTATGCCATGGGGCAGTCCCACAGACAGTGACACTGACTCTCCAAAGGATGGTCACAAGCTGCACACGCTACCGAAAAGCCACTGTGTAATAGCCAACTCCCAACTGTTGTAGCTCTGTGTGCAACTAGCCATTGGAACAAAGCGACTCTCCTCGGCTGTCTGGAGTTCCACAACCGCTCCCAAAAACCTGACAAGAGCTCAGCTACAAGACCCTCCTCCTGCGAATGAAGTGTTGCAGCAGGACGAGCCTCTCTCCGTGCTGCCAGTATGTGCCCCCCAGTCGAACAATGTACTGAAAGAGGGGGATCCCAGGGTGATCGGCTGAAGAGAAGGGGTCTCTCCAAAACCACTCTCTAGGGTCCCACTGTACTCGTGCTAGAGGGCAGCTCTCCCAAGCCCAAAGACGCCAGTGACCTGTCTCAAGATCTGTCGGGTGAGGATCTATGACACAATTCCTCCCACAGATGCCCACTACTCGTATCCTCTGAAAACGACACTCTGCAACCTGTAGAGCCTCTACTTAGACTCTGTGTAGGCGACCCTCTCCTTGAATTTAAAAAAACATGGGGGATACAGACTCCGAGCAATAGACTCCGAGCAAGCACGATGAGGACCTCCAGTCCCGTGAATATCCCCATCTGGGAGCTGCCGTCTCTAAAGGGGTGAGCCAATCAGCTGGTAAAGCCTCTGTAATATCCTGACACATGCTCTGTACCCCTCTCATGCCTCGTATCTGGATGCTCTGTGCCTCCTCGGACAAACCTGAAAACTGAAGCTAGTCGCTGAGAGTGCGGGCGGAACCCTTCCATGGGACCCCAAGAAAAATGAGGCCTACTACCAACCAGGTGGCCTCTCTGAGTTCTAGCCATGGGGTTTCCAAACAAGGGGCTGTCTCAAGCGCTCCTTCGTGCAAGTGGGCTGATGCTGCTCCAGGCTGCTTCTCAGCTGCTCCCAAGACCTAAGCAGGCTCGCAGCAAACTGATCCTCCAACCTCCTGATCAACTTTGGGCATCTCTGTAATGATCCACTTGATGGAAGGGCTCCAAGGGCCTCCTGCATGAGGGACTCAAGCTCCAAGCCGGTGAAGCAACAACTCCTTCTAGGGCTCCTCCCTTGGAAGCAGTCCTCTAACCTCAAACTTCCCAAGGGCTCTACTCTTTTGTTGTGAGGGCCACGCCAAGGACCGTCGGTTGCACCATCTCCAAATGGATACACCACGATTCTTGACCAAAATTACACGGAACGGGAACGGGGAACGGGAACAGGGGCCTCCGGAACGTTTCCGGAATCCCCCCCCCCCCCCCAACCCCCAAAAAAAAAAGCGGAACGAGAACAGGGGCGGGAATGTTAAGCTTAAAATATGCTTAAATTAGGTTGGATTTAACCTTTATGTTAGTAGAGAGCCATACACACCCATTAGTTCAAGTAGAATCCTATTAGGCATGCTTTGCATTGTTTCTTCAGTCTTAAGGCTTACACGGGATTGCGCACTACACTCCACACATGAATTGGGATCATCCTTTACAAAAGCATCTTGATTCTTCATAGAAAGAACATTAGCTCAAAGTTGAATAGAGTCCGGACTCCACACAAAAGCTTGGAGCAAAAAGATGATAGATTATATAGATGGCTTACAGGGCCAGCCAGGCGCTACAAAAAGACATGTAGAGTCTAGAGTGCTAAATAACAACTGTAAGAGTCACTAGGTGACATGCCAAGACTCAATCACTCATGTGGTAGTGCAATACAAAAAGAGGGCAAAGCTAGCGGCCACAAAGGAAACAAATATCAAATTCCAATGAGCAATGAGTCATGACTCATGCTTGATGTTCACCTCTAGTAGGGGTAGAAGAGCATCCCACCTCACAATCTGTAGTGGTGTCCTGAATGTCATGAATATCATCCCAATCCTCCTACATAGGCTCATCCTCATGCGTAGATCCTCCTGCCTCTCCAAGCACCTCTACCCGTGCCTCCATCTCCCACTGTAGAAAAGGATCTGTCACTTTGGATGCTGACTTGCAAAGGATTCTTAAGTTTGCACTTACAAAAACAAGGTCATTTGCTTTCTCCACTCCAAGTCGGTTTCTCTTTCTAGATGCAATGTGGCTATATGCACTCCACAATTTCTCTAAGCAAGAGGAGCTAACCGCTTGGCTGAGAATGCGGACGACAAGTCGCTGAAGATCAGGACCATCTGAACTATTTTCTTGCCACCACAAGACGAAGGAAATCTTGGTGCGATCAATCTGGGCATCGGCTGTCCCAAATGATCCTCGCATATCCCTGTACAAT
Source organism: Adiantum capillus-veneris (assembly GCF_014529385.1). Classification (NCBI taxonomy): domain Eukaryota; kingdom Viridiplantae; phylum Streptophyta; class Polypodiopsida; order Polypodiales; family Pteridaceae; genus Adiantum; species Adiantum capillus-veneris. Next base: position 107,976,704 of record NC_140936.1, read on the forward strand.
GCAAGCTGATCCTTGATTTTGTGTTGCATGTCACGATCAGGGTGAAGCTTCTTTAAGATGGTGTTCCAATGTGTGTTCACCTTCGAATCATGCTCTTGTCCTGTATCTTGGAACTGTGTGTCCAACACAAAAGCTGCACCATGAAGAGGTGAACTATAGGCATTCCACCTGCTAGTGCAAAGGTCTTTGATTTCTTCGAGCTTATATGGGTCCTGCTCAAGATCTTCAAGTGCCTAGAGCATGCGATCCATTGCTTCATAGACCTTGCCAATGCATGGTTGCATACCATCCATCACTCTAAGTAAGTGGATCACTGGTTTCATCATTTGTCAATAGTCTTTAGAGACTCCCAGAACTCAGGATCCTCTACCTTCCCTGTACAAATGATCCCTACGACTGTACTTGCACGGGAAGTCCTAACAAACTCTGTACTGATGAAAAGTTTCCTCACTGCACTCTGACACTCTACAAAGCGGATTATCATAAGATAGTTGTAGGCGAAGCGGGTCTCACAATAATGTAGAAGCACTTTGTCCCCCAACCGCTTCAAGAACTCGGCTTGAAGTATGTTGTGGTTGTTGATGAAAGCAACCACCTTGACGTGGATGCAATGAGAGGCTCTATTCAAGGTAGTTTGCCGAAATCCTTCAAGAGGTTGTTAAGGGAATGTGCCATGCAAAAGGAAACCGTGATGTGAGGATAAGCGCTGTCCAAAATAGCTCCAGCTGCCTTGTTTGATGCCTCCCCGTCGGTGACTAGTCCTATCACAGGATCTGCTCCAATGGTCTCTATGGCGAAGGCCCACTCTCCCGCAAGGACATCTGCTGAATTTTCCTGTTCCGTTGCATCATGGGAGTGGGCAAAAGACATCTCCCCTTTGGAATAGGCAACAATGCCATGAATGGACCTCCTCCTAGTGTTGCTCCATCCATGGTCACGCCATACTTTGTCCATTGCCTCTTCATGTTGAGGGTTGCCATCTCCACAACGGCCTTCTCTCTGTCGAGTAGAGTAGTGTAGAGGGCCTCGGAAGAGGGTGGTACATAGCGTGCCCCATACTCTCCAATCCTCGTGCACATGGTCTTGAAGTACTCCAACCTACGTAGACATTGCACACAAGAGGTATTAGGATTTACTATCTAGATGAGAATGAGAATCGAGATGATTGATTGTGCGAAAATGATAGTAAGTCTTACCAGCCTTTATGAAGGGGATGCGACCATGATAGAAAAGCGGGCAACACTTGCATCCACATCCTCCTTGCTTTTTGGATCCCAAGTGGTATATAGGGTACGTTGGTGAGATTTGGGAGTGGAGATCGGAGTAGTATTAGGCGTTGAAAATGCCGATCGAAATGATGTCGCCGCCGTCTCCGTCGTTGCCGCATTTACTGCCACCACCAACCGATGAAGAAGGTGTAGAAGAGGGAAAAACCAAGTTGTTGGGGTCGATTGCGGGACGCTTAGGCCTTGCCGCTTCTTTCTCTTCTTTGTTGGCTTTGATGGCATCCTTGGCAGCAAATACCTTCAACAATTGCTCGTTGACATCCTTGCATATTGCTACTTGTTGTCTCTCTAGCTGAAGGAGGTGAGCACGGACTTTGGTTGTGCCGGATTGGCGTGCCGCATAGTTTGCACTTCCATGCGCGTGCACCACCAGCCTTTCTACAGTGCTGACAGTATAGTTTGGCTTTCCTGGATTTGGAGGAGTTCACGGTGCAGATTGCTACCTCTGGTCTTCCTGGAGTTTTACACAGCTTAGCCACCTGGCCACACTGGGTTACAAGTTCATGCATTGACAGGCTTTCGGTAATTCTCATGACGGTTCCTGGGCTTCCCCATTTTCTCCAGATGGTTTGACTACAGACACCACAGATCCTATTGGGCAGGGGACACTTGTAGGTCTATTGACACTTCTTTTACGACAAGGAGTTGTTTTCACACTCAGCTCGGGACCTTCACGTAGTATCTTCACCCTGCATCGACGGAGTACAGCAGTTTACTACGCTGCTCGTGACGGCATCTTTCCATGGAGATTTCTTGGCGGTAGAGACACCCCAGACTGCTGCTACACTCACAGAGTTCGTCGGAGTATTTTCTTTCAGTGGACATTGCAGTAGATATCTTCATCATTTGCCTCACATCTTCGGGTTCATGCGGTTTGTCAACGTTCGGTACTGAGAGGTGTTAGATTTACACCACTTTGCTGCTTCACAAGTCTAGGGCATACATGTACGGCTAGTGTCTCTTTGGGCTGGCCACCCTTTGCATATGCATTTAGACTGCATCACTGTCCGGCCGCCTACATATATTTTCATTTATCATTTTCTTGTTGGGTCGTGGGGGTATTTTCCAAGAATTTGCCCTACATCCCCTTGGCCACCTATTTATAGGGCCAGGGGGGTACCCACTTTCATCATATTGATTGTACAGAGGGTCTTATGCTCATGGTAGTCATGGGGGGCTGATCGCCTCGTCTTCACTATATCTTGGGTTTGTGGTCTACTGTCTCTCTCTCACGCTTCCGCACACGCACTCTCAGAATACTGATAGCTTTTAAAGGAAAAAAGATACCCCCCCCCCCCCCCCCCCCCCCCCCCCCCCCCCCCCCCCGCCCCCCCTCCCCTTGTGTGAGTCTTGAGAGGTTTGAAACCTCCCCCAAACAGCCACCTCTCTCACTCTAATTTTTTTGAATCTTGCTGCCCATTTCGGATGCACATTCTACTCGTTCCGTTGTTACGTTCCGCTTTCGGAACGTTGTTCCGTTCCTGGCATCCTTTCGGCGACCAGAACCGGTCGGAACGCCGATTCGATACGGTTACCTCCCATTCCGTCCGTTCCTTGCTAGTATGCAATTGGTGAGAGTTCTCTAATTCACCCTTGGTTCAAGGTCACTGACGCTTTCCCTGTTATGACTGAGCAAAGCGTCAATACGTTTTCTTAAGATGAGTGTATTTACAACTACATGAATTCCTCGTTCCCAAGTTCGATCCCCACTCCATAGATTGGAATCCCTTTTCCCCTTTCTTGACTTAAGTGAATGGACAATATAACACATTGAGTTCAACTTTCCGGCCAACAAACTAACCCTCCGGAATCCACCCTCCCACCAAATGGTTTCGTAAATGCACCTTTCCAACGTTGTACTATGATACTTGGAAAACAGTTTTTCAAAGGTGTCGAACCAAGAATATATTTCAAGCATTTGAAAGCAACATCATGCAAACTATTGCATACCCTTCAAGTGTACATTTATCACATCGTTCCTACTTTTAAAAAAAAAAGAATATTTTACTTCCTTTTTCCTTTAGTATTAGGAAAGTTATCTAATTATCTTTCAAGCAATCACATATACTTCTTCAAGCATATCCCTATCCTTGTCCCAAGATTCGGGTATCGTGTCTTCTCCGCCACGTGTGGAGGCGATGCCTTTGCACAATTTCCAATTCTTATTTTTCTTTATTTTATTTGGAGAAGACTTACAAAATTAATCTACCTTAAGTTCCTTTTAAATAAATATTCCGAGAAGTAGAGCAAAGGTCCTGTAGTAGGCTACAGTGTCACTTTCACAGAACACTCAATTAGTACGGTTGGTCTGGCCTGGTTCACACTAGTCGGACTCTGGACGGACTCTGTGGGCTGGGCTGGGCAGTGACACGTGGCAGGATACGGACGGTGGTCTAGTGGACATCGTGGCCAGGTCACCATAACCACTCACTTTGGAGATTGGCTTAGGTGGCTGACATTTATGAGCCGTTGGGTCATTATCATCATCGGCTTCACCTTTGGTCCAGCATCGTCGTCGAGAGCAGCGAGTCTTGCACAGAGCACTGTTTCACCATCCCTGCACATCTGAGCCTCGACACCCCCATTTGTACCTGTGAGTCCTGGGCTGGAGCTGAGTGTGCTGCCACGCCAGAGTCTGTACATGGTTCTTTGAGATAGTCGAGTCCACATGTTCTGGTCCACTGTTGTGTCTTTGTTGTTCTATTGTTATCCATTGTTTTTGTGTTTCATTCTGTTTGAGTGAGTTTCCATCTGTTGAGTGAGATTGTCACGCACATTGCATTGAGGGGCACCCACACTGTAGAGAGCACGACACATTATCCGCGCTACAGGTGCTCTCATTTTGGCGATCACGGTGGGACCTTAACTGAAGTCTCACTCTGTTGAGTAGCTGGTTTCTTCGCTTCGCTTGTGCAGCCTATTGGTCTGGTCCAATTTCACCCTTGACAACTTAATCTAGCTGGTCTAGTCTCTCGCCTTGCTGGTCTGGTCCTCTCTCGCCCTAGTCCACCCAGTCCTCGTCCTGGTCTAGTCCTTCTCGTCCCTGGTCTAGTCCTGGTCCAGGCCAGGTGGTCTAGTCACTCGCCCTGGTCTAGTAGAGTCTAGACCAATGTTCAGCCAAGTGAAGGTTGTCTTGCCCAAGTGAAGGTCTTCTTGCCCAAAGCTTGGTGGGGTTGGCGGTTACTGCATGACACATACAAGGAGGTCATTGGAGCGTGAAAGTTCACTACTGAGTCCTCTGAAGTACTACCACAGACGGCGTCAACCCTTGGTGCCCAGTAGAAGCATATTAACCCCATCACCCATACCTACTCATACGGCTACCTCTATTCCTTCGACCGGTTCTACATCCTCCATGTCACCTTCTCCGGTAAGGCTCTCCCCCATCTTGTTACAGCAAACTAGTGAGCAACAGACTCAGGAGCAGGAGGCCATGGAGGAGCTCACAAGTGTTCTGGCAAAGGTGAACATCAAGTTCCCTACCTTTAAGGGTCTCTCCACAGAGGATGCAGACGACCATGCTCGGAGGTTTGTCTCTCTTTGCAAAGGTCGTGGCCTCAATAGAGAAGATGCATACCTGGTGCTCTTTCCGTCCACCTTGGATGGTCTTGTAGATAAATGGTACAGTCAGTTTGCTGAAAACCACTTTACTACTTGGACCATGTTAAGACAGCAGTTCTGTGAAGCTTTCAGACCAGGGGATTATCAAGAGAAGATTCTAGATGAGTTGGCCAACCTGTTGCTCCAGCCCAAGGAGACATTTGCAGAGCTCATGACCAGAACAAAGTCCTTGGTCGCCAAGCTGCCTCAGCAACCAGGGGAATTCATGGTGAAGAAGTGGGTAGAGAAGGCTCTGCCTAAGACTTCTCAACAAAAGCTCAGAGAAAGCCTCCGTCCTGAAGCTAGTCTGGAAGACTTTGTTGCTACTGCTACTAGAATAGAGGGAGCAAGAATGCAGTTCACTGACTCTCCTAGGTTAGATACTGCCCCTATACTCGTGGACAGTCCAACAGACCCTTTGACTTCTTTACGAAGGGAACTGGAAGCCCTAAAGTTACAGCGGGCCCTGCAAGAAGAAAGATCCTTCTCTCTCAAACAGGAGAAGCCTCCACATCAAGAGGCTTATGATCAACTTAAAAGAGAGTTAGAAGAGCTCAGGTCTCAGCAGGAGACTAAGGCTATGGTATGGTGTAGTTCATGCCGCTCTCCAGGACACCCTCCACAGGACTGTCCCCTTCACTCTTATTGCCACTTCTGCGAAAAATCGGGTCATGAAGATAAGGATTGCTACTATATAAAGGGATTGCACAAAATACAGCAAAGTCTTAGTCCTACACTCCAACAGGGGTTAGCACCAGCATCCAACATGGTTTCCCACTACGGCCATCCCAACTACATGCCACCTTTGCTCAATACCCCTGCTGTCCAAGGTATGTCAAGTACTTTCCCGACTCAAAGTTTTTATAATGCTAATGCCACCTCAACCCCTCAGAGATTCTACACTTCAGCCTCCAACTCCATGCAGCAACCACCTCGTCCCCCGTTTCGTCCTTCCAATCGGCCCATACTCTGCTACAGATGCAGAGAATATGGGCATTATCAGAGCAAGTGTCCTTTACGTGAGGGGTCCCCTCCTTGTTGTCATTGCCCTGATTCGAAGGATCACTACAGTAAGGATTGTCCCACGCAAAGGGCATCCACGTCTTCAGGCTCGACTCAGAACCAGCAAGATTTCACCTTCCCGAAGATAAATTTGATTACTGTGAACACCGTGCCTCAACCATCACCTGCTACTCATGTGGTTAAGACACTGCAAGTGGAGGAGCCTGCTGGTGTCCTTACTCGGGCACAAAGAGCAGCTCTTGGTCTCAGTCTGCCCACAGGTCCACCTCGCCTGTTCCCACTTCCTCAATCTGGTCTATTTGACCCAAAGGACGAGTCCTTCAAAATTGTTCAGAGCAAACCATCTTCCCTGTTATCTGACATTGATGGAGCCTTCTTGGAAGCAGTGGCTGACTTGGAACAGATTAAGGTCCCAAAGGGAGCCCAGTTCGAAGGCGACAAGCCCACAACAAAAGCCATCTTGAAAAATACTTTTCAGCAGGTGTCACTATACGACATGCTAAGGCTCGACGCAACACTTAGAAGTGACACCCTGTCAGTCATTCAGTCTCTGTACCCGGGGGCTGGGCCTAGTGGCGGGCACCTCCTTGTACAGCCCTCAGAGTCTTATTTGATTTCCTATCCAACTGCTCCCCTCACAGATAATAAAAGTCCTCGTCTCACTGTATCTATTCTTGGGCACCAGCTATCCGGCGTCATCGTTGATGGTGGATCTGGAATCAACCTGATGCTCTAGTTTACTATGTTAGCTCTAGGTCTACAACCTACTCGCCCTGCCCCCTTCACAGTTACATTGGCCGATCAACGAACAGTATACCCAGTGGGCATCGTGGACAATGTGCCTCTGCAGGTACAAATCTTTACTTTTAACTTGGATTTTGTGGTGGTTCGTCTTCCCCAGGTTGAGGGCGGATTTCCTTTGCTCATCGGAAGACCATGGCTGCGACACACTAAAGCACTTCATGATTGGGGAAACGACGCAATGTGGATACAAACTTCTAGCTCCTTGATGCAACCCATCCTTTTGGAAGGAGGTATGGATCCAGCGGTGCAGCAAGTTTCTTTGTCAATGGAAACCAACCCTGAACAAGAACAGCCTACTACACCTGAAGGGTCAGACGAAGATCTGCTGGAGTGGTTGGAGGCTACTAAATCTATGCCTTGTTATGGAGTCTCTATTCACTCTTTGCCTGAAGGAACACCCTCTTCAAATGATTCCACAGCAACTCAATCTAATGTGCCACCTGAGCCTATGAAGAAGCATAAAAGCAGTAAGAAATCTCTTCTACAGCAGTTCACCCCCCTTCAAACATCAACCCCTTTGGTGTCTGCTTCTCAGACCAGAACAAAGCTCTCCTCTGTGTCTAGCAAACTCCCTTCACCGAACCCTGCCTGCAAGATGAATTCCAAGATCATGATATCTCTCTTGCTCATGATAGCTGCGTGCTCTTTATTTGCACCCTACCCATCACCCTACCCTTCCCATCTCCCCCTCAACCTCGAGCTAATCCTTCCCCCTCCCCTCGCCCTACCCTCCCCCTCTCCCCCTCGCCCTCGCCCCTACCCTCACCCTCGAGCTAATCCCTCCCCCTCCCCTCGCCCTACCCTCCCCCTCTCCCTCTCCCCCTCGCCCCTACCCTCGCCCTCTCCCTAACCTTCCCCCTTTCCCATCCCCTCGCCCCTCGCCCTAACCCTCCCCTTCCCCCTCGCCCTCGCGCCCCTTTCCCCCTCGCCCCTCGCCCCTAGCCCCTAGTCTCTTGCTTATGGCCCCTAGTCCCTGGTCCCTAGTCCCTAGTCCCTAGCCCCTAGCCTCTAGTCCCTAGTCCCTAGCCCCTCGCCCCTAGTCCCTAGCCTCTAGCCCCTAGCCCCTAGCCTCTAGTCCCTAGTCCCTAGTCCCTAGTCCCTAGCCCCTCGCCCCTTCCCCCTCGCCCCTGCCCACCCCTGCCCTATCTAATAAACCCAGCCTCAGCAGCAACCGCTTCTGCCTCAACAGATGATTTCTCGTGGCGGAACCGGCCACTACGCTACTCTCAGACGTCTAGGAATGGCTAGGAAGTATCTCTTCAAGGAGCCAATAGCTATGAAATGGCTGGAATGCCTTCGAGCACATCTGATACAAGCTTTATGCCGATTGCAGCTTTGGCATCAGCCTTAGCATCAGCTCCTCCTCAACAACAGAGATTGATGTTGGGCGAGAAGCTGTATCCAATTGTAGACCATTTAGAACAGGATCACGCAAGAAAAGTTACCGGCATGTTACTGGAGATGGATCAGCCAGAAGTTTTACATTTAATTGAATCTCCTGAGGCGCTGAACTTGATTCTTCCATCTTCAGAACCCACAGAGTAGGTATCAGAAACAAGAAACGGGATCATCTTCAGTAGCCTCAAGCTCCCTTTGCAACCCAAAAATTCTCGTCAAGGAGTCTGCGTTTCAGTCTGCTTCGTGAACCCTTCATGCTCTTCCTCAACAACTACGACTGGCCTCTGCAACTCCTTCAAGAGCCTCTCATATGCCTCCTTTAGAGCGACTACACTTCATTGGTTTTCAGCTTGAGAAGTGCCAAGAGTTTGCTGCAGCTCTTTACACTCTACTTGGAACTTCTTTAAATTCTTTGTCATCATCTCTGCATAAGAATCCGCCATCTTGTGTTGTGATCGAGCAAAGAAACCTCCTCCTCCAGAGTTGAATTCTCTTGCCAGCTGCAATCATTTCTTGCATGGGTGGGCCAAGCACCTGCTTCAAGAAAGATGTACATGCAGTACCGATTGGTTTTATTTCACATTTTTTCAGTATATCCTAGTTTTTCAATATTTCCTCTCACCGAGACGGTGAGCGGTCTTGTGGCGGGCAACTTGTAGCAGGCTACAGTGTCACTTTCACAGGACACTCAATTAGTACGGTTGGTCTGGCCTGGTTCACACTAGTCGGACTCTGGACGGACTCTGTGGGCTGGGCTGGGCAGTGACACGTGGCAGGATACGGACGGTGGTCTAGTGGACATCGTGGCCAGGTCACCATCACCACTCACTTTGGAGATTGGCTTAGGTGGCTGACATTTATGAGCCGTTGGGTCATTATCATCATCGGCTTTACCTTTGGTCCAGCATCGTCGTCGAGAGCAGCGAGTCTTGCACAAAGCACTGTTTCACCATCCCTGCTTATCACAGGACACTCAATTAGTACAGTTGGTCTGGCCTGGTTCACACTAGTCGGACTCTGGATGGACTTTGTGGGCTGGGCTGGGCAATGACACGTGGCAGGATACGGACGGTGGTCTAGTGGACATCGTGGCCAGGTCACCATCACCACTCACTTTGGAGATTGGCTTAGGTGGCTGACATTTATGAGCCGTTGGGTCATTATCATCATCGGCTTCACCTTTGGTCCAGCATCGTCGTCGAGAGCAGCGAGTCTTGCACAGAGCACTGTTTCACCATCCCTGCACATCTGAGCCTCGACACCCCCATTTGTACCTGTGAGTCCTGGGCTGGAGTTGAGTGTGCTGCCACGCCAGAGTTTGTACATGGTTCTTTGAGATAGTCGAGTCCACATGTTCTAGTCCACTGTTGTGTCTCTGTTGTTCTGTTGGTATCCATGGTTTTTGTGTTTCATTCTGTTTGAGTGAGTTTCCATCTGTTGAGTGAGATTGTCACGCACATTGCACTGAGGGGCACCCACACTGTAGAGAGCACGACACATTATCCGCGCTACAGGTCCGACTAACGAGGACAATTGGGGGATAGCTCATTTAGGTTCTTAGCCTTTCCAAGGTCCATTTTTACCAAAAAATTAGAAGGCTCTTTAATTACATCACATTCTTCTCCCTTATCTGATCCCTTCTTGGAATCCCTTTTCCCTTTCTCCTTTTCCTGTTGGCATCTGGTCTACCCGGACAAGGCCGATTTTTAGACGCTTCCGTGGGTTTCACCACCCGGCCTAGACACACTTCAATCCGATCCCAATTCTAGGGCCTTGAATGAACTTGAGCTCAAAATATAGACCAACGGTTATCAGTCCTAGCTAGAAAGGACCATCCCCCGTTGCATCCCATAGGTAAACACCTGCACCGGCCTTTTTCCAAACATGTAAGACAAGTTTCACACTTAAAACTTCTATGTTATGCTAGGGCTATCCACGTCAAATGTTCTCGGTAAATCTTAATCCTAGCTGAAATTTAGAGCGAGTTCCTTGAGTGATAATCCCTTGGTTCCTATTTCCATTAAATGTCTACTCAAACAAGATCTTAATGGGAGTTTAAGGTTTTGTCTCGACGTAAGTGTCAAGTTAACTCCGTCTTGGACGACCTCCATTTGTTTTTCTTGCATCATTTTCTATCCATGAGGCATCTTCATGGAAGCGAGGCGAGTTTTATGTTAAAGCAACATGGTTGTCACTTCGGTGAAACTATCTCTTTACTCCCCCCCTTCTTCATAATTGCAAAACAAATTTGAAAGTAGACGAACTTGAAATGAACAATGCATATGCTCTTTACAATGATCTTTGCTTTAGTGTGAACCATGAGTTGTAAACACAAAACTTTAGAATGTACCAACTTGTAATGTTAAGGTAAATACAAAACTTCCTCTTCTTTAATTGATTATGCAAGAATAGAACCCTTCAATGAATGCGACATTCCTAAGAGTGAACATGTTAGTGTAGTGAGAAATGCGCATGCAATGAAGTATGAATGGTTAAAACGTTCTTCTTTGAGATGGGATTTAGACATACCTCGCTACCGTTGAGAGGATTATTTCCGTAGCTAGGAGTGGTTTAAGGATTTGGGGTTTTCCAATTGACAAAAGTGGAGGGAGGATGACCCTACTTGGAAGGGAAATCCTCTTTCAAAGAGAACTCTTTTGGTTATGATAAAATAACCCTTCAAAACTCAACTCCTTCTAGAGAGAATAAGATATTAACTTTAGTACGCCACTAAAACTTTCACACACATAATTCATGCAAAAAAAAAGAAAAGTTGGAGGTCTTTCATGAGAGCATTATAATTCCTCTTTTGGAAAATAAGATTAGTGGGAAAAACAATTCCATTACTTAGTTACCTTTGATTTATGGCATTTACCTTTATAAGAGTAATTTAGGTAAGAAAATAAAAGTAGGTTAAAAATCAATAAATAGGTTTTTGTGCGAGATTAAGGGATAATTAAAGATATTAGTCACCATTCATCATGCATATTATCTAGGTAAATATAATCTCCTGTCACCAATGTGCAAGATGTACTGAAAAGCATTGCAAAGATCTGAACCAAGCAAGTCCAAGTACTCCAAGAAGAAGCTGGGAGTCAAACCATCCTCCCCTGGACAACTACCTTGGGGAAGTGCTCTAAGGGCCTCATGAAGCTCCTCTAGCTGGAGAGGAAGCTCTAGACTCTAACGCATCTCCTCAGTAACAAGGCAAGGCATCTGTGCCCAAACCTGCTCTCTGCATGCATCCTGACGCTCTAACTGAGTCTCAGCTGACAACAAATGATGATAAAAGTCAGTAGCAATTGCACGCATATCCTCTGGCCCTAGAGCAACCTATCGGTTCTCCTCAACTGACTGACATTGGTGTGCGCATGACAGGGTCCCACCGTCTCAAAGAACTCCCCAGTAACTCTGCCGCCCACCTAGGGCCACTGAGATGTCTGCCGATGGAAGGCAAACTCATGACGCCTCTCCTCAATTCTAGCTAGCTTCTATCGAGTCTACTGTAGTTGCTCCTCCAACCAAGGACTGTCTAGATGATTCTCCTGCAACCTCTGCAAGGAAACAATGCCCCGTTGGAGACGCTTCTCCTCCTCCTAGATGCAGCCAAGCGAGTTGCAGACGTTTGGAGGAAGAAGCGACTAAGCTCACCTAGTCTAGAGGCCACTATACTAGCAGGGGTGTCCTCCGTGTCCAAGCACTCTATCCAAAGTGCCACCACTCGCTCTCTAAGCTCTGGATCTAGCAAGATCCTCTCAGGAATGTGGAGCATGGTACCCCCCCTCCTCTGTCTGTCTGTCACAGTGAGGATCACTAACACTCTGCGGTCATAGCGAGAGAAAGATAAGCTGTCTGGGCTTCACAAAGACTGAATGTTGCCAAACATCAGAAACGCTCAAGGTCATACATTGACGCTCCCAAGCTCCCAACTCAGCCTCGTGCACACTATCATGGCTACCTCCAATCCTGTCAGAGGGGTCCTCCAACATGTTGAAGTCTCCCCCAACACATCACTGCTCTGCATGTGGCAAAGACTCTACAATATGAGACCAAAACTCTGCTCGTGCGCTTGCCACATTGGGCGCATATATGTTCACGAAGCCCATGAGGCAACCCTGAATTTGCATAGTAATCCCATGGGCCCTGCCTGGCACAATAATAGCTTTGCCCACAATGGCATCCTGCAACGAGTCTGCAATAGTCATACATACCCCTCCTTGGATACCACCAGGTCCAAATGCAGCTGACCAAAATGTCTCATAGCGACCATGCAAAATCTAATTGCATCGTCTAATGTGACTCTCACAGAGATGCTGCTCCTAAAGCATAAGAATATCAATCTCACCATCCACTAGACATGACTGAATCTCCTGACGCAACCGACCCCTCTCGCGCTCAAAATGGGGCCCTCCTAATCCCTGCACATTCCATGAGACAATCCTCATGCAGTCAGTGAGAGAAAACCGATGTTGCAACAGCCGCCATCCTCGCTATCTTCGAGGCCCAATTGGATGGGGAGTAATGTGCATCCGAGCGACCCCGAGATAGGTGTGACTATAAAGACCAAGAATAAGAAGAGCATACCGTGTGTCGGGCTACCTCCTTTGTCGAGGAGTCCTCATGTATATATACATAGCATGATGAAGGTCCTACCCCTTGAGCTGGATGAGGGCAGGATTAGGAGAGGATGATCACGTAGGGGGTCTAGTGGGTGAAATGGGAGGGGAGAGGGCAGCAACGGGGGGGATGGGAGGAGGCGGGGGGGGGGGGGGGGGGGGGGACGGTGGGTGGCTCGAGGGGAGAAGGGGCAGTTGATGGTGAAGCTGAGGTGGAGGGTGGAACTGTGGCCTTGTCCTGCTGTAAGGAGTCAAAACGGTTGGCCTGGTATAGGACGATCAGCAGGGTGGCCGAACTAGTGTTGGGTGGTCCCTGGTGGCGACGACCATGGACCTGCTGCCATCCCTCCTCTACCTGGGCACCAGTCCCGGAGGAGGATCTTGCCTGAGCTCCCTGAGTCTCTGTCTGCTGTGTCTGGCTAGCATTAGGAGGTTGGGTTTGGATCTGGGTCTGTGGTGAAGGTCTGGGCCTCCTTCGTGGACAGGCCTTTGCTAGATGGCCCATTTGTCAACAAATAAAGCACTGGTTCGGGAGGCCCGAGTACAACCAACCACCACTTACCCGGGGTAGTAGAACGACCTTTGGGAGGGGGTGGGTGTCAAACCAGAAAGCGTATTGTAGGTATGCCATCTGGCTTGGCAGCTACAGAAGTTGCCGTGTGAGGTGTCTGCAGGACAGTCCCAATCTCTGAGCCAATCCTGGAAAGGAGCGGGAGATACTCTCTCCTCAGGCCTGGGAAGCAGACTAAGATGGGAAGGTCTGCCTCCTCAGCGAGAACATCGGTAGGCGGATCAAATCCATGGCGTCATTGCCGAAAGTGAGCTCTAGCTGCTCGGATGGCGAGGGGCTCATCGCAATGACCTTGGACGCCATCTCGGGAGACTCAAACTCTGTCTGATAGTAGCTGTGCCCGAGGAGTGGAACGTCGATGATCTTGCCCACCTTTGCTAAAAGGCGGGTCTAAAGGAGATCTCGCACCTTCCCTCTGCTAGGTCTGGTGCCGATAATCTTGCAGATAATAGAGGTGGCCTGAAGGCGCGCCACCTCTGCTTCTAAGCTCGCTTGCTCTGTCGGCGACGGAGCAAGTTGGATGGTGGGTTCCGCGGGCTCGGGCTCGGGCTCGGGGGCTTCCATCGAGTCCCTCTTTGGCGGAGCAGAATCCTCCATCTGTGTCTGTTGCTATGACGACGAATTGAGGAAGAGCGTAGGCAAAGAGGACGACAAGGCGTGGTTGAGAGGCGGCAACACTGCACTAAGCAAACAAGGGGCAGGGTATGGGGAGGCGGGATGGGGGCGAAAAAGGAAGGGGGGGGGGGGGGGGGGGTTTGGGGCGGGTGCTGGCGGATTGCGATGGCTAGCGGGAGGGGTAGCGCATAGGCAGGGGTAGCGGGCTGCAGGGAGGCGAGCGGGAGCAGACTGAGGACAGTGCGCACAACAACACAGCGCCGGTGGGGGGGGGGGGCACCGAGCAGCAGCGAGCGTTTTCAACGATCCTCACTTCTTTGGTTATTTTTAGCTTCTTCTTTTTGAGCTAATGTAAGCTAAATACTAGAAATAAATACTACTACAAACCTACAAAGAAGAGGCTCTAAAAATAACCATCAATATGATCTCTAACATGGATGAAATACTCTACCATTGTCCCATCATGTTCCTGTGCCGTCCCTGTGTGGAACCTGTGAAGGCTCGCCTCACCATCTCGAGTGTGAAGAAAGTAGAAGTTGGAGGAGAGGGCTCTAGCGGGTCTGGTAATGGTAACTGCTCTCTACCGTGGGTGCATCTTTATCAGCAGCACAAGCAGGCATGCAACAACAGGGACTCGCCCTAATGTCTGTTCCATCGTCATGCTTTGTCATTGACATATCTGGTGGTGTGCTTGACGGTGAGCATGAATGGAAGGATTGCTAGTCTCGTCTTCACGCTGCAAGCAGTATAGAAAGGCATCACACAACAGGCCGAAAGCATGCCAGCAAGGCCGGCGGCCCACAAGGCTATTGGCAGCACAGTACGGAGCCGACTCAGCCAAGTGTGCTTGTTTGACGCCAAGTGCATTTGTTTGACGTCATCTGTGACGACGGTGTTGCAGTTGAAGCAGTGGTCATTTGCTAGTGCATAATGATTTTCTCTTTTTCTGTTAGAAATGGCGTTTTATTTAAGAGGTGGTTCACACGATCTCATTTATAAAGATCATCTAACCACGGTCAAGCACATGAAATGTGTGGCAAATGGCATGCAACCAACGAACCCTCCAAATATCTTTGTATATCTTCAATGACACTCCAATCAACGAGTCTTTTTTTAAATGTGTTGGGATTAGACACTGCCCCAGCAAGTGATGTGACTGGCTGGAGGTAAGACCTTCTTTGTGTCCCACTCTCATGATGGTAACGGGTAAACCTAAACCGAGGTTTGGGAGTAAACCAAAAACCCCGCATGATGGTAGCTCGGTAGTAGCACCAGGTTGTGAGCCAAAAACTCGTGGTGTCATGAGAGTGTAAGGGGGCGTACAAGGATGATGATTGTGCCAAGTTTGGCTGAAGGGGGCGATTGTTGGGGTCAACCCAACTTGGGCAGACACACCATTGTGTGAACATGTTTTAATGCTTATAAAAAGCCTAAAATCTAAATGGTAACTCCTTTTTTTTTCTTTGTCTACAATCGTGTATTTTATCCTCTCACTCTCTCTTCTCTACTGTTCTTTCCCCCTCCATAGCCATGTCTGTGAGAGAAGTTATAGGCTTCCGAACCCTCTATAGAATGGCTATGAGGGAAGCAAGTGAAGTTGCTTGAAGCGGAGTATCTATCAAGGCCATTCAAAACTCCTAATCCTATTGTGCCCATCTCAAATAGGAATCTCCATACTCTGTAAACTCGTTAGCATCCTCTGAGGTCCTAGAGAGCCCCATCTCACTGGAGTCTAGCTCTCTCAACATCTCCTTGGAAGTGTCATAGAAGGATCCCCGATGATACTCTGTGCTATCATTGAAATCCGCGAGTAGGATAACATCTCCATTCCTCGAGAACTCTCAAATATCCTTATGTTGTATTATGTATGGTAACTACCCCATAGGCAAAGCATAATGAGATGTGCTAGGAGGGATATAACATATGGCGATGTAGAGAGCTTTGCCCTCCTCCAGTCCATGACGTGCTAGAACGTTCAGGACATTTGGAAGACCCTATGACACACTGTGGGAGTGGGGGTTTTATGTTTGCCTTTTTCGGCCACTTGGATCCATTGGCTTCCTGTACTTGGTTCTTGGTGCGAGTGAGCATCTCTACCCCTGAAAAGGTCTCCCGTGCCCTCTTCTCCTCCTACTTGGAAGGTGAGCACTTGCACCTCAAAGATATTCACCATGGATGGCTGAATTTCTCCTCTTCAAGCTTGGTCAGGGAGCGGATGTCCTCCAACTCTTCCTTTACTTTGTCAACTTCTTCATCTCTTGCCTCCACTTTTATTTTGAGAGAGGCACATGCCACCTTGAGAGCCATGATCTTCTCTGATAGGGCCCTATTGACGATTTCAATTGATGGGATCCTGGCAGGTTTGGCCAATAACTAGTACAGATTTTGAGCGACTTGCTTGCACAAATTTGTATTGTCTTATTTTTAAGGTGGATGGGATACTGTCCCCTTCACCGGATTGCAATGATTTTGTTTTCTGTGGAATATCAGGAGTCTGAATCCATAGTTGCCAATTTGTGGCCTTTCATTGTTACAGATTTACTTTCATGAAAGCAAATCCAATCAGAATCAGCAGGCTGACCATTGGTTGCCAGTTTTTTGACTTACCTAACTTGGCTCCACATTTAGCTTAACTAGGGAGGAGGGAAAGGGAGAGGGAAAAAAAGTAGGGAGAGAGGAAGCAGCAGCAGCAGATGTGAAGGTTTGTTGTCCGTATATAAGTCATCAAGGTTGTTTTTGTTGATTGTGTACAGACTTAATTATCTTTCATTTTATAGGAAATCTTATTTTTGAAGTACTGGCTCAACTTATTAGTTAGTTTCCTACGTCCTGCTTGTAGTTTACTGTAAAATACCTGATGTGGTTTTCCGCTGCAACATCTCGTGTGACAGAAACTTACTGTGTTTGTTCTGTAAAGAATCTAAGACTATTTATAGAAAATACTGACCATCTTTTTGTGGAATGCTTACTTAGATATAATGCAACAGTGCTTGCTTATGGACAAACGGGTTCTGGAAAAACTCACACGATGGGAAGTGCAAACAGTAACTTCCTGCAGGAGCATGAGCTCGGAATTCTTCCTCGCGTCATTCGTCAACTTTACAAAAGCATAGAGGAGGAAAACCGGGCTGAGTTTCTGGTATGTTTGGTCATAAATTAAAAATTTAGGTGCTATGTGTACACCAAGGAGAACAAGATCTAACAATTTAATGCCCTAATACACATTTTTACGAGGTTTTGTGGGAAAAGCCCAAGAACATGGTCTGCTCCCATATTTCAAGAAACACGTCAAAATTGTGTACCTATGGAGTCTGAATTCTCTTAGTGGGGTATGTGGATATGCACGCGCTTTTATGGTGGACTATTTTTCACTGCACCCTCCGAGCATTCATTGGAGTAGGACCTTTTTGTAGCCGCTGGCATTGGCCTAAAGGATAACATCCCTTCAAAATAGGTATATGTCATGTTGATGGTCGTTATAGTGAATGATTCGTTCTTCTCATGCAGCGATTCACACATGGCTTTTGAATGTGCATCTCGGGTCAATATGCGGAGCTTTATAGAGCTTCTTATACCTTTTCAGCCAATTCCTCTGCTTGAGATTGTGGAGTGCTTGGATGAGTAGTGTTTTGAACATCCAGGCAGCTTCTCCTTTGGTCTTCATGCATTGACTGTGACAATGCGTATCGCTTGCTCATTCCCTCGGCCTGGATTGCAGAACCTGGAAACCATTTATGGCATTTGCACAAGCCTCTTTGTTGGCAGGAAAGTATCTGACTAAAGACTTGGAAGTGAACACTGTCTTATCAAAGGGTCCTTTTTTTTTTCCTAGAAGAAGATCCATTAGTTAAGAAAACTGCCCAATGGGCCACTAGCTGCCCCTACTAGAGAGGGCTACGTCAAGATGTGGGGAGACTCTCCAAAAGTAAGATATGTACAATGATGGCTAAATCAAGATAGACACCCCCTGAACCATGGTGAAGAAGGGCCCTGGTCACTCCAACACTAGTTTGGAGGAGTTTTCATCGGTTTATGCATCCACATGCATCAGAAGGAGTCAACATCAGAAGCACAGAAAGAATCCCAAGATACAGCAGTTGTGCCTCACCTTTAACAGAGGGGGATGTCACGTGCGCACTCCACTTGCGCTACGGGGCATGCTTTTGCTACAGTCTAGCGTCAGTCTTAGCTTAGGACCTAGCCTGGCACTTTGTGAGCCTCTAGCAGGACGTGCTTGCCCAGGCCTAGTTGCATGCCCTCACTTGCACAGTTAAGTCACTTAAGCATATAGGCATATGAACAATCACTTAATTCATTTATTAATAATTGATTTTGACATGACATTTATTAAAAGTAGGTATGAAAATGGCTAAAGGACCTATAAAAGAAGCCCTTTGGGCACCAATAGAAGGCAGAGGAGCAGTAGAGAGCCTCTTAAGAAGCACTAGCAGGACCAACGTTTTTGCCTTACAAAAGCCAACGTTTTTCGCGTTTTTCCCCACTAGCCATCTGACGTTTTCAGCCCAGCATCGCCAGCATTTCATCAAACCCGTGTTTTTTGATTCAGCTTCAGATCCAGTTCAGCGTTTTTAGATTCAGAATCAGATTAGTGTTTTCAGATTCAGATCAGATCAGCGTTTTCAGATTTCAGATCAGATTAGTGTTTTCAGATTTCAGCCATCTTCATCTCCTTGTTTTCATTTTTCAGCCCGTCGTCGTCCTTGGCGATAGCATTCAGTCATAGCCTCGATGAAGACGTAGCCTCTTTATCATCGTCGTCGTCGCAGTACCAAGCACCAACAATACCAAGTACCCGCAGTATCCAATCCTTAGCCTCGTCGTCGTCGTCATCGTCGTTATCGTCGCTGACGCAATATCAAGCATCTACGTAGTACCCCTTAGCACCTCATCAATACCCAACATCAGTAGCATCAAGTACCCATTAGCATCTCATCATCTGAACACCTAGCATCATTGTATTAGCATTGTGCAAGTAATAAGGCAAGTATTTGCTCTGGCAAGAGAGCAAGGGGGCCCTTCAGGGTGGTTGGGACCCGACATTCCGTGTCGTCTCTCTTTTCTCTCTCTCTCTCTCTGTGTGTGTGTGTGTGTGTGTGTCTCTCTCTCTTTCATTCAGTTTAGTTCAGTTCAGTTCTTTCAAGTGAAGTAAAGTAACCCTGTGTTTGTGTGGAGTACTAGTTTCGAGCTAAATCCTTAAACACTTCCATTGCACCTGACACTCTCGGGGTGGAACTCGGCCACTCCCCGTCTCGTGTGTCGTGCACTCTCTATCTCTTTCAGTTTAGTTGTTATGTGAAGTGCTTAAAGTTGTTGAGGTTGTTCTTTTCTGTTGGCACGTGGTGCCCGTCCCTAAGATAGTGGTATCAGAGCTTCAGGCGTGTGCTTTTTTGAAAGCATACTGGTCCTACCAAAGAGCACCCAGAGCAAGATGGCGCTTCCAAGATTTGCATGAAATTTTATTAAAGAATCTTCGTACCCCGACCCCGGACTTATTAGCCACTCCCACCCTTACTTCATTGCGCATCGGGCGCGCTTCCATCTTATCGCTCTGTCTTACAGGGCATAAGCCATAAAGATCACTTGCAAGAGAAGGATTAAGGATTTTTCAAGCCGCTATTTTTTCTCAGAGGCAGTGCCATGTAGTGGTGGATGTCTATAGCTACTAAGCCGCACACTCCAAAGACTAGGCAAGCTTTCAAGAAAATTTTTACCCGAAGTTACACGCCTTGAGACATCTTCCTTTGGATTACAGCTTTTGGTAGAGTTGGGTATCTTGAAAGGCTTGCCACGGAAACCCTTGTAGATTACGACTTGAAATTTCTCGACATCTCTCATCAACTATCTCTTCCCGAACCGATAACCTTGGAGGCTCAATGTAATTGGTATATCTTGGGGCTACCATCATTGCCACAGGAACATTGTCTGTCGAAGCTTGTGTCGATTGTTCAAGAGCTTATGGACCATGTTGCGGTCAGCTATAACCTTATCGAAGAAATCTAACCGTAATTTTGGTGCAGGTTTTAGAATGGAAAGCAAGTCGACTTTCGAGTTCGACTTCGAGCTTGATTGATATCGAGAATGCTTTTTCAGTTTAAATTAGCAGTTTTCAGAATCTGTTTGAGAACTTGTTTGGTGATCCTGTTTGGAATTTGTTTGAAATGGATGGTATTTGCTTTAAACCTGTCTTGATGCCGATTTGAACTGTTTGACTCTGGTTTTATAATATTGGTTTCAATGCTTGGCGATTTACTCTCGGGTGGAGTAATGAGAAATGCTGTTTTGGTCTTGTCTGAATCTCGGAACGATGCATACGGGATGTCAGGACGCAGACCGGATTTGTGGGGAGCGTTTCGTTGTATGCTTTCGTTTCATTCCAAATCTCAGACCATGATCAATCGGCAACGTATTTAGTAATCGCATCTAGATCCAGTCGGGACTCATAGATGTTCGATTAACTAATCCTTATTGCAATCATGTCTATAGAGATTTATGAGACCAAAATGCTGTAGTCATTTCGTCTTTCAGTTTCTGCACTCAAACAAGTCAAGTACAAATCAAGTTAGTCCGGTAGAATCTGGCCATCGATGCATCCCGTTATAAATAACGAGATGGTGTCTGCTGCCCAACTCTAGAAGGTATCTACCATATCCTGTGGTATCCTAGCCTGTGTCGTCTAAAGATCTGCCGATCCCCATCTCCTCCGGGTCAAGAGTCCTCATAATATCGGGCTGCTCCATGTCATATATCTCACACTGTCTGGTCTGGGTGAGGCCGTTGAAGTCCCCCATGAGGAAGACTTCTCCGAGTGTGGAGTAATGTAGGATATCCTCCGATAGAGACGCGTATGGGGAGTCACTATCTCTGACTTGTCTCGCACCCTCCTGACCCGTGTATCTAGATCCACGTGGAGGAAAATAGTAAATGGCTATATAAATCCATCTCTGATGTGATATCTCCAGACGTACCCATAGATATCTGGCCTCCTCATCCCTGCTCATGATCTGAATGTGACTCTGTAGAGTATGTCTAAATAAAATAGCCACTCCCCCCGACCCTCTAGCTGTACTCTGGCGTGTAGTATGCCTGAAAGCTGACTCCCACTGGAATCCGGTAATACGAGGTAGTCCCCTCTCCGGGCTCTCATGAGTCTCTGTGATACATATGAAATCATGCCCCTCCATGACCTCCTCTAGCATGTCTGGCCGCGTCCATAGAGAGCCATTGCAGTTCCATACTGCCCCTCTAATCAATATCTCCGGTGGTACTGATGTCTCATAGGCCATGTGGCCCTATTTAGTAGGGCGACCATCGATAAAGACCCTACCATCACGGTAGAAGGCCTTTCTACCCTCCCTCCTGGCCTGTAGGATCTGGGGCATGCATGCTCTCCTATGCTCAATCTGCATCCTGGTCAAGTCCTCATCCATATATATGGTCTCACCGGGCCGCCCACGTAGTATGGCTCGCTTTCTAAAGAAAGCAACTCTATCCTCCTGAGACTGCATCTGTAAAATAAGAGCTCTAGATCTAGTTGCATCTTTCCCTGCCCTCCAGACCCGTGTGAATGGCATGGTCGTGTATCCCATGCTCCGACAAAACTCCTGCGCATCTGAATCAGGTGAAGCCCCTTCTGGGAGTCCAGTAATACGCACGTTTAGCCTGCGTGCATAACGTAGCTTCTCCTCTTCCAGTGTGTCATGAATCTTCTTTCGCATTCTCTTCCTGCACTTCTTTCTTGATTTTTTTCTTTACTACCTCGATCCAATTCCCTTGCTTTGCATCTAATTCTTGTATCATGTCTTCCTTGAGCTCCGCTATGCATTCTTTTTTCAGTCCTTCTTTGAGTTCCTCTATTTGGGAGATTTCACCTTCTTCTCGTGCTACCCCTCTCATATGATGTATGTCCTCTTGCATGCGGTGAAGTTCTCTAGTGAACTCCTGCTGAATTTCTGCGTGTGCTAGCTTCCATGCATCCCTTTCTGCAGTAAGAACTTTAATCTGCTCCTCCGTTTGCTTCCTCTCCTCTTCCAATTGCTTAATTTTGTCCGACAACTTGCGCATCTCTGTGTTGAGTGCTTTGTCAGCCTCCTTCTTGACCTGGGAGATGGCCCGAGCTATCATTTCCTCCACCTCCCTCTTATCAAGGGGTGCCATGATGGGAGGGTGGGGTGAAGGAGGGGCGCTCGTGCGGGTCACCAAGTGTTGAACCTCATACCAATGTGGGACTGTACGGCAGAGAGCAATGCAGGTTGAGGGCAGGGCTTAGGGGGGGAGGGGTGTTCGGCAAGGCAGCAGAGGCGTGGGTTCAACCAAGCTGGTTAGAGTGTGCTGCAGCCAGCAGAGGCCGGGATGGCCATGACTGTATGGCTACTGCAGGCTGAGGGCAGGGCTGGCCGGAGGGGGGGGGTACTGCAAGGTGGCGCAGGTGGGCAGCGAGAGGGTGGCGTGGGTTCTGCAGGTGGGCAGCGAGGGTGGCGCAGGAGAGAGAGAGAGAGAGAGAGAGAGAGAGAGAGAGAGAGAGAGAGAAGAAGAAGAAGAAGAAGAAGATTGTTTTAACGTCGTAGAAAACTATCCCGAGAGAGAGAGGAACTTGACACAAGGCAAGGATTAGTACTCAATGAGAGAGAACTTGACACAAGAGAGAGAGAGAGAGAGAGAGAGAGAGAGAGAGAGAGAGAGAGAGAGAGAAGAAGAAGAAGAAGAAGAAGAAGAAGATTGTTTTAACGTCGTAGAAAACTATCCCGAGAGAGAGAGGAACTTGACACAAGGCAAGGATTAGTACTCAATGAGAGAGAACTTGACACAAGGCAAGGAGCGGTACACAATGAGAATGAAAATAACGAACCAAGAGAATATGTAAGATGGTGGTTTATGTAGCCCCAATATGGATCCAAATGAACTCACAGTGTACAGTGACCTAGTGACTGTGTCATGTGTAGGGTGCTAGCCTAGAGAGGTATCCCACAAAGTTGGCTCGAAGAGACATCACACGTGGGCAATCACATATACTCTTCCGACGGCTGATACGGCAAAAGAAGAGAGCTTTCTTAGCTCAGCTTGAGAGAGATATTTAGGAGTTGCTCTTGAGCCCGGAGTCTAGGGAGGCTTGGTGGCTCTTTAGAGAGCACTCACCCTCTCTTTTCTTGGACACAATATGCGTCCTCTCTATACAAAATAGCAGAGCAGTTACAATTGTCAAACCAGCCCGAGCCCTGTCCTCTCAATTCTTCTTTATTCGCAACAGAGATGGTGAGGCGAGCCATTGATAGACAAGACGCAAGGAGGGCATAGAATCATGGTGGTATAGTGGCATAGCATTTCGTACATGCTAGAGATCATCTTGATGGTTTGTTAGCCTTCATGTTCAATAGGGCCATGTGTGAAAGGCTTCCTTAGACTCGGAGTATGTCTACAATTGTACCACTACTCAAGTCTCGAGATCTGACTCTACCTACCAACTATCACACTATCATGATTGGCCACTCATTGGCCAAGCTGTATGCATCTATACTTGAGCATGAGTTGAGCACATGGGCAAAGAGAGAGGGTGTACGATCTTCATGACAGGCTAGATTCAAGAGGGGATTCTCTACACTTGATCATATCTTCATGCTTAGAGCGATCATTGAGGAGGGATGGGAGGAGAATTTATTGTAGCTTTGTGAATTTCAACAAAGCCTTTGACAGAATCCCAAGAGCCAGACAAATGCAGAGACTACACGACTTGGGAGTCCCACAGGCACTTGTATGGAGTATCATGGCACTCTATAAGATAGTTTTAGGGAGAGTACAGATAGCACAAGGTCTTTAAGAGCCTATTCAATGAGCCTATTCACTCTACTATTGGGGTGAAGCAGGGATGCCTACTTTCTCCGACTTTGTTTGGATTGTATATAGATGAGATTTCTAACTGCAGGGGATAGAGGGTCCTAGGTGTTCAGGTACATGGATACCTCTATCGCTTTATGCCAATGATATTGTGCCAGAGGCTATGCAGAGACATCTAGATGCATTACATGCTTAAGCACATGATAGTGGGATGTCCATCAACATTGGCAAAACCAATCTGATGGTATTTATTACTACAACACAATGGGTTAGAAGATCAGCACCTATTTTTACATATGGACACGAGATAGTGGAGTTTGTAGACACCTATACATATCTTGGTGTTGAATTCAGTGGACCTACTTTCTCCACGAGAGGTGCTACAGAGGCAAGAATGACAAGCAGATATGCACCATTAGGAGTACTAGCTTCAGTTGCAGCTAAGGCCATGGGACTACCGACAGTTCGGGTCATGACTACCCAAATTCTCCAAAGGTAGTTTTATTGCCTAGGGTGAGTAATGGGTGGATTTGCCATAGCGTGGAGTACTCAAGTCTCCCAAACTAGTGCTTTATTTGTAGACAAAATGGCCATGTTGCAAAGGCCTGCCCACGCACGAGAGCCTTGCCTACTCCACTGCCACAGCCCATCAGGGCTAGACAGTCACATGGGTCTGAGACCCCCCACCTCGGACCAAGGAGGGCCCCACAGGTACAACAGCAGCATTGACTAGTGCTTAAGAAGATGAGAGCTAGCAGCAAGACCCTGGCCGCCGTTCGACAAGGTCAGGCTCGTCGCCCCACTAGCACCCTGACAGTCGGCCTACTGCAGCTCGACAGGACTGGGTTCCTACGGGAAACTGCCTCGACCCTCTACAGCAGGATGACAGCTCAGACTTATCCCAGCCCCCCCCTCCCCCTCCTCCACCACCCTCTCTCCTTGTCCCCTCCCCATTCCCCCTGCCACCTCTGGAGTGTCTTCGACGGTGACCGACCCTCTCCATCCCCGCCTTCTTCCACGCTTGGGACCTGAGCAACCCTCCCCCACTGCACAACAATCTTTGGGCAGCAATTTTTCTGCAAGTAGATTGATTTGGGACGGAGTCCTCAGGCTACCCCTCATGGTTCAAACTTTAGCTTCGGGACTATTCCCAGAAGGCTATCCAATTTTGAAATTGACATACGCCAATATCTCTTCGGATATTCTTTTACGCAGTTCCTTGCTGACCCGTTTACAGACCTTGATGCTGCCTACTTCCAAGACTAAGTACATGTTCTATTTTTGCCAGCTTGACGAACAGACACCCTTGCCACAACATTGGGTTTTTCTTTTCCAATGTGTGGCAAGGATCAGCAGGATTCGACTATGGACATAGCACTTGGGTGGTTGAGGACCCTGGCCCTAGAGTTCTCTCACCACAAGGGAGACCTGGGGATCACAGAAGACCTTGTGGCCACTAGCCAAGTACACGGTGTCGGAACTTGATACTACAGGAGGTATACAGATTGCGGTTCATTTTTTTGTGGATGCCCGGTGCCCACCATGTTATGTATACACTAATGAGGGCAAAGAAGGTTGCCCAAAGGATTGCACATACATTTTTGTGTCATGTGATGCAGCAACGCTCGCCTCGAGGTTGGTCAGATGTGGGTTACTTCCCATCCAAGCCGGCCTGGAAGATTGCTAGGTTGGTTGTTGCAGTAGCATCAGTTTTCTATCATTGACATAATCTCGTGGAATGTGCATGCACTTGGTGTACACTAGGTTTTACGCCAGAGGGGTAGACTACGACAAGAGCTTCAAAGATGCATTGTGGGTGGCGTGATTGATATACTTATGCTTCAAGAGCATCACCCTTGTGAGATCCGTATTCATTGCTATGGATGGACCTTGTGTGGTTGTTATGAGACATTTTGGTCAGCTGCTTTTGGGCTGGGAGGCATTCAGGGAGGTGTATGTACGACTATTGTGGATTTCATGGTAGAAGGTCATTCTGGGCAGAGTATTATTGTGCCATGCAGGGCCTAGTGGATCACTATGTAGGTTCAAGGTAGCCTTGTGGGCTTCTTGAACCTTTATGCACCCAACCATGCTAGTGCACGGGCTGATTTCTTGTCACATATTGTGGAGACTTTGCCTCATGCAGAGCAGTGGTGCCTTGGGGAGGTCTTTAACATGCATAAGAACCCTTCAGATAGGATTGGGGATACTGTACACGAAGCTGCATTGGCTGCTTGGGAGCGCCTATGTATGACTGAGGATTTCGGATGTATAGCAACATGAAGGCTTGTTCAGCCCTCAAACAGTCTCTCTTTCTCTCAGTCATCCAACCGCAGAATAGGTGGGGTGAATCTATCTAGGATAGATTGTTTTATGCTAGTAACCGCATCTGTCACAAACTGGTGACATGGCTAGCCCCGGACACACATACCCCCTGCGGATATGATTGCCTGGAAAATGCACCCTAGATTGCGTTGACAGCCTGACACGTGGCAGCCCGGATTTTACAGTGCACATTGCGTTGAGAGTGTCGACGTGGCATTCCGTACGGATTTGCGTAAAAAGCGCTGGCTGATTTTTATGGCAGATTTTGGGCCTATTGCTTTTGAGTTAAAAGCTTTTTAAGTTAATGATTTTGGGGCTCTGCTTTTGGGGCATCCCTTGTACCAATATATAAGTTGATAGAGCCTCACTTCTAAGAGCATCTGGATGCAGAGTCTGAGAGTGAGCACCCGCCAACTCTCTTGTAATTTGAGCACAGATTAATATCAAAAGAAATACCAAAAGGGGCGCCAGTTTTTGGGGCCAATACCTCTGGGCACGGAACTACGCCGGGCCGTGCCAATTTTGTGAACTGTTTTGAAGTGAATCTCTGTTGTGTCGCGGTAGAATCCTGACTTGGGGTGTCCAAGTTTGTTACAGTGGTATCAGAGCGCGGCAGATTTCTCTTCTACTGGGAAATCCGATCCTTTTCTCGCGGCACTTATGGATTCCAACAAGAAACAATCGACTTCTTCTGCATCTGCGAATGCGGGAGGAGATCACGAAGAAGATTCTCATGAGCAAACAGAGGAAGAGTACGGCCCACCTCGACCTACTCAGTTCGAGATTGAAGAGATGGAACGCCGACAATTGGTTGACGAGACAACAAAGCAGATGGTTAAAATTGCGAAGGATCCGAAACTTGCAAAATTTTTGTCTCAGCAATCCATCGCAGAAGGACACACCCAGTGGGGCAGAAGGCCACAGAACCACCCATCAAACCGGCACTCAAGAAACCTCCTTCTCTGAGGATGTTTACAAAGCAAGAATTACAAGAGGTGGTTCAAACACAGATTAGCCGGCTTTTGGACGCAAACAACAAATCCAAAAAGCACGATAAAAAGCACAAGAAAGGGATTGTCTTCCCGGGTTATTTGGGTCGTCAATCTTCTTTTGCATCGGCGAGAAAGCAGAAGAAGCGTGTATGATTTGAAGGACTACCCAGTTCTTCTTCTTCTTCTTCTTCTTCTGACAGTTCTTCTATCTCTTCTCACTCGAGCGAAGAAGACACAAAAGGCAAAAAAGCAAAGAAAAAAACAAAGCTTCAGAAAGGGCAAGAAAAAGGCAAAGAAGCCTAGATTTTGCTCAATTCTGACAGTCCTATAGAGGAGTCATCCTCAGACAGTTCGGACTTCGACGATCATATGTTTTTACAAAGCCAACCAATATGACTTCCTCGAAGATAAAAGCAAGAAAGTAAAAGAAATCAAAGAAGGTGGACAGTCGATTAAGTTTGACTCTTTTTCTGGATTCCGAGATGCTCCAAGGGCTTTGGCCTTCATACAGTAGTTTGGCATAGCTTTCTTTGGAGGGCATTACTCAGAGTACTCCAAGATTAGGAGGGCTACATCTTTCTTCAAGGGAAATGCTCGAACATGGTGGTCCACCCTTCTTCTGAGAAAGGAAGCTCGAGTTAAATGGTTGAAATTCAAAAGGCTTTTTATTTCTTCTTGGCTGACTCGGGAGTACGAACGAGATTTACGAACTGCTTGGAATCATCTTCGGATGACCAAGGGAGATTCTTTGGACTCTTATTGCGAGAGATTTTGGAACTCTTTTCTACGAGCCTCTTCATTTAAGAAGGTCTCATTTAAAGAACAGATTAAGCACTTTTGCTACGGAGTCCCTACAGAGATCCGAGACTACTGCCTGGAACAAAAGTCGAATTCTATTCAAGAATTGATGGGTCATGCGAAACGGGGTTTTGCGATACATTCTGGAAATTTGACTTACCCCACCAATGAGATCTTGACTCAGAGAACCCAACCGACCTCTCACAATGAAAGTAGAAAGAGAAAGAGTTCCCAGGCCAAAGAAAAGAAAAATACACGTCCCTACCTAACTCTTAGAGAAAGGGCTATGTATCTCAAAGAAGGGAAGTGTTTTGGTTGCGGGGAATTTGGACACATCTCCGCAAAGTGCCCCAAAAAGGCACAGCAAGAACAGACTGAAGATAGGCCAGAGAGTTCTAGAGCAACAGAGGAACGTGGCAGAAAAGGCAGATGAAAACAGAACTGGTAGCACATTGCATGGGGCCCGAATCGAATTAGATGAACGAAAGTACAAAACTTTGCCGCACTTAGGGCAAAGTGAGAGATCACGAAGCCCTTAGTTTCTTTGATGGAGGAGCCAAGGCAAACTTCTTTTCACTTGAATTGGCCGCTTGATTTGGAATTACGCCCGACAGGCTGAGGCCACAGGCGGCGGACACAGTTCTAGCAGCACCTAGACGAGATGTTTCCATTACACCAATCATTGGCAAACTTCGTTTGCAATGTCAGGGGTATTTAGGGCACGAGGACTTCTACGTAATGCCCTTAGGAAGGTTGTGACGTCCTCCTCAAAATCCCTTGGTACCACAAGAACAAAGCCATGGTTGACTATCGGGCTGAGAAAGCGACTTTGACAAATGAAGGGCAAAGAGATTGTACTTGATGAAATTCAGTTTATTTACTCAATTTTCTGGAGAGAACTGAATGATGATTGAAGGTCGAATTTTTTGACCTCGAAAAGTGCCAAGATTTTCTCGACACATGCTGATTGTTTCTTTGAGGGCCTGCCAGGCGAGTTGCCACCATCTCGTCTTGAGGATCACACTATTGATTTGATACCTGGAAGCACACCACCAAACCGGCCATCTTATCGTGTTACCGAGAGATTATGAACCAAGTGAAAGACCTTTTGGAAAAAGGGTCTTATCCAGCCGAGTACTTCACCCTACTGCTCTCCGGTGTTGTTGGTTTTAAAGAAAGACGGATCTTGGAGAATGTGCATTGATTATAGAGCTCTCAATAAAATCACCATCAAGAACAGATTTCCGATTCCGAGGATTGATGATATTATTGACAGATTACAGGGATCCTCTTGCTTCAACAGGATCGATTTGAGAAGCGGATTTCATCAAATCTGAATCGCGCCGAGAGGTGTCTACAAGACAGCTTTTTGGACAAGCTTTGGTTTATATGAATTTTTGGTGATGCCTTTTGGCCTTACCAATGCTCCAGCGACTTTTAACCAAATGATGGAAAGGATTTTCAGAGAGTACAGATCTTTTGTTGGCACTTTCTTTGATGACATTATAGTCTTCTCCAAGGATGAGGCAGAACATAGAAACCATCTGCTAAAGGTCTTTCAGGCATTGCAAGATCACAAGTTAGTAATCAATGCCAAGAAGAGTGAATTTTTCTTACCAGAAAACCACTTTCTGGGACACATCGTCTCAGCAGCAGGAGTACAGATGGACCCGGCCAAGATTGACACGATACGTGATTGGCCCCATTTGAAGAATATTCATGAAGTTAGGCTTATGTTCTTACTACCGACGGTTCATTAGAAAATTTGCAGTGATCGCTTCCCCTTTGCACATTCTGACACACAAAGGAGTCCCTTTTTCGTGGGGGACCCACAGAGGTGACTGCCTTTCAGACTTTGAAAGAGAAATTGACTATGGGACGAGTTTTCGCTTTGCCGGATTTGCAAGTTATTCGAAGTATATTGTGATGGTTGTGGTCGTAGTATGGGTGCGGTCTTAATGCAAGAAGCCCATGTCATTGCCTATGAGAGCCAATTGTTTTCAAGGCCTGAATTGACAGCACATATTTATGAGAAAGAGCTTTTGGCGGTTATCCATGCTCTTTCGGAGCCGATTTTACGATCTTCACTGATCATCAGGGTTTACGCTACTTCTTGTCACAAAAGAAGCTTTCGGAAAAGCAGATGTGGTGGACTAACATCTTGTCACAGTTTCACTTCCAAATTGTCCATATTCAGGGACAGAAGAACTTGGTGGCAGATGCTTTGTCCCGGAAGCCGTTAGTCTTGGCTATTTCCGCAATTCACCATAGAAGCTTCGAGGATATGGTCGATCAGTACGCCACAAATCCAGATTTTTCGGATGTATTCACACAAATACAGAATGGGGGGGTAGTAGCGGGATATTCCATACAGGATGGCTACTTGATGAAGAAAACGATGTTGTGCGTTCTAACCGAATGCCACTGTCCACCTTTCATGGGTCACCGCCGCATTGACACCACCTTGAAAAGTGTGGAGCGTTACTTCTTTTGGCCGAGACTCAAGAAGGATGTGAATGATTTTGTATGCAGTTGCTTGGTATGTCAGAAGGTAAGTTTGACAGGCATAAAGCACAGGGATTGTTACAGCCTTTACCCATTCCCACCCACCCCTGGGAAAGTATTGCAATGGATTTCATTTTGATCTCCCGAAGACACAGAGTGGGCACGATTGTATCTGGACTGTTATTGACAGATTTAGCAAGCAAACTCATTTCATTCCAGTGAAGAAAACAATCAAGCCGGAACATTTAGCAAGACTGTTCATTGCCCAGATATTTAGATTACATGGTATGCCTGTGACAATAGTCTCTGATAGAGATCCCCAAGTCACGAGTTTGTTTTGGAAGGCTATTTGGGAGAACATTGGCACACGGTTGCAGTTCTCGTGATCTTTCCACCCGCAGACAGATCGGCAATCTGAGATTGCAAATTCAGTCGTATTGGATTTATTGAAGTCTTACATTTTTGATGAGAAGACTCCTGAGATTATTGAAGGTGCTACGAAGGTTCCACCCTTCCTAAGCACGAAAGATAAGATTTTTGAAGCCGACCAATATACGAGGGACTTGGACATCGCTTTTGCCAAGGTTCGGGAGGCTTTAGCGAAATCTCAAGAAAGACACAAGAAGGCAACAGATCGACACCGTCGCGATTTGAAATTAAAGGAAGACGATTTGGTGCTCTTAGGTTTTGAGAAAGCAACCTTGAGAAAGAAAAAGGGAAAGGAGCGGCTTTTTCCAAAGCTTAGCATGAGATACTATGCACCTTTCCAGATAAAAGAAAAGATCGGCATGTTATATCACTTGCTCATGAGTAGAGATAGTGGAGAGGCCTGGTGACGCATCCGCGAGCGAGGGCGCCCGACACCTATACATGATCCTCACCTTTGGCATGATTATGCAGAGCGCCTCTACCAGATACCAGGGCAGCCACCTATACCCACACCACAGAGACCACGACCGATTACAGCATCATTCTTACATCTCATATGGTGAGCAGAGCCATCTCACACCTCCTGCATGGACGAGCCAGAGATCAGTCTGGATTACAGGCAGAGCATTTGATTTATGGGAGAGATACCCTGGCACCACTTATTGCTCACCTCTTCAATAGGGCTCTAGTAGAGGGATTCCTGGACTCGTGGACAGAGCATACCATTGTGCCTATCCACAAGTCAGGGGATGTTATGGACCTGGGCACATATCGCACTATAATGATAGGGCCCATGCTGGCCAAGTTATATGGAGCAGTATTGGAGGAGGCATTGAGCACTCTAGCCGAGACGGAGGGTCTTAGAGCTCCAGGCCAGGCAGGATTTCGGCGGTCTTTCTCTACCATAGACCATATCTTCACTCTTAGATGTCCGGTTGATCAGACTCGAGTGAAGAAGAGGAGATTGTATTGCTGCTTTGTGGACTTCCGCAAAGCTTTTGACACAGTACCTAGAGAGAGGTTATTCAGACGACTGATGGATCTAGGTGTGGGTGAGGAGATGATTTGGGGGATATATGCATTGTATGAGCATGTTTCTGGCAGAATCAGATGTCCAGGAGGTATATCAGACACTCTTGTTAGCACCATTGGGGTGAAACAGGGGTGCCCTCTTTCACCTACACTATTTGGACTCTATATTGATGAGATTGTGGACTTCATTCAGCACAGAGGAGGAGATGGAGTGGAGATAGGCGGGGCTACAGTACACATATTGCTCTACGCGGATGACATAGTGCTAGTAGCAGAGTCTGCTGAGGGGCTACAGCGACATCTTTCAGCGCTTGATGATTTTTGCTTACAGCGAGGGCTTTCAGTGAACCTTGGTAAAACCAAGGTTCTTATCTTTCATACTTCAGCACAGGTCAGGAGGCAGAGTGCATTTATAGCAGCAGGAGGGAGCATTGAGATTACAGGGTCATATGTTTACCTTGGCGTGACCTTCACAGCAGCATCAGGGGCATTCTCGATGGCACAGGCAGCTAGAGACAGACTCACTAGAGGGTATTCAGCAATGGCATTGATGGAGAGACAGTGTCATCAGGCACACTTTCAGGAGCCCCGTACAAAGGGGTGGCTGTTTGATACACTGGTCACACCAGCACTTATGTATGGGGCTGTGATATGGGGCCTAGGGCTAGCTGCTTCTGTATGGACTCTAGTGGAGCCACCACAGATACTCATGATCTCTAGACTCATTCGCAGCAAGCCCTCAGTACCACATGACATCATTCGAGCCGAGCTTGCTGCACCACCTATGCTGGTTGAGGCACTTTTTCAGACTGTATGCATGCTGCACAGACTTCAGAGCATGGACAGAGATCGTGTTGCATACCGAGCCTTCTCGGCATCACAGGACATGGCATTGGTAGGGGATAGGACCTCATGGTATGCTCAGACACGGGATTGGTTTTCTTCTTAGGGACTGGATATTGATAGATTGCCGCCACTACAGTACGACACTCAGGCCCCCACCTATTCCCTCACACGATCTGAGAGGAATAGGGTCATTAGACAGGAGATATGGCACACCTACATTCAGAGGACATGGGTTGACCCAGGACATGAGCTACCATCGAAAATGCTACATTACCGCGAGCATTTTCTACAGCTATCAGAGCAGGGGTTCATTGAGACCCCCTTATACATGCAGAGATATATGCCACATCACCTTCGGGTGGCCATTGGGCAGCTTAGAGTGTCCTCGCACCAGTTGGAGATTGAGAGGGGCAGAGCCAGAGGCATACCACGAGATGAGCATATATGTCCCATTTGTCATACAGAGGTGGAGAGCGAGGAGCACTTCATGGTGAGATGCCCAGCTTACTCGGAGCTCAGAGTTCAGTTTGGCATAGAGGATACACTCCAGCAGTGTATAGCGAGGAGTGACCAGATCCAGCTAGGCCGCTTCCTGACCACTGCTTTTAGCATGCGTGAGCACATTCTACAGCCACTACAACAGGCAGGTGCGAGCACACAGTGGACTATTACAGAGTTCTTCCAACGAGAGGTGTCTAGCCAGAGACCTCCGACTCACGCGAGCGGGCTCACGCTTCAGCAAGCCGACACCCAAAGAGCGCGTCGTAGACCACGAGTCCCTGGCTATCTGAGACGGCGACCACATCATGACGAGGTACTGAGGATACGGGCACTACATCAGCACCACCTGGAGATGAGGTATGCATCTATGCTTTGGACCACCAGGCTGTAGGAGGCTCTTCGATCACCCTCCCCTATGTATGACATTCTCCACCCACCTCCTATAGTATGCTTTTAGCTGGACATTGCCCACCATCATGTGGCCTTGTATTATATTGTGTAGTCATTTTCTGCTGTGACAGAGCTACACACACGTGCCTACACTGCTATGTTGCACACACAAGGTAGCCACTATCCGTGGAGTCGGAGCTACCACCCACTCTCATACTCATTCACAGTAGGCACAATCAGTTTATTCTTTCTTTTCTCTCATTTTACCGACACCCAGATCACCACTTTTGTATATGATTTGGTCTCACAGGCCAACTTTGGCCTTTAGTAGACGTAAATAAAGCTCTCTCTCTCTCTCTCTCTCTCTCTCTCTCTCTCTCTCTCTCTCTATGCAGCCTCCGTCGATGCTGTGTAGTCCTCTGCAGTTGTGGGCGTTTGGATCTCCCCAGCTCAGTCGCTCGGTCGATCAATGTGCCTTTGGTGTGAGGCGACGAGCTCTGCTGTGGTAGTAACTCCTCCGGGTTTCCAGTGGTGGCAGCTCTAAAGAAATCTGTGATCTATCTCTGAGACTGGCTAGCCTCTCCTCTCATCAGGCTCTCTCTGTGTCTGGATCTCTTGTGATCTAGCTATCCCAGCTAGCTGCTTAGTTCACACCTAGTAGTTTAGGATTCCATAGTATTTTATTTTGTCATTCTGTCATTTCATTTTTGTCATCTTGTTACTCTGACTTTGTATCAGATCCACCACATTGTAACTTTGGTCTCATAGGTCACTTTGGCCTTTTGAAGACGTTAATATAACATTTCGTTTCTCTCTCTCTCTCTCTCTCTCTCTCTCTCTCTCTCTCTCTCTCTCTCTCTCTATGCAACTTCGTCAAAGTCTTCTGTTAGTACTTTCCTAAACCTCGCGACGAGAAATTACAACACGCTGAATTCTCTGTTTTCGGCCTCTAAAATACACCAAAACACGTGTATGATGATTCCCTAGCTTTCCAGAAGCTCTTGGGAATGTTAGGCAACAAAAATGGCCAAAACCCTAAACCTGCAAAAATACACAGCAGGCTGTAATTCTCTGTTTTGGGCTCCGTTTTGTGTGCCGGTTGCATCCTTAGCAAGCCGTCAAGTTCCTGCACCTGACGGCTACTTGCCCTTTGATATGGACGAGATTTCTTGCGAGAAATCTCTCGGAATCAACCTATATCTGCGGAGGATTAGCAATTAGCTTATCTGGTACCTGTGCAAGAAGCTCTTGCCTCGGCAATCATGCATAAACCCACACAGTTGTAGATACAAATGAGTAGCCCTTGAGCTTGGCATCACATTTCTATATTCAAAAGGGGAGAGAGGTGCACGAGAGCGAAATCATTGTGCTACATAGAACAGAGGAGAAGGCAAGATTTCCATCAAAGATGCAAACCAACACCCAATACACATGCACATTGTAGTCACTTAATGAAGAAGAAGGCATCCCCAAAACAACCCAAATGGATTTTTGGTGCCCCCTCCTAGCTGAGGTGTCTTGTAGAATCAATCTAGAGTTGCCAAGTGTCCCTTATGGCCTTTTGAGTTAATTTCCTAGTACCCACCAACTTATAAAGTGTCGCGTGGGGCCTAACTGACTTTG
Source organism: Adiantum capillus-veneris (assembly GCF_014529385.1). Classification (NCBI taxonomy): domain Eukaryota; kingdom Viridiplantae; phylum Streptophyta; class Polypodiopsida; order Polypodiales; family Pteridaceae; genus Adiantum; species Adiantum capillus-veneris. Next base: position 108,011,907 of record NC_140936.1, read on the forward strand.
AATTGAGTGTAGCTACCCTTTTACTACTCGGATCTCAATGCCGATTGGCCCGACCAACTCGGGGCGACCTGGCCTTCACTGCCACAGATGAAACTCTCGGCCATCGGCTGTTTCACACTGGCCATGCAATGTCCGACCATTTGTGACTTCAATGGGAGGTTTCCAAAAATTAAATAAAAATCAAGGGTCGTCACACCTCGTGACAAAGCCACTGACAAGATGAGGAGGGCCAAGGCCTTTGTACCGCAAGAGACTATTTGTGCAGAGCTTGCGGCTCCCCTGTTGGTCATAGAGGCACTTACTAGACCCATCACTTTTATACACGGCATGTGGGATCTCCCAAAGATAGATATGCTCACCTAGCTTTGGATTCTTCTCGACATCTTGTCTCACAGGGAGACACATCTTGTTGGTATGTATGGATGGCATCAGGGTTTCAGCTACATGGATTTAGTATGGACAGACTACCCCCTTTGTAGTACTCATTGGATGCATGCTCTTTGTCTCACATGGACTGAGATTATTCGCCTCATTAGACACGATTTGATTCAGCTAGACACCAAGAGGACATGGATAGAGCTGAATGAGAGCTTGGCACGAAGATGGCTTTCTAGAGAGGGCATCTTCTCTAGCTCACAGACGATGGATATGTGATCAGGCTTGCCTATATGGACACTCATTTATCCCATGGGATATGATGTGCTATTGATCAGATGTGCACATCATCGCATCAGCTAGAGATTGAGACTAGCAGATTTCGGAGAGTACTAGCAGAGACCAGGATTTGCTAATTGTGTCATATAGAGCTAGAGACAGAGTTACATCACATATGTCATTTTCCGGTATACTATGAGATACGAGGCCGCTTTCACTGTCTACTCAGAGAGGGCTTTGGACATTTTAGCTTTTATTTTGTATCCAGATATCGTATCCACTAGGATTGTATCAGTTTGGTCTCATAGGTCATTTTGGCCTTTGAAGACGTTTAATATATATTTCATTTCATTTATCCCTCTCTCTCTCTCTCTCTCTCTCTCTCTCTCTTGTTTGTTCGTTAGGGATAAGGGGGGGGGGAGAGAGAGAGAGAGAGAGAGAGAGAGAGAGCTTTATTAACGTCTTCTAGAGGCCAAAGTCGGCCTATGAGACAAAACCATATACATGTGTGTATCCTTTGGATATCCAAAAAAGGATAAAAGTGCTGAAAAAAAATGATACAAACTTCTAGAGGTGGCTACGATAACCTCATCAGAGGTGGAGTGAGTACATGTGTATGTATATAAGGAGCGTATGGAGCTCTATTTCTAGTGGACGTGAAACAACTATATGCTCAGGGAGTACAACCATGAATTGCAAAACTAGCTCCATCCGGTACCAAATTGGGGGTGTAGTATATAATACATAGGTGGATAAGGTAAGAAAAACCCCTGTAGTATAGCAGCATGGTCGGAGAATGCTCGATGTATCTCTCTTTGTCTGGCTCGCTCATGCTGTGTTGGAATGTGGGGAATCTCTCTTTGGTGTGCTCGTTGAGCACGATATCCTACTGCTCTAGGTCGTCTCCTGGATCGGACCTCATGTGCTTGCTATAGAGTGAATCGCCTCGATGTGGTAATGACATGTGGTACTGGGGTCGCTTGATGGAAAAAGTTCGTAAGCTGAGACTATCTACCTTTACCGGGTGACTGTAGTAGCATATCTCTATGTCTTTGAATCTCAAGGAGGAAACTCCCCAACTATCTCTGATCTTTAGAGTATATGAGCTTTCACTGTGGGCTGTCCTATAAATAAGGCACAATAGCGACTTCGTATAAGCTCGAGAACTGCAAACATAGCGCTCCTGGCTCTCTACCCCTGCTGTGTCAAATTCACTGCGCTCTGGGAGTGTGAGATGCTCACCCCGTCTCAATCTCTAATCTATGTGATGAAACTCTAAGCTGCACGATGGTCACTCTGGCACTATGGGACATGTAGACATCCATCTATCTAGCCTCTGAATGAAGCCGTTCTCCAAGATGGTCATGAAATGATCCTTGTAGTACAACATCTTCGTTGGAATAGGCTGTCTCGGTGTGATCCATGTCTCCCTGATATATGGCTGCCAAAGATCCCGTCTGAGGACTCGAACCTCTCCTCATGGGAGAGGCGGATGAATGGCGAGTCCGTCTTACTAAAAGGGTGGTAGCTGCTCTATATCCATTGTGTCATTTGTGCATACCATGATCCACTCGCTCCTGTCTCTACTAGCTATTGGGATGCCTCAACTGCTCAATACGATAACTTGTTTGGGGGGAGCTATCATACTCTCTAGATAAAACATACCATTTGAAAAAGAGCCTCCACTAGCATGGGTTGTGCGGCTAGCTCTGCTTTGATGATGTCATGTGGCACTGAGGGTTTCCCGCGAATGAAGCAGGATAGCATAATGATCTGTGGCCTCTCAATCTGTGTCCACCAAGCTCCCGTAAGGCCCGATGCCCAAACTGGCGTTGCATACATGGGAGCTGGGGTGACTAGGGTGTCGAATAGCCACCCCTTGGGGTGGGGCTCCTGAAAATGTGCCTCGTGGCATTAACGCTCTAGCATTGCAAGTGCCGTATATCCTTGTGTGATTTTATCTCTGGCTGCACTCACCATAGAGAATTGTTGTGTAGTAGCAGTAAAAGTGATCCCTAGGTATACATATGAGTCAATGACCTCAACTCGCCCCATTTCTAGTGTAAAACATACTCTGCTCTTGATCTGCGTGGATGAATGGAAAATAAGAACCCTGGTCTTACCAAGGTTCACGGCGAGACCTCTCTGTGTGCAGAAGTCATCGAAGACCTGGAGATGTCGTAGTCTCGTTGTAGCCCCTCCTGTGACTCAGATACTAGTACAATATCATCAACATATAACATAATGTGAACAGATGTACTTGCTAAATCCATGTCCTCGCTCCCAGCTCAAAGGATATGCTGTGACAGCTCATCAATATATAGACCAAACAAAGTAGATGAGAGAGGACAACATGCTTCACCCTAATGGTGCTAGCAAGAAATGGTGAGGTGCCTCCTAGACAACGTACCCTAGATGAGACGGGCTCGTAGAGAGCAAAAATCCCCCAAATCATCTCCAAAGGGACTCCTAGTGACTAAAGGTGATGGAAGAGTGTGTCTCGTGGTACTGTGTCAAAGGCTTTGCAGAAATCCACAAAGAAGTAGTGCAGATTTCTCTTCTGTGCCTTTGTTTGATTGATTAGACAACGCAAAGTGAAAATATGGTCTATTGTAGGGAAGGCCCATGTGAAACCTGCCTGTCCTGGTGCTTGTAAGCACTCGCGCTTTGCATAAGAACTTAGCTTCGCCTCTAGTACTTCTCTATAAAGCTTGGCCAATAGGTGACCAATCATGATAGTCCTATAGTTGCCTGGGTCAAGTGGATCCATGGACTTGTGGATAGGCACAATCGTGTGCATAGTCTACTCTGAAGGCAATCCCTCCCCCAATGATCTATTGAAGAGCATCGCAATGAAAGTATCTACAACATATATAAGGTGCTCGCTCTGCATACTCATGTGATCTATGGAACGTTCGTGCTGTAGGCGGCGTATAGCTCTCTTTACCATACCTGCTGTGAAGAAAGTAGAGATGGTCAGGCGGGGTCCCCCAAGCTCTGGTATGGGTGGTTGTCTTGGGATTTGGTAGAGCCTATGTGCATAATCATGCCATCTCTGTGGATCCTCAATCGGGGTGGATGGGGGAGGCTCCCGTAGTGGATGCCAAGCCACTGCTGAATCCTTGCTCATCAGTAAGTGGAAGAGATCTAGCTCCTGTGCCTCCTCAAACTCCCGCTTTTTATGGCGGGTGAGGGATGTCATCTATCTACGGGATCTCTCTCCGTGATCTCGCCTAGAGCATGCTGTGTACATAGGCGCTTGTATAGCCCTTTCTACACTCATCATCATACCATCTATTGTGGGACATGGTCCTAGAACGAGTACTGTTGCTAGTGTGTGTGATATGTGGAAAGCTATCAACTTTCAAGAGCTGAATCATGTAAAACAAATGAGAGCTGTATAGTGAGTATGTCGAGGGGTGCGGATGGATCAAGCTGATATATGCCACTATAGACATGCTGAGTGTATATGTCGGAGAGAGCGTGTGTAAAGTAGATGGTGGTGTGGAATGTGGAGGTGGTTGGGGTATGTGATGGTTGGGTGTGCTGTCCAAGGAGAGAGAAATGTAGGTATGATCTACTCCAATTGGTATGGGTGGGATCGTAAGAGATGTGATCAGGTGTGCAGCCTCTCTAGATCCAATGACATAGTCAACTGTGCTCCCCCCCTGTGGTGCCGATGATGGGATGCAGGTGAGGTCTCTTGAGTTGGGCCACTTGGCCATCCTGTTATAAATAACGAGACGATGCTGTGAGCCAAGTTTGAGTAGGTGTCTCTGTCACAAACTGGTGACATGGCAGAGCCACCTGGACATACATACACACGCGTGCTGATGTGGCAGCTAGTACGGACACCCGGAAAATGCGCCGACAGGCTGACATGGCGGTACGGATATCCGCGATACGCGCCGATTGTGCTGACGTGGCAGCAGCGTATGGATTCCTGCTTTTTGCGTTGACAGGGTATACAGATTTTCCGCAAATTATGTTGACAGCTTTTGTTGGCAGATTTGTGATCAATCAATTTTTGGGACAATTGCTTTTTATTTTTAAAAGCTTTTGGGCTCTACTTTTAGCAACCCTTGGAACTCTTTATAAGGACCCTAGGGGCTCACTCTGCAGAGCGTGTGGACGCAGAGTCTAAGAGCGAGCACCGGCGGGCTCAATTGTACTTTGCTCAAAGATTAATATAAAAATAAATACCAAAAGGGGCGCCAGTCTTTGGGGCCAATATCTCTTGGCACGGAACTATGCCGGGCCGTGTGAACTCTCTTGTGATCTATGAACTAATTTGAAGTGAATCTCTGCTGTGTCGCGGTAGAATCTTAAATTGGGTTTCCAAGTTTGTTACAGTGGTATCAGAGCACGGTCGATTTCTCTTCTACTTGGAAATCCGATCCCTTATCTCGCGACACTTATGGATTCCGAAAAGAATCAATCGACTTCTTCTGCGTCCGCTGATGCGGGAGGAGACCACACAGAAGATTTAAATGAATTAACAGAGGAAGAGTACGGGCCACCTTGGCCTACACAGTATGAACTTCAAGAGATGCAGCGTCGATAGCAGGTTGACGAGTGCACAAAGCAGATGATTAAATTTGCGAAAGACCCTCGATTTGCAAAATTTTTGTCTCAGCAATCCATCGCTGATGTGTACACTCAATGGCAGAAAGCCACCGAACCACCAATCAAACTGGCAATCAAGAAACCTCCTCCTTCGAGGATGTTTACAGAACAAGAACTTCAAAAGGTGGTTCAGACTCAGATCAGTCAGCAATTGAAAAAGCACAAGAAGGGGACTGACTACCCTTGTTATTTGGGCCGTCAATCTTCTTTTGCATTTGCAAGAAAGCAGAAGAAGCGTGTACGCCTTGAAGGACTACCCAGTTCTTCTTCTTCCTCTTCTTCTGATAGTTCTTCTAGCTCTTCTCACTCGAGTAAGGAGGACAGAAAGGGCAAAAAGCGAAGCAAAAAGCAAAGCTTCGGAAAGGGCAAGAAAAAGGCAAAGAAACTGAGATTTCGCCCAGTTTCTGATAGCTCTACGTAGGAGTCATCCTCTGACAGTTCGGACTCCGATGACCGTATATTTTATGCAAAGAAGAAGCACTTCTGTAGAGCCAACCAATATGACTTCCTTGAGACAAGAGCAAGGAAACAAAAGAAGGTGGACAATCGATAAAATTTGAATCCTTTTCTGGATTCTGAGATGCTTTGAGGGCTTTGGCCTTCATCCAGCAGTTTGACATAGCCTTCTCTGGAGGGCACTACTTAGAGCACTCCAAGATTAGGAGGGCTGGATCTTATCTCAAAGGAAATGCTCGAACATGGTGGTCCACTCTTCTTCAGAGGAAAGAAGCTCCAGTCAGGTGGTTGAAATTCAAAAGGCTCCTTATTTCTTCTTGGCTGACCTGGGAGTACGAATGGGATGTAAGAACTGCTTGGAACCATCTTCGGATGACGAAGGAAGATTCTTTGGATGCTTATTGCGAGAGGTTTTGGGACTCTTTTCTACCAACCTCTTCATTTAAGAAGGTCACCTTTAAGGAACAGATTGAGTGGTTTTGCTGAGAACTCCCTACAGAGATCCAAGACTACACCCTTGAACAAAAGTTGAATTCTATCCAAGCTTTAATGGGGGGTTTCTCGATACATTCGGGAAATTTGACTTACCCCATTGATGAGATATTGACTGAGAGAACTAGACAGACCTCCAACAATGAAAGTAGAAAGAAAAAGAGTTCGCAAGAAAAGAATGATACACGACCCCGACTGATTGTTCGAGAAAGGGCTAACTATATCAAAGAGGGGAAGTGTTTGGCTGCGGGGAACAAGGGAACATCTCCGCCAAGTGCCCCAAAAAGGCACAGCAAGGACAGACTGAAGATAGGCCAGAGAGTTCGAGAGCAGCAGAAGAACGTGGCAGAAAAGGCAAGATCAAAGCAAGAGTGATACCATATTGCATGGGTACTGACACAAGCCTGATAGATGAAAGTATAGAACTTTACCGAGCTTGGGGCAAAGTGAAAGATCAAGAAGCCCTTGTTTTTTTCGATGGAGGAGCCAAGGCCAACTTCATTTCACCTGAATTGACGGCACGGCTTGAGATTACACCTATACCCGACAGGATGGGACCACCAACAGAGGCAGTTATAGCGGCGCCCGGATGGGACATAGCCATTACCCCTGTCATTGGCAAACTGCGTTTGCATTGCCAGGGGTATTTAGGGCACAAGGACTTCTACATCATGCCTTTGGAAGGGTGTTACGTCCTCCTAGGAGTCCCTTGGTATCATAAGAAGAACGCCGCGGTCGACTATCGGGCTACGAAAGCAACTTTAACTAATGAAAAGGGCTGAAAAATTGTACTTGATGTAAAACTTAAGGGCGAGTCCGTCCCTATTGTATCGGCTTCAGCCATTTCCAAATTAATGAAATCTAGTCTCTTTGTTTACTCAATTTATTTGAAAAAGGTGAATGATTGAACACATAACGAACATGTCTGAACTTGACAAAGAACACCAAGATTTTCTCTACACACATGCTGATTGTTTCTCTAAGGGCTTGCAAGGCGAGTTACCCCCATCTCGTCCTGAGGATCATACCTTTGATCTGATTCCTGGAAGCACACCACCGAACTGGCCACCTTACCGTGTTAGCTGAGCCTAGAATGAAGAGATCATGAACCAAGTGAAGGACCTTCTTGAAAAGGGTCTTATCCAGCCGAGTACTTTACCCTACTACTCTCCGGTGTTGTTGGTATTAAAGAAAGACGGATCTTGGAGAATGTGCATTGATTACAGAGCTCTCAGTAAAATCACTATCAAAAACAGATTTCCGATTCCAAGTATCGATGATATTTTTGACCGACTTCAGGGATCCTCTTGTTTCAGCAGGATTGCGGATATCATGAGATCAGAATCGCTCCGGGAGATGTCTACAAGACAACCTTTTGGACAAGTTTCGGTTTGTATGAATTTTTGGTGATGTCTTTTGGCCTTACCAATGCTCCAACACCTTTCAACCAAATGATGGATAGGATTTTTCGAGAGTATCGATCTTTTGTCGGCACTTTCTTTGATGATATTATATTCTTCTCCAAGGATGAAGTAGAACATCGACACGATCTGCTACAGGTCTTTCAGGAATTGCATGATCACAAATTAGTTATCAATGCCAAAAAGAGTGAATTTTTCTTGCTGGAGATACACTTTTTGGGACACATCGTCTCAGTAGCAGGAGTACAGATGGACCCGGCCAAGATTGAGACTATACGTGATTGGCCAGATTTGAAGAATGTTCATGAAGTTAGAAGCTTCTTGGGCTTGTGTTCTTACTACCGGCGGTTCAATCGAAAGTTTGCAGAGGTAGCTTCCCCTATGTACATGTTGACTTAGAAAGGATCCCTCTCTCATGGGGACCCACAGAGGTGACTGCCTTTTAGACACTTAAAGAAAAAATGACTACTAGACTAGTGTTGACTTTGTCGGACTTGCAAAAGTCATTTGAAGTATATTGTGTTGCTTGTGGTCGTAGTCTGGGGGCGGTCTTAATGCAAGAAGGCCATGTGATTGCCTATGAAAGCCGATTGTTTCAAGGCCAGAATTGAAGGCACAGATTTATGAGAAAGAGCTTTTGGCATTGATCCATGCTCTTACTCAGTGGCGACATTGCAGTAGTTGTACTTTGCAATGATCAATGAAAAATAAATACCGAAAGGGGCGCCAATCTTTGCGGCCAATATCTCTTGGCACGGAACTACGCCGGGCCGTGTCGACTCTCTTGTGATTTATGAACTAATTTGAAGTGAATCTCTACTGTGTCGCGATAGAATCTTGACTTGGGGTGTCCAAGTTTGTTACAGTCTCCCATAAGCTGTGGGGACTACTATGTATGCTGATGTCCTTGCTACTATGGCCTAATCTAGTGGATGTAGAAGCTCGGAGTCCCCAAAGTCGTATGTCTCTTGCTCGTTGAAGTCCCCTATGAGGAAGACTTCATCGAGGCTAGAGTACTCCATGATCCCGTCTATTAGGCATGCATAAGGTGAGTGTCTCCTGCTTTGCCTCTTCGTCTCTCACGATCAACGTTGTCGCACTCTGGTACGTCTGTAGTGATTGTAGCAAATTTGGATCTTGATAGGGCGAAATAGCATGAGGCAATGTAGATGAAAGCCCCCTCATGTAGCTCCACTCTGTCCACACGAATTGTGCCTCTAGGTCTCTAGTCAAGATCCGTATCCTGCCTTGTAGCTCCCGTCGATATAGAACTACTACTCTCCCTGAACCTCTGGAAGTGTGGTGGGGCATACACTTCTATGTGAGGACTCCCACACATTTCCTTGTACTCTCGGCAATCTCTCTGGGATCTCATGTGTCTTTATGAGAAGTATGATGTCTCAATCCTCCATCACCTCTGCTAGTCTCCCTAGATGTGGCCACAAGGATCTCTGAGTGAGGTGCCTCATAGTCCGCGAGTCCCTAGTCAGTGGCCTTGCCATCAATGATGACATGACCGTCTCTGTAGATGGCCCTCTTGCCCTCTTTGCAGGCCTGTGGTACTCGAGGCATGCATGCCCGTTTCCATGCATGTGAGATCATCATCAAGCTATATGGGTCACCCATGTACTACACGCAATGCGACCCTCTTCTTCATGAAGGTAGTCCTCTCCACCTCATTCGGAAGGTGGAAGATGGGAGCTCTCTTTTTGGTGGTGTCCTTCCTCGCTCTCTGTGTCTTAGCGGCTTGAGGCAAAGCTCTTTGGCATCTTCTTCGGGGGTAGAGTTGGGTGTCTTCATGATGCCCGTCACTCGCACATTGAGACGTCGTGCTTCTCTCATCTTCTTCTCCTCTATTGTGGTTTGTATAAGGAGGTTCTCACCTTTTTGGGTTTTCTCTGACTTCTTTGTGGAGGTTAGAGAGAGAGAGAGAGAGAGAGAGAGAGAGAGAGAGAGAGAGAGAGAGAGAGAGAGAGAGAGAGAGAGAGAGAGAGAAATGAAATGAAATGTTATATTAACGTCTTCAAAAGGCCATAGTGACCTATGAGACCAGAAAGTTACAAGGTGGTGGATCTGATACAAAGTCAGAGTAACAAAATAACCTAATCAATAGTACAAAACAAAGATATATATTATGGGATTCTAGATAGGTCGATGTGAGCTAAGCCGAAAAATTGAACAAGAATGGGCGGCTAGTTGGGATAGCTGAGTCACAAAAGATCTAGCATCGGTCGTTGGCGGATCTCATCAATTTCCTCCATGGTTAGTAGTCTGACCGGGGGTTGTGCATGCCTGGCTAGCGTGCTCTGAATCTTTTGACGTAGCCTCCGTCGATGCTGTGTAGTCCTGCGCAGTCGTGGGCGCCTGGATTTCCCCAGTTCAATCGCTCGGTCAATCAATGTGCCTCTGGTGTGAGACGGGGGGGGGGGGGGGGGGGGGGGAGCTTTGCTGTGGGAGTGGCTCTTGCGGCTGTCCCGTGTCTGCTCTGAAGAAGTCTGTAATCCGTCTTTGAGACTGGTTAGCCTCGCCATTCATCAGGCTCTCTCTGTGTCTGCGCAGCTCGAGCAAGAACAAACCAAGGCATCTTTGATCTTCGTATCCCATTACTCTTGAGAGTGGTCCAAAACCCTCTCTGAATAAGCAATGGAGAGAGAGAGAGAGAGAGAGAGAGAGAGAGAGAGAGAGAGAGAGAGAGTCCAAGCTTCACTTCGGGTCTTGCTTTTACCGTTTGCCAGTCTCGCCCATTCTTCATGGCGGCTTTGCCGGTCTCGAATTCTACACATGGCGCTCCATCACCACTTGCCTGTCGCGTGGACTACACTGGCGACCTGTTGACACGCATTGACTCCAAAGTACAACACTTGGCACAGCATGCCTTGGTTGGCCGGATGATTGGACAGTCTCCACCTCGATCTTCTATACGTGATTGGTGTCAGACTGCCTTGGGCACTACTCAGGGACAGATCTCGGAGGGGCATATTCATGGTACGTCTTTCAGATCCCGCCACTGCCTCAGCTCTCTTGGCTCGCTCTTCGATACTCTCGATCGCAGGATGATATACTTGACGAGGTGGTATCCCAAGTTTACTACTGAGGAGTTTGACAGTCGACATCTTATTCCCAGATTCCCTCTGACACTCTCCTTCCCGGATATGCCTCTCCATTTTATTGATGAGCATCTCCTCCAGATGATTGCTGCTCATTTTGGCATGGTAGTTCCAGGATCCTGTATCTTCTCATATGGTCCACCTCACATTCAGCTCTTGGTGTTTGGGGATACTTCATTACCAGATACAGTTACTGTGGCTGTGCGCGATCGAGACTACTCTTGCCGAATGGTAGTCAGTGGCCGCCCAAGACAGTGCTTATGCTGTCACGAGATAGGACACTTGGTGCGAGATTTCCCCACCCTGCCACGCCATCGGCGGCAACAACAGCCGGCTCGTGGCACACATGCTCAGCCACGTGGTCAGCGTCAACAACCGGTTCCTCCTACTACCACTCGAGCACCTCAACAGCCTACAGGTGCTCCTCGAGCTTCGACCCTCCATGTTCCTCCCTCCGCTTCAACTCCCACTGAGGCAGCATGGCAGACAGTGGGTCGTAACCATTCCTTCTGTCCTCGTCAGCAACCAACAATGCATGCAGCCCCTAGTGTTACCTCTCCTGCTCCCTCCCAAGTTTCCACCACCCCCTTACCCCCTGCTTCTCCTCTCCATTCTTCTTCTTCGGCACAGGATCACTTACCTCTGCTACCAGCTCCTCCTTCACCTGCCGTTCCCCCGCCTGCTCCTTCCCCTCTTCCCGAGGTCCCTGTTCCCATGCAGATGGATCATTCACCGCTATTACCTCTCCCTTCTCCTCCTCTTCCTCTCGCCCTTACTCTCCCCCCTCCACCTTCTGGTCCTCCCCCTCCCTCAGCAGCTCATACTTACGTCCCACGCAGTTTTCTCAGCTCTTGCCCTCTTTCCTGGGGCACTCATCGGGCTGAGATGTGCGGTGACTCAGAAGGGCCATTGCGGGTGCAGCTCTACCTTATGCATCACAAGACAGGTTGTGTTCCCTCTATAATAGGCAGTCGCTCTCAGCCTACCCATTCCTTCTTCCTTCAATTCCACGCTGCTCAGGAATGGTCCGAGAATCAGGTTCTACATTTTGTGCATGCACAATCTATGGCTCAGCTTCATTTATGGTTGTCTACTTCCGCTCCTGATGTTTTGTCTCCTCACTACCCTTCATGTATTGGTGCTATGGAGTGGAGTGATGTTTATGCTTGCTATTCATTGCCTATGGTCATTCATGTATCCTCAGATGTGGTGCTTCCTATGTCTATGCGCATTTGGGGTGTCAAAGCTGCAGCATCGGTAATGCAATGTAAACAAGCTGAGGTCCGCAGTTGGTGCAATAAGACACCATATTTTAGAGAGGGCTTGCGGGTTGCTTTCCTACCGCCCGAAGCTCACCCCTTGGATGGCCCAGCTGCCTTCAAGAAGATGCGTAGTTAGTCAGATGCTCTACAAATTCTTTCATGCAGTCTATGGATTTACATGTAGTTTCTTGGAATGCTAATGGTTTACAGACTTCTCGGGTAAGAGGTTCCCGTAAGCTTTTACTTCGCAGAGATTTACACGCTCATGTAGTGGGCACTGTGGATATATTACTAGTACAGGAGCATAAGATTGCCACTCCCTTTGGTAATCTCATGCCCTCGCGCGCCCACACTTTTTGGGAGCCTGCTCTGGGCCTTCATGGATAGAGTTGCGGTGTATGCATCTCAGTGGGGCCACGTTACTTGGCCGCAGTTCAGCAGCGTGGTACCCTTGTCGCTGGCAGAGCAGTCTATGTTTCTATTCGGATTCGGGAATCTATCATTGGTTTTATGTCAGTCTATGCACCCACTACTCCTCGGGAGAGGGCTACTTTTTGGTCCTCCTTGGCTGCTGTTCTACCTGCTGTAGACTCTTGGGTTGTTGGAGGCGATTTCAACAATGTCGAGAGCGACTTTGATTGGCGATCCATCACACCTCCAGTTCTATCATCCATTTCTCCCGATGAGTAGCCAGCTTGGGATCGATTTCTTCTAGCTATTCAAGGTGTTGACGCCTGGCACATACCCTCTTTTGGTCACCACCCTGCTACATTACATTACTCGTGGGGATTTCACAGACAGCAGGGGAGATTATTAGAGCGACTTGATCGTTTTTATATTGGCCCTTGGGTAGCAGCTCTAGGTGGATTTACTACTATTTGGAGAGGGACCAGCCTCTCAGATCATTTACCCATCTCATTGTTTATCTCCTTCACTAGATCCTCTGCACAGAGACGAGGCTGCCGCATCCCTGACAGTGTTCTCACCACTGAAGTTTTACAGCAGCAGATTCGTGACTTATGGTCCACGGGTGCTTCTTATTGTGGTCCCCCTGGAGAGTTTCTTGCTCATTGCATTACTCAGTCTAGTATTTACTGCCGTGATCAGACTGCTATTATTCATCGTCAGTTGAGAGTACGTGAGTCTGATCTTCACATTCCTCTTGGTTCCACTCAGCGCTTGCTTGAGGAGTGGCCTCAGGATGCTTATCTCGCTGCTAGACAGACAGAGCTCACAGAGGAGATTCGTCGCGTACAGGAGGCTAGGTCTGAGTTCACTCATCATGCTTCAGTATCTCATTGGATAGCTAAAGCTGATCGAATGAATAAAGACTTCTTCGCTGCGCATAAAGAGCGCCCTCCTGGCACCACCCTTCGGACTTTGTGCGATGCTCAGGGGACTCTACATATGCATCCTGATGTTATTCTTGATATGTCTGCAGATTATTTTGAGGCATTGTTCACTGCTTATGTATGCACCATTGAGGTTTTACTTGCCCGTGAGAAGATCTGGCATCACACTCGACACCGTTGTACAGACACTATGGCAGAGATCTTGTTGGCACCCTTCTCACTTACAGAGCTCCATGCTGCTATCGAGAGTCTTGATCCATCCTCCTATCCAGGAGAGGATGGCCTCACTAGAGCTTTCTTTTTGACTTATTGGGATGTATTGCATATACCACTGCTTCGCCGTTGTCAGGACATCTTTGCATCAGGATATATGCATCCGGATCTTTGTTCAGGTCTCATATCTCTTATTCCGAAAGAGGGTGACACCACTCAGCTTCGACAGTGGAGACCTATTACCCTACTCCCTTCGGTCTATAAGATATTAGCGTTACTGATCAGCCATCGCTTGAGACGGTTCTTACCAGATATTATTCATACTTCTCAGATAGGCTTTGTCATGGATCGATGCATACTGGATAATATCTTCACTTTTTATGAGACAGTAGAGTGGGCCAGATCATCTTCTGAACCTCTCGCTTTCTTCATCCTTGACTTCGAGAAGGCATACGATCGTGTTGAGTGGGACTTTCTCGAAGGATCATTAGCGAGGATGGGTTTCCCTTCGAGATGGATCTAAGGCATTTCCGCTCTCTTCAGGACTGTCAGCAGTGCTATTACTATTGGTGGCCGTGTCAGTCGCAATTTTGAGCTTTCTCGATCTGTCCGTCAGTGATGTCCTTTAGCAGCATATCTGTATCTGTTTGTAGGAGAGACTATGTCCGACTTTCTTCGTGCTCAGAGTCATGCATTTCGTGGCTTGACCATGCCAGTACCTACAGCTCCGGACCTTATTGATCAGGAGTTTACTGATGACACTATGCTGATGTTGCGCTATTTGCTAGCTGCTCTTGATGCCATGCGGGAGGCCCTAGAGGTTTTTTGCATTGCCAGTGGTGCACGCATTAACTGGCATAAATCTCATGGGTTACTGGTTGGCAGTGATGACATACATACTTGGGGGGTAGCTAATGGTTTCACATGGCTGCAGCCGGGTCAGACATGCAGATACCTGGGCTTTCAGGTTGGATTTGATGTTTCCTCACAGCAGCAGTTTGCACCCGTACTACACTCTATTCGTAGGAAGCTATGTCATTGGTCTTCACGTCATCTGTCGTTGGCTGGCCGTGCATTGGTCGCCAACCAAGTCATTCTGGCTACAGTATGGTATACGGCCTCTTGTTGGATGCTACATTCTGGTGTGATAGCTCAGCTCTGCCGACTAGTGCGGAACTTTTTATGGAGTGGCACAGATGGGACTACTGATACTCGTGCTCGAGTTCGCTGGTCCATGATTATTCGTCCTAGGTCAGAGGGAGGCCTTGGCATTATTGATCCAGAATTACAGAGCCGTGCCCTTCTTACCAAGCTTATTGTTCGGGGTCTTTTTCCCGGCCAAGAACCTTGGAAGATGCTTCTTCAGGCCGCTCTTTGCACAGTGACTCCACGCCTCGGCACTAGAGATGGTCATACTTGGTATACAGGGTATCGTTTCCTCTTTACGGATGCCCCCTTGTCCACCACCCTCTCACCCTTCATCCGATCGCTCCTTCAGATTTGGGTTTCCATGCGACGGGCTATCATACGCTCACCTCCCTCATGTCGTGAGGAGATTGAGCGCCAGCCTCTCATTTGGAATGATGCAGTTCTTGATTCTTCGGTTAATCCACCTTGTCAGCTTGGAGAGAGGACTCACATTGATTGGGCTGCTTGGGACACTGGCCCGGCTGCCTCTATGCGGTTGTTTCATGACACACGTATGCTGGATGCAGATTTTGTGGCAGAACATTATGACATTGGTCGCGGGGTGAAAGACAGACTGCTTGAGATTGACTTGGCCGTTCCTTCACAGTGGGAAGCAGTCATGCGAGGCACGGTTCAGATGCCTCCACATTGTGGCTGGGAAGGCCTCTTTGCTCAGAGCACTCTCTTATTAGTTTGTTTAGACACCATGCTGTTCACAGTTGCTACTGACTACTCTCAGGGGATTCATGCTAGATTGACATATGATGCCACCTCTCCGCACCCTGTCTCCCCCGGCGCTCGATGGGAGGCCATACGAGTAGTCGGCTCCCGCGGGAAGCGTCGTTGTGTTGACCCCCGTTTCGCTTCCGTTGATGCTACACTTTGGAGGCTCTGGGTGTGCAAGGGTCGTGCCCTATCTCAGCTTTATTGGGACCCAGGAGAGTGGCATTGGCCTCACTCTGAGCCCACCGGTGCACCTGTATCATTCTTTGAGTACACTGTCAGGATTGGAAGGTTAGCATTGATGAGATAGCAACCAGAGCAGCCCACTCGTATGCGTTTCTGGTTACATTCAGGTCTCTCCCATGCCTATCTACAACAGTTTTGGTCAGCCATCTGGGATTTACATGCGGCTCGTCGTATTTCTTTTTTCATGTGGATGATTGCACATGCAGGACTTCCAATTGGGACTTGGCTAGCTACTATGGGTCATGATCCGCTATGTACTCGCTGTCCTTTGCGACTACTTGAGTCACCTGCACACTGTCTTTGGTCATGCTCAACTTCTCATGTAGTGTGGCTTGTAGTTTGCTTTTTACTTAGAAGAGCGGGTGTTCAGCATAGATTTCTCACTTGGGGATCTATCTCATGGTTGATGCCGATGCCCGGACTGCATCTTTTCTACGAGGGCTCAGACACAGATCCAGCCCTTATGCTTACCTCGACTGGTTACCGGCGAGGGACTTTGGCTATGCTACCACAGATAGCTTGGGAGGGGGATCCTGAGACACGTGATGAAGTTTTCTCAGTCATCACTAGCATTACACTATGGAATGTTTGGAGAGCTCGTTGTCTTCACATTCTCAGTGCGGCTCCACAGCTCCTCCAGGATACCCTCACTGCCATTTGGCTGGACATCATTCACACACTGATTTGGCAGTGGGATTCTTCCTCAAGTACATCTCGAGCAGCCGAGGCTCGTCGATTTGCCTTCCTTCGGCGTTGGGCCCGATTCCCACTCTTCTTCACACTTACAGGTGGCCAGATTACATGGCATTATGCCCCTCCTCGGTGGTTTCTCCTCCACTCATCACAACGACCACCATGAGATTGTTCTAGTTGAGTTGTCACTATAGTGGCTCTCATTCTTACATTCAGCTTATACACCCCACGTGATAGGCTATTTTGGCATCCGCTGGCGATTATATTGTACTCAGTAATATACAGCCCTGACTTTTCCACAAAAAAGAAAGAGAGAGAGAGAGAGAGAGAGAGAGAGAGAGAGAGAGAGAGAGAGAGATCTTTTTACGTCTATTAGAGGCCAAAGTCGGCCTATAAGACAAATCAAGTGTACATGTGTGTCCTCCATCTATTTGGAAAGGAGAAAAGTACAAGGTAACAAAATGTGTCGTGTGGAAGGGGGATTTATGTCACGTGCACATCTAACCCTATGTGTACGTGGACAAGCTACTTCATGACATGGGTTCAATTCAGTTCATTCAGCCTAGATTAGGAAGTGTTCTGGCACTTTTGTGAGTCTGTTCGCAAACTGTGCATGTCCAGACACTTAGAGTAGATGCATATCCTGTAGTTGCACACAACATAATCATCAGATTTTCATATGAACCCATCAGGAGCATTTCTACAGTGCATAGACCTATTTTCCCTATTTTAGCCAATTTTCACTTATTATTTTTAAGTGACTTTTGTTGGGAACTAGGTCGGGCAATTTTAATAGCCAAGTATATAAGAAACCCTAGCGCTAGCACTTTTTGGTAGAAGAGGCAGCAGGAACCTTGTGTTCATCAGGCACCTTCTCAGCAAGACCCCCCTGGGCGGAACTCCTAGCGTTTTCAGCCACAAGAACAAGCAGCGTTTTCAGCCTTGCAGAGCCTCCAGCGTTTTTGCATTGTAGATCCACCTGGCGACAGCAGGACACGGCAGGACCTAGCGTTTCCATAGCAGACCATAGATCAGCCCTAGCGCAGCGTAACCGCGAAACGTTTCAGACCCGAAACGTTTCACCACGAAACGTTTCACTCTAGGCTAAGGCCTCACTGAAACGTTTGACCAAAACGCCAATTTTGTGTATATATGTATCGACAAAATAGGTGTTCATAGGATAAATTCTCTAAAGGAAATTTTTTATTTCAAGCGTTTCACTCCAGGCGTTTAACCTTGCAGATGAAACGTTTCGGCCATTTCACCCGTTTCGCGTTTCAGGCCTGCTGAAACGCGTTTGCGGTTACGCTGCCCTAGCATCAACAGATTTTCACAGCAAGACAAAATTCAGCCTAGCGTTTTTGTATTAGCTTGGCCTCTCAGGGTTTTGCATATTTACCGCGACGAAACCACCACGAGCACCAGCGTTTTCAGTTTTCAGCATTTAGACACAGTAGCCCAAGTCCTGAACCTCGCAGTTCTAACCTTCCCGCAGCAGATCCTCGCCGCACGGTGAGATCCAGCGTAGTTTCTAGTTTCAACCCGGTAAACGCAGATTTCAGCATCTGCGTTTTCAGCGCGTCGTCGTCGCCATCGACATCATCATCGACATAGAGTCAGAATTCAACAGATAAGGATTTGCAGATTTCAGCCCGTCTCGTCGTTGTCCTCATCGTCGTCGACATTGTCGGCAAGTCAAGCATTGTAGACATTTGTGTAATCAATAGTAGACCGCTCTTGCCATAGAGAGTGGGGCCTTCGGAGGAGGGTTTGACAACATTTTGGTGTCGTATTCTTCTCTCTCTATCTCTCAGTCTCAGCACGTTCATTCATAGTGTTCATCCACTTTGTTTGTGTCCATTGCAGGCCTCATTGAAGGAACGGAAGGTTCTCCCTTTTGTAAGTAAAAGGAACCTTGAGCACAATTCGGAGCAGTCATCTTGAGCAAAGCTGAACATTCACTTCCGCTGCACCTTACATTGGCATCAAAGCTTTGGCAGTGTTCTGTATCACTCAAGGAAAGAACCACAAGAATTTTTTTACTTGTTGCGGTCACACATAACCGAAGACCTCTTGGGCATGTCGATTCCTAATCGTGTTTCTGAAGAGTGACAGGAAACCCAAGAAAGAAGGGCTTGTCCAGCCTCTCCTTGTTTCTCTTTTCACTCATTGAGAGCGGACCGTGCACTTAGCGGACGGCCAATCGACGTGAGGTGGGAAAAAGCAACATTGGTGTGAGTGCAAGGCCGCCAAGAAGTGCGCCCACAGGAAAGAGAAGAACTTGGGTGAAGAGAAGATCCTTCTCTAACATAGATTGCAGGCGAAAGAAGAACCTCAAGACCCTCAAGAACCTCAAGAACTCAAGAACCTCAAGAACCCAACAACCCAAGACCCACAAGAATCCAAGTTCCTCGTGAACTTAAGAACCCAAGACTTCAGTGGATGGTCATCACCCGAAGCGGAATGGATACTTCGCATGGAGGTGGTAAGCATGGGAGTGGCGAAGAAGAGTTTTCCCCACCAGGAGTTTTTTCTGACCCTCCCCCTTCCCCATCTACGCCAAGGATTTCACTAACTCCTATGGAGGCTTTGGACAAGATGGTGATGGACAGGAAGTTAGAATGTGAACCAAGAAAGGCAGCAATTGATTGTAAGTACGAAGAAAGAATGGCTGCCATAAAGCGTGAGAGAGAGCAAGCACGCTCGGAAGCCCAATTACACAAAGCAGAATTGGCTCGCGAGCGCGAAGAAAGCCGGTTAGCCTTGGAGCGTGAGCATGAGCAAGCGTGCTTGGCGGCCGAACAGAGAGCCCAACACATGCAAGAGTTGTTGCGACTCTTTTCTAATGTGCAGACACAGATTGCAAAGGATCAGGAGAAGGAGACTCTCTCAGTCTTTTCTTCTTCAAAGCATGACACACATGATTTGCATGATAAATGTTAGGTGCAGCGGAATGATTGTTTGCGCTTTGCTCAAGATGAGTGCTCCGAACTGTGCTCAAGGTTCCTTTTGTTCTTATGGAAGGTAGAGCCTTCCGTTCTTAATGAGAGAATGCTATGATCACAAACAAAGTGAATGGACACTGTTCGCGCAAGTGTATGAGATTGAGAAATAGAGAGAAGAGAGATACGACACCAGAGACGTTGTAAAACCCTCCTCCAAAGGCCCCACTCTCGTCGGCGAGAGTGGTCTACTTATGATTGCACAATCTGCTACAAATGGTATGCACGGACTAACGCAAGTCTAGGGACGACGATGGGGATGGATCTCAGGCATTTCCGCTCTCTTCAGGACAGTCAGCAGTGCTATTACTATTGGTGGCCGTGTCAGTCGCAATTTTGAGCTTTCTCGATCTGTCCGTCAGGGATGTTCTTTAGCAGCATATGTGTATCTGTTTGTAGGAGAGACTATGGACGACTTTCTTCGTGCTCAGAGTCATGCATTTCGTGGCTTGACCATGCCAGTACCTACAGCTCCGGACCTTATTGATCAGGAGTTTACTGATGACACTATGCTGATGTTGCGCTATTTGCTAGCTGCTCTTGATGCCATGCGGGAGGCCCTAGAGGTTTTTTGCATTGCCAGTGGTGCACGCATTAAGTGGCATAAATCTCATGGGTTACTGGTTGGCAGTGATGACATACCTACTTGGGGGGTAGCTAATGGTTTCACATGGCTGCAGCCGGATCGGACATGCAGATACCTGGGCTTTCAGGTTGGATTTGATGTTTCCTCACAGCAGCAGTTTGCACCCGTACTACAGTCTATTCGTAGGAAGCTATGTCATTGGTCTTCACATCATCTGTCGTTGGCTGGCCGTGCATTGGTTGCCAACCAGGTCATTCTGGCTACAGTATGGTATACGGCCTCTTGTTGGATGCTACATTCTGGTGTGATAGCTCAGCTCTGCCGACTAGTGCGGAACTTTTTATGGAGTGGCACAGATGGGACTACTGATACTCGTGCTCGAGTTCGCTGGTCCATGATTATTCGTCCTAGGTCAGAGGGAGGCCTTGGCATTATTGATCCAGAATTACAGAGCCGCGCCCTTCTTACCAAGCTTATTGTTCGGGGTCTTTTTCCCGGCCAAGAACCTTGGAAGATGCTTCTTCAGGCCGCTCTTTGCACAGTGACTCCACGCCTCGGCACTAGAGATGGTCATACTTGGTATACAGGGTATCGTTTCCTCTTTACGGATGCCCCCTTGTCCACCACCCTCTCACCCTTCATCCGATCGCTCCTTCAGATTTGGGTTTCCATGCGACGGGCTATCATACACTCACATCCCTCATGTCGTGAGGAGATTGAGCGCCAGCCTCTCATTTGGAATGATGCAGTTCTTGATTCCTCGGTTAATCCACCTCGTCAGCTTGGAGAGAGGACTCACATTGATTGGGCTGCTTGGGACACTGGCCCGGCTGCCTCTATGCGGTTGTTTCATGACACACGTATGCTGGATGCAGATTTTGTGGCAGAACATTATGACATTGGTCGCGGGGTGATAGACAGACTGCTTGAGATTGACTTGGCCGTTCCTTCACAGTGGGATGCAGTCATGCGAGGCACGGTTCAGATGCCTCCACATTGTGGCTGGGAAGGCCTCTTTGCTCAGAGCACTCTCTTATTAGTTTGTTTAGACACCATGCTGTTCACAGTTGCTACTGACTACTCTCAAGGGATTCATGCTAGATTGACATATGATGCCACCTCTCCGCACCCTGTCTCCCCCGGCGCTCCATGGGAGGCCATACAAGTAGTCGGCTCCCGCGGAGAGCGTCGTTGTGTTGACCCCCGTTTCGCTTCCGCTGATGCTACACTCTGGAGGCTCTGGGTGTGGGAGGGTCGTGCCCTATCTCAGCTTTATTGGGATCCAGGAGAGTGGCATTGGCCTCACTCTGAGCCCACCGGTGCACCTGTATCATTCTTTGAGTACACTGTCAGGATTGGAAGGTTAGCATTGATGAGATAGCAACCAGAGCAGCCCACTCGTATGCGTTTCTGGTTACATTCAGGTCTCTCCCATGCCTATCTACAACAGTTTTGGTCAGCCATCTGGGATTTACATGCGGCTCGTCGTATTGCTTTTTTCATGTGGATGATTGCACATGCA
Organism: Adiantum capillus-veneris; assembly: GCF_014529385.1. Classification (NCBI taxonomy): domain Eukaryota; kingdom Viridiplantae; phylum Streptophyta; class Polypodiopsida; order Polypodiales; family Pteridaceae; genus Adiantum; species Adiantum capillus-veneris. The sequence goes on from NC_140936.1 coordinate 108,033,450, forward strand.
GGACTTCCAATTGGGACTTGGCTAGCTACTATGGGTCATGATCCGCTATGTAGTCGCTGTCCTTTGCGACTACTTGAGTCACCTGCACACTGTCTTTGGTCATGCAAAACTTCTCATGTAGTGTGGCTTGCAGTTTGCTTTTTACTTAGAAGAGCGGGTGTTCAGCATAGATTTCTCACTTGGGGATCTATCTCATGGTTGATGCCGATGCCCGGACTGCATCTTTTCTACGAGGGCTTAGACACAGATCCAGCCCTTATGCTTACCTCGACTGGTTACCGGCGAGGGACTTTGGCTATGCTACCACAGATAGCTTGGCAGGGGGATCCTGAGACACGTGATGAAGTTTTCTCAGTCATCACTAGCATTACACTATGGAATGTTTGGAGAGCTCGTTGTCTTCACATTCTCAGTGCGGGTCCACAGCTCCTCCAGGATACCCTCACTGCCATTTGGCTGGACATCATTCACACACTGATTTGGCAGTGGGATTCTTCCTCAGGTACATCTCGAGCAGCCGAGGCTCGTCGATTTGCCTTCCTTCGGCGTTGGGCCCGATTCCCACTCTTCTTCACACTTACAGGTGGCCAGATTACATGGCATTATGCCCCTCCTCGGTGGTTTCTCCTCCACTCATCACACCGACCACCATGAGATTGTTCTAGTTGAGTTGTCACTATAGTGGCTCTCATTCTTACATTCAGCTTGTACACCCCACGTGATAGGCTATTTTGGCATCCGCTGGGGATTATATTGTACTCAGTAATATACAGCCCTGACTTTTCCACAAAAAAGAAAGAGAGAGAGAGAGAGAGAGAGAGAGAGAGAGAGAGAGAGAGAGAGAGAGAGAGAGAGAGAGAGAGAGAGAGAGAGATCTTTTTACGTCTATTAGAGGCCAAAGTTGGTCTATAAGACAAATCAAGTGTACATGTGTGTCCTCCATCTATTTGGAAAGGAGAAAAGTACAAGGTAACAAAATGTGTCGTGTGGAAGGGGGATTTATGTCACGTGCACATCTAACCCTATGTGTACGTGGACAAGCTACTTCATGACATGGGTTCAATTCAGTTCATTCAGCCTAGATTAGGAAGTGTTCTGGCACTTTTGTGAGTCTGTTCGCAAACTGTGCATGTCCAGACACTTAGAGTAGATGCATATCCTGTAGTTGCACACAACATAATCATCAGATTTTCATATGAACCCATCAGGAGCATTTCTACAGTGCATAGACCTATTTTCCCTATTTTAGCCAATTTTCACTTATTATTTTTAAGTGACTTTTGTTGGGAACTAGGTGGGGCAATTTTAATAGCCAAGTATATAAAAAACCCTAGCGCTAGCACTTTTTGGTAGAAGATGGGAGCAGGAACCTTGTGTTCATCAGGCACCTTCTCAGCAAGACCCCCCTGGGCGGAACTCCTAGCGTTTTCAGCCACAAGAACAAGCAGCGTTTTCAGCCTTGCAGAGCCTCCAGCGTTTTTGCATTGTAGATCCACCTGGCGACAGCAGGACACGGCAGGACCTAGCGTTTCCATAGCAGACCATAGATCAGCCCTAGCGCAGCATAACCGCGAAACGTTTCACCCCGAAACGTGGTGTTTTACCCCGAAACGTTTCACTCTAGGCTAAGGCCTCACTGAAACGTTTGACCAAAACGCCAATTTTGTGTATATATGTATCGACAAAATAGGTGTTCATAGGCTAAATTCTCTAAAGGAAATTTTTTATTTCAAGCGTTTCACTCCACGCGTTTAACCTTGCAGATGAAACGTTTCGGCCATTTCACCCGTTTCGGGTTTCAAGGCTGCTGAAACATGTTTCGCGGTTACGTTGCCCTAGCATCAACAGATTTTCACAGCAAGACAAAATTCAGCCTAGCGTTTTTGTATTAGCTTGGCCTCTCAGGGTTTTGCATATTTACCGCGACGAAACCACCACAAGCACCAGCGTTTTCAGTTTTCAGCATTTAGACACAGTAGCCCAAGTCCTGAACCTCGCAGTTCTAACCTTCCCGCAGCAGATCCTCGCCGCACGGTGAGATCCAGCGTAGTTTCTAGTTTCAACCCGGTAAACGCAGATTTCAGCATCTGCGCTTTCAGCGCGTCGTCGTCGCCATCAACATCATCATTGACATAGAGTCAGAATTCAACAGATAAGGATTTGCAGATTTCAGCCCGTCTCGTCGTTGTCCTCATCGTCGTCGACATTGTCGGCAAGTCAAGCATTGTAGACATTTGTGTAATCAATAGTAGACGGCTCTTGCCATAGAGAGTGGGGCCTTCGGAGGAGGGTTTGACAACATTTTGGTGTCGTATTCTTCTCTCTCTATCTCTCAGTCGCAGCACGTGCATTCATAGTGTTCATCCACTTTGTTTGTGTCCATTGCAGCCCTCATTGAAGGAACGGAAGGTTCTCCCTTTTGTAAGTAAAAGGAACCTTGAGCACAATTCGGAGCAGTCATCTTGAGAAGCTGAACATTCACTTCCGCTGCACCTTACATTGGCATCAAAGCTTTGGCAGTGTTCTGTATCACTCAAGGAAAGAACCACAAGAATTTTTTTACTTGTTGCGGTCACACGTAACCGAAGACCTCTTGGGCATGTCGATTCCTAATCGTGTTTCTGAAGAGTGACAGGAAACCCAAGAAAGAAGGGCTTGTCCAGCCTCTCCTTGTTTCTCTTTTCACTCATTGAGAGCGGACCGTGCACTTAGCGGACGGCCAATCGACGTGAGGTGGGAAAAAGCAACATTGGTGTGAGTGCAAGGCCGCCAAGAAGTGCGCCCACAGGAAAGAGAAGAACTTGGGTGAAGAGAAGATCCTTCTCTAACATAGATTGCAGGCGAAAGAAGAACCTCAAGACCCTCAAGAACCTCAAGAACTCAAGAACCTCAAGAACCCAACAACCCAAGACCCACAAGAATCCAAGTTCCTCGTGAACTTAAGAACCCAAGACTTCAGTGGATGGTCATCACCCGAAGCGGAATGGATACTTCGCATGGAGGTGGTAAGCATGGGAGTGGCGAAGAAGAGTTTTCCCCACCAGGAGTTTTTTCTGACCCTCCCCCTTCCCCATCTACGCCAAGGATTTCACTAACTCCTATGGAGGCTTTGGACAAGATGGTGATGGACAGGAAGTTAGAATGTGAACCAAGAAAGGCAGCAATTGATTGTAAGTACGAAGAAAGAATGGCTGCCATAAAGCGTGAGAGAGAGCAAGCACGCTCGGAAGCCCAATTACACAAAGCAGAATTGGCTCGCGAGCGCGAAGAAAGCCGGTTAGCCTTGGAGCGTGAGCATGAGCAAGCGTGCTTGGCGGCCGAACAGAGAGCCCAACACATGCAAGAGTTGTTGCGACTCTTTTCTAATGTGCAGACACAGATTGCAAAGGATCAGGAGAAGGAGACTCTCTCAGTCTTTTCTTCTTCAAAGCATGACACATGATTTGCATGATAAATGTTAGGTGCAGCGGAATGATTGTTTGCGCTTTGCTCAAGATGAGTGCTCCGAACTGTGCTCAAGGTTCCTTTTGTTCTTATGGAAGGTAGAGCCTTCCGTTCTTAATGAGAGAATGCTATGATCACAAACAAAGTGAATGGACACTGTTCGCGCAAGTGTATGAGATTGAGAAATAGAGAGAAGAGAGATACGACACCAGAGACGTTGTAAAACCCTCCTCCAAAGGCCCCACTCTCGTCGGCGAGAGTGGTCTACTTATGATTGCACAATCTGCTACAAATGGTATGCATGGACTAACGCAAGTCTAGGGACGACGACGGGGACGACGACGACGACTTCAGGGCTGAAATCTGCGGTCTTCTATCTGCTATCCATAAAAACGCTATGGCTGAAAATTTGGGACTGATTTGGAGTGGCTGAAAACTGCTGTTTTGGCTGCGTTTTTGAGGGCTGAAATTGCGGTACTTCTGCAATCATCTAGGGCTGAATCTGCTGCTGTTCATGAATGCTGAAAACTGTGACTATTTGCTGCAGAATGGCTGAAAATAGAAAACGCTGGCAGCTCTTGAAGGCGTTAGTAAAAACGCTAGGGGTCTGGGCATGTGGGCGATGACTGCAAAGCTGAAAAACGCCAGCTTGGGGGGAGGTGGTGAGGATGTCCAAAAACGCTAGTGCTGAGGGTGGAAAACGCCAAGGGCTTGATGCTCTTGATGGTTCTTGCTGAGAAGGTGCCTGTTGAGCGGGGAGCTCCTGCTGCCTCTTCTGCCATTTAGTGCTAACTTGGGTTTGCTTATATATTTTCTTACCCAATTTGCCCTACCTACTTTTGTTGGAAAGTCACTTAAATTAATAAGTGAAAAATGCCAAAAATAGGTAAAATAGGCTAAATGCACTGGAAAATTTCCCTGATGGATTCTGATGGAAATACTGATGATCATGTTGTGTGCAACCAGAGGATATGCATCTACACTAAGTGACTGGGCATGCACGGTCTACGAATAGACTCACAAAAGTGCCAGATCACTTCCTATTCTAGACTGACCGGAGTGACTGAACCTTGCTCATGCTGTAGCTTGTCCATGGACACATAGGGTTGGATGTGGCACGTGACATTCCCTCCTTTTCAAAGTGAGGTACTGGTACCAAACTGTATGGCGTCGAGGGAGATCGCCAATAGAATCCGGAATCCTGGAAGGGACTCTTCGCCGGCCCACTCTGATATGTGGGTCGTGCGGTACTTAAACTTCATAAAGGTCTGCAAAGCCTTCTTCTTTGGGCCGCGCCGAAAGCGACACAAAGTCTTCTGTGACTCCTTCGATGCTTCAACTTCGTCGAGAGTCGAGAGTCATGCTTCTTTCTTCTTCAAGAATCTCCATGGCTGAAAATTTCTGAAACCATTTCCAACACAAAACCATGAACATACCTATTCCATGTAAAGTGAGTGGAAAAAATATAGTCTTCTCTAAAGACTGTGTATGCAATGTAGATGAACATAGAGACGAAGTGACAACCCGTTCATCAAACACATGCAAACAATGAGATCGAATCTTTCTCTTATAATCTAGAGCAATCAACTGTGGTAAAACACAATGGAAATGCCCACGCTTGGTGCTCATACTGTCATGTGCTCGTTCGTAAACTGTGTCATGCCAAGGAAGAGACATGGAATGTGACTTCCTTACATACATACTTTTCAACTTTTCATGAGAAATCCGCATACATTCGTGCTCATCCATGAGAGAAACGTGCTCAACATACAATATGTCATGCCTAGAAAAAGGGATCACATAACGATGGTGACGAAAATACAGGAAACGATCACGAATGAAACACTCGAACAATGCGTGTGTATCAATCATGCGAACACATAATACTTCATGTGAGGGTTCTTTGGACCTAGGCTCAAGAGCCAAGATCGGTTCTTCCTGAATGATCGAATCGTCCTGTGGGGGTTCTTTAGACCTTGACTCAAAAGCCAAGATCGGTTCTTCGTGATTGATCGAATCTACATCGAGGTTAGCTTCTCTAGAAAAAGCATCCACTAACACATCATCCTTGTGAACAATCACGTCATCTTCATGCAACTCATCATGCTTGTGAGAAATCACATCTTGATCATGCAAAACATCATGCTTGTCATTGGCATCCAAATCATCATGCTTATCATCATTATTCAAATCATCATGCTTATCTTTGTCATCCAAATCATCATGCTTCACACATTCATGCAAATCCTGTGTATCATGCGTTGGAGAAGAAGAGATGGAGACAAAATTCACCCTAGCGTCAACAGATTTTCACAGCAAGACAAAATTCAGCCTAGCGTTTTTGCATCAGCCTGGCCTCTCAGCGTTTTGCAGATTTACCGCGACGGAACCACGACAAGCACCGGCGTTTTCAGTTTTGAGCACTTAGACACAGCAAAACAAGGCCCGAATCTCGTAGATGTAACCTTTCCACAGCAGATCCTCGCCGTACGGTGGGATCCAGTGTAGTTTGCAGTTTCAGCCCGGAAAACCGCAGATTTCAGCATCTGCGTTTTCAGCGCGTCATCGTTGCATCGTCGCCATCGACATCGTTATCGATATAGAGTCAGAATTCAACAGATAAAGATTTGCAGATTTCAGCCCTTAGCGTTTTCAGATTTCACCCTGTCTTGTCGTCGTCCTCATCGTCGGCAAGTCCAAGCATTGTAGAGATTTGTGCAATCAATAGTAGACCGCTCTCGCCATAGAGAGTGAGGCCTTCAGAGGAGGGTTTGACAACATTCTGGTGTCGGATTCTTCTCTCTCTATCTCTCAGTCTCAGCACCTTCATTCATAGTGTTCATCCACTTTGTTTGTGTCCATTGCACTCTCTCACTAAAGGGACGGAAGGCTCTCCCTTTTGTAAGTAAAAGGAACCTTGAGCACAGTTCGGAGCAGCCATCTTGAGCAAGGTTCAATATTCACTTCCACTGCACCTTACAATTTATCTCTAGGGGGTATAGGTGCGCATCTCTATGCTCAGGGAAGTACAATCATGAAGTGCATCATGCTGACTAGCTACTTCCTACATCAAACTAGGGGTGTAAGATCTGATACATGGGTGCGTGTGGTGTAAGGGCTACACGTATGATCACGGCTGGGTCTACCAACATTAGAGAGAATCTCTCCTAGGCTGCCTGGTGGTGGCACCCAGATCTGCATGCCATGGAGTCTCGGAGCTGTTTATCATGGAGCTCGGGAGTGTCTCCTAGCTCTAAGCATCTCAGCCTGCTGTAGAGTGACCTCTCTCTCTGTCTGTGTGATGGGTGGCAGCTCTCTATGCTTGTGTGATGGGTAGCAGTAGGGTGGTCGTCCTCTGGCAGAAAGACTGTAAGTTGTGTCTGTCTGCCACCCTCCGCTACAGGTGCCAATAGTGTCTCTCTATGTCTATGCATCCCACTAGGACGACCAAACTAGCGCTAATCTCTAGACTCCATGATCCATTGTAGGGTGGGCCGTCTTGTGAAAAGAATCTCATATTTGTCTCTGATACTCTCATATGCTCTACATTTGTAGACAAAGTGATCCTCGTCCTCAATTACCCTTTTTGTGCAAAGCTGGCAGAACCTCTCAGCTTGGGTGTATGGGCATCTCTTCCTGTCTCTATCTCTAGCATGTGTGATGATACTCGGAGCTAACCAATTGCCGTTCATGAGGTATGTGGCATGTCCATTTAGCATGGTGTCTGGATGAACCCCTCGCCTAGCATGGTCAAAAAGTGCTCATTGTAATACATCTTGGAGGGAAGAAGCTGCCTAGGTGTGATCCACCAGCGTGGTGTGGCGGGATCTATGCGAATGATAGTTATATTTATTGCCATAGTGTTATTGTATTGTATGGTGCAAGAACTAGTTTTTTACTCGGAAGTCATAAAGCCACTTGTCTAGTGGACGAGTTCTCATGCAATATAATAATTTCTCTGCAAGGAGTAGGACTAGTTTGTGACTCTCTCTAAGAGCGTGGGTCAGTTATGAGGTGAGAAGCCATAAAGACTTTGATGGCATGCTCTTTTTTTTGTAGGACTAGGAATGGTCTGACTAGATGGAACTTTTTTTTCCCGAGGAAAAGATCCTTCTATTAGTTAATGAAACTGCCCATAGGGCTACAACCACCTCTGCTACAGAGGGCTACAACAATCATACGGGGAGACTCTCCCAATGAAAAAACAGCATATGGACAAATAGGGCTAAATCAGGGGATGGGAGGAGGAAAAAGACACACAGGTGGACGGTAGTGCCATCTGAGCACACCTTGGACCATGGTGAAGAAAGCTCGAGGGTGCCATAGTCAAAGGAACGCCTCTCTACGCTCCCGCATGCGGTCTTAAGTTCCCTGAAGTCTCTCAAACTGTCCCTTGAGAGTATGGATCAGCTACAACCAAAAGTCTCGAATAATCTCCGTTGGTGGCACAAGGCGAGCCTCAAAAATGCGGAAGCAGCGGGCCCGCCATATGAACCAAGAGTGTCAAGCTCCCAAAACACCTCTCTCTCACTGCACCTCTCCTGTGGAGTAAGCTCTGTAGCAGGCTGGAGTGTAGGTCGACTCCCCTGTATCACTATCATCCTGCTGGTGGAGGATAGCTCAAACTGTAGTGCAGGGCCCGTGAGAGTGGACTAGGCAGCTGCCGCCCAAGTGTACTGCTGGGTTGTGGAAAGAGCTGGCATCAGTCGAAGGACTTGAAGCCACACCTGCTGTGGCATAGGGTAGTCCCAAAGACAGTGACGCTAACTCTCCAATGGATGGTCACAAGCTGCACATGCTTCCGAGAGGCCAATATGTCCAAGCCAGCTCCCCACTACTGGAGCTCTATGTGCAACTAGCCACTAAAACAATGTGACTCGCCACGGCTGTCTGGGATCCCACAACCTCGCCCAAAAAGCTGACAAGAACTCATTTGTGAGGCCCTCCTCCTACCAAAAAGGTGCATAGCAGGACGAGCCTCTCTCCGTGCTGCCACTATGTGACGTCCCAGTCGAACAGTGTACTGAAAGAAAGGGACCCCTGGATGGTCGGCTGAGGAGAAAGGGTCCCTCCAAAACCACTCTCCAAGATCCCACTGCACTCCTGCCAGTGGACAGCTCTCCCAAGCCCACAACCTCTAGTGGCCTGTCCCAAGCGCTGCTGGGTCAAGATCTATGACACAAGTCCTCCCACAGATGCCCACAACTTGGATCCTTTGAAAACAACACTCTGCAACATGTGGGGCCTCTATTGAGACTCGGTGTAATCGACCCTCACCGTGTAGCTCGAAAAACATGGAGGGTACAGTCTCTGAGCAAGCCCGAACTGCGATGAGGACCTCCAGTCGCGTGAAGGCCCCCATCCATCTGGGCACTGCTGACTCGAGAGGTGTAAGGCACTCAACTGGTACTGCCTCTGTGATGTCCTGACACATGCTCTACACCCCTCTCATGCCCTGTAGCTGGATGCTCTGAAGCTCCTTTGACAAACCTAGAACTGTAGCCAATCACTTAGAGTGCGTGCTGGACCCTCATCCATGGGACCCTAAGAAACGTGAGGCCTACTACCAACCAAGTGGCCTCTCTAAGTGCTGACCATGGGGTTCCAAACAAGAGCTTTCTGAGACGCTCTTCCGTGCAAGTCGGCTGGTGCTGCTCCAAGAGCGAAGCAGGCTCACAGAAAAACGATCCTCCAGTCTCCTGCTCAAGCCAACTCTGCGCATCTCTATGAAAATCCATCTGGTGAAAGGTCTCCAAGGGCCTCTTGCTTGAGGCACTCTAGCTTTGAGCAGCTGAAGCAAAAACTCCTTCCAGGGCTCCTCCCTTGGAAGTAGTCCTTTGACAACAAACTTCCCAAGAAGGGCTCTGGTCTGCTATGCTGGGTCTGATCCCCAACCCCCCTTGAGAACAAGGTAGAGTGATGACTTGCTAGGCCACTTTGGCCCGGACTATCTGAGTGTCGCGCCCTAACCAAAGGAAGGTCCTGATCAGCCTCTACCTGGCTGATGCAGGAACTCGAAAAGATCTAACAAGAAGTAATATACCACGTCGTAGCCAACAACACCTGGTTGGCCACTACAGCTCTCCCTGCCAAAGAAAGTCGTGCTGAGCTCCAATCTAATAGGTTCCTCCTGATGGACAGGAGGAGGGGAGCAATTTGCTGCTCAGGAGACAACAAGTCCAAGCCAATCTGACAGCCCAAGTATTGAACTGCAGTCCTTGGGGGGATCCATCTAAAGCCCTCACCTGGCAGCCGATCAGGCGTAGGAGCACTGCCAACCGAGAAAGCCACTGTCTTCCTCCAGTTGATCAGTGCACCTGATGCACAACAAAATGTCTCAAGAGCCTGCTCATACCTGTGTAGGTTTGCCTCCTGGCCCTCCAAGTACAAAGCTCAGTCATCTGCAAACTCAGCATCCAATAGCTCATTGCCCCGAATAGGGAGCGCTAAGCCACGCAAACCAACCTGCTGTGAAACCAAAATCTTGCTCATCGCCTCAACGTAGAGCAAAAAGAGGAATGGGGCAAGAGGCCAGCCCTGTCTGACCGAACATGTGAGCATGAAACGATCACCTCTACCTCCTGCCAAAAGCACCTGACTGTGTGCATGTCTCTAAAGAGCTGACACACCTCTAATCCAGGCACCTGAAAAGCCCATCCTGTGTAGAGTGCCCTCCAAAAAGTCCCAGTCAACTCTATTGTAGGCCAATCGAGAAGAAGTATCACCAGATCCTCACCACGGAGGTGCGCAAGGGCAGATGCCTCCCTAAAAGTAAAGACATTGTCAAGGATATTGCGCTCCTTGATAAAACCTGTCTGGGTTCCATGTATAATGCTCTTTAGAAGTGGTTGAATTCTCAAACTCAGAGCCTTGGCAAGAATTTTGTAGGCTGAGTTAAGAATGGTGATGGGCCGCTAGTGCTGAATCTCATCCAAGGAGCCACCTTCCTTGGGAATGAGGTAAATCAAGCCCGCACTCATGCTGTCAGGTATCTCTCCTATGTGTAATATGTACTGAAAAGCGATGCAGAGGTCTGAGCCAAGCAGGTCACAGTGTTCTAAGAAAAAACTGGGAGTCAAACCATTCTCACCCGGACAGCTACCATTGGGATGTGCTCTGAGGGCCACGTGGAGCTCCTCTATCTGAAGAGGCAGCTCAAACCTCTGGTGCATCTCCTCAATCACAAGACAAGGCATCTGTGCCCAAACCTGCTCTCTGCATGCATCCTGACGCTCTGGCTGAGGCTCTACTGACAACAGGTCACGGTAAAAGTCAGTAGCAACTGCACGCATGTCCTCTAGCTCTGAAGCAATTGACCCGTCGAGCCTCCTCAACTCGCTGACACTGGCGTGCGCATGCCGGGGTCCCACTGTCTCAAAGAACGCCCCCGTCACTGTCACCCACTTGGGTCCATTGAGATGCGTGTCAATGGAAAGCAAACTCATGACGCCTCTCCTTTGTGTTGGCAAGCTCATGGCGAGCTTGCTACAACTGCTCCTCCAACCAGGGACTGTATGGGTGTTGCTCCTGCATCCTCTGTAAGGAAGCAACACCCCGTCGGAGGCGCTGCTTCTCCTCTCTCGCTCCAACCAGGCAGGCCGTAGACTCCTTAAGAAAGAACCGACTAAGCTGAACAAGTCTAGAGCCCACTCTGTCAGCAAGGGAGTCCTACATGTCCAAGCCCTTTGCCCAAAGACCCACCACTCGCTCTCTGAGCTCAGAGTCCAACAAGATCCTCTTAGGGATGCGTAGCATCGTGCTCCCCCTCCTCAATCTATATGTCACTGTGAGGATCATTGGTGCATGGTCCAAAAAAGATGTCCCAGCCAAGGTGCAGACTGACCCACACTAGCGTAAAAGCGATCTATCCTAGATAGATTCGCTCCTCCCACTCTGCGATCAGAACGAGAGAAAGCCAAGCTGTCAGGGGGTGTGACAAAACCTGAGTGCTCCCAAACATCAGAAACCCTCATAGTCATACATAGCCGCTCCCAAGCTGCCAGCTCAGCCCCGTGCACAGTGACATGGCCACCTCCTATATGATCAGAGGGGTCCTCCAACATGTTGAAGTCCCTTCCAACACACCACTACTCTGTTTGCGGCAAAGACTCCACAACCTGAGACCAGAACTCTGCCCGTGCACTTGCCACATTGGGTGCATAAATGTTCAGGAAACCCATGAGGCAACCCTCAACTTGCATAGTAATCCATTGAGCTTTGCCTGGTACAATAATACCTTTGCCCACAATGGCCTGCTGCAAAGAATCCGCAATCGTCATACATATCCCTCTCTGGATGCCTTCAGGTCCAAATGTAGCTGACCAAAACGTCTCATAGCGACCACACAAACTCTGTCCACACCGTCTAATGTGGCTTTTACACAGATGATGCTCCTGTAGAATAAGAATATCAATCTCACCACCCACAAGGCATCGTTGAAGCTCCTGACGAAGCCGATCCTTGAAATTGGGGTCCTCCTAATGCGTGCACATTCCATGAGATGATCCTCATGGAGTCACTGAGAGAAAACAGATGCTGCAATAGCTGTCACGATTGTGACTATGTTAACAGCAATACATCTACTCCTAGTTGCAGATACGCGAAGTGCCTTGCCAAGGAGGACCCCTGCGCTTGGATGGTCACGACCCTTCGCTCAAGAGACGTGCCTCTTCACCAAAAGCCACACTCCTTCGACGACTGGTCACACCCCTTCGCTCTACGGGTGCGACTCTTCGCCCAATGGTTGCAGCTCTTCGCTGAAAGGATGTGTCTTTACATCTAAAGTCATGTCTCTTCACCATGAGACGTGTCTTTTCATTTGTGTCTCTTTGTCTCTTATATAAGGAGCCTATTGTACTTAGTTTCAAGCAGTCATTCATTCAATCAACACAGAGTCTTCTGAGTCTTGTTTTTGAGTTCAGTTCAAGTTTCTCAAGTCTTAATCATGAGTTTAAGTACTGAATTAAGGATTAGTACCTAGAATCCTTACAGTGGTATCAGAGCATTTTTTTTTCCCCGGGACCTGAAGGTTGTGAGCCTCTCACCCTCGCCGCTACCCTCTCCCCCCCTTCCCGGAGTTTCATGGAGGAAGCAAAAATGCGAATTCTATAGGCGATGTGTAATCGACACATGTAACCCCTACCTGCACCCTCACCGGACGAATCACACATCCTCAGCATACAGGAAAGCTCTTGCTTACCCGGGCTGATATGAGGTGGAAAATGATGGAATCCCTCGTGCACAGTTGCTGGTCATGCGCCCTCCCCGATTGCTCTACTTTGCGCCCCGCGCCCCTCTTCAAGTGCCGGCGCACTTCTTGCTGAGAGGGCGTGTGACCCTTGGTGCAACTCCCTACTCTCAGGTGATCGATCCCCTCTTCTATGCTGCTGCAATCAGCCAAACAGCACACTGGAGTTGTTTCTTTTTCCTACACTAGTGCCTTTTGGGTAAATCGATGGTGTCTTTTACACATTTCACACAAAGGGTAGCCACTTTTAAAATCTGAAGACCAAATTTTTTAAAGGGCCACTTTGGGCACCCACTTGAGCATTAAAAAAACTCACGAATTCAGCTAGTGTACAAACCCACGAATCCAGCCAGCGCTTGCATAAAAAAGAAGGCAACGTAAGCAAAATCCAGCACTGGCTCCTTGCCTCTCTCCTGCGTGCATTCTGACCCACAGCCATGGCAGATGATCACACCTAGGCGCCTATTTGTATCTCTCATACATAGATGATGTTCCGGAGGAGAGTTTGCCAGAGAACCCCCTTCCTCGAGGTTATTATTATTCCCGACACTCCATCGATGGACACAGAACCAGGAACAGATTCTAGAACCAATTCTCCAGTTGAAGTATATACCAATTCCAAGCCGGAATATATTCTAATTTTCGATTTTCCAGAATCAGTACCCGTTCGCGAACCGGTACCCGTTCCTGCGCCTCAGGTCGTGCCGACCCCACAGGATTACGTGATTTACGTCACCCACGTCACGGAACTCTGTTACAAAAGTGGATGGTGTGGAACATCTACAGACGCGCAAGTCTCGTCGTCTCCCACACTTCGAGTACATGCTTGGGAGGTACCCTACTCCCTGACAAAGTGCAGATTGGACGAGTCAACAACATTATCTTCCTCCAGTCCTTGGTGCGTGTTCACGGCAAGCTCTTAGTCCCGGATTACACACCTTTGTCGCCGCTCCAAAGGAGACACCTCCCATCGACGAGGTCGAGATCTCCATGTCAACGTCCCAGGAAGAAGATGGTCAGCAGGCACAGATGCTTGCCCTTCTCAAAGCTCAAATGGAAGCTATGCAACAGACTTTCTCAACAAGTCTTGCTTCCATCAACAATTGCTTGGACCAGTTACAGATGCAAAGCTTAGAACCGACCAAAATCGGAGGTTTTGTAGTCCAAATTTTCTCACCCAGAGCATGGTTTCTCAGAGACAACTAGACACAAAGTACCTTCGTGCGAGCAAAAGTCTCAGCATGAATATTCTTGGGAATGCTGTAGTTCTAAGCAACCAACCTCTTATCAGAATCATCAGCAACAGAAGCAGCAATATGAAGCTTGTAACGGATCATCAGCAATATCAAGATGGGCTTACTTAGTGGCACATATATCTGACTGTAGTCGAGTACTCGGTTGTGAACGCCGCGACGCTGGAGAAGTTCCCCCTCGTGAGCCATGCCCTACATTTAAGTCTTTCTTGTCTGATGGTGGTAAAGTTGAAGATTTATTGATCCTTTCCTTGTGCAAGAGGATTATGCACAGGTCTAAGAGGAAACAGGATAAGCTGCCAGTCAGGCATAAGATGTCTAAGCGCACACATTCTGGGCACACACAAACTAGACATTTAAGTTCAAACAACTCCCTCTACCTCCCTCTTCTCAATTGGAAGCCTTAATACCCGCTGAAACAGCTGAAGATTCAAAAGATTCTGGCTCTTGTGTGACAACGGACAAGCATAGGACCCCTTCTTTGGCCGTGATTTAGGCAGAAAAAGTCTCCTCGTCATCGCCCTTGCAGAATAAAGTCTAAGTCTTCAAACTTGAAGACTCAAGTCCTTGCCTTCAGCGGTGCAAAGGATAAAGCAGATACAGACTCTTGCAGCACAACTTTAGTCGCTACAATTGAATCTTTGGACACAACTTGTTCTATTGACAAACCTTTACAGATGGATATACCTCCAAACACTACTTTGTCTCAGTCTACGACATCCCTTCAAGAGAAGTTTACTCTTCGAGATAAACCAATGGAATACCTTATAGATTTCTAGCCAGTGGTCATCACTCAACAGAAAACTCAAGTCAGTTTACCAATAATTTCACTAGAAGCAGATACAAATTCAATCTTTTATTGGACAAAGCTCGAAGTTACAAACGACTTTGACAAAGGCACTTATCAAGATGCAGATATGATCAGGTTTCAGTTTGGCAAAATAGTCATGGTCAATAACAATGCCATGACGTGGGACTTAACAGAAAGAGCTTTGGCTGCAGAAGCACAACAACAATACATTTCCTTCTCCCGGAGTTTCTACAACTACCCTGAGTTTTATTTAAAGAGGGAGGGAATGTCACGATTGTGACTATGTTAAAAACAATACATCTACTCCTAGTTGTAGATACGCGAAGTGCCATGCCAAGGAGGACCCCTGTGCTTGGATGGTCACGACCCTTCGCTCAATAGATGTGCCTCTTCACCAAAAGCCACACTCCTTCGACGATTGGTCACACCCCTTCGCTCTACGGGTGCGACTCTTCGCCCAATGGTTGCAACTCTTCGCCGAAAGGATGTGTCTTTACATCTAAAGTCACGTCTCTTCACCATGAGACGTGTCTTTTCATTTGTGTCTTTTCGTCTCTTATATAAGGAGCCTATTGTACTCAGTTTCAAGCAGTCATTCATTCAATCAACACAGAGTCTTCTGAGTCTTGTTTCTGAGTTCAGTTCAAGTTTCTTAAGTCCTAATCATGAGTTTAAGTACTTAATTAAGGATTAGTACCTAGAATCCTTACAACAACAGCCAACCTCGCTATCTTTGAGGCCTGTTTGGATAGGGAGTAATCCTTATCCGAATGACCTCTAGACAAGCGTGTATGGAGTGACTGTCCCACCCAAGCCGAAGCGGAGCGTGCAGCTCGTAGGGCTACATCCTCTATCCAAGAATCCTCATGTACAAATACATAGCAAGGAGGGCTCTGAGTGTGAGCAAACAGATGCACAACAATGTGCTTGCAACTCGCTGCATCTAGTGGCATCACATTGAACTTGGCAAGAGGCCAAAGTGTCTGTACCAGATTTGTCACCCCTAAGTCCCCTGTGTGGTGTGAGAACTCAGTAGCCTGAATCTGGAGCCAGTCGAGAATTGTGTGTAGGGTCCACTCTGTAGGATACTCGAGCTGCAAGAAAGAGGATGTGTACTTTAAAGCAAGCCTCCTCCAAGTCAGGAGAAGAGTCGCCCAGGAACTATGTGAAGCTGTAGTCGAAGAAGTCCCAGCGTCTGCGAATGTCAAAGCTAGTCAAACCTCTAGGGACTGCTGCAAAAGGAGAAGTCTGCACCAGAAAAGGCGGTCTCTGCCGAGCAACACGGCTCGTAGAGAAAGCACTACCAAGAGATCGTCTCGCGGCAGATGCGTGTCCAATCCCCTACGTCTGAGGAGGAGTAAAGGAGGGGTCGGCAGATGAGGCTGTGGGTCCCACTGGGGAGAGAGGAGAGGCGATAGGCGAGGGAGGTGGAGCGGCAGCGTCTCAGGGAAGAGGAGGTGGAAGCGGAGGATCTGAAGTGGACAGGGCTTCCTTAGGCGTGTCCTGCTGAAGGGGGTCAAAACGGTGCCCTCTTGGAACCTAGTGCTGCTGGGCTGCAGGAGGTCGCCACCGGGAGGAGCAGTGGGGCGAGCCCGCCCCTATCAACGGTGGCCAGGTACGTGCTGTCAACCGTCAGTTGTCTGATTGCTCGTCTCTGTCAAGGTACCAGCGTGTGCGTCCTGTGTATCTGGCTGCTGGGCATGCTCAGCCTTGGGAGGCTGCATATGCGCTGTGGGTCGAGATCTCCTACGAGGACAAGCCTTTGCTAAATGGCCCATCTGTCTGCAAATGAAACATTGATTCGGGAGACCCGAATACTCCACTCTATGTCTGATCCAATCCCCACTCACTCGAGGCAGCAGTACCACCTTCGAGAGGGAGTGCGTGTCTCAAACAAGAACCCGCACAGTAGGTATGCCTGCGGCCTTGGCCACAACTGAAGGTGTAGTGCGCGGAACCAATCCTGCGAAGAAGAGGGAGGTACTCTCGCCTTAAACCTGAGAAGCAGACCAAAATCGGCAAGTCGGCCTCCTCCTCAAGCACATCTGTAGTAGGGTCCAAAACCATGATCTGAAGTAAGCTCGAGCTGCTCAGATGCCGAGCGGGCTCATCGAAATCACCTTGGCCGTCATCTCTGGAGACTCGAACTCTATCTGGTAGTACCCTCTCCCGAGGATTTGGACATCGGCGATCTTGCCCACATCGGAGAGAAGGCGAGCCTGAAGTAGATCCCGAACCTCACCCAGACTAGGCCTAGTGCCAATGATCTTGCAGATAACCGAAGTGGCTTGCAAGCGTTCCACTTTGGCCATCAAGCTCGCTTGCTCTTGTGGCGAGAGAGCAAGTTGAAGGGTTGGCTCCACGGTGTTGGGCGAGGGGGCTTCTGTAGGTCCGTCCGAGGTGGAGCAGAAGCCGCCATTCTGTGTCTGCTGCTGAATCGAGAAGGGCGAAGGTGATGAGATACTCACAGTAGGCTGAAATACAGTCTACCTACTTGCTGAGAAAGTGACGTGAAGGAGGATAGGGATGGGAAAAAGGGAGGGGGGGCGGGTGATAGAGGGAGCACGAGGCTGAGATGGGGTGGGCGGGCACGAGGCTGGGGTGGGAGGGGGCGTGGCTGAGGCTGAGGGGCGCGGGGCTGAGGCGGGCAAGCTGTGCGCTGGGGGCAGCTGCGCGCAGAGCAGGCAGTGGCAGCAGCAGCGCGCATGCGAGGGCTGACGGGATGCAAGGAGGAGACGGGGGGCCGACTAGATGGAACTTTACACCTCCATGATGGCTTTTATCTAAATGTATGCTGCTTTTGGTGTGCAAATTATTTTTTTCATAGGAGTGGTGGAGCTACTATAATGTACAATCGATGAGATCTGATACATCATTATTAATTTCATGCGCTTTTGGACACACTCTCTCAGAGAGTGGGAGGGTTATGGAAAAAGCATTCAGAAAGGCTTGGATGATATGCTCCATCATTTCTCAGAGTAGAATGGCTAGATAGATAAAACTTCGAACCATCATTTCTCAGAGTAGAATGGCTAGATAGATAAAACTTCGAACCTTAATGATGGGTCTTTTCTGTACTCCTACATCTTTCCTGTGTTCTCAACATTTCAATGCCTCGACGCATCTTTGTTTACTATTGGTTATGCGTTTCTTAATGCAGGTAAAGTGCTCTTTTGTGGAGATTCATAACGAAGAGATAAAGGATCTGGTTCACCCAGAAACCCCTTCTAAGTCAATTTTTATACGGGAAGATGCAAATGGAGACTTAGTTCTTGCTGGAGTCCGTGAAGAAGTTGTGACTAGCTTTGAGGACATGATGAAGTAAACACACCTCATTTCTAAAAATTAGGCTTTCATAAAACAAGCTCATCTGAGTTACTCTTTTTACTAGTGAGATGTGCTTTTTGCTTATAAGGTTTCTGGAGATTGGTTCAACATATCGAACCACTGGTAGTACACTAATGAATCAACACTCAAGTAGATCTCATGCAATTTTCACAATCATTGTGGAGCAAAGATCTATTGAAGAAAGCAGTGATATTGATGTAATCACTGCAAAATTTCATTTGGTAGGTAGGTGTGTCTATACAGCTCATATTTTAAGCTACTTGTGCATATTACCACTATAGCCTCTTGATTCACAGCTTCTGCATGTAGGTAGATTTGGCTGGGTCAGAGCGAGCTAAAAGAACAGGTGCAGTTGGAGTACGTTTCAAAGAGTCCATCACTATAAATTCTGGTTTACTGGCTCTTGGAAACGTGATCAGGTCAGTTTTCTCTTGGCTCAGTTTTTTTTTGCTGGATGTCACGTTAAATCTAAACTCACCAGCCTTTGACAAATGGCTCGATGATGATTAATCCTTGATACAGAGAAGTTTTTTGGGGGCCCTCTCACTTGTTTGATTCCAAACAAGGCAAAACGATACAGAGCTCTGAGTATTACAACGTAAAATTCTGGGGGAACCAAGTTCACGATCAACAAGGTCTTGGGATGGAGTCCCACTCACCTATGCTCTTCTTTCTCCTAGGGGAAGACATGGATTAAGTTCCCATGGCTAGGGTGAGGGTGAAGGGAAGCTATGGTAGGAGAGAGAGGGTATTCATCTTCATAGTAGAGGAGGGTGAATGATGGTGTGTATGCGTGTGGTGATCTAAATACATCAGCCAGAAGAGAGACCTGGAATGCATTGAAAGATTTCACCTCAGGATACGTCATAAGTGGACAGCTCGACAGCTCTTAGATATGCCAAATGGCTTGATGATGATTAATCCTTGATACAGAGAAGTTTTCTGGGGGCCCTCTCACTTGTTTGATTCCAAACAAGGCAAAATGATACAGAGCTCTGAGTATTACAGCGTAAAATTCTGAGGGAATCAAGTTCATGATCAACAAGGTCTTGGGATGGAGTCCCACTCACCTATGCTCTTCTTTCTCCCAGGGGAAGACATGGATTAAGTTCCCATGGCTAGGGTGAGGGTGAAGGGAAGCTATGATAGGAGAGAGAGGGTATTCATCTTCATAGTAGAGGAGGGTGAATGATGGTGTGTATGCATGTGGTGATCTAAATACATCAGCCAGAAGAGAGACCTGGAATGCATTGAAAGATTTCACCTCAGGATCTCTTAGATATGTCATAAGTGGACAGCTCGACATCTCTTAGATACGCCATAAGTGGACAGCGCCCCCCCCCCCCCCCCCCCCCCCCCCCCCACCACCACCACCACTTTTCAACAAGAAATGTTTCTCCTTCATATTAACACACATATGCTTTTCTAAGATCATTACAAGTGGGAATCGGGATGGTTTAACTTGAACTTCGTGTTCCCGTGACTATATTTTCTTTATGAGAATTGCAATGATTCCGAGGACCTGGCCTTGCCTTTTTTCTTTTGTCAATCTAAAAAAGGAATTGCATTTCAGGAGGCTTGGAGGAACTAGGAGATCTGGCGGTGAGGCGATCCTTTTTAGATAAGAGCTGTACAATGTAGTGCAAGTGGGGCGAAGAATGTAGAAGCTAGATATGCATGGATTAGATAGCATACAGTCATAGCTCAGAACATACGCACAGCCATATGTTGTTTTTTCCCAATGTATTCTGGTTTTGTTGCACAGAAGGGTCTCCATACGTGCCACTATATGAGGATGTCATGAAATATCTTGGCATTGGGGATGTTTACAGGAGATCTTACTGCCCGCACAAGCAATCAACAACCGGCTTTTTATGCGGCAAATAGTCAGATGTCTAGATTGTGCTAGATATCGTTGGACTACTAAGATCAGCTAAAGATAGAAAGTAGTTGCAGATGGCACACATCTATTTGTATTGGGAAGTGCACACAGGCTGGTGATTCTTATGGGTTATCACATTGGTTAGAAATGGATGGTTTCACATGCTGGAATAGTAAGAAAAAAACACCTACAGTAGATTATAGATTGGAATGCTAGGCTTGATACCAGGTGCTCGGAAGTTTAAGATCTTAGGTAGACCTATTGGCCTAGCAGAAGATCATGCTTTCTTGAAATTCACAGTGATACAGGAGCATGCATGAGACACGCAGTCATGTTCCAGTGCAGTTCTGGCAGACTCACCAGAACGGTGAGTAAAGTTGTGGCGAGCAACATGTAGTTGGGCACAGTGTTGGTCCATCTAGGATAGCTTACATGGGAGTATGTATGGCGGCTGGACGATCACTAGCAATCTCTATTCATTGGACTATTGAACATAGTAGACCAGGTGGACCTTGCTCACTGAGCCCATTCGCCGGTCCTGATTACTATCGAGAGCACTTTGTCTGAAATGTTGGATGGACACTTAGGCGGAAGATGGACAAATGGTAGCCAGGCCATCAGCATGGCCGCTAGCCTACCTGGTATGCCGCCCATTTACTTATGGGATTATCAGTGCTATCATCAGTCTAGCAATGTCTTTGGTCTAGAGTCTTGTAACAGACCTCTCACTTTTTTTTGTAAATCTGCTTTGATTAATTTACAAGTGGGAAACCTCAAAGCGAGGAAAACCCACGAAAGGGATACAAAACAGGGAGCACTATGAGGCTCCGAAGGCTAGAAACAGTCAAAGTAAATCCTGTAGGTACCAAGAGTGATGTCTCCAGCATCATAGGCAAAATGCAGCACTTGACCAAGAGATAATTTGAAATAGGGAAAGGGGTCAACAAAAGTGCCCTGGAACATTAAGGAGTTCCTATGATGTTAGATGGCCAACATAGTCCAAAATCTGACCCAGGTGAAGAAGACCGCAAACTGAGATTGTGGTGATCGAAGCAACCCAAAAAGCCAAAATTGTCTGTGAAAAGAGCCGGAAGGAAAACGCAGTCGAAGAGCAGTTGACACTTGCCGAATGAAGGCTCTGGAGTGACGACAACACCACAGTAAGTGTGGCACGGTCTCCCCAGCTTCAAGGCATCTGGGGCAGCGGGAAGGCGCAATATGCTGAAAGCTGACAAGCATTCTAGCTAAGGTGAACATCAAGGTTCCGACTTTTAAAGGTCTTTCCACAGAGGATGCCAACGACCATGCTGGAAGATTTGTATCCCTTTGCAAGGGTCGTGGCCTAAATAGAGAAGACGCCTACTTAGTACTCTTCCATCCACCTTGGATGGCTTAGCAGATAAATGATACAATCAGTTTGAAGAGAACCACTTTACAACTTGGGCCACATTACGAAAACAGTTATGTGAAGCTTTCAGACTAGGGGATTCGCAAGAGAAGGTTCTTGATGAGTTGGCCAACCTGATGCTCCAGCCCAATGAGACTTTTGCGGAACTCATGACCAAAACAATGTCTTTGGTCGCCAAGATTTCCCAACAACCAGGTGAGTTTATGGTCAAGAAGTGGGTAGAGAAGGCTCTTCCTAAGACTTGTCAACAAAAGCTCAGAAAGAGTCTCCAACCTGAAGCGACTCTAGAGGAGTTTTTTGCTGTTGGTACTAGGATAGAGGCGGCAAGGAAGCTGTTCAATGACTCTCCTCAAGTAGAGAGTGCCTCTGTACTCTTGGAAAGTCCAGCTGACCCCTTGACTTTTTTACGTAGGGAACTAGAAGTTCTATAGTTACAACGAGCTCTTCAAGAGGAGAGATCCTTCTCTCTTCGACAAGAGTAGCCTCCTCATCAAGAGGCTTTGGACCAGATCAAGCGCAAGCTAGAAGATCTTCGGAGTCAGCAGGAGTCTAAGGCTATGGTCTGGCGTAGCTCATGCCGCTCTCCAAGGCACCCTCCACATGAATGCCCCCTTCTTCGGGGTTATCTCCACTTCTGTGAAAAGTCTGGATATGAGGACAATGATTGCTATTATCTCAAGAGATTGCGACAAATACAACAAAGTCTTGGTCCTACTCTTCAACAAGGGTTAGCACCTGCATCCAACATGGTTTCCCCCTATCGCCATCCAAACCACATGCCACCTTTGGTGACAGCCCCTCCTATGCAAGGTATGCAGATCACTTTTCCCTCTCAGAGCTTTTATCATGCGAATGCTCCCTCAGCCCCTCAAAGATTCTACGCCTCCAACTCCACCTCTATGCACTAGGAGCCAGGACCACCTTGTCCTTCAACTCGCCCATTGAATCGGCCCATTTCGTGCTACAGATGCGGGGAATATGGACATTACCAAAGCAAATGCCCCTTGCTAGAAAGGTCCCCTCCGTGCCGTCATTGCTTTGAAGCTAAGGATCACTACAACAAGGATTGTCCCAAACTTCGTGCATCCACGTCTTTGAGCACAAGTCAAAGCCAAAATGAAGTTACCTTTTCCAAGATCAATCTGATAGCAGTTAGCACCATCCCTCAATTGTCACCTTCTACCTATGTGGTTGCCCCTCAAGACATGTTGCAGTTGGTAGAGGAGCTTGCGGGTATCCTCACTCGGGCCCAGAGGGCAGCTCTCGGTCTTAACATTCCAGCAAGTTCAACTCCCCCACACATTATCCCACCAGTGACCCCGTAGTGCAACGTTCAGAGTGCTATATGATATCACATCCCGCTCCTCCCCTCACTGCTTATAGAAGCCCTCGTCTCACTGTGTCCGTCTTGGTGCGGCAATTCTTTGGAGTGATAGTGGATGGTGGATCTGGCATCAACCTATTGCCTGAGTTCACTATGTTGGCTACAGGTTTGTAGTCTACATGACCTGCTCCCTTCAGAGTGACACTGGCTGAGCAGCACATAGTGGACAAGGTGCCTCTGCAGGTACAAGACTTCACCGTAAGCTTGGATTTTTTTGTGGTTCGTCTTCCCTAGGTTGAGGGAGGATTTCCTTTGCTCATCGGTAGACCATGGCTACGACACACTAAAGCATTGCATGATTGGGGCAATGACGCAATGTGGATACATACTCCTGGCTCCCCAATGCAATCCATTTGCCTAGAAGGAGGCATGGATCCTGTAGTGCATCATAATTCTTGGACAATGGAAAGCAACCCTGAATTAGAACAGCCTACTCCACTTGATGGGTCAGACGAAGATCTGTTGGACTGGTTGGAAGCTACCAAGTATATGCCTTGTTATGGGGTCTCTATTCAATCTATGCGTGAGGATACATTCTCCCTAATGTTTCGATAGTGCCTGAACCCAATAAGCTGAGGTGAAGTTTGCGGTGTTGGTGAACTCTTGTAAAGGAGATTCATTTCCTCTCCAATGATCCTTGATAGACTCGCCAAGTCCAAAGGCATCCAGGCGAGTTGGCTGGTCGCCTCGAAGAAAACTGACAAAATTTGGAGGGTCTTCTTTGGTTTCTACTCTTTGTCAGCGTATCTCACTGTGCCAAGTTGCCTACTTCTTCCTCATATTCTGCAAATACCTACATTTCATCATTATTCTCCATAGAGCACCAGTCAGGTTGATTGCATTTTCCTGCTAGTTTCAGTATTCTCTTCTAATTTCAATGGTCTCTGCTAGTTTCAGTGTTTTCTCTAGTTTCAATGTTCTCTCTCACCGGGACGGTGAGTGGTCTTGTGGCGGGCAACCTGTAGCAAGGCTAGTGTCACTGGCATAGGGCATTCAGTTAGTTGCAGTTGGGCTTGAGTTCACACTAGACGGACTCTCACTTGGGCAGTGACACGTGGCAAGTGATACGGCTAGTGGACACCGTGGCCAGATCACCACCACCTCAGTTTGGAGATAGGCTCAACTGGATTGGGATATCTGCTAGCTGTTGGTGGCTCTTTAGGGGATACATATATGTGTGGTTGGTTCCAGTCGTTGGATACTCTATCATCATTATCTACTCTGTATGGTCGAGCGTCTTGAGTTCATGCAGAACACGTCTGCACTACCCCTGCACATTTGAGCCTCACACCCCCATTGTACCCGTGAGTTCTGGGCATGGAGCTGAGTGTGCTGCCATGCCAGAGTCTTTACTGGTTCGTTTGAGTTAGTCGAGTCCCATGCTGTTCAGGTTCTACTGTTGAGGCACTGTGCCACTCTGTTATTCATTGTTTTCAGTGTTTCATCCTGTTGGAGTGAGATTTCACGCACATTGCACTGAGCCTTGAGGAGCACGCACTATAGAGAGCACGACACATTATCTCCGCTTCAAAAAGATTGAGGTAAACAAAGGCTCCTTGGATTGCACACGTCTCTAGGCACAAAAGTACTTTCTCCAGGGTTCTACGTCAAGACATCACCTCTTGTTCATCTTTAGACCACCTGTTCAAGAGCCTGATTGAGTTCAAGATGATTGTATCCCATCTTGTAGTCGTTTGAGTAGAAATTATCCTCCTCTTGATGTACCAGAAGCTGATATATAAGAACCTCAGAGGTCTTATGCTTTCTAGGGAAAACAGGATACAATGCAGGAATTTTTATAGCTTGACAAGAAGAATGATAAATTTCTTCCTTTAACATGCAACCATACTATGAAGAGTTTATCATGAAATTCCCGCATTTTGTTGCAAACACCTTGTGTAACTAGTTGTGTCAAAATTCAGTCTTTTGGGCTGTAGATTGGACAGCATTCAAGTGTCCAGTCGAAGCATTTATATCAAAATAGCCATTTGGATAATTGTATGACCATAATCTACTTGTTATGTCTGTATCTTTGATCTTAACAGCATGCAATAATAAATTTGTATGTGGCATAACATTCTTCTTGAAGCCTCTCGTTCTTGCAAGGCTGGTCAATGAATGGTTAGGACACTGTGATATACTTGGATTCATGTTGTTTTCAAATCAATATGTTGTAGATTAATCATTCAATGATCCTTTTGTGCTCGTGAAATCTAAAGTGCACTAGGTGATGAACGCAAACGAGGACAGCATGTACCTTACAGGCAATCCAAACTCACAAGACTGCTTCAGGTTTGAATCAGTTTTATTGCTGGAAGAAATTTATTCTTTGTAAAATTCCAGATTTTTCTTACCCTTCATAAATATATTTTATTTTCAATTGATAAGAACTAGCTGCTGAAGGTAACATATTAATTACTACTGTTTCTAAAACGTTGCAGGATTCTCTGGGTGGGAATAGTAGAACTTGCATGATTGCATGCATCAGGTGCTACTTCTGACCAGAGATATTATCACTATCAATTTTTCTCTTAAGCTATGTTGAATTTTCTCTCTGTTTAAAATTCCATGAACATCTCTTGAGTCGTCTATTAGTCCCAACCAGATCATTAATTTTCTTTTTCTTTTTCTTATCTTATCTGAGGTGGAAGAAACACGTCTTATTGTGTTCTCTACAGTACCAGAGAACTAATTTTAGGAGCTCTTTCTTTATTGGTTTTTAAGCCTAGACTGATATCAATCTTGTGCTCTCTATAATGCTAGAGAACTAACCTTAGGAGCTCTGGTTGTACAGCCTAGACTGACACCAATCTCCTTACCTTCTGAATTTTCCATATAGCACACAATAAAGTTCTGGGTGACAGCATCTTAAAGAATCCATGCTAGAGGTTCAACAATATCAGCTCTCTTGTATTGTGTTTTTTTCAAATAATCTACTTCAAGAGATATTTTTGAGAATTTTATCTTCTGGGGGATTAAGTTAGAGCTAGATCTTACATGTTGTGTGGGCACATTATGAGATCAACCCGAAAGGGCGGTGGTAATGCGTGTGCTAGTTTCCACCCAACCGTGCTATCTTATAGCTTCCCCCTAGCGTACACACTGTCCGGCCGTGCCGGTGGCCTTGCCCCTAGGACCCATGTCCTTACATCACCCCCCCCTTTGAGAATCGTTTTCGTCCTCGAAAACGAACGTAGGAAAACGTTCTTAAGTGCGTAGACATTCTCCCATGTAGAACCTTCTTCAGGTCTATCTAGCCATTTTACCAATACCTGTCGTCTGACATGATGTCTGGTGCGAAGCTAATGAGAGTCCAAAATCTTTTCGGGCTCATGAGGAATGCTTGGCGGTGTGATAAGGTCAACCAACACACCTGTGTCAATGACATTATCATTGTGTCCTAGCTGTTTTCGTAAACGGCTAACATGAAAAACAGGATAAACTCGTGAGTGCTCTGGAAGAGCTAACTTATAGGCCACTTGACCTATACTTTTGAGAATGGTAAACGGTCCACAATAGTGTGGTGAAAGTTTAGCAACTTTTCCCGTCTTCAGACTGTCTGAATGCTCCGGAACTTTGAGGAAAACCTTGTCTTCTTCTTCGAAAGTAGCAAGACGTCGATGCTCATCTGCGTACTTCTTATATCGATCTTGAGCTTGCTTAACGTTCTGTCGAGCAACTCGAAGCATGTCAAAATGGTCTTGGAGAAAATCCTTCGCTTGTTGTATCTTCTCCTTGGCCAACCCCACCGTAACGGGTGATCTAGGTTGAAATCCATACAAAAGCATAAATGGACTAAACCCTGTAGTCACATGCTTCGAACTATTATAAGAAAATTCCAATATAGATAAGTAGTCTTCCCAATTGGTTTGCTTCTTGCTAACGTATGCTCGTAGCATATCCTCTAGCACTTGATTAACTCTTTTTGTTTGACCATCCGTTTCTGGATGATCAGTCGTACTTAGATTAAGTTTAGTTTCCAACTTTTGGAACACAGCTCTCCAGAAGTGATTATCGAACTTTCGATCTCTGTCACTAATGATACTGGCTGGAAGACCGTAGAGTTTATATATATGCTCTACAAATAGCCGTGCTAATTCCGGTGTCTTAACCGTAGTCTTAGTGGGAATGAATCGACCCATCTTTGTGAGACGGTCTACAATTACCCAAATGGCATCATGGCCACGATTTGTAGTAGGTAGTCCTACTACAAAATCCATAGAGATACTCTCCCACTTACCTTGTGGAATCTCTAAAGGATGTAAAAGGCCACCTACCTTGAGGCGCTCTGCCTTATTAACTTGTCACTGTTGGCAGTTTAGTACGTACTCTTGAACATCATGATGTAAGCCCGGCCAATAAAATTGCCGTCGAACTAAGGCATACGTCATACGGATACCTGGATGACCAGCACTTGGACTATCGTGACACTCAAATAAGATTTGGTGCTTAGTGTCTGAGTCCTTTGACACACATACTCTACCTTTGTGGAGTAAGTAGCCATCATCAATGGAAAAATTCTTTCATCGCTTAAGCTCTTCTTGAGTAGGGGTGGAGCTCTGTGTGTTGGAGTTTCTATATGCGCGTGCAGAGACATGTTGATCTGGCTATTCATAGACATGTGAGTGTGAGGGATTCCTTTTTAAAATTGCACTCCACACTTTAGCATATGATTGATCTTGTGCACACTTGCCACGTAATGACTCCAAAAATCCACTCTTTAGTTCCGTGAAAGCAAGTGAATTAATCTGAGGCATCCGACTTAGTGCATCCGCTACTACATTATATCGCCCCTTGCGATATCGTAGCTTACAATCATTATGCCCATCTAGCTTTACGGCCCTTCAAGTCTGTTTGATAGTAAACCATTTGATACTCTCATGGTCGAAAACTACTTCAAACTTGGCACCATATAAATAGTGTCGCCACTTTCGTAAAGCATGAATTATGGCATAGAGCTCTTTGTCATAGACATAATAATTCTGTTGATCTCTATCTAACTTTTTACTTTCAAAGGCTATAGGTCTTCCCTCCTGGAGAAGTACCGCACCAATGGCTTTATCACTAGCATCAATCTCTACTACAAACGGCTTAAGTGGGTCGATGATTGCTAGGATGGGAGTAGTGGCTATAGCTACCTTGAGCTGTTCGAAACTGCGTTTTTGGGCTTCTTCCCAAGAAAAGGTCTTACCTTTTTCTTTAAGTTGATATGTCATAGGAACAATGATTTTGGCATAGTCACGGATATATTGTCGATAAAATCCAGCCATGCCTAAAAATATTTGAAGCTCCTCAACTGTGTTGGAATGTGGCCATCGAAGAATGACAGCAACCTTGTTAGTGTCCATCTTGATGCCAGAATAAGAGATCACATGACCGAGGTAATGTATCTTTGTTTTAAAGAAATCGCACTTGCTTTGCTTAGCATACAGCGCATGAGCTCATAGGTGTTCAAACACTAATCGTAAGTGTTCTATGTGTTCATCTTCAGTCTTACTGTAAATGAGAATATCATCAAGGAAAACCACAAGAAATTTTGGAAGATAGGGACGTAAGACACTATCCATAAAATGTAGCTGGAGCATTGGTTAGACCAAAAGGCATAACCAAAAATTCAAAATGCCCGAACCGGTTCTAAAGGCAGTTTTGGAGATATCTTGCAGTAGGATACGTACCTGGTGGTATCCTAAACGAAGATCTATCTTTGTATAGTATCTTGCCCCGTGGAGTTGATCAAACAACTCATCCACTCGAGACAGAGGATACTTGTTCTTGATGGTTATCACATTTAATCCGCGATAATCTACGCACATGCGCATAGTACCATCTTTCTTTTTTACCAATAGAATTGGTGATGCCCAAGGCGAAGTGCTAGGTCTAATGAAACCACGAGCGACGTAGTCAGCCAACTGACTCTCAACCTCCGTGGCTTCTTTAGCACTCATACGATAAGGTGGTTTTCTCACCGATTTAGTGCCTAACAAGACATCTATGCCATGTTGCACATCACTATAGGGGGTAAACCCGATGGTAAATCACTTGAGGACACATCACTATACTCTGTGAGTAAGTGAGTCAGCTTTTGCCGTGCAAAAGGAGAAAGTAAACTAGAGTTATGCTGGGAAGGAGAATCTTGTAATTCCTGTAATGTTTGTTTTACAACAGTTGCACGTTGCTCTATAGAATTAAAATTGAGAGCACTTTGCTCGTTAGATTTGTTAACACTTTGTTTATCAATAGAATTCATTGCACTTTGCATACCATCACTAGAATTCATTGCACTTTGCATACCATTACTAGAATTCACCGCACTTTGCTGTTGAGAATTCACAAGACTTGGAGACAAGCAGTAACACAAAAAGACTTCATCTATTAAATTTGCTTTCTGCAAAATAGAAAGCTCGACTGTACATATAAGAGATGCAGATGGTATATTTTTCTCACCAAGCAAAAGTACATGTTTACCATTGGCCATAAAGGATAAGGAGTTGTGTTTATAACTAGTGTGCAATGTGTTTCCTAAACCATGCAGCCACTCCCGTCCTAAAACTACATGAGCATGGTTCATGTTCATAACTTGGAAGTCAAGGGTCATTGTATGATCTTGAACAATAAGCGCAATTCCTTGAACTACCATGTCCCATACTTCTTTATCATTCCTAGACATCTGCTCCACCACATACTTGTGAGAGCAGGGAGTCTGTGTAAGCTTCACTTTCTTAATTAGCTTATAGTTCAAGAAGTTATGAGTTGCACCATCATCCACTAAAATACGAACACACTGTCCGTTAATAGTGCCATGCATGCGAATCAAATCATGGGGGCCAAAGGTTGGCTGCCACAATGAAGTAGGCACACAACACTTGTGCTTTCTTCCATATGAAGAACCTCCACATCACAATATTTAGGAGATGAATCTAATGTGAGGCGTTGCACCGTGTGCATGGCCTTTTCTTTGCCTTGCAAAAGAGGACAATCTTTCTTGTTATGTTGGTCCGAAAGACATCTAAAACACAAATTGTGTTTTTTTGCACTCTCAAAATCAGCAGTGCTGAGAGACCCACACGGACTATCTCGTGATTGCTTAGGCTTCTTAGCCTCTTGTGGGCGTAGATTGTCTCTTATTCCTCTTGGAACGTGTGGGAGATTTACCTCGCCATTGTCTCTTATTCCTCTTGGAACGT
Organism: Adiantum capillus-veneris; assembly: GCF_014529385.1. Taxonomy (NCBI): domain Eukaryota; kingdom Viridiplantae; phylum Streptophyta; class Polypodiopsida; order Polypodiales; family Pteridaceae; genus Adiantum; species Adiantum capillus-veneris. The sequence goes on from NC_140936.1 coordinate 108,063,411, forward strand.
GTGGGAGATCTACCTCGCCATTGGCTCTTAGCCACATTGCTCTTAGCAAAAGTATTCTTAGAGTAGGGAACATTTCCGTTCCTCTCTTGGTCATCATCATATCTTTGTGCATGACTAATGGCTTCTTCCAAAGTTTTTGGATGTTGGGTCTTGACATGAGGACTATAGTCTTTGTCAAGACCCCTATTAAAATCCCGTATCTTTTGGAATTCATCTAGACCTTCTAGTTTTAATATGATTTCCCGATACTTTGAAAGGTACTATGTGAGAGAGAGGCCAGACATGCGGCATGCATCCCATGCTAACCAATTCTTATCTTCTTCATTGGAGTCCAAAAACTCTTTGGAGAAAGAAGCTTGAAACACAACCCAAGACGAAGGACGAGCATCTATTGGAAATGTCATCCACCACTTATAGACCTTGCCTTTAAGAGATAGACTTGTTTCCACAGCCATCTTTATATCCGGGGTGTGTCTCAATCTATGAATATCACTCCATTTGTGTAAGAACGTATTGACCGCATCCTTGTTGCGATCACGCTCTTCCCCGTGAAACTCAGTAATGGTGATATTCTTAATTAATGCATTGCTATCTTCTGCATCTTCTGTAGCACTTGTCTCTTGGACTCCATGAGTCGTGCGAGCTTAGTTCCCTTCAACCGTGCCACTTGTGGCTCCTTGAGTTGTCAGTGAATTCATAAATTTCACAAGTAACTGTGTAAGATTGGTAACATTTGCATTGAGTGCAGAGAGGTTTCTTTCAAGTACGCTTTGGCGATGTTCCAAAGTCTTAAAAGAAGCCATATCTACAAGCCCATGATCTCCTAGATCATCATCATCATGCATATTAGTGTCAACAGAACCCTGGTGCCCTGATTTTGGTCTACGTGCTCAAAATCAAATGTGTGTAGGTGGCATATCCTCACTGCCCATGGTAAACACACACTAATGCAAAGAGAAAAAAAAAAAAAAACGACAACTTGTACTTTGAGAAATTGAAGTCTTTGTGTTTTGTATGCTCCGCGATTTGCGTTGCATGCGAACCTCGCCTTGCGGAAATTTGAGCACTTCACTTGTCGTTCCTTGTAAGAACACCTTTGATGATTCATCACAAAAACTCATCGTTTTTGTGAAGGCTTTTCTTCACTTTGAAGCTACCTCTTTGAGGAAAAAAGAATTTTTCGAGAAAAACTTGCCTTCCTCCAAGAAGTGAAAAGGAAGGATAAAGCTACTTCCTTGAAGTTTGAAGCTTTCCCTTTCCTTCTAGTTTTCCTTTCAACACAAGTAGACTATCTTTCCTAGTTATACACAACAAGGGCCAATAGCTTGATGGTAAAGTGTTGCTCTCTTACCCTCATGGGGTGGGTTCAACCCTCCTTCATGCAAGGGTTAAGCCGGCCTTCCTACGTGTGCAGCCAACGGAAGCCTTCGGAGCCTCGGTGCCGTCAAGTTGCCGGTCAAATTTGCCTTGGTCGCTCGCCTTAGTCACCCGCTGTGGAGGGCGTAGATGGGGCGGCCGCGGTCGGCTGTTGCTGTCTATCCACGCACTACTCGCACGGAAAGATGTGCCTGTCTTTTTTTTGCTGCACATCGGAGATGTCGCTGTCTGCGGAACGTGGGAGAGAAGCAGGGCGTCGCACGCACATGCAAGCCGCTTTTAGCCTTCTCCCAAAAATAGCTCGGATACTAGTGAAAGGGCGGTGGTAATGCATGTGCTAGTCTCCACCCAACCGTGCTATCTTATAGCCTCCCCCTAGTGCACACACTATCCGGCCGTGCCGATGGCCTTGCCCATAGGACCCATGTCCTTGCACAACCTCTCATTTCTTTATGTAAGTGAACGCCGGGTTCTGATGAGACTATGAGAGGTAACCAGCAAGTATTGTCTTGCATTTTCCCTTTAGTCTTAATGGTATGAGTGTTTCTTTAATGGCATCCTTCACTTATAGAAAAATGATGAATGTCTTCTTTGTTTTAAGTAGGAAAAAAGTGCATGGAGGATGGCGTGATGAAGGATTTTCTGACTACCTTTGGGGGGTTTTGAAGATAGCTTTGTTATGTGATTTCCTAATGATTTTTTGGATGGGGGTTTTGAAACAATCAAGGCCTATCACCTTTTCTTGAACAGCCTTTAAGGTGCTGGCAAAGGTGATTAGTGCTATATTATGACCATGGCCATACATGAGACACTGTGAGAGTCTATTAAGAACTCTTATATTCTTGACCATTTCGTGATTGATGGAGCAGAGTGGATTCTACATGATGGTTCGTGTTTGTTTTTTGTGTCATCAAAATGGATTATCTGGATGAAAGGAAAAAATCTTTAAGAGCTTTAATTAACTATTTTGATATCATTCCATGCCAACTATGAGGTAAGAATGTAAGAATGAAACTAAAACAATGGTTTTTCCTCAGTTAATAAATTTGATTTGGGTTCCAACAGTATTGTTTGGAACCAAAGCAGGTGACCCAAAAAATTGCCGTTTCCTTGCTCTTGCCATACCTTACAGCAAGGAATAGTGGCTAGTGAGTGGGTATGGGTGGGGATCAGCATGGTTGATCATACCATGGCTATTAAATGCCATACATAATGCCGTTTGACCACATAAGTGGGGATCAGCATGGTTGATCATACCATGGCTATTAAATGCCATACATAATGCCGGTTGACCCCATAAGTGGGAGAAGAAAAAGAAAGTTGAGTTATATCGAGCAAAATGAACACTTGTTCATCTTTCCCTCTCTCTTGCCACCTCACCCTTAGTCTTTGCATGTCATGCAAGCCATAGGGCGCTCTCTCTCAGCTTTGGGGAATGTGGGGGACTGACGAAGAGTCACCTAAGCTCTTAGAGCATGTTTTGGCTCATACAAGAGCTCTTCACCACCTCTACCGCTAAGTTCTCACAGAATTAACCATTGCCGCATCTTTTTATTTCATGGTGAGTAAGGTTTCAATAAATATTATTATTGTATGCTTATCTATGGCCTAATCAAATTGGTCCTCATGGTCAGTCCTTCAGAATTTCAGTTACCTCATTGGTTGGAAAACTCAGATTTAAAGAGGAGGTGGGTTTTGACTCATCTTGAATGCAAGATCAATTATTGAAACTTGAAAGCTTTCTACGTAGCCACTGCATCTAAGTCTATGCATAGTCCATGCTCACCAAAGATGCATGGCGGCCAAATATTCTTGATATTAACTTCTACATGGTTTCTTGTAGCAGGGCTACAATGTCACTTGCACAAGACAAGCGGACGGACTCTGGCCTGAGTAGTGACACGTGGCAGTGATAAGGGTGGTGGTCTAGTGGACATCATGGCCAGATCACCACCACCACAATTTGGAGATAGACTTAGCTGGACTGGATATTCTGCTAGTGGCTCTTTAGGATTGCATATATGTGTAGTTGGTTCTACTTGTCGAGACATCATCTACTTTCTATGGTCTAGTGTCTTGAGTCTTGAGTCTTGTGTTCAGCACCGCACATTTGCACTCTCCCTGCACATTGGAGCCTTAACACCCCATTGCACCTATGAGTCTTGGGCTTGGAGCTGAGTGTGCTGCCAGCCAGAGTCTATATGAAGTTTGTCGAGTTCCATTGAGTTTTGAGTCTGTTGTTGTGGTTTGAGTTGTTGTTGCATTGCTGTGTGATGTTTTCTTGCTGTTAGAGTGAAGTTTCATGCATGTTGCATTGAGGAGCACCCATTCTAGAGAGCACGTCACACTTTCCCGGCTACAAGTGCTCTCATTTTTGGCACGCCCGGTGGGACCTCAACTGAAGTCTCACTCCAGTCCATTGAACATACATGTTGAGGAGCTAGCTGGTTCAGCTCCCCGCTTGGTCTAGCCTGCTTGTGTGGTTTAGCTTGGTCTAGACCAGCTTCGCCCTCGTCTAGCTTGGTCTAGTCCATCTTCGCCTCGTGGAGCTTGGTCTAGTCCCTCTCACCCCTATCTAGTAGGAGTGATCTAGCCAGTCTAGCCTTGTCCAGTCGAGTTTGGTCAAGTGGGTCTCGACTACCCAACAAGTTCAAGGGTCACCGTGCCCAAAGCTTGGGTGGGTTTGTTGCTACTGCATGACACATACAAGGCAGTCTAAAGATCGACAAAGCCCACTACAGAGCCCTCTGAATTACTACCACAGAAAATGTCAACCTTTCGTGCCGAGTAGAAGTCCGCCAGTCCCGCTACCTCTGCCCTCCCACGCATCTACCTCCACTCCCTCAACCAGTCCTTCACCTCTCAGGTCACGTTTCCCAGTACAATTCTTTCCCACTGTGTTACAAGAAGCTCTTGAGCAATATGCTCCTGAACATGCAGCCATGGAAGAGCTGACAAACGTTTTGGCTAAGGTGAACATGAAGCTTCGGATTTTCAAAGGACTCTCCACAAAGGATGCAAATGACCATAAAGGATACATACCTACAAAGGATGTAGACGACCACAAAGGATACATACCCACAAAGGACTTGGGCTTTCTAGGGTCCAAGGCTGGGACGGTATCCCAAAGATGACTATGTTTGAGATAGAGCTCCATTCCAACTTCCATACTTTGATAGTTTGTGCCATTGAGCTTATCGATGGTGTGGTGGGGATTCTAAGAGATAGCATAAGGAGAGGAGAAAGCAACAGAAATCATTACAAGGTTCTCGATTTCTTGGATGGACTGCTTAGCTTGATGGGTTGGAAGATGCTATAGGGAGCTCAAGAGTGAAGGCTAATGATGTCATAGTTGTTGTCCAAGCTATGCATGATAAAGGTGATGATCTTATTCAGCCTGTTTGGACAAGCAACGAATTTAAGGTTGCATATTGTCAAGTTTTCTACTTTGTACTAGTGTGGTTATGTTTTGCCTCTTCTAGGTGGGTATGTAGTAGATTCTCATTCTAGTCTTTAGCTTACATTAGGATTTAAGATTTTGTTCTTTTAAAGGTTTTTGTGGTGTTTAAATTCTAGGATTAAGTCTTTGTGATGTTTTGTCCTTGTTTATTCAAAGTTGAGTATTTGTTTCTAAGCTTCATACAAGTAAGTTTCAAAGATTTTCAAGTGCGTAATGGTTTGTTTTTATTTATAAAGTGATTTAGTGATTTCTTTATCTGTTTTCTTGTGTCTCTTGCTTTTATGTTTTGGTGAGTGTTTTAGCCTCTCTTATAATTCGTAAGTTTGGACTCTTCTGACCTTATGAAGGTATATACATGCCATAACCGAAGATTATAGTAAATACCATCACATGTCTATCTTCCAAAAGCTACACTCTCTAGCATTCTAAACGATGAAGTAAGAAAACTGAAGGTCTTGCAAGTTCTTTAAAAGAGGTCTTTTACAAGGTCAGCATGCAGTTATGTCAAGGCTGAAGTGCAATCTTCTTGAGACAAGAAACTATGCATCTCTTCACATGCAAGCAGTCCTATAAGACTTTCATAAATTGGTGCAGCTCTTATGCATGTGGTTTTATGATACAACTCTTGTGCACATGTTTATGATACAACCGACTCAAGTGGGTGTGATTTTAATATTACAAAATCAAATTGCAAAAAACTTACTCTGATAGTTTTCTACTAAGATGGCAATGTTTGTGACCTCAGCCTTGCTGATATTAACCAGGAGGAGACTCTGAATACACTCAAGTATGCTAATCGTGCTCGAAACATTCATAACAAACCTATTATTAATAGAGACTCGCGTGCTCTACAAATGAACCAGTTACGACTACAATTAAAGGCAATTTCTAACTCTTGGCAATTGCAAGAACTATCATAGGCCTGTATCTATCTCATTAATAAACATGTTTTCATCATAGTCCCTTCTAACTTTAAATATAGCCTCAGTGTTCACCTTGTGATTCTTGTGATAGTCATACATGTAAATATCTTTCCAAATATGACCTCTTTTCCAGTATTTATGACGTTTTCATGTGATAGCAGCAGGGTTATGTAATGTGATCTCATAAATGACCCTAGTAGAGAGATAGAGATTGATTCACCTGGCCTCTGCCACAAGATGTAATGTCACTTGGATCACTTTCTGCACCTGGTCTTATCCAATGACAACAGTATAAGGTTGTCTATGTGTCGCATGCTATGAGAAGGACTATAGGCCAGCTGAAAGTATTCTCACATAGTCTGGAGAAAGAGGCAGGGAGGGGAGTGAGCATACTAGGAGACACCCAAACATGCAGACTGAGCCATCAGGAGAGAGTCACAGGAGCATTGACATAGTTGATGCCCAATGTACTATAAGATGGGGGGTGACCTGTGTTTAATCAAGGAAATGATCCATCAATGGAATATCTAGATTAGAGGCTCAAACCTCTTAATCATGCAGTTGCATGGAGTCACAAGAGCATCGACATAGTTGATGCCCAATGTATTATAAGATCAGGGGAGCACCTCTTATTAATCAAATAAGAAAGCGATTCATCACAGTTCGAGAGACTCCGGGGCAGCTCCAACCTCATGCGGGAGCGAAAAGAGCCTTACTTGCGACTCTGGCGCCTAGGGCCTTTTTCCACCATGGTCCAGGGGGCTCCAAGATGGCACTACCGTCCACCTGTGTGGCTTTTTCCTCCTCCCATCTCTGGATTTAGCCCATTGTACATATTTTTCTTTTTCATTGGGAGAGTGTCCCCTTCTTGTTGATGTAGCCCTCTCTAGCAGAGGTGGTTGTAGCCCTATGGGTAGTTTTATTAAATAATGCAAGTGAGCTTGATGGCTGAGGTGGAACGCTTGCAAGACACCTCGGTTATCAGCAAGATCATTGGTACTCGACCCAACCGTGGCAAGGTTCGTGATTTGCTCAAGGTGATTTCGATGAGCCCGCTAGGTATCTGAGTAGCTCGAGTATACTTCAGACGATGGCATCATGGCTTCAACCCTGCTACAGATGTGCTTAAGGAGGAGGCCGACTTGCCTATCGCAGCCTGCTTCCCAGGCTTGAGGCGAGAGTACCTCCCTCTTCTCCCCAGGATTGGTTCCATGTTCGGGATAGTTCTGGAGTCTCTGCGCACTCCAGCTTCAGTTGTGGCCAAGGCCACAGGTCTACCTACTGTGCGGGTTCTTGTTCGAGACACACACTCCCTCTCGAAGGTGATACTGTTGCCTCGGGTGAGCAGGGGTTGGATCAGACAGAGTGTGGAGTATTCAAGTCTTCGAATCGTGCGTCATTTGCAGACAGATGTGCCACTTAGCAAAGGCCTCTCCTCGCAGGAGAACCCGACCAATAGCGCATGCGCAGCCTCTTGACACACAGGCTAGTACCTTGACAGAGGCCAGCGATCAGACAGTTGACAACTGGCAGTAGGTGCCTTGCCACCGTCGGATAGGGACAGGCTCGCCACACTGCTCTCTTTAGTGGCCGACCCCCTACAACTCAACAGCATTGGGTTCGGATAGGCAACCATTTTGACCCCCTTCAAGAGGACCCCCCTTGAGGAGGCTCTATACGTCTCAGCTCCGCCGCCTCCACGGCCTCCCTCTCTGCCACCCTCAGACGCCACCGTCGGCCTCTCCCGCCTCCCCATCTCCATCTTCACCCCCACCTCCCACTCCGCCTCTCCCCCCGGTGGGGCCCTTAGTCTCATCTCTCGACCCATCTCACACTACTCCTCAGATGCAGTGGCCTGGACACGCATCTGCAGCGAGGCGATCTCTGGGAGGTGCTTTCGCTCTGAGCCACATGGCTTGGGAGGGATAGCCCCATCTGAGGCCGCCTCTTCTGGTTCAGACTTCTCCTTTTGCAACATTCCTCAGGGTTTGACCAGCTTTGACATTCGCAGACGATTGGACTTCTTCGACTATAGCTTCACACGTTGTCTAGGTGATCCTTCTCTCGTCTAGGTGATCCTTCTCTCGACTTGGAGGAGGCTTTCTTTCAAGTCCACGTCCTCTTTGTAGTAGCTCCAGGCACTAAGGCTCTAGATATAACAGTAGGCTTTTCCTTTCCGCTGTGCGACAGTGATCCTACAGAGTGGACCCTGTATACAGTTCTTGGCTGGCTCCAGGTCCAGGCCACTAAGTTCTCACACCACACAGGGGACCTAGGGGTCACAAATCTTGTACAAACTCTTTGGCCTTAAGCCAAGTTCAGTATGACGCCGTCGGATGCAGGAGGTTGCAAGCACATTGTGGTGCATTTGTTTGGTGACACTTAGAGCCCCCCTTGCTATGCATTTGCACATGAGGATTCTTGGACAGAGGATGTAACCCTACGGGCTGCACGCTCGGCCTGGGCGTGGGTGGGACAGTCAATTCACACGCGCTTGTCTAGAGGTCGCTCGGATGCGGGTTACTCTCCATCCAACTGGCCTCAAAGATAGCGAGGTTGGCTGTTGTTGTAGCATCTGTTTTTTCTCACACTCCATGAGGATTGTCACATGGAATGTGTAGGTATTGGGAGGGCCCCATTTTCAGCGTCAAAGGGGTCGGTTGCACCAGAAGCTTCAGGGATGCCTTGTGGGTGGTGAGATTGATATTCTTATGCTACAGGAGCATCATCTGTGTGAGAGCCGCATTAGACGATGTGGTCAGATTTTGCATGGTCACTATGAGACGTTTTGGTCAGCTGCATTTGGACCTGGAGGTATCCAGGGAGGGGTATGTATGACTATTGCGGATTCTTGGCAGCAGGCCATTCTGGGGCAGAGGTATTATTGTGCCAGGCAGAGCTCAGTGGACTACTATGCATGCCTTATGGGGTCCCTGCACATATATGCGCCCAATGTTGCAAGTGCACGAGCAGAGTTTTGGTCTCATGTTGTTGAGTCTTTGCCGCATGCAGAGCAGTGGTGTGTTGGGGGGGACTTCAACATGTTGGAGAAATCCTCTGACAGGATTGGAGGCGGCCATCCTACGATGCACGGGGCTGAGTTGGCAGCTTGTAAGCGGCTATGTATGACTATGAGGGTTCCTGATGTTTGGCAGCACTCAAGTTTTATGAGACCACCAAACAACTTGTCTTTCTCTCGCTCTAACCGTAGGGTAGGAGGAGTGAATCTATCTAGGATAGATCACTTCTACACCAGTGACCACATTTGTGACATGGGGGGATTTGTTTGCATCCTGGCAGGGACTACTTTTTCACACCACGCGCCAGTGGTTCTCACGGCGATATATAGACAGAGGAGGAGGAGGGGGGGTGCGGCGGCTCTGCATCCTTGAGAGGATCTTGCTGGATCTAGAGATTAGAGAGCGAGCGGAGGCGCTTTGGATAGAGAGTTTGGACATGCATGACACCCCTGCTGATAGAGTGGCCTCTGGACACTGGCAGAGTTTAGTCCCTTCTTCCTTCACGAGTCTGCAGCTCGCTTGGTAGGGAGGAGGAGAAGTGTCTTCGACGAGGCATTGCTTCTCTATAGAGGATGCAGGAGCAACATCCAAACTGTCCATGGTTGGAGGAGCAATTGCAGCAAGCTAGGCAAGAGCTGACTAGCATTGAGGAGTGGCGCCATGAGTTTGCCTTCCATCGACAGGCATCTCAGTGGACCCAGATGCATGACAAAGTTACAGGGGAGTTCTTTGAGACAGTGGGGCCACACCATGCACACACTACTGTTCGTCAATTGAGGAGACTTGATGGGTCAGTTTCTTCAGAGCCTGAGGATATGCGTGCAGTTGCTACCACGATCTGTTATCAATTGAGCCACACTCAGAGCGCCAGGATGCATGCAGAGAGCACGTTTGGGCACAGATGCCTTGCCTTGTTACTGAGGAGATGCAACATAGATTTGAGCTTCCCCTCTAGCTAGAGGAGCTGCATGAGGCCCTCAGAGCACTCTCCCGTGGTAGCTGTCCAGGGGAGGATGGTTTGACTTCCAGCTTTTTCTTGGAGTCCTAGGACTTGCTTGGTTCAGATCTTTGCAGCGCATTCCAGTACATTTTTTACACTGGCGAGATGCCTGACAGCATGAGTGAGGGCTTGATCTACCTGATTCCCAAAGAGGGAAGCTCCTTGGATGAGATTCGACAGTGGCCACACATTACCATCCTCAACTCATCCTACAAAATTTTAGCAAAGGCTCTGAGTTTAAGGATTCAGCCACTACTAGAGAGAATTATACATGGGTCTCAGACAGGTTTTGTGAAGGAGTGTAGTATCCTTGACAACATCTTCACTTTTTGGGAGGCGTGTGCCCTCGCACGTCTCTCCGTGAACCTCAAAGAACAAGTATGGTACGGACTCCGAGGGCCCGAACTGCGATGAGGACCTCCAGTCCCTGAAGACCCCCATCCATTTCGAAGCTGTTGACTCTAGGGGGGTGAGCCACTCCAATGGTATAGCCTCTATAATGTCCTGGCACAGGCTCTGCTCCCCTCACATACCTCGTAGATGGATGCTCTGAGTCTCCTCGGGTAGACCTAAAAACTGTAGCCAGTCACTAAGAGTGCAGGTAGGACCCTCTGCCATGGGACCCCAAGAAACATGAGGCCTATAGCCAACCGGTGGCCTCTTTGCGTGCTGACATGGGGTTCCAACTTCCAAACAAGGGGCCGTGTCAAGCGCTCCTTTGTGTAAGTGGGCTGATTCTGCTCTAGGCCACTCCTCAACTACTCCCTAGATCCAAGCAAGCTCGAAGCAAAACGGTCCTCTAATTTCCTGCTCAACCCAACTCTGCGCATCTCTGTGAAAATCCACCTAATGGAAGGGCTCCAAGGGCCTCCTGTATGTGGCACCCGAGCGCGAAGTCGATGAAGCAACAACTCCTTCCAGGGCTCCCCCCTTGGAAGCTGTCCTCTGACCACAAACTTCCCAACAAGGGTCCTGCTCTGCTGTGCTGGGTTAATGATCCCTAGCCCTTCTTGAGAACATGGTAAGGTGATGACATGCCAGGCTACCTTGGCCCGGGCGAACTGAGTGTCGCGACTTGACTAAAAAAAGTTCTTGATCAGCCTCTCTAGCTGGCTGATGCAGGAGCTCGAGAAGATCCAGCAAGACATGATGTACCACATAGTGGCCAACAACACCTTGTTGGCCACTACAAAAGAGAGCCTTGTCGAACTTCAATGCAACAATTTCCTCCTAATGGACAGGAGAAGGGAAGCAGTCTGCTGCTTAGGAGACAAGTCAAGATCAACTTGACAACCCAAGTACCGAACTGCAGTCGCTCGGGGAATCCATCCAAAGCCCTCACCTGGCGACCAATCAGGCATAGGAGCAATGCCAATCCAAAAAGCCACTATCTTCTTTCAATTGATCAGTGCGCCTGATGCACAATAAAATATCTCTAGAACTTGCTCACAACTGAACAGGTTGGCCTCCCGGCCCTCCAAGTACATAGCTATGTCGTCGACAAACTCAACATCCAGTAGCTCATCGCCCCGAATAGGGAGCGCTAAGTCACGCAGACTGAGAAACCCATCCTACATAGAGTGCCCTCCAAGAAGTCCCAGTCAACTGTGTCGTAAGCCTTCTCAAAATCAAGAAGTATCACTAGATCCGCGCGCGAGGACAGACTCGTCCCAAAAAGTGAAGATGTTGTCAAGGATAGTGCGCTTCTTCACAAAACCTGTCTGGGTCCCATGTATAATGCTCTCTAGAAGTGGATGAATCCTCAAGCTCAGAGCTTTGGCTAGAATTTTGTATACTGAGTTGAGGATGGTGATGGGGTCGCCATTGTCGAATCTCGTCCAAGGAGCCTCCCTCCTTGGGTATGAAGTAGATCAAGCCCTCACTCATGCTGTCAGGCATCTCTCCTATGTGCAAGATGTACTGAAATGCGTTGCAAAGAGCCCTCCTTGGGAATTTTGTTATTAGAGGCCTGCTTCCAGGGGAGGAGCCTTGGAAGGAGTTGTTGCTTCAGCGGCTTAGAGCTAGAGTGCCTCATGCAGGAGGCCCTTGGTGCCCTTCCATCAGGTGGATCTCTATAGAGATGTGGAGTTGGTCTGAGCAGGAGATTGAAGGATCAATTGTCTGTTAGCCTGCTCTGCTCTTGGGAGTAGCTACGGAGTGGCGTGGAGCAGCACCAACCCACTTGCACGGAAGAGCGCTTGAGATGGCCCCTCGTTTGGAACCCCATGGTTTGCACACAGAGAGGCCACTTGGTTGGTAGTAGGCCTCATGTTTCTTGGGGCCCCATGGCAGAGGGCCCAACCCGCACTCTAGGCGACTGACTTCAGTTTTTAGGTTTGCCAGAGGAGGTACAGAGCATCCCGCTACAGGGCCTGAGAGGGGTGCAGAGCATGTGCCAAAACATTATTGAGGCTTTACCAGCTGAGTGGCTCACCCCTCTAGAGTCAGCAGCTCCCAGATGGATAGGGGCCTTCACGCGATTGGAGGTCCTTATTGCAGATCGGGCTTGCTCATAGTCGGTACCCCCCATGTTCTTGAAGATACAAGGCGAGGGTCCACTACACAGAGTCTCAGTAGAGGCTCCACAGGTTGCAAAGTGCTGTTTTCAGAGGATACGAGTAGTGGGCATCTGTGGGAGGACCTGTGTCGAAGATCCTAACCTAGCAGACCTTGAGACAGGCCACTAGCGGCTTTGGGATTGGGAGAGCTGCTATATGGCATGAGTGCAGTGGGATCCAGGAGAGTGGTTTTGGAGAGAGTCCTTCTCTTTGGCTGACCAACCTGGGATCCCTTTCTTTCAGTATATTCTTCTCTTCGGCCGACCACCCTGGGATCCCGCATGCGATCGGAGATGCCTTGAAGTCGGTGGGACAGGGCAAGCCTCGAAGATTCGGAAGCAACAGGCCCGCCAAATGCACGAGAGTGTTAGAGCACAGACGAGCTCCCAACACACCTCTCTAGGAGCTGTTGTCTCTAGAGGTATGAGCCACTCCGTTGGTAAAGCCTCTATAATGTCTTGGCACATGCTCTGTACCCCTCTCATGCCTCGTACGTGGATGCTCTATACCTCCTCTGGCAAACCTAAGAACTGAAGGCAGTCGCAAAGAGTGCGTGCTGGTCCCTCTGCCATGGGACCCCAATAAACATGAGGCCTACTATCAGCCAAGTGGCCTCTCTGAGTGCTAACCATGGGGTTTCAAACAAGGGACTATCTCAAGCGCTTCTCCATGCACGTGCATTGATGCTGCTCTAGGCCACTTCGTAGCTGCTCCCAAGCAGAAAGCAGGTTCGCAGCAAATCAATCCTCCAGCCTCCTGCTTAGACCAACTCTATGCATCTCTGTGAACATCCACTTGATGGAAGGGCTCCAAGGGTCTCTTGCATGAGGAACTCAAGCTCGAAGCTGCTGAAGCAAAACCTCCTTCCAGGACTCCTCCCCTAGAAGCAATCCTCTCACAACAAACTTCCCAAGAAGGACTTTGCTCTACTGTGGCGGGTCGATGATCTCCATCCCCCCCTGAGAACACGGTAGGATGATGACCTAGAAGGCTACTTTGGCCCGGGCTAACTGGGTGTCGCACCCTGACCAAAGAAAGGTCCTGATCAGACTCTTTAGCTCAGCAAGACATGATGTACCACATAGTAGCCAACAACACCTAGTTGGTCACTACAACTCTGCCTGCCAAAGAAAGTCGTGCCGAAGTCCAATGTAGCAACTTCCTCCGAATGGATAGGAGGAGGGGAGCAGTCTGCTGCTCAGGGGCAAGTCCAGACCAACCTGACAACCCAAGTAACGAACTACAGTCGCTAGGGGAATCCATCTAAAATCCTCACCTGGTGACCAATCTAGTATAGGAGCACAGACAACCCAGAAAGGTACTCTCTTTTTCCAATTGATTAGTACGCGTGATGGACAACAGAAAACCTCAAGAGCCTGCTCACACCTGTGCAGATTGGCATCCTGGCACTCCAAGTACAAGGTTGAACGGTCGGCAAACTTAGCGTCTAAAAGCTCATCTTCCCTAATAGGGCGCTCAAGACCACGCAAGCCAACCTGCTGAGAAGTTAAATTTTCTCATCGCCTCGAGGAAGGGGGCAAGAGGGCAACCCTGTCTGACCGAACACGTGAGCAAGAAGCGCTCTCCTCTTCCCCCTACCAAGAGCACATGACTGTGCGCACGGCTGTAGAGAGCTGACACACCTTTGATCCAAGCATCTATGAAACCCATTCTGCGTAGAGTGCCCTCCAAGAAGTTACTGTCAACTTTGTCGTAGGCCCTGTCAAAATCGAGAAGGAGTATCACCAAATCCTCTCCTCAGAGACGAGCGAGGGCAAACGCCTCCCATAAAGCGAAGGTGTTGTCAAGGATACTACCCTCCTTGACAAAACTTGTCTAGGTCCATGTATAATGCTCTCTAGTAGTGGCTGGATCCTCAAGCTCAGAGCCTTTGCTAGAATTTTGTAGGATGAGTTGAGGATGGTAATGGGTCGCCATTGTCGAATCTCATCCAAGGAGCCTCCCTCCTTGGGAATTAGGTAGATCAAGACTCATGCTGTCAGGCATCTCTCCAGTGTGCAAAACGTGCTGGAATCTGCTGCAAAGATATGAACCAAGCAAGCCCTAGTACTCGAAGAAGAAGCTAGGAGTCATCCTCCCATGGACAACTACCTCGGCGAAGTGTTGTGAGGGCCTCATGGAGCTCCTCTAGCTGGAGGGAGAGCTCAAGGCTGTGTCACATCTCCTTAGTAACAAGGCAAGGCATCTGTGCCCAAACCTGCTCTATTCTGACTGAGGCTGAGCTGACAACAGATCACGGTAGAATTCAATAGCAACTGTACGCATATCCTCAGGCTTTGAAGCAACTGATCCGTCGGGTATTCTCAACTGACTAACATTGGTGTGCGCATGGTGTGGCCCCACTGTCTCAAAAAACTCCCTAGTAACTCTGTCACCCATCAGGGTCCACTGAGATGCCTGCCGATGGAAGGCAAAATAATGACGCCGCTCCTCGGTGCTACCCAACTCCTACCTAGCTTGCTACATCTGCTCCTCCAACCAGGGACTGTTTGGATGCTTCTCCTGCATCCTCTGCAAGGAAACAATGCGCCGTTGAAGACGCTTCTCCTCCTCCCTGGCTGTAGCCAAACGAGCTGTAGACTCTTGAAAGAAGAAGCGACTAAGCTCGGCTAGTCTAGAGGCCACTCTACCAGCAGGTGTGTCCTGCATGTCAAGGCTCTCTGTCCAAAGTGCCTCCACTCACTCTCCAAGCTCTGGATCTAGCAAGATCCTCTCCAGGATGCGTAGCATCGCACCCCCCCTCCTCTGTCTGTTTGTCACAGGTGCGTGGTTGGAAAAGGTGTTCCCTGCCAGGATGCAAACAGACCCCCCCAAGTCATAGATGTGGTGGCTAGCATAGAAGCGGTCTATTTGAGATAGATTTACTCCTACCCTGCGGTCAAAGCTAGAGAAAGACAAGCTGTCTACGGGCCTCACAAAGCCTGAATACTGCCAATCATCAAAAACCCTCATAGTCATACATAGCCGCTCCCAAGCTGCTAACTCTGTCCCATGCACAATATTATGGCCACCTCCAATCCTCTCAAAGGAGTCCTCCAACATGTTGAAGTCCCCCCCAACACACCACTGCTCTACATGCAGCAAAGACTCAACAACATGAGACCAAAACTCTGCTCGTGCACTTGCCACATTGGACGCATATATATTCAGGAAGCCCATGAGGTAACCCTGAACCTGCATAGTAATCTACTGAGCTCTGCCTTGCACAATAATACCTCAACCCACAATGGCCTGCTGCCATGAATCCGCAATAGTCATACATACCCCTCCCTAGATTTCTCCAGATCCAAATGCAGCTGATTAAAATGTCTCATAGCGACCACGCAAAATCTTACCACATCGTCTAATGCGGCTCTCACAAAGATGATGCTCTTGTAGCATAAGAATATCAATCTCACCACCCACAAGGCATCGCTGAAGCTCCTCACAGCCTTGCCTCACGTAATTGACCCCTATGAGACTGAAATTGAGGTCCTCCTAATCCCTGCAGATTCCATGAGATGATCCTCATGGAATCAGTGAGAAAAAACAGATGCTGCAGCAGCAGCCAACTTGTCTATCTTTGAGGCTGGTTTGGATGGGGAGTAATCCGTATCTGAGCGACCTCTAGACAAACGCGCTTCAAGAAATTGTTCCACCCAGACCTAGGCTGAGCGTGCAGCCCGTAGGGCTACATCCTCTATCCAAGAATCCTCATGTACACAAAGCAAGGGGGGCTCTGAGTGTCAGCAAACAAGTGCACCACAATGTGCCTGCAACCTGCTACATCCGGCAGTGTCACACTGAACTTGGCTAGAGGCCAAAGTGTCTGTACCAGATCTGTGTGGTGTGAGAACTCAATAGCTTGGATTTGGAGCTAGTCAAGAACTGTGTAGGGTCCATTCTGTATGATCCCTGCCGCACAGTGGAAAGGAGCAACCTACCGCACTATCCAGAGCCTCAGTGACTCGGGCTGCTAGAAAGAGAATATGGACTTGAAAGCAGGCATCCTCCAAGTCGGGAGAAGAGTCACCAAGGAAGCGTGTGAAGCTGTAGTTGAAGAATTCCCATCGTCTGCGAATGTCAAAGCCGGTCAGACCCCAAGGGACTGCTGCAAAAGGAGATGTCTGAACCGGAAGTGGCATCCTTAGGTAGGGCTATCCCTCCTGATTCATGCGACTCATAGCAAAAGCACTACCAAGAGACTGAGGAGGAGTGTGGGATGGGTCGGGTGATGAGGCTGAGGAACCCAATGCTGCTGAGCTGCTGCAGGAGGTCGGCCACCGGGGGGGCGGTGTGGCAAGCCCGTCCCTTTCGACGGCGGCCAGGCACTTGTTTCCAACTGTCAATTGTCTGATCGCTGGCCTCTATCGAGGTACCAGCCTGTCTATCCTTGGTACCTGCCTGCTGGGCATGCTCAACTTTGGGAGGCTACACATGCACTGTGGGTTGAGATCTCTTGCGAGGACAGGCCTTTGCTAAGTGGCCCATCTGCCTGCAAATGAAGCACTGGTTCGGGAGTCCCCGAATACTCCACCCTTTGGCGTAACCAACCCCTACTCACCCTAAGAAGAAGGATCACCTTCGGGAGAGTATGGTGTCATGAACGAGAACGCGAAGTGAGGGCACACCGATAGCCTTGGCTGCAACAAAAGTTGCCGTGCGCGGAGTCTCCAAGACTATCCCGATCTTGGAACCAATCCTAGAAAGAAGCGGTAGGTACTCCCTCCACAGGCCATGGAAGCATACTGAAATAGGCAAGTCTGCCTCCTCGACAAGAACATCCGATACTGGATCGAAGCCATGGCGCCAATGTCAAAAATGAGCTCTGACCGCTCGAATGACAAATGGGCTCATCGAGATGACTGTGCGCTCCTTGCCGCACTGTCGAAGCAAGGGACTTGCCAATACACCGTGTGCGAGCCACAAACGGCTCCAAGCACACAACAAGCCTAAACTAGCAAGCTCAAGAAAACAAAGGGTGTGTCACTCACCGCTCTACGCTCGCCTTCGTGGTGGATTCCTCGCCGCGATGAAGAAGAAGCTGCAGTCGTTCCGCGCTCAACCGCTTCGCCGCCGTCGTGCCTTCGTAATGCTCGATCGCACACACACTCTCCCTCTCTCTCTCTCTCACACACACACAAGGAGGTGAAGAAGAAGAAGATGGAGATGGAGCAAGAGCACTCTTCAATTGCACAAATGAGAGAATGAGTAAAAATTAGGTTTAGTTGGCTTTTATAGGAGCTCACCCCATTCACACTTGGGCGCCCATGCTTAACCAACTAACCCTAACATGTCCAAGTTAAAGTGCGCCTCTCATCGACGATCACTCTACCTTTCCCTATTGGTCCGACAAGCCCGGTACCTGACTCTACCAAATACATAATACGCGTCCATCGTAGGTGATGGGGTGTCCGTGAGCCGTGAGGGTTAACATGCCCCCCTTCCTGATGTAGATTCCGTCCTCGGAAGCTATTGAGTTGAAGCTGGGTCGTCGAGGTGGAAGAGCATTTGAGATGAATGTCCTTAGCCTTCTTCAGTCACTGCAAAATCAAGCAACATTGGCACAGTAATTGCATTCTCTTAAAAAGCATATGCAGTTTTAGGTAGACACATTGATTGGAAAAAGAATTTCAAACAATTTGTCAGCAATGAACATTAAATTGCAATGTAATCAAATGCATAAACAGATGTAAAGGTAAAAAATTAAACAAGTCTGGGGTCGCTAATTTGACGGTCGAAAAGCACTAGAGATCGAATATTAATACCATGGGTAAGCTTCTTAATTTTCTGTGGTCAATTAAGTTGTTTAATCGCGAGAGCCAAGTATTCATGTTCGAGGGCTGACTAGAGGCTATATCTAGAAGACTTTGTAGTTAAGCTACCATAAAAGGAATTTCTCATGAAATCATCGCCTGACTGATTACTTTTTCTTTGACCCCCCAAAGTCTTTTCACATTGATTCAATTATGAAGTGGGTGCTTATTTTGTATGCCTTGGGTTTTTTGCTTCTCAAGGAAAAGCGCCCACACTGGGAACCTCTAGGGCTCAAGTACCATAGGCAATACATGTGAGTGAAGTACCAAACCAAGCTGAGATTTCTCTTCCAGCTTAAAATTTTACATTGTGGCACTTTGATTTTTTGTTTGTTCATTTTCAGCATTTAAATTTTGTAACTTTGGGGGGTCATATAACACTGTTACCCTCCCCAAGCTCATCACATTAGTAAACTCCCTTTATAATACTTAAGCTAAAGGTCAATAGGGTCAAGCCCACTAGAAAGCCCTAGTACATTTCATACAATGCTGCCTAAATCGGATTAAGAACCTAAGTAACCATTTCTTATTAGGAAGGCATTCCCCATGGTATTAAGAGAAGATTTCTAATACCTAGCTTGGTCAAACTAGCTTAGTCGGACTGCTTGATTTTTAAACCTATACAAGTGATTATGACAAAACATTACATTGAATTAAATGTTTGATACTAAGCAAATGCGGTGAATATTATGATACCAATCACAATCAAGGCAGACAAACATGGATGCAAAAAGATAAGGGCAATGCTAATGGATAAGAAACACCTGTTTGTGTTGATGGTCGCGCTTGATTTGAAGAGTGAGTCGAGATAAAGATTCCATGAAGGTCCAAATCCTATCAATAGCAACACGCTCCTGTACACACTATGAAACACAAACAATACCTCTAGGAGGCACATTAGTAGGAAAAGAGAACTTCGCTAATCACGCAACTCTAAAACAGTAACACTCCTATCGTACTAATCTTACCTACCCTCCATCACTCAAGTGATGAGGATCAAAGGTGTTTTATGGCATAGGTTTCTGTTTCACTATACCAGATGTGACATGTGTAGGTCTGAGTCAATGTTTTGACTTTAATGTGCATACTCGTTTGCTAATTGCTCTTGCTCTTTTTTTTTTTTTTGTGAGTATAAAGCTTTATATGTACATTCCCTAAGATTGGAGATATAGAGGTCAGGGAAAAAGGTTGAGAGGGAAGCAAATGAATGATGACTGTCAGCAAACACTCCCCCCTTCGTTGGGTAGATCATACCGTTTGAAATGAGCTTGTCACCCTTTGAAACCAATTATTCCAGTTGGTAGTAGGTGAGGATTTTTGTCAGTAGTTTTCTATTACCCTAGGTGCCTTGTCAAGCTGCAAGGGTGGTAAGGTACTCTCCCAGGATCGAACTTGAAGTGGTTCATTAGGTGATTCTTGAACACTGGGAGGTGTGGATTCTTTTGTAGCTTCATGGAGGTCCACTACTATAGATGGAGGCTGTGTAGAAGCTTTTACCTCTATGGATGTATTACATGAGGAGCTAGAATCTTCATGGGACTCCCCCCTTCCTGAGCTAGGTGGAACAAATCGTTCTTTCTTTGGTACCCAAACTAGCTCGGGAGCGGGTGTGTAGCATTCTGTGATTTTTTCCTTTCCACGATCATTGATTCGTTTTGGAGCTACGTGATTGGGCTCACTTGGGTCAAGTGATAGGTAAGAGCACAATCTACGTTTTGGCACCCAGATTTGATCATTTCCTTGATAGTAGCCTTGGGCTTCCAATAGTCGTTTAGGGATCCATCGCAACATTTTCTTACTTTTCTTGGAGCGAGTGGTACGTTTCTTACAAGGCTTCTGTTTTTTAGCACTAGCTATGGTCACTAAAGAAGCTTTAGGGACCCACTTGTATGTTTTCTTCGTTACATTAGGATGAGTCTTGTCAGAAGCGATATGCATTGCTTGTAGCATATTTAAGGGTATAGGCATTTCATCCCCCTCAGGTGTTACCCAGGTCGTCCCCCTATTTCCCCAAGTGTCTATGGTTGATGCTAGGTGGACCCAATCCACATTGTCTGATTCCGTCATACCCGGTAACACATCCATATAAGGAGAATCTTGGCCAATGTCTGTATCCTTCTTACAAGTGTAACAATATTGTAGTGGAGCCGAGTGAACTGTGGTGTCAGAGCGATGATCAATAATGGTTTTACTCCCTAAGGGGTGTACCTTACCAGTCACCAAATCCACTCTAAGGACAGAGTCTTGGAATTGCAAATAGACATGATTTTTAGACCAATCGTGAACCATTTGTGCTTCCCTCATGAATGGTCGTCCTAAAATCATTTCATATGACATAAGGTGTTTAGAGAAATCCATTACAATGAACGTATGTCGTACCTTGTGTCCTAGAACTTTGATCTTAAGATCCTTGAGCATCTCCATAGGTTTGGCTATGGTACCATTTGCCATCTTTACCACAATGTTAGTAACACTGAGGCGGGGTTTTCCCATGGATTCCCAACAATCTTTTGTAACGATGCTAACTCCCGCACCACCATCAAGAATTCCCTTTATAGTTAATCCCTTGGTAGTGATGGGTAGGGTCGCATTAGACTCGTTGCCTTCAAAATACTGCCCTAATTCGTTAATGGGTACCTCGATCACAGACTCGTGTCCATCTAAGTCAAGTGATTGCACATGATTTTCCTCATCAATCATAATCGAGTCAGGCCTATTTGGTTGTGCAAACTGCGGTAATCCCGTTTGTAGCTCTCCGTTAAGGAATGCTCGAAGTGCAAGGAATAACTCAGGATCTCCATACAGCTTTGCTATGATCGTGGTTCGGACCTCAGAAGACATGAAGTCCACTAGTTTGGCAACATTCATTGGCGTTTTGCAAGGTGTAGGTCCTTGACTAGGAACTGGTGAGGATGGAATCTCATATTCCTCAATGGGATCAGGTATTCCTTCGTTAAACATCCTTTCCAACAAGAAGGGTGTATGCTCACTTTCTGATGTCCCGTCCTCACTCCCTTCTTGGATGATACTAGATATGGCTAACGGTCTATGGTTCATGTGGGGTGGATGAACTTGCGTGGGAAACACTGTGTCATGAATTTTGACATGCATGGGTTCTGGTTCTAGTTTCCTTTGAGTATCCTCCACTAAACCTTTTAGATGTTTCACCTGCTTAATCTCGTCTACTGGGTTTGGGTACGTCCCAATCTTCTTTTTACGATTCTTCCCTTTTTGCCCCTACGGTTTATCTTGGGGGTCTTGGATTGGATTTGGAAACACTTGTGGTGTTTTCAGAGGCTCCTTATGGTTTTCTCTTGTTCGGTTTTCATTTGGTTCTATGTTACGGTTTTCTTTGTCGGTCTTTCCCTTTGTGGTATTGGTTCTAGTCTCCATTGTCTCGACTGAATCTGAATCATCCTCGAGGTCATTCATATACACGGGGTCATCTCCTGTTCTTATGTTTGTTTTGGAACTTGGCTTTGAATTTTCCGTATTCTGCGACTTCTTCCTTCGTGTCTTCTTTTTCTTTGCTTGGATAACTGACGCGGTATCTCTCTCTTCAAGGATATGGCCTGGCCCTTGAAGCATGGACCGTGTAATCGCATAAGCGGGTGCGACGGGTGGTATTGGCGATGTCACACTAGCAATTTCGACCAAATTCAGGGGTGTGATTTTAGGCGCATTTGGGTTATAGGGGCATTGGGCAATCAAGTGATCTATGCCACAACGATTACATGTGAGTATTGGCATTGCAGACGTGCTCCCTTGATTCATTTGCATCTGTGCAGCATTCTTTTGCAGCCTAATAGGGCACTCCGCTACTCGATGTGGTCCACCACACTCGTAGCATTGAAGAGGTGGCCTCCTAGCCTGGGTGTTGATATTTTGACCTCTGGATGCGAGAGCAGCAGCTTGATAAACCGGCTTGACTTGTCCCCAACAATCTTCCATGTAGTATATAGGACATTCTTCCAATGTATCAAGTCCGTAGGCAATACTAGTGTCTATTTCCTCCTCACAGCCATCTGCATAAGCATTTGATGACTCGCAACCCACTTGGTTCATAGGGGCGACTCTTGGATGCGGGGGCTGCGGTCCTAGCACAGGAGGTGGTAGCGGTGTAGCTTGTACAACATTTTGAGATCTAGGGACCATGTGTTGCGGTAGTTGCTCAACAGGTGGAGCAGGCATCAATACAGGAGCTCGAGGCGCATCCGTCCAGGCTACAGGTGGTCTATTTTCCATCATACGTTTGATCATTAAACAATCCTTAGCTTGGTGACCATACCTACCACATGCATTGCAAGTTCCATTAAATTTTACTCTAAACGTAGGGCACTCACTAGTGCTATGTGGACCTAAGCAAATGGAACACCATTGTTGCTCCGTACATGTGACTATTTTGAGGGGGTCGATTATCCTTAAGAGACTCTTGGATTGCCTTGGTGAGGTCTGTCAAGAATGTCTCAAATACCTTTGGCTCATTGGCAATGGGCTTTGCAGTCATGGGTTCATACTCAATGGCTTGTGAGCTAGTGGATCTCGTGTGAGTAGACACCCTCATGCCTGCTATCATCAAGTTGTCCTCTAATTGGATTGCATTGGCAGTGACATCTTCCCAGGTTGTGATACCTCTAATCACTAGTCCATTATAGATTCCTTCATTCCTCAACCCTCGAATGAATCGATCAAGCAGTTGGTTATTGTTGAAGCGCTCATTTACAGGGCAACGAGAGTTTAAGTGCTTTAGACGACTAATGAAGTCCCTTACTGACTCTCCTTCCTTACGTTCGGCCTTCTGTAGCTGAGATGCTACACCCCAAAGCACACCTTCTCGTATGTACTCCTTTAGAAACAACCTTCGAAGGGTAGGGTAGATTGTTTTCTCGTCGACCCTTAGGGTCCTATACCAATCTCCAGCCTTCCCACTTAATGTCAAGCTTAAGGCATTGCACTTATGTAGTTCGTTGCGTTCCCCTAAGGAATCACATACTTGTTCAAACACTTCAATGTGTTTTCTAGCATCTTCGTCCCCATTGAATTTTTGCTTGAGTTTGGCAATTTGTACTGCCTTACTTCTAGGCTCTCTATCAGATGCGTGACGCATATTTTCCGCGATAGATCGACCTATGGTTTGAGCAAACGCTGCCAAGTCACCTATGTGAGGAGGTAGGGCCGGTGGAGGTACTCTTGGAATCATATGTGGGAGAGGGACGGGTGCCGGTCTTGGCATATGTGTAGATGATGCAGGATATGGAACATAACCGGGCATAGGTCCACTCGGATAAGAGCTAGGGAGCGGCACTCGAGGAGCATAAGCAAGTGGTACAATTGGAGGTGTGGGGGCCATGTGTGCATAAGGGGCTAGAGGCACATATGGTCGAGGCCCCATATTAGGTACTACGACACTAGGTAGTGGCACTGCGCTAACCGTAGATATCATCGGTACATTCTCTGTCAGGCTTATCCCTGGAGTGAGCACTGGGTTTTCCTTAATAGAGGGTTGAGCCAAGTTAGGGAAGCTAAAGTTTTCGCTCGGAGGCTCAGATTGCATAGAGACCCCAGGTGAAATGACGTAAGATGGGTCCATGGGGCTCATTAGAGGAGTCTCCATTTGTGATAGAGTAGGCTGTTGAGCCTTACTCGTATCCAGAAATCTCATGGGGCCAGTTGAGAGTATATTTACCCCTCGGTTTTGCCTTTCTAATTGAATAATGCCATGGATAACATTACAGATCATTTTCTGTTGATCTTCGATGCTCGTTGCACTAGAGGTGGATTGTACAATCTCTATCCATCCTACATGGTAGGCGTGGCCAGAGTGTAGATCCGTCAACACCTCAGTGTGGAGGTCGTATGTCGAATGATCATTAATGAACAATCCTTCTAGAGTCGAGGTGTTAATGGTTTCTTGTGAGGTAGAAGCAATGTTGCTCCCCGTGGTTTTACTTGCCACCAACGGTACTCTAGAGGGAACTTCTGAAGGAGGCAGCTCAACAGGGCCTTCTTGGTAAGAAGTTGGTAGGATATCCACATGGACACTCTTTGGGGGTGTGGGGTCCACGTGCGATGTGAAAGGAGAGTCCACTTCCCCACCCCCTTCGTGTGCTTCATTTGCATCAGGTTCTGAGCGAGTAGCTCTACCTAATGTTTCCATGAAACGGCTAAACATACTAGTACTAGGCTGTGGAGCTTCGGGAGGTGCATGGCCTTCTCTCTCAGTGTTTTGGGTAGGGTATGCTTCCATGATTTCTGAGTCGGAGGAGGAATCACTAGCGGCTATTTTAGGGTCTTGGGTGGTGCTACCTTGTGTCCCCGCTGAGGGTCTAGAGCTTATCGTGGATGGGTAATGGGTGTCCGTATGAACAGAGGCACTACCAATGTGCTCGTGTTCTAGCACCCGCCCAGAGCGTAAGTGCATGTGCTTTTGATACCCTAAGGTGTCAAAAAGCTGCTCTAGGAGGCCTTGTGACTAGTTTTTAGCGTGTTTTTTGTTTGTTTTTTTGCTAGATTTTTTAGAGCGTGTCGTGGAATGGGCCGTGTGATAGCTCGAAACGAGCGTATCGGTCAGAGGGTCGTGCCGTGCTTTACAGCCCTCCGTTTGGTCACTCTATGTCCTCGGAATCCCTAAAACTGTCAATTTCCAGTAGGGAACTAGGCCCAAACTAGAAAGTCTAAGGGTGCAAGTGGGAAGAAAAAGGAGGAGAGTGGAGGACTTGTCCCACATGCTCTCATTCTCTCTTGAGGGAGTAGGGTATATATATAAGAGTGAGTCTAGTATATATCATAAGATTGAGGACTGAGGCCTGGGCCTGGACCTGGGCCTGGGCCTGGGCCTGGGCTTGGGCTTGGGCTTGGGCTTGGGAGAATGATCCCGATCCCGATCTATCTTTTATACAAACCAACCCGTCCGTTTTAAGAGTCACGTTTTTTATTTTCGGAAAATTTCGCCGCCCGCTCACTCGCGTTGTTAATTTCCGATTTTTTTATTTTTTTATTTTTTTGAAAATATTTTTTTTCCCAGAATTTTTTTTTTTTTTTCTGGAGAAAAACCAAAAAAACTTAAATTTTTTTTCTTTTTGGTGCAGAAAATACAGAAATTGAAAACGCAGATATGCAGATAATTGAAAAACGCAGAAATGCAGAAATTGCAGGAAATTGCAGAAATTGCAGAAACAACGCAGAAATTGCAGAAAATGCAGAAAAAAAAAAACGCAGAAATGCAGAAAATTGCAGAAATTGAAAACGCCGAACTTGAAAATGCAAAAATTGCAGAAATTGAAAAAACGCAGACAATAGCAGAAATTGAAACTTGACAGCAAATGCAGAAAACGCAAAAAACAGAAATCTCCACACACTCCTTCCCTGCCTTTCCTATGATAGAAATTGTACCACAAGGAAGCGTAAAGTGCTAACCGAGCTTAGTGTAGGGCATATCCCCGGCAGCGGCGCCAAAAATGTGCGCTCCTTGCCGCACTGTCGAAGCAAGGGACTTGCCAATACACCGTGTGCGAGCCACAAACGGCTCCAAGCACACAACAAGCCTAAACTAGCAAGCTCAAGAAAACAAAGGGTGTGTCACTCACCGCTCTACGCTCGCCTTCGTGGTGGATTCCTCGCCGCGATGAAGAAGAAGCTGCAGTCGTTCCGCGCTCAACCGCTTCGCCGCCGTCGTGCCTTCGTAATGCTCGATCGCACACACACTCTCCCTCTCTCTCTCTCCCACACACACACAAGGAGGTGAAGAAGAAGAAGATGGAGATGGAGCAAGAGCACTCTTCAATTGCACAAATGAGAGAATGAGTAAAAATTAGGTTTAGTTGGCTTTTATAGGAGCTCACCCCATTCACACTTGGGCGCCCATGCTTAACCAACTAACCCTAACATGTCCAAGTTAAAGTGCGCCTCTCATCGACGATCACTCTACCTTTCCCTATTGGTCCGACAAGCCCGGTACCTGACTCTACCAAATACATAATAGGCGTCCATCGTAGGTGATGGGGTGTCCGTGAGCCGTGAGGGTTAACAATGACCTTGGCACCCATCTCGGGAGTCTCAAACTCTATCTGTATCCTCGCTCAAGAAGCTGGATGTCAGTGATCTTCCCAACCTCTGCTAAAAGGCGGGCCTCGGGGAGGTCAGGCACCTCGCCTCTACTGGGTCTAGTGCTGAGAATCTTGCAGATGACAGAGGTGGCCTGAAGGCGAGCCACATTTGCCTCTAAGCTCGCTTGCTCTCTCGGCGATAGACCATGTTGGATGGTGGCTTGCGTGGGGTCGGGCGAGGGGGCTTCCGTCGAGTCCCTTTGAGGCAGAGCAGAATCCTCCATGTGTGTCTGCTGCTACAATGTCGAAGGAGAATGGGATGAAGGCGAGACCAGAGATCGGATGCGAAGCGAATGGTGGCGTCCTTGCCCTGAGTGAACAAGAGCCAGGGAGGGAGGAGGTGGGCTTTGGGGGAGGTTGGGGGGGTGGGGAGGGATGGCGCGAAGGGGGATAATAGCGAGCAGAGAGCGCGTCAAATTACAATCACTTCATCCACTTGGTTTCGTGTTGCTTGTGAATCTTTTTCTCCTCATGACTGGGTTTTCGGAAAGCGCTCGCATGCATGTTGTCCACAGCATTTTCAGTTGCTTTTTTATATGCTTTGCTACTGGGGTTTTTGGCATAATTGATGGGTGTAAGAGGTATTCAACATCATGTATTCAAGTTGAGAGATATCTTGCTTTGGAATGGTTCTTCGCTCACCAGTGCTGGGGTCATTTCTATGGCAAATGCCCGGGTATGGAAGGATGGAAGCGTTGCCATCTTGGTTATGGGCTATTCATGTTTATGTCCAATATTGGACTTCTAGCCTTTGTACATAGCTGTTTGATGGGTCGTTTGACCATTTACATTTCTTTTAGGTAATCAATATGATTACACATCACGAAGGAAAAAAGAGATGCATCAAGACAACCTGGCAGAGTTGAATGCTAAGGACAAGGAGGTTGAGCGTTAGATTCCTTGATTGTCAATCCACATGGAATAAAAACAGATTTTCCTGTTCTGGACAGGTGGCATGGGCGCTGAGCCAGTGCCCATCAATTAGGATAAAACAGACATAGAGGCTCATCAAGTTTTATTACAAATTTATGTATTGTGGTGAGAACGGTATTACAAAAACATTCCCAGATTAAACTGATTTCATTTATCCTTTTGTAGAACTTGCAAGAAGAATTGATAAATATGCGGTTACGAGAGAAGGACGATGCATGTGCTTTAGGTAAGTAAAATTACTCTTTCCAAGCCTATGAAACAGTTTTTGCTTCCTGATGTCCTTGAAAGTTAAAATGTTTTTTCCTCTCGTTGAGTAAGCAGTAGCATTGTGCAATAATATGAGCAAACTTAGGATTCATGAGCAAACTTAACTCTTTGCAACGTAACACGTGGAAATTTTTGCAGCTCTTCTAAGAAAGTTTACCTTTCCCCTCAACTATTCTACTTTGTTGCACAGTGTCTTTTAGTAGTACTTGTGACAATGGAACCAACACGTGATGCAGAGGGTGCTAAATGTTTTAATAACATTTACTAATTCTTGTTTTACATGGTATGCATCAATTATGAGCTTAACTCTTGCATAAGGGTAAGATAATATGTACTAGGTGCAAGCAACTGCTATAGATAATCAAATCAGTGTAACAGTTTGAAATGATGTGGATTTCTCATTTCTTAGACTATGGTGAATTTTTGAAGTGGTATAGCAAAGTTGCAGAAAAAGTATGTGCTTGAAAATGTGATTCAAGTAAAAAGTTTCCTTTTGTTAAGTGATGGGCTGCAATTGGTCTTTAGAAGATTTCCATTTTAGGCTTCAATTCTTGGATGATGGCTGCAATTGATCATTCTATATCTAAGAAGATTTCGAGTTTAGCCTTCAATTCTTGAACACAAGTAAAGAGGGATAGAGGGCACATGTTTCCTCTGTAAACAAAGCTGTCTGGTTATTTCTTAGAAGGGGGATTGCTGAAAACCTCTACTTGAGGATTATTTGGAAACGTAAAAAGAAGCTACACATTAACTTTCAGATCTGCATCTCCAGCATTGCCTCATCACTATCTCAGAAGGGGTCCCTCAAAGGGAATTTCCAGGCAAACTAGAGTTCAAAAAGGGGGCGGTGAAGTAGGACATTGTTGTGCGCACTTTTGAACACCTCGGTTTGTGTAAAATTGTACATATGGACATGATGCCATGTGCCAAAAGGGTGTGTGGCATTTCTTTTTGTGGCTTTTTTAGAGTAAGCACATGTACCTGCAGTGCAAGTTGCTAGTGTAGCTCCAACTCTCGGATTACTATAAGTGTTCGTAGGTGAGTGTTTTGAGCCACAGCTTGCATATAACTTAAACTCATGTACAAACATAAAAAAGCTCAGCCAAATATGAGAAATTAGCATATTTTTGGTCGTCATACCTTCTTCATGCTTTTTGATGCAGTTTTTTGCCTTCAACTAGCCTTCTCGACAAGTAATCGTGCTAGGACATCTTGCTGTTCATGCCAATTTTGCACATAGTGGTGCAGGGATTTGAAATTTGTGGTCTTCACAACTTTCGTTGCAGAAAATGCAGAGAATTTTTGAGGCTTGAAAGCATCCCTTTTGGAGCTACAATTTATTTTGCATAGGCTACAGGTATGGCAGCCCATCGCAGGCAGTTTGGTGTAGGGTGAGTTGTGGAAGCTCGCTTGTTTTGTGGTGTGTATATACTTCAAAATGCGGTTTTGAAGAATCATTTCTTGAAGGGGAAACCTCTTTTCCTCAAGTGCATTGGTTGATGTGTGTCAGGGTAGGGTAGGTGCTTTCTAGTTTCCATGGTGGGAGATGTTAGAGAATTACTGGAAGGCTACAAAAAGGAGTCGCAATCAACTCAACCTCCTCAAGTTATGACTTATGAAATGGTAAGACATGCTTTTCTTACAGACTTTCAACACGTGGAAGACCCACAAAAGATATGACAATCTATTCAAGCTTAGTACAGGGTGAAAGCCAAAGAAGACTTTTTGAAGGCATTCAGTGCATTATGGAAAAAGTGGTGTACATCTTTGGGGGCTGAAGTTCCTCCAGCCATGTTAAAGAAGGACGGATTTCTTGCAAGCTTGAGAAGATGCCTACGCTTGAAGGTAGAGCTGAAGCAACGAAAGACCTTTGAAGAGGCAATTGAAATTGCAAAGAATAAAGAGTGGAAGGTGGAGCGTTTTAATCAACTTGGAGTCAATGCCGAGCCAAAGGTTGAAGTAAAAGAAGTGCAAACAAGGGTCCTCATCAGGGAGCCGAGTTATGATCAACAAGCCTCTTAAGACATGAATGCTTTTCGCAAGGAGATGCAAGAGGTGGTAGGTCTTCTGAAGAATCTGAATGTACATATAATGGGAGGTGAAAGAGATCAAAGCTACGGATATGGTCGTGGCTATGGAAGCAATGAGGAGTTTGTAGGTGGTAGAGGAAGAGGCATGGTTGGAAGAGGGGATATGTTTTAATGTTACAATTGTGGTGAATGGGGTCATATTAGCCCTCAATGTGACAAAACCAAAGAGAATGGGTGGCGATATGTTTCCTCTTCCATTATAGATTCCTTCTCGAGCTCAAGATTATGATATTGAGATCAAAGGGGAAGCAAGATCAAGTGGTTTAACAACTAAAGATAAGGGCAAGACAAAGGTAGTAAGCATAATCCGTTTGGATAAGAACGCGGATGATTTAGGAGGTATGGTTATGCTCGTAGGTAAGAGGGTTACAAGAGAGCATGACGTGAGTGATGCAAAGCTGGTATCTCCATATAAAGCACGGGCGAATGTCTACAGGTTGAAGAAGTATGTGGCATGGTTGATGACTTTGGTTGAGGATGAGTCTTCGTTTGACGAATTTTTTATCGTGTGGTTGATTATGAAGATGAAATGAGAACTCCATCACCTCGTTTATAGGCTCTCTTTTCTAGTGCTGATCATGAATGATTTAGCAGACTAGGGTGTGGCAAACTATGTTGCGTTCACTTTTGAACACCTCTTTTTTTGTAAATTTGTACATATGGACATGATGTTATGTATCAAAAGTGTTTGTGGGCTTTATAAAGCAAGCACATGTACATGCAGTGTTGACGTGGTAGATTGTACGGATTTCCGCGTTTTGAGTTGACAACCGCTGATGTGGCAGGCTGTATGGATTTCCGCAAATTACGCTGAGTGCTCTTTGGGCAGATTTTTACAACAAGAAGCTTTTGGAACTCCTTGCTTTTGAGTTTAACTGCTTTTGGGGCTCTGCTTTTGGTAACCCTTGTAAGAATAAAAGAGCCCTAAGGGCCTCACTCTTCAGGGCATTTGGACGCAGATTCTGAGAGCGGAGGACCCTACGGGAGTTGTAACTTTGATCGAGCATTAATATAAAAGAAATACCTAAAGGAGCGCCAAGTCTTTGGGGCCAAGCTCTCTGGGCACGAACTACGCCGGGCCGTGTCGACCAAATTGAACTGTGATTTTAAAGTTGTGAAGTATTTTAAGTAAATCTCTCTGGTGTCATGACAGATTCTAGACTTGGGGTGCCACAAGTTTGTTACATCGTGGGGTCCTATGGTAAAGGGTCCAACTTGCACTGTTAGGGATTCTACAGTTTGCTGCACTTCCTGAGGAGATTCAAAGCCTCAACTGTGACACATGACGGGGGTGCAAAGCATGTGTCAAGATATTGTAGAGGCTATACCAATAGAGTGGCACATCTCTCTTGTATAAAAGGTGGTAGCACGGAATCTTGAAGGCAGTTCCCTCGGTTCTCACACTGGTATCAGAGCTCAGGGGAGAGCAGCCATGGAGGAAGGGGGAAAATCTTGGAGCTTGCATGGACTCTCTCTCTCTCTCTCTCTCTCTCTCTCTCTCTCTCTCTCTCTCTCTCTCTCTCAGGCCTACAAGTGGACAAGGTGGGTTACTTGTCCATTATCGACCAAGCATGTACGGTAAGTTTTGAAAGTTTTTCATGCATGGCATGTGATATCTCAAATGACTATGAGCACAGTCGCTGGCCGAATGAATTATATCATCAAGAGTTTGTAATTATGAATGACAATCTCAGAGTCTAGCACGTCTTGTGTATGAAAGAGTCTCGATCAGAAGCATGGCTTCTCTTGAATACCTCGATAGAACATACTCATCGGAGGTTAAATTTTGATGCAAAGGAAAGACCAAGCAGCACTGCTTTAAACTCTCAAGGAGATCGGCACGGCCTGTTGCTAGACTTGATGGAGGCACAGGTGCTCAGCATAGCCAACCTTTTGTTCCAATTCTAAGAAGCCGGAAGCATCTTTTTCTTCTAGTTCCAAGTTTTGGGACATGGCTCCTAGGCCAGTTCATTAAATCCGATGCAATCCGAAATGGTCATTCTCAACTCATTGTCGGCAAGACAGATTTAACAGGATTTCAAGGGTAAATGCCAATAGCATTGGGCAAACCACGTACCTAGATGTGATGGATTTTCATATTCTATTATGGTCCAACTAACTTAGCACGGCTTTCACGTAATTGCAGGGGACAGTATTTAGTTCTTTCCCAGTGGACTGTGAACATAACATTAGCCATAAGCATTGGCAAGTACACTTACGGATATGCAGGTTTGGATTTGTTTTTGCTAAATGCATGCACACTAGGTGTTATGGGCCCTAGTGTTTAGCAAAGGCTGATTTGGAGCGTCATGCACATTCATTACATTAGTACTTCTAACGCAATTCTCTATGTGCAATATCTCTATGAGATTAATTGTAGATCTATCAATCACCAATAGAGGTGTTGGCTCGGTTTGGGTGCTGTAGATCAGCTCACTACAATTAACCAAGATGGTTGTTCCTAAAATTATTGATTAATCAGTAATAATGCAAGGAATTGTGATCTCTGTTTACCAATGATTTTGGAGGATTGTTTGTAAACGGTGGGGAAACACATATCAGTATTGCCAGTCATCCAGAGAGGATACGCAAATTACAAGTGTTAATCTTGTGTTATAGAATATGCTAAGCGTGTACGTTATCACCAAGCAATCCAATTGGAAAGTTTATTTCTCTAGTTGGAGGTTGCTTACCATGACGCAAAGCATGTTGCGAGGCTAAGTTTAGTCTCTTTATATTTACATCAGGCTCTCAACCTCGATCAGTAGTTACGGTGGGGTTGTTTATTGATGAAGATTGATAACAAGTTAAGGACTTATACTTTGCTGATGAGTTACGTCAGCAGTGAAAAGAGGTACTCTTTTGGGTACGTCTTAGTTGTGATAACTCGTTTAGCATGCTGAAGTGAGTTCTAAATGGAGTCTATATGCTATGTCATGGGCCGGTTAAAGACGGTTGCAAAGGGACAACAATGTGGAACTCAAGATTCTCTTCTTGATTTCATTGAACCTCCTACTGAACCGTGCTCCGGTCAAAAGGAGAGTTGGATCCATGAAGGATGCCACTACTGAAAACATTAGTGGTCTTTATGATGCTAACACCACTTTGTATTCGATGACAAAAATGCTTCTCCAAGGGGGGAGTAATCATTAATGTAATGCTTAGGGAAAACTGAGGGGGGTCACAGACCTAGGCCAAAGGGTCAGCTGCTAGGTGTGGATTGGGGATTCTTAACCTGGATGGCCAAGGGCCTATATAAAGGGTGGTAGGGCGGAGAATCCTGAAGGCAGTGGTCTTTCACTCAACAGGAGGTCCACATTGCAGCTAGAGCTTACTCAGACACACAATTCTCCATGTTCTTTGAGGTTCACAGAGAGAGTCACATCCACAGATCACTTCTGAGACACCAAAGGTGGCCGAGCATTGCTTTCAGCAGATCCGAGTTGTGGGCAGCAATAAGAGGACTTGTGTGATAGAGGGAGGATTTGTGTGATAGACGCTGACCTGTCAACTCTTGATATAGGACATTGGCCGTTATGGGCTTGGGAGAGCCGCCCTCTGTTGCGAGTGCAGTGGGACTCAAGGAGGTGGTTCTGGCAGGATCCTATTACTCCAACCGATCACCCAGGGACTCCTTTTTTCAGTATATAGCACGGTTGGGACGGCACATACTGACAGCGCGGAGAGAGGCTCATCCTGTTGCAAGTGATCATTGGCAGCAGGAGGGTCTTGCGACCAAGTTCGTGGCAGAATTTTCGGGTTGCGTTGACATGCCGTGTCACGCATGTAATGCGACAATGTCTTGAAAACTCACTTTCTATGCCTTTTGAATCAATGGGAACATTTGCCATCATGTACATATGCGCTGTGTGGGAATGGTTGTTGTTGTATAAATACCTTAACGGGAAGTTATGGCCTTGGATCCAGTGCCGTAAGTGCTTTTATAATGTAAATGATTCCTAATATGCTTTGAAAATGTTGATG
Organism: Adiantum capillus-veneris; assembly: GCF_014529385.1. Classification (NCBI taxonomy): domain Eukaryota; kingdom Viridiplantae; phylum Streptophyta; class Polypodiopsida; order Polypodiales; family Pteridaceae; genus Adiantum; species Adiantum capillus-veneris. The sequence continues at coordinate 108,096,944 of NC_140936.1, forward strand.
GACCTAGTGCAATGTGGTTGAGCACTCGTCTCGTCTAGAAAGTGCAATGCGGACGATCTAATCCAAAAATAGCAGGTTTCATGCACAACAACAAACGATGCGTCTAAAATGCTTGCAAGTGGAAAAATGAGGTTCAACATGTAATTTGAGTCAAAAGGGATTTTTCCACAATCTTAGGGATTTTTCCCAACTCATTTGGGCTTTTTACGAGCCATAAAATAATAAAAAATAACCCAAAACTGGCAAAAGAGGAGTCAAAATGGCATAGCAACAAAGGTGGATGTGAGGGCTATTGTGTGGGAAGCTTTGAAAAGAGGAAAATCAGCACTTGAAGCCTCTCATGCAAAGGATACACAGGTTGCTTCTATGGTGTGCTAGTGCAGTCCATCACTATTTGTACCCTATTTTCGAGTGTGTGGGTGATCTAATTTTTTTTCCCGAGGAAAAGATCCTTCTATTAGTTAATGAAACTGCCCACAGGGCTACAACCACCTCTTCAAGAGAGGGCTACAACAACCATGAAGGGGAGACTTTCCCAATGAAAAAACAGCATATGTACAATGAGGCTAAATCAAGAAATGGGATGAGGGAAAAGCCACACAGGTGGACGGTAGTGCCATCTGGGTACACCCGGACCATGGTGAAAAAAGGCCCAGGACACCAGAGTCGAAGGAAGGCCTCTCTATGCTCCCGCATGTTGTGGGAGCTGCCCTGGAGTCTCTCGAGTTGTCCTCTGAGAGTGTGGATCGGCTCTAGCCAAAGATCGCCAACAGTCTCTGTTGGTGGTACAGGGCGAGCCTCAAAGATGCGGAAACAACGGGCCTGCCAGATAAACCAGAGTGTCAGGCCAGTGATGAGCTCCCAGCACTCCTCTCTCTCACTACACCAATCCTGTGGAGTTACGAGTAAGCTCTGTGGCAGGCTGGAGTGTAGGTCGCCTCCCCTGCATCACTACCATCCTGCTGGTGGAAGATAGCTCAAACTGAAGTGTCGGGCCTGTGAGATTGGACCAAGCCGTGTGTATTGCCGAGCCGTGGAAAGAGCAGGCATCAGCCGAAGAACACGAAGCCACACCTGCTGTGCCAAAGGACAGTCCCAAAGACAATGACGTTGACTCTCCACAAGGTGGCCACAAGCTGCACATGCGGCCGAGAGACCACTATGCACCAGCCAACTCCCAATTGCTGTAGCTCTATGTGCGACCAGCCACTGAAACAAAGTGACTCGCCTCGGCTGTCTGGAGTCCCACAACCTCTCCCAAAAAGCTGCCAAGAACTCAGCTGTGAGACCCTCCTCCTGCCAATGAGGTGCTGTAGCGGGACGAGCCTGTCTCTGTGCTGCCAGTATGTGACGTCCCAGTTGAACAGTGTACTGAAAGAAAGGGACACCTGGGTGGTCTGCAGAAGAGAAAGGATCCCTCCATAGCCACTCTCCAGGGTCCCACTGTACTCGTGCCAGTGGACATTACTCCCAGGCCCACAGCCTCCAATGTCCAGTCTTAAGAGTTGCTGGGTCAGGATCGATGACACATGTCCACCCACAGATGCCCACCGCTCGGATCCTCTGAAAACAGCACTCTGCCACCTGCGGGGCCTCTATTGCAACTCGCTGTAAGCGTCCCTCACCTTGTAGCTCGAAAAACAGGGAGGGAACAGTCTCTGAGCAAGCCCGAACAGAGATGAGAACCTCCAATCGTGTGAAGGCTCCCATCCATCTGGGCGTTGCTGACTCCAGAGGCGTGATCCACTCAACTGCTACTACCTCTGAGATGTCGTGACACATGCTTTGCACCTTTCTCATGCCCTACAGCTGAAAGCCCTATAGCTCCTCTGACAAGCCTGAAAACTGTAACCAGTCACCTAAAGAGCGTGCTAGACCCGTTGCCATGGAACCCCAAGAAACATGAGGCCGACTACCAACCAAGTGCCCTCTCTGAGTGCTAACCATGGGGTTCCAAACAAGTGGCTGTCGCAGGTGCTCCTCCGTGTAAGTAGGCTGGCACTACTCCAAGCCTCGCCGCAAGTGCTCCCAAGATCAAAGCAACCCCACAGCAAAGCGATCCTCCAGTCTCCTGCTCAAACCAACTCTACACATCTCTGTGAAGATCCATCTGGTCGAAGGCTCCCAGGGGCCTCCTGCCTAAGGCACCCTAGCGCGAAGCCGCTGTAACAAGAACTCCTTCTAGGGCTCCTCACCTGGAAGAAGACCTCGGGCGATGAACTTCCCAAAAAGGGCTTTGCTCTGCTGTGCTGGGTCAATGATCCCAAGCCCTCCCTGTGAACAAGGAGAAGGGGAGCAATCTGTTGCTCGGGAAACAAGTCCAAACCAACCTGACAACCCAAGTACCGAACTGCCGTCCCTGGGGGAATCCTACTGAAACCCTCACCTGGCGTCCAGTCAGGCACAGGAGCACTACCAACTGAGAAAGCTACTGTCTTTCTCTGATTGATCAGTGTGCCAGATGCATAACAGAAGGTCTCAAGAGCCTGCTCACACTTCTGATACTTGACCTCCTGGCCATCCAAGTACAAGGCTGAGTCATCAGCAAACTCAGTGTCCAGTAGCTCATCTCCCCGAATAGGGAGTGCTAAGCCCCGTAGACCAACCTGCTGCAACACCAAAAACCTGCTCATTGCCTCAGCATAGAACAGAAAGAGGAAGGGGACAAGAGCACAGCCCTGTCTGGCCAAACGTGTGAGCATGAAACGATCACCTCTACCTCCTAACAAAAGTACCTGATTGTGTGCCTGTCTGTACAAAGCTGACACCCCTCTGATCCAAGCATCTGAGAAGCCCATCCTGTGTAGAGTGCCCTCGAGAAAGTCCCAGTCAACTCTGTCATATGCCTTCTCAAAATCGAGAATTAGAATCACCAGATCCTCACCACGGAGCCGTGCTAGGACAGAAGCCTCCCAAAAAGTAAAGATGTTGTCAAGGATACTGCGCTCCTTGACAAAACCTGTCTGAGTCCCATGTATAAGGCTCTCTAGAAGTGGCTGGATCCTCAAACTCAGAGCCTTTGCAAGAATTTTGTAGGCTGAGTTAAGGATGGTGATGGGACGCCACTGTCGAATCTCATCCAAGGAGCCACCCTCCTTGGGAATGAGGTAGATCAGACCCTCACTCATGCTGTCAGGCATCAATCTTGTGTGCAAGATGTACTGAAAAGCACTACAAAGATCTGAGCCAAGCAAGTCCTAGTACTCCAAGAAAAAACTGGGAGTCAATGCATCCTCACCTAGACAGCTACCACGGGGGAGTGCACTAAGAGCCGTGTGCAGCTCGTCAAGTTGAATTGGCAGCTCAAGCTTCTGACGCATCTCCTCAGTCACAAGGCAAGGCATCTGTGCCCACACCTGCTCCCTGCATGCATCCTAACGCTCCGACTGAGGCTCTGCAGACAGTAACTCACGGTAAAAGTCAGTAGCAGCTGCACGCCTGTCCTCTGGCTCAGAAGCAACTGACCCGTTGGGCCTCCTCAACTGACTGACCTTGGCATGCGTATGCCGAGGTCCCACTCCCTCGAAGAAAGCACCAGTCACTTTGTCATCCACCTGTGTCCACTGAGATGCCTATCGATGAAAAGCAAACTCATGGCGCTGTTCCTCTGTGCTAACAAGCTCCTGGCGAGCCTGTTGTAGCTGCTCCTCCAGCCAAGGACTGCCTGGATACTGCTCCTACATCCTCTGCAACAAAGCAACGCCCCGTCTGAGATGTTGCTCCTCCTCTCTCGCTGCAGCCAAGCGAGCCAAAGACTCTTGGAGAAAGAAACGACTAATCTGAGCTAGTCCTGAGGCCACTCTGTCAGCAGGAGAATCCTGCATGTCCAAACTCTCTGTCCAGAGAGCCTCTATTTGCTCTTTGAGTGCAGAGTCCAGCAAGACCCTCTCTGGGATGCGAAGCATCGTGCTCCCTCTCCTCTGCCTGTCTGCCGCTGTGAGGATCAATGGTGCATGGTCCGAGAAGGAAGTCCCTGCCAGAATGCCAACTGTCCCACCCAAGTCACTGAAATGGTCACTAGTGTAGAAGCGATCTATCCGCGATAGATTCACTCCTCCCACTCTACAGTCTGAACGAGAGAAGGCTGGGAGCCTCACAAAACTAGAGTGATGCCACACATCCGAGACCCTCAGAGTCATACAGAACCTCTCCCAAGCTGCCAACTCAACTCCATGCAAGTAGCATGGCTACCACCAATCCTGTTAGAAGGGTCCTCCAACATGTTGAAGTCCCCCCCTATGCAGCAGTGTTTGCCTGCGGCAGAGACTCAACTATCTGTGACCAAAACTCTGCTTGTGCACTTGCCACATTGGGCACATAGATGTTCAAGAAGCCCACAAGGCAACCCTGAATCTGCATAGTGATCCACTGAGCCCTGCCTGGCACAATAATCCCTCTACCCACAATGGCCTGCTGCAAAGAGTTCGCAATAGTCATACATACCCCACCCTGGATGCCTCCAGGTCCAAAAGCAGCTGACCAAAAAGTATCATATTATCCACGCGAGAGCTGACCACAACGTCTAATGCGGCTCACACAGACGGTGCTCCTGTAGCATAAGGAGATCAATCTCTCCTCCCACAAGGCAACGCTGAAGCTCCTGACGCAGTCGGCCCCGTTGACGCTGAAACTGGGACCGACCAAGTCCCTGCACATTTCATGAGACGATCCTCATGGGAAGCGAGAGAGAACAGATACTGCCGCAGCAGCTAAACGTGCTATCTTCGAGGCTGGCTTGGATGGGGAGTAATCCGCATCTGAGCGTCCTCTAGACAGACGTGACTGCAACGAGTGCCTAGCCCAAGCCCAAGTAGAACGAGCCGTACGTAAAGCAACCTCCTCTGTCCAGGAGTCCTCATGAATGTGTACATAGCGTGGCATGGCAAGCATTGCGTATTGGCAAAGAAATAAACCACAATTTGTCTACATCTTGCTGTATCTGGAGGGGTCACCGCAAACTTGGCCAATGGCCACAAAGTCTGAAGCATGTCTGTAATTCCTAGTTCTCCCATGTGGTGAGAGAACTCTAGGACCTGTATATGCAACCACTCCAACACTGAGTCGAGAGTCCACTCAGTCTGGTCCCTGCCGCAAAGGGGAAAAGAGAAGCCAACCGCCGAGTCCAAGGCTTCTATCCCCCTAGCTGCAAGGAACAGAAGATGGACCCTGAAGCAGGCTGCCTCATGGTCTGCTGAAGGGTCGCCGAGAAAACGCGTAAAGTTATAGTCGAAGAAGTCCCATCGGCGCCGAATGTCGAAGCTCGTCAAACCACAAGGGACTGCTGCAAAGGGAGACGTTTGTACCTATAGAGGGGGTCGCAAGAAAGGCTGACCCTCTCGCTAAGCGACTCGTGGCAAAGACGTTGCCAAGAGATCTCCTAGCAGCCGGAGACGGCCCTGCCCCTTGGGTCGACTGTGGAACTGGAGCGCGAGGGGGGGTGGAGCAGGGGAAGTGGTGGAGAAGAGGGGTGGGGGCCCGGGGGGAGTGGCAGAGGTAGAGGGACGGGGGGAAGAGGCGGCGGGAGCTGGAGGCGGGGGGACGATGATGAGAAGGGGGGAACTCTTGGGGGGGGGGGGGCTCAGGACTATATGACACGGGAATGGGGGCATGGGATCTATGGTGAGAGCATCGAGCGCCGTAGATCTTGTCGGCACCGCAAAAAGTAATCTCGGGTATAAAAAGTAATCTCGGGTACCCGAGATTACTTTTTATACCCGATATTACTTTTGGTCACATTTGGTATAAGAGTAATCTTGGGCCCATACCATCACAATAAACACGCGGGTGCTCGTGGTTAGGGCATGGGAGTCGCAAAGGTGAGGTCTCAGGTTCGAGGGTCGGCCGCGAAGTAATCTCGGGTGCAAAGTAATCTCGGGTACCCGAGATTACTTTGCCACGCCCGAGATTACTTTGCCACCATCTATGGCTCTCCTTCATCCCACCGTAGATCCCACCCCCTCAATGCCCGTGTTAGATAGTCCCCGGGGGGGGGGGGCTGTCGAGGGTGAAGCTGAGGTGGGGCCTCGAGGAGGGACCTCATCCTGCTCAATAGGATTAAAACGCCTCCCCGTGGGAACCCACTGCTGTTGGGCAGGCGCCTGAGGACCACTCTGAGTGCCAAGCTGTCGTTGTGGCCCCTGCTGTCGTCGACCATGGACCTGCTGCCATCCCTCCTCCTTTGGAGCCCCATGCTTGGAGGGTGGCTCTGCATGTGTGCACTGTGTCTCTGCCTGTGGCTGCTGGCCAGCCCTTGCAGGCTGGGGCTGAGTCTGTGGTGTAGGTCGATGCCTCCTCCGTGGACAGGCCTTCGCAACATGGCCCATCTGTCGACAAATGAAGCACTGGTTTGGGAGGCCCGAATACTTCACGCTCTGTTTAAACCAACCCCCACTCACGCGAGGCCGAAGAATGACCTTTGGGAGAGTGTGAGTGTCCCTAACCAGAATGCGAACTGAGAGAATGCCGGCCGCCTTGGCAGCTACTGAGGCTGCCGTGCGAGGTGTCTCCTGGACAGTCCCAATCACTGAGCCTATCCTGGACAAAAGTGGTAAGTACTCCCTCCGCAAACCAGGAAAGCAGACAGAGATGGGGATGTCTGCCTCCTCTACCAGAACATCTGAAGCAGGGTCAAAACCATGTCTCCACTGTCGAAAGTGGGCTCGAGCTACTCGGATGGTCAATGGACTCATGGCGATGATTTTGGACGCCATCTCGGGGGTCTCGAACTTGATTTGGTAGTAGCCTCGTCCAAGAATCTAAACGTCCAAGATCTTGCCCACCTCTGCAAGAAGGCGGTCACGCAGCTCTCCTCTGCTGGGTCTGGTGTCGAGAACCTTGCAGATGACTGAGGTCGCCTGCAGACGATCCACCTCTGCGGCTAGGCTCGCTTGCTCTGTTGGAGTAAGAGCAAGTCGAATGGTGGGCTCAGCGGGGTCAGGCAAGGGGACTTCATGAGAGTCCCTCTGTGGCGGAGCTGGAGCCTCCATCTATGTCTGCTGCTGTGAGGAAAGGGCGGAGAAGCGTCGTCGAAAAGAGAAGCTTTTGTTGGACCGAACCCGTCAATGGTACTGGCGAGGCCTGACAAGCAAGATAGCCATCATTATGTTGGATTGGGAGGCGGGGCTGGGGGGCTGAGGTAAAAAGAGGGGCGGTAGGCGGGTAGGGTAGCAGGTGGACGGGTGGGCAGGCGGGCAGGGCAGCGGGCGGGCAAAGGGCAGTGGGCCAGGTGACAAGCAGGTAGGGGGCAGCGGGCAGGTTGGGCTGCGGGCAAGCTAGGCAGCGCGCTGGTGGAAGCACGCAGCAGGTGCGGGCAGGGCAGGCGGGCAGGGCAGGCGGGCGGGCAAAGGGCAGTGGGCCAGGTTACAAGCGGGCAGGCAGGGGGCAGTGGGCCAGGTGACAAGCGGGCAGGTTGGGCTGCGGGCAGGCTAGGCAGCGCGCTGGTGGAAGCACGCAGCAGGTGCGGGCAGCGAGGGCAAGGGGCAGCGATTGCGCGCGATACCTCCTTCTTAGAGAATGGGTTGCATTGGGGAGCCAGAAGTATGTATCCACATTGCATCGTTTCCCCAATCATGAAGTGCTTTAGTGTGTCGCAGCCATGGTCTTCCAATGAGCAAAGGAAATCCGCCCTCAACCTGGGGAAGACGAACCACAACAAAATCCAAGTTAAAAGTAAAGTCCTGTACCTGCAGAGGCACATTGTCCACTATGCCCACTGGGTAGATTGTCCGCTGGTCGGCCAATGTAACTGTGAAGGGAGCAGGGCGAGTAGGCTGTAGACCTAGAGCTAACATAGTGAACTCGGGCATCAGGTTGATGCCAGATCCACCATCCACTATCACTCTTGAGAATTGCCGACCCAAAACGGACACTGTCAGGCGAGGGCTTCTATAATCAGTGAGTGGAGCAACGGGATTGGATATCATATAGGACTCTGACGGTCGCACTGGGAGGTGCCCGCCACTAGGACCTGCTCCAGGATAAAGTGACTGAATAATAGCAAGGGTGTCACTTCTAAAATTTGCATCTAGTCGCAGCATGTCATAGAGGGACACTTGTTGGAAAGTGTTCTTCAAGACTGTCTCTGCTGTAAGCTTCTCTTTTTCTACCTGTTGTTCCTCTGGTACCTTGATCTTCTGCAGATCGGTAACTGCTTCCAAGAAAGCTTCATCAATATCGGAGAGCAAAGATTTGGATTCTTTCATGGCACTGGGGGATCGCTTGTTAACAGCTGTAGGCAGGGTATCCACTGATGTGAGAATGTGTGGGGAAGTTGAACTTGATGGAATGCTAAGACCGAGAGCGGCTCTCTGGGCACGGGTGAGGACGCCTGATGGCTCCTCTGCCAACTGCGGCGGCTTATTTTGAGTGGTAACCACGTGGTGGGTAGAAGGGGGCGGCTGAGAAACGGTGCTCACTGCTATCAAATTGAGCTTGGGAAAGGCAAACTCATTCTGGCTTTGACTTGAGTTCGAAGCCGTGGATGCACGCAGTTTAGGGCAATCCTTACTATAGTTTTTGTTTCAGGGCAATGACGGCAAGGAGGGGACCCTTCTAGCAGGGGACATTTGCTTTGGTAATGCCCATATTCCCCGCATCTGTAGCATAAAATGGGCCGATTCAAAGGGCGAGTCGAAGGGCGAGGTGCTCCTTGCTCCTGGTGCATTGAGTTGGAGGTGGAGGCATAGAAGCTTTGAGGTGATGAGGGAGCAAGGGTATGATAAAAGCTCTGAGACGGAAAAGTACCTTGCATAGGAGGGGCTGTCAGCAAAGGTGGCATATGGTGTGGATGGCCACAAGGCGAAAACATGTTGGATGCAGGTGCTGGCCCTTGTTGAAGAGTAGGACCAAGACTTTGCTGTATTTGTCGCAATCCCTTGAGGTAGTAACAGTCCTTGTCTCATGTCTAGATTTTTCACAGAAGTGGCAGTAAACCCGAATGGGGCATTCTTGTGGAGGGTGCCCTGGAGAGCGGCATGAGCTACACCAAACCTTAGCCTTAGTCTCTTGCTGACCCTTGAGCTCTTCTAGCTCGCGCTTGATCTGTTTCAATGCCTCGTGATGTGGAGGCTTCTCATGTCTAAGAGAGAAGGACCTCTCCTCTTGAAGAGCTCGCTGTAACTTTAGGGCTTCCAGTTCCCTGCGTAAAGAAGTTAAAGGATCAGAAGGACTTTCCAAAAACACAGAGGGGTCCTCTATGTGAGGGGGGTTGGTGAACAGTTTCCTAGCCCCCTCTATCCTCGTAGCAGCTGCGATGAACTCCTCCAGAGTGGCGTCGGGCCATAGACTCTCTCGTAGTTTTTGCTGAGAAGTTTTGGGAAGCGCCTTCTCTACCCACTTCTTAACTATAAATTCACCTGGTTGTTGGGAAGCTTTGGCAACCAGAGACTTGGTTTTCGTCATAAGTTCGGCAAACGTCTCCTCTGGCTGGAGCACCATGTTGGCTAACTCATCCAACACCTTCTTCTGGTAGTCACCGGGCCTGAAAGCTGCACAGAACTGTTGCCTTAAGGCTACCGAGGTTGCAAAATGGTTCTCTACAAACTGGCTGTACCATTTGTCTGCTAAACCATCCAAGGTGGATGGAAAGAGTACCAAATAAGCATCTTCCCTGTTAAGACCACGACCCCTACAGAGAGATACAAACCTCCTTGCATGGTCGTCAGCATCTTCTGAAGAGAGTCCTTTGAGTATAGGGAACTTGATGTTTACCTTAGCCAAAACGCTAGCCAACGGCTCCATGGCCCCTTGCTGAGCCTGTTGCTCAGTAGCCTGCTATAGCAGAATAGGAGAGAGCTTTACTGGAGAAGGTGATCTAGAAGATATGGAACCAGATAAAGGAATGGGTGATATATGGGGAGGTATAGGTGATGAGATTGGACTTCTACTAGGTACCAGAGGTTGTCTTCTGTTATAGTACTTCAGAGGGCTCAGTAGTGCGCTTTGACGCTCGACTGACCACCTTGTATGTGTCATGCAGTGACCACCAATCCAACCAACCCTTGGGCAAGAAAACCTTGAACTGGCCGAAGACTGGTCTAGAATCTACTAGACCAGGCGTGACTAGACCAAGCTAGACCAGGGACAAGGAGGACTAGACCAGGCACAAGGACAAGTTAGACCAGGGCGAGAGAACAGTTGGACCAGGCGAGAGGAGAACAGTGCAAGGCAAGGTAGGCGAAGCTAGATAGACCCAACTAGCTTCAAGATTTTCACCTCACAGAGTGAGATTTCAGTTGAGGTCCCACCGTGATCGCCAAAATGAGAGCACCTGTAGCGCGGATAATGTGTCGTGCTCTCTACAGTGGGTGGTCCTCAGTGCAATGTGCGTGACAATCTCACTCAAACAGACTGAACAGAAAGGAAACAATAGACATCAACAGAGCTCACAAAGACACAACAGCAGACCAGAACATATGACTCGACTATCTCAAAGACTAATACAAACTCTGGCGTGGCAGCACACTTAGCTCCAGCCCAGGACTCACAGGTACAACGGGGGTGTCGAGGCTCAGATGTGCCGGGATGGTGAAGGCGTGCTCTGTGTATAGACTCACTCTAGACAACTACGTACAAGATGTGTAGAAGATGATGATAATGACCCAACGGCCCATAAATGTCAGCCACCTAAGCCAATCTCCAAAGTGAGTTGTGGTGGTGACCTGGCTACGATGTCCACTAGACCACCGTCCGGATCCTGCCTGCCACGTGTCACTGCCTAGCCCAGTCCAGCCCACAGAGTTCGTCCAGTGCGAACCAGACCAGACGGTTCACACCAGACCAACTGTACTGAGTGTCCTGTGAAAGTGACACTATAGCCTGCTACACCTGAGTCTTCTCCAAGGCAACTTCGGTTTTCTTATACATTTCATCCATGTTCTCAACATATCAATTTGTCTCATAGATCTTGTCCTTTGTATGCAAAATGGGAGGAACTTTTTTGCCGCCTTCAACAATCTCGAAAGGTGCCTTGCTTGTGGACGAATGCACCATATTGTTGTACGCATACTCAAGCATAAGCAAATACTGTTCCCACTTGCCCTTATTATCTGACACATAGCATTTCAGCAGATCCAAGACAGTAGAATTAGCCTCTTCTGACTTCCCATCAATTTGTGGATGAAACAAAGACGAGAACTTGAGCGTAGTGCCCATGTTCTCAAACAATCCTCTCCAGAACAAACTTGTCATGCGAGGATCACAATCACTGACAATTGGTTGTGGCATACCATGGTACTTAAACACATTGTACATGAACAAACGTGCCATCCGATCAGATTTTATCTTCTTCCTAACATAGATAAAATGGGCCTGCTTGCTGAACCTGTAGATAATGGTCCATATACCATCATTCCCTGTTGGCGTTCTTGGAAGATTAAAGATAAATTCCATAGCAATGCTTTCCCATGGCTTATCCGGAATCGGCAGTGGTTATAACAACCTTGGTGCCTTTTGCCTGTCAAACTTGACCTTTTGGAAAATCACGCATGCTCGCACAAAGGCATCCACATCTCTCCTCAAGGTAGACCAATAGAAGAATGTCTCTATCGCTTTAACTGTCACACTCAATACCACGATGCCCTGCATACGGTGGGACATGACTTTCTTTCATGACCTTATGTCACAATGGCCTAGTGACACAAAGTTTTCCATGCATCATCATAAAATCATCTCTAAGGAGGTAGTGCTCATGATGTTGCCCCTCTTGCAACTGTTCAAAGATCCTTGCAAAATCTTCATCAGTAGCATACTGTTCCTTCATGTCATCCAGCTCATGATGATAAGGAGTTGACACGGCTGAAATTTGTGGCTTCCTTGATAACGCATCAGCCACAACATTCTTCTTGCCTTCCACATGCATAATCTGGAAGTGGAACATAGAAAGAATGTTTGCCCATCGCATATGCTTTCCGGATAGCTTTGACTATGTCAAGAAGTATCGCAAGGTCTGATGGTCTGTTTGGACAACAAAATCAGCACCTAAGAGGTAGTGCTTCCAACTAGAAAGCGCATGAATCACGGCCAAGATCTCTTTCTCATAGACTTGCATAGTCTTCTCTGGCCCTTACAAAATTCGACTTTCATAAGCTACTACCCGTCCATCTTGCATTAGCACTGCTCCAAAGCTACTGCCACACGCGTCACACTGCACCACAAATGACTTCTTGAGATGTGGCAAAACAATTACCGGATCTGAAGTCAACTTTTCCTTTAAGAGACTAAAAGCTGAAAGCTCTTTTTGGGTCCATCTGAAAGTGACCTCTTTCTTTTGCAAAGCGTGAAGAGGTGATGCTATCTCTGCAAAATTCCTTATAAACCTTCTAGAGTAGGAACACAATCCCAAGAAGCTTCTGACATCGTGCACAGTCTTCAAGTCTGGCCATTTCTTAATAGCTTTGATCTTTGCAAAATCCATTCTGACACCATCCTTTGACACTATGTGGCCAAGGAAAGCGGGGGGGGGGAGGCAGCTGGTGAGGGCAGCGAAATGGGAGCAGTGGGCACCGAGGGCAGCGCGGTGAAGGGCAGCGGGCGGACAGGTGGCGCAGCGGGGGTAGGGGGCGGGCGCAAGAGGCGAGCAGGCGACGAGGGGGAAGCGCAAGGGGAGAGCGAGGGACAGCGTGTGCAGCTGGGGACACTGTCAGTGCTAGCGAAGGGGGGGGGGGGGAGGGGGGGGGTAGCAAGCGATGGTGAGCGGGGGCGACAGGTGCAGGTGCGAGGGGGGAAGCGGCAGCAGCAGCGAGCAAGTTTTTTTGTGAGGCAAAGTCTGACATTGTTACCCCCCTCTTTAAATCGCAAAGGTCCTCGATTGCATACCATAAATACATGCCACTGATGATCTTGTGCTGTTAGCACTCTTTTATCATCGCATGTATCCGCAAGAAAGGTCGTAACACATAGATACAAATGACTCAATGAGACCTTCATACTTTTGTCATTTCCATCTATTACACTGAATTCATATGTACATTTGATGTGCTAGCTCTATCATTAGCCCTCCTTTGCACACGTAGGGTTGGGGCATAAGCAGGTTGTAACCCAAAGGCTTCAAGGTAAAGCTGCAATACATTTGGTGACTCTGACAGTTCATGCTCTTCCATCCTCTTTGCATCCATAGGCGGATAGTTCTTGAGCTTCACCAACTAGCATCTTGCAACCTGTCCTTTAACTTTTCTATCCTTATGTGCCAAAATTTGCTTAGGTACCAGGATCTCATAAGTTCCTCAACTTCTGGTTGATCCTCATATGGCATATCTTCTGGCACATCACCCACAAAGGGTCTTAGAAGACTCACGTGAAACACATTATGAATCTTTCACGCATCAGGCAATTTCAGCCTATAAGCCACATCTCTGATCTTGTCAAGCACTTGAAAAGGCCCATAGTAACGCATGCTGAGCTTACGAAACAACCGTTCCTTGCCCTTCATCTTCTTTAACCTTGCCTTCTCGAAACTTAACAGAACCCAATCACCAGGTGATAACAGCAATTCACGACGGTGACGATGAGCAGCCTTTTTCTGCTTTGCCAGAGTCTTCTCCAAGGCAACTTTGATTTTCTTATACATTTCATCCATGTTCTCAACATATCGATTGGCCTCATAGATCTTGTCCTTTGTATGCAAAATGGGAGGAATTTTTTTGCCGCCTTTAACAATCTCGAAAGGTGCCTTGCCTGTGGACGAATGCACCATATTGTTGTACGCATACTCAAGCATAAGCAAATACTGTTCCCACTTGCCCTTATTATCTGACACATAGCATTTCAGCAGATCCAAGACAGTAGAATTAGCCTCTTCTGACTGTCCATCAATTTGTGGATGAAACGAAGACGAGAACTTGAGCGTAGTTCCCATGTTCTCAAACAATCCTCTCCAAATCAAATTTGTCATGCGAGGATCACAATCACTGACAATTGGTTGTGGCATACCATGGTACTTAAACACATTGTACATGAAGATAAAATGGGCCTGCTTGCTGAACCTGCAAATAATGGTCCATATACCATCATTCCCTGTTGGCGTTCTTGGAAGATTAAAGATAAAGTCCATAGCAATGCTTTCCCATGGCTTATCCGGAATCGGCAATGGTTGTAACAACCCTGGTGCCTTTTGCCTATCAAACATGACCTTTTGGAAAATCACGCATGCTCGCACAAAGGCTCCTCAAGGTAGACCAATAGAAGAATGTCTCTATCGCTTTAACTGTCGCATCAATACCACGATGCCCTGCGTACGGTGCAACATGACTTTCTTCCATGACCTTATGTCACAATGGCCTAGTGACACAAAGTTTGCCATGCATCATCATAAAATCATCTTTGAGGAGGTAGTGCTCATGATGTTGCCCCTCTTGCAACTGTTCAAAGATCCTTGCAAAATCTTCATCAGTAGCATACTGTTCCTTCATGTCATCGAGCTCATGATGATAAGGAGTTGACACAGTTGAAATTTGTGGCTTCCTTGATAACGCATCAGCCACAATATTCTTCTTGCCTTCCACATACATAATCTGGAAGTGGAACATAGAAAGAATGTTTGCCCATCGCATATGCTTTTCGGATAGCTTTGACTGTGTCAAGAAGTATCGCAAGGTCTGATGGTCTGTTTGGACAACAAAATCAGCACCTAAGAGGTAGAGCTTCCAACTAGAAAGCGCATGAATCACGGCCAAGAGCTCTTTCTCATAGACTTGCATAGTCTTCTCTGGCCCTTGCAAAATTCGGCTTTCATAAGCTACTACTTGTCCATCTTGCATTAGCACTGCTCCGATGCTACTGCCACACGCATCACACTGGACCACAAATGACTTCGTGAGATGTAACAAAACAATTACTGGATCTGAAGTCAACTTTTCCTTTAAGAGACTAAAAGCTGAAATCTTTTTTTGGGTCCATCTGAAAGTGACCTCTTTCTTTTGCAAAGCGTGAGCTATCTCTGCAAAATATCTGATAAACCTTCTATAGTAGGAACACAATTCCAAGAAGCTTCTGACATCGTGCATAGTCTTCAAGTCTTGCCATGTCTTAATAGCTTTGACCTTTATAGGATCCATTCTGTTACCATCTTTTGACACTAGTTGTCCAAGAAAGTGGATCTCGTCTCTAACTTAGAGCAGCGCGCTTGTGCCCTCGCCTGTGAAGTTGTGTCGTCCCCCTCCCTACCTGCTCGCCCCTCCCCCCCCCCCCCCCCCCCCCCCCCCCCTTTCCTTTCCCTCACTCTCTTCGCTCTAGCCCCCCCTCCCAGCTTGCCATCGTCGCCCTCAAACCTCCCCCCCCCCCGCCCCCCCCCTTTCCAGCTTGCCCTTGCCTCTCCTCAGCCATCCCCCCCCCCCCTTTTTTTTCACAGCTACACAGGTCGCAGACTGAGATGGAAAGCTTTAATGTCGGGATTGAGCTGAATATCGCAGAGCCGGACGTTCCTCTTCGAGGAACCTTTTGAGGAGACCCTTCAGAGGCCCTCCGACCCCCCCCCCCCCCCCCCCCCCCCCCCCCTTCGGCTTCTGCAATAGGTATTCATCTCTCTTCTGACACCTTACGCGCCATTCACGAATCTACTGTGAGCTTGGAGTCCTGTTCCTTGGCCTGTAAAGTGGTGGGAAGTTTATGCTCAGCAAGGCTATTGAAGGACTACTTTCAAGCTTCGCTGTTACACGTGAACTTTAAGATTGTGAATGTCTCCCCTCTCGGGAGAGGCTTCTTCAGGGTGCAGCTCGAGTCTACAAATCAAGGCATGGAGGTCCTAGCGCAGAGCCCTGTGGACTTTCATTTTGCTATAGGTTTTCTTGCCATATGGACACAGGGAATGGACCTAAATGGACTTGAAGGTGGAACTGCAGTTACAGCTAGATTTCTAGGACTTCTTCCAGAATTTGCTCCGCATGTTAATGAGATTGGGAGATGTTTGGGCTTTTTGGTTGGAGATGCTGTGATTCCTAAAGATGAGGATCGCACAATCTCCATAAGGATGGTGCTCTACCCATCCTTGGCGAAGAACCCTCCACAATTTATTTCGCTCCCGACCATCCATGGGGGCGAAATTCTACAGAGGGTTTTCTTCATTGGTCTTCCTGGCCACTGCTTTGTTTGTGGCAGCAAAGGCCATGTTGCTGCAGCTTGTACCCACCGCAGGAAATCTCTTGATCAAAGGCACAAGCTTCAAAACAAGAGGCACTTCATGCGAATGGGGGATTGGAAGCTCGTATGATAAGAAGAAGAAGTGAAGCAGAGAAATCTAGAAGGAAGGAAGCGAAGAAAAGAAAACGACGAGCTAGGAGGACAGAGGCTCCAAAGCTTGTGTATAGACGCAGAGCAGATGCTTCGTCTCTCTCCTCGGATACCTCTTCACCAGCTCTTCATGATCCGCCACCTATTTCTCAGGGCACAGATTTGGATATCAGCCGCAGTTCTGAAGGCATAAATTCAGCTTATGAGCGGCATTTCCCTTCTTGGGTAGAAATTGCTAAGAAGTCTGTTGAGGAGAAGTCTCTGAAGACGACTAGGAGGTCTTCTAGACTTAATCCCCATAATTAGCCTTGATTTGAGGCAATCTTGTATCTTAGATTGCCCTAGGATTTTTATCTTTTGGTGATACCATCTATGTTCTCTTTATTATTCTGATGTAATTCTACCTTGGGGTCTGTGCCCTTGAGGTGATTTTAATAGAAAGATCTTCTTTTTCGGAAAAAGAAAAACTTGTGACTGCGCAGCTCTTCGAACACAATGGTGAAGTGATGCCTATGCTCCTCTCATTCTTCGAATAGACTATCATGTCATTGAAGAATGTCCCGACAAACTGTTGATGCGAGCGGAAAATCTGGTCCATCATCTTGTTGAATGTGGCAGGAGCATTCTTTAGACCAAACGGCATCACTAAGAACTCATACAAACCAAATGTCGTTCTGAACGCAGTCTTGTGCACATCCTCTGGCCTTATACGAATCTGATGGTACCCACTCTTAAGGTCTATCCTGCTAAAAATTGCAACACCCTCTAAACGATCAAGAATATCATCAATCCTAGGAATAGGACACCTATTCTTGATGGTATTCTTATTCAACGCACGGTAATCAAACACATGCGCCATGAGCCATCCTTTTTCTGTACTAGGAGCACTAGGGAGCAAAAGGGTGAAGAACTAGGCTGAATCAGCCCCTTCTCTAATAACTCCTCAACCTGGCCCATAATCTCTTTCTGCTTTGTGCCGCGCTAATCCTGAAGGGATGTCTATTCGGTGGGCTACACCCTGGCACCAAATCTATCCGATGATCCTCAGGTCTCTCTGGCGGCAATTGCGACAGTAACAAATCAGAAAAACAGTCACTAAACTCTTGCAAAAATGCTGACCTTTCTTTATCGAACACAGATGAATTTGATTGACAATTATCTAAGACATTACGTGCAAAAATCAAGTACACAGAAAGATGATTCTTTATTATAGAAGTGATAGCTGAAGCAAATATAACAGGGACAGACTCCCCTCTGAGCTTTACATCCAAAACATGAGTTTTGCCCCTATGCTCAAGGGTGATCGTTTTGCCGAAGGCATCGAGCACGCCATGTACTCTGAACATCCACGGAATTCCAAGTAGCGCATCGCACCCTTCCAATGGCATGATATAAAATTCTTCTGTGTCTACATATAACTGAATATGCAGACGCAGCTTTCTAATAATGGGAGTAGCACAGTCTGAGTAGCCAGGACATGCCAACCCTGCCTCTACCGTGTACCCCATCTCTTCAGCTCTGATGCCTAGCTTCAAAGCTAACTCTGGTGAGATAAAGTTTGCTTTGGCACCTGGATCAAAGAAGATGAGTGTTGTCTGATCACTAACTTTACCCCATGCTCTACATAACTCGCTCGCATATGTATTGGGCTTATCACCCACCATATCTGGCACCAAACCTGCCATGGGTTTAGGCTTCTTGCCTTTCTAGTCCTCTTTATCATCTGAGTCAGCTGGTCTTTTCCTTTGTGGACAATTGGTAGCAAAGTGACCAGGCTGCTCGCAAATAAAGCATTTGTTTTCAGCCATTAAGACCTTTTCCTCCAGCGACTTACACACAAAAGGTTTGTTTCCTTTTCTATTTCTTTGCTTGCACTCTAGAAGTCCTAGCTAAATCCTTATCTTTGGTTGCCTTTTCTGACCTCCATGACGCTTCAGGAGCCGTTTTCACAAAGGGCTTCTTCGCTGAATTTTTGTTCTGCTGGCCTCATTTTTTGTTGCTGGGAAACCCACTGTCCTCTCCTTTCAACAGGGCAAGACCAGTGGTAGCAACTTCCATGAGCTGGTTGAGGGTATCCAGTGTGGTCTTAGTACAGTAGTCCCGAAGCCCTCTAGGCAGCCCACAACAATACTTCTCTATCTGCTCTGTCAATGGCACAAATCTATAGGAGGTTACTGAGAGTAATGCTTTGCAAAACCTCCGATTGTAGGCTCTTGCAAATAGACGCAGTGAGTTGGTGCCAATCTGTCATGACGTCGGCTTCAAATTCACTTGACAGCCAAGCAAATGCAAACATTTGCTTGAAGTAGACCCATGCTTGCATTAACAATGTCGTCCACCATGTAAGCGCATTGTCTTTCAAGAAAGTGGCAGCTTTCCTGACCTTAGAGGCCTCTGTAAAATTCCCTCCTGCATAAGCTGTATCAAATTGCTGGAGGAAAGTAAGAGCCTTCGCTTTATCCTCGAAGCCGCTGAAAGTGCTAAACTTTACAGTTGCACCACCTTTATAAGCTTTCGGCTTTTCCAGTGGCCCCAAATTGTCATAAGGAATTGCCTGCATCATGGGCACTATAGTAGGCATCATCGGCGCGTCTTGGCCATTGACATTCTGCGTCATAGGTGCCATATCTGGCTGCTGTCCAGAAAAACCAGCCATGCCAAAATGACTCTGTGGCACCCCAAACTAGCCTTGGTTGCTCTGAAAACCTTGCTGCATGCCGATGCTACCATACATGGGGTTTGGCATCATGCCTTGCATGCCCCCAAATACTGTTCCTGGCATGTACGGCTGACTTTGAGGCGCATAACCAACTATACTCTGGAACACCGATCCACCCCCGAAATACCCAGGATATAGCGTGGGTGGTGGAAAAACTGGATGTATTCCCTGGTAACCAGTTCCCTCTCCATTAAAGACAGCATGCGGGCTCTGGAAGGTGGCGGGCTGAACTGGCATAGCCTGTGGAATAGGCGTCCTAACCACCTGTTTAAGGACATGAGGAACCTGTTTTGGAGCCTCTGACTCCGCCACATGTGAGTGTTCCCTATCCTATTGAGACACATGAAGTACTTGGGCTTGAGCCTCAACAAGCTCTGTTTGCGGGGTAAGTTGCGTGTTTTGTTGTGGCACTGGTGGCGCTTGCAAGAACTCCATAAACCTTGGGTTCTACACCAGTTGTGAAAACACATTCACCGCGGCAACTAACT
Source organism: Adiantum capillus-veneris (assembly GCF_014529385.1). Classification (NCBI taxonomy): domain Eukaryota; kingdom Viridiplantae; phylum Streptophyta; class Polypodiopsida; order Polypodiales; family Pteridaceae; genus Adiantum; species Adiantum capillus-veneris. The sequence goes on from NC_140936.1 coordinate 108,116,372, forward strand.
GAGTTCTGAACGCATCATCCTCAAGCTGCCCAGTCATAAAGCCCTGTTTTGAAGGGACATTTACATTAACAGGAGGTACAGACAAACGTGGCTGGGAGCTCTCGCCAATCTCGAACACCATAGGAATTTCCTGTCTGTCCTTCGAAGAGGAACCCTCTTCCATAATGCCCTTCCTTTGTCGGCCATAGTGTAATCCCGTGTTCCTGTACTCGTGTCTTTACCCAAAACAACCGAGGCTCACTTCTTGAGAAAAAAGTGATTGATATCTCCGCAATGGAACCTCGAAACCAGTCCGTGGGGCAGTAGGCTTTGGCTTTCACCCAAAATTCTTTACTTTAGACACACACAGAGAGAACGTGCAAAGGTAACCTTCAACGGGAATTAACACTTAAGTATACACACGGCTCGAAAGCTAGAATGCTTCGAGCAGTCGTCGACAACCTGTAGGCCCCAAAATTGGCGCCCCTTTCGGTATTTCTTTATTCTTTAAGAGGGTAATTACAAAGAAGAGTCTTGGGAATTCTTTACCTGTATCTAGCTAGATACCACCTGTTCTGGCAAAATTTCGGCAGCATAAGAGCCCCAAAACTTGTCCGAAACCAATTCCTTACTGGAATTCACTTCCACTGACATAAACCCTCTGATTTCTGCCCAAAACTAGTAAATTCAGCATGCTGTATTTACTGGTTTTTTCCCTGTTTCCAGCCCTAAACAGTCCTTGAACTGTCCTCTAACAGAGGGGCACTGTTCCCAATGGTTCTGGCATCCGTATGGCTGAAAAACAGTCCCAATTCAACGCATGACCAGCGCTGAAAATGCACCTGTACGGTGAGGTTAGGACCCTCATTAGTACCTGCTTTTGGAGCAGCAGTTAGCTACTCCTGTTCTTGCTCAAAGAGGCTCTTTCCTTAGCAAAAACGCATGTAACCACATAACTGTACATGAGTCAAATGAAGAGCCCTCTTGTGGGGCATCACATTACTGAACGTAGGGAAGAGAGAGAGCAGTGTGAGGTGTGCAGGACATGACTTCTTGCACCACACTGTACATGAGAGGGAAAGCTTGCATTCAATAGCTCTTAACCTGTGACAAAAATCTCTCAAATGAGCTCTCTCAGCTTAAATTTCAGCGCTACCTTCTTCTGCATGAGGAAAGTGCACCAAAATGTGCCAGTTGGCACATTTACAAGCAATTTTCCGTTTCGGGGTTGCCGCTTAAAAATCTCCCAACTGGTTGTCCGGTTGACTTTGCAGTAGAGTTCTAAAATGTTTCCCTTGTCATTCCGGAGGTAATGACGCGAACAGATTTCATGGCCCAAAATAGCAGCTCCCTAAATTTTAGGAGATGCTTCCGTTGGGCTCCCAATGGTCTTCTGACCATCTATCCCAATTGGGACGGCATCCAAAAATGCAATGTGGCCCACCCAACTGTCGGGTACTTTTCTTTGGTGACCCCACCTTGGCTTTGTGCCTTTATTGAGTTCAATTCCTAGTATCCACCAACTTGCTAAGTGCGACGGGGGACCTACATGATCTTGAACTGAGCCTAGACATCCTCTTACTATATGAATTCCAGTACCTCCCAACTTCCTGCTTGCAGGTGAAACTACTATTCACATTGGCCATACAATGTCCGACCATTTGCAACTTCAAAAAGAGGGTCTCAAAAATAAAACAAAAATCATTGGAAAGAAACCAACAACTACGGTTAGCAGTTGCCACGTCCTCGTGGCAGTTAACAGTTGCCACATCCTCGTGACATCTACACATATCATGGGACCCTCTATATAGACTCTTGTAGGATATGCTCAACCTCAGCAGTTTCCATTCCACTCTCAGGCGTTTTAGTAGCCGGCTCCCATGCCACAGATGCAGCCGACACAAAGAGTTTCTTGCGATGGCTTTGTTGGTGCTCACCGCCATGGGTGTGTTAGTAGACTGCCTGAGTACACTTCAGAACGGGTGCTTCCATCCATTGAGCAGCTGGTGGCGGCTCCATTCCCAGGGAGCCAGTTTGTTCAGAGCAGAGTCCAGTAGCAGATCCCACCATTGATTTGATGGCTCCTCCTCCAGAGGCCGATACTTCTGGTACAGTAGTGGTAACGACTCTCTCCCTTGGGTGATAGGATACGCCTGCTCTACTCAGTTTTCTTTTGTACATATGCAGTGCCTTGTGGGTTCTTTTTGTAGTTTCAGTGCTCCTCTCACCGAGACGATGAGTGGTCTTGTGGCGGGCAACCTGTAGCAAGGCTACAGTGTCATAGGCACAGTACAAGCAATTAGTTATAGCTGGGCTGGAGTTCACACTGGACAGACTTCGCCTTGGCAGTGACATGTGGCAAGCATAAGGGTGGTAGTCTAGCCGAGGCGGGGCGAGATCACCACGACCACAGTTTGGAGATAGACTTAGCTGGACTGGATATTTCTGAGCCGTTGGTCGCTCTTTATGGTTGTATATATCCGTAGTTGTTTGGAGTTATTGTTATCATCATCCACTTTGTATGGTCATCCGTCTTGAGTCTAGCATCTCCTGCACATTTGAGCCTCACAAGCCTATTGTACCCGTGAGTTCTGGGCTGGAGCTCAGTGTGCTGCCATGCTAGAGTCTGTACTAGTTTCTTTGAGCTAGTCGAGTCCCATGCTGTTCAGGTTCTATTGTTGAGTCGTTGTGTTGTTACCGTGTTATTCATTGTCTTCTGTGTATTCATTCTGTTGGAGAGATTTCATGCACATTGCACTGAGGAGCACCCACTGTAGAGAGTAGAGAGCACGACACATTATCCCCGCTAGAGGTGCTCTCATTTTTGGCAGGCCTGGTGGGACCTCAACTGAAGTCTCACTCCGTCGAAGGAGCTAGCTGCTTTAAGCTCTCACCTGTGCTAGTGTGCTGGTCTCGACTAGTGTGGTCCAGATTCAGCTCGGTCTCGTCCTGCTTCCCTCGACCAGCTTAGTCCTGGACCAGCTTAGTCCTGGACCAGCTTGTCTAGTTCCTCGTCCTGGTCTAGTAGCCTCTAGTCCTGGTCTAGTTCTCTCTCATCCAGGTCTAGCCAAGTGGTCTAATCACTCGCCCTGGTCTAGTGGAGTCTGGACCAGTGTTGAGTTAGTTGAAGGTCTGCCCTGTTATTCATTCATTGTCTTCTGTGTATTCAATCTGTTGGAGTGAGATTTCACGCACATTGCAATGAGGAGCCACTGTAGAGAGTAAAGAGCACGAGACATTATCCCCGCTACATTCAGTGAATGTATGGAGTATGAATTCAATCACTGGAAGAGAGGAATAAGACCATCTGATCATATTCTCTAGGAAATCATGGGAGCAGAGGAAATAACACTTACAGAGACCTGGTTTAATTATCCGTTCTCTGGTATGTACTACCATGGCAGCTCTTCTCACAACTCCATCCCTCAAGGATGCATGTTATCTTCTTTCTGCTTGTAACATGCATTTTTATGTGTGTATTTCAATAAGAAAAGAATGGTTCTCTTTCTTGTCATGTTTTTCCATGTTTGAGTTTCAATTCAGACTCAAATATTTTCCCAATACAAGTACATTTATTAGAACTTTGTGGCACCCTACTGATTACAAGGCAATTTCTTTGCTAGACTGTTACAGGTCAAGGGGTGATGATTCTTCATCAACTGATCTAACCAACCTTCCAGAAGGGATGAGCCGAAAGCCACACCGAGATAATCTCCACTCAATTCAAGATTTGAGGGTAGTTGACCTTCAATTGCCTTTTAACAGTTCCCTTATATATCACTTCAATGCCCTTGCTGACTCTTTCTCAAGAGGTCAATTGATGTCCAATACCTTTCTGAATCTTATGATAAACTCTATCTTTAATTTTAGGATTCTAAAGCATTGATAAGCAAGCTAAAGGAGCAGCTTGGAGTTTTGCAAAATGAAAACACTGTCTATCAGGTATTGCAGCAACTTTGTATCTAATTACCGTTTCTCAGATAATTTGCATGAGCTCTCCTGCAATTCAAGCTCCCAACAATGGGACGATCAAGTAATTTAATGAGATGATGTGCACCCTTACCTTGATTCATGAGAAGCACAATTGTCCACTATTTGAAAGTTCAGATACGTGCCAAAGAATTTCTTAATCTCATTAGAATTTTGTATGCTATTTGTTTTTCAGGAAAAACTTGAGGAAATCTCGACTGACATGAATCTTCTTTTGCGTATGATTCCATCATGGGAAACTATGAAAGAAATAGCTGAAAACCCTATATTATTTCTTCTTGCCATGGCCAAGCGCATCCTGGCTAGCACCAAAGAGGGAGAAATGGATCTTGGGGTTTGTAACATGCAGACAGACTGTAACATCGATATCGTGAGGAACACACAGCAAAAATTGGAATTTACTTGTTCACCATCATTAAGCAAAGAGATTCCATCACTGAATGACCAAGACAAGGTGATCCTTTGCTCAATATCTCAGCACTTTATGTGATTCTAGGTTCCAATGTTCATCCTTAAGGTCCCCTCATAAGTCTCAATCTTTGCATTGTGTAGGAAAATTCTCCTGCTGGCACCATGCATCTCTCAACTGATATTCCCAAAATCATTAGACATTATTTAAAGGCAATACAAGGGCTTGAGAAAAAGCTTTCCAACAAGGAGCAAGAGCTGAGAGAAAAGAATCGAGTACTGAAGGATGTACAAGATGATCTTGCAAGAGATGAGAAGATTTTTACTGAAAAGGTCAGCTTCATTTTTCTTTTCTCACTATTGAGCAATATTGTTGCCTGTCTTTTTCTCAAAATTTATGCTTTTTACTCTTGAAGTCACCAGATGAGAGAGATCAACGCATTGAAACTTTTGACAAGAGAGCTCACTGTGGAAAAAGATTGCCTTCTTCAAAAAATTCAGATGGATGCAACCATCATCTCAGATTTATCACACAATGCGTTGGCCAAAGAAGATGAATTGTCCATACTAAGGGCCTCAATTGATTCTTTACACATGCAACCACAGGAAAAAGATAGGAATGCCCATAAAGACAGCTTCTTGGTCTCCAGCAAGAATGGTCACCGTCAACTGTGCGCAATTTTTAATGCATTTGAGGAGCACCAGAAACCAGATCATCAGGTAAACTATATTGAAGCACACAAATGTATTGAAGAATAGACATCAAACCTGCAGCTTCAGTTGATCGATCCTATCTGACAAAATTAACAAAAGGCCAAGTTCTCTGTCTGGCTAGACCTTGGCACAGATATCAACTCAGTAGGCACCTATTGCACTCAACCTTATTTTTGAAAGTGCATTTTTTCTAAATCAAAATCATGAGTACTTTACCCAGCCAGTATATCAGGATGAGCGTTATGCATGGCAATTGCCTAGAAATTATCATGTTGTTGTCTAGAAATCATCGAGAGACACCACGATTATCATTGCTAGGAATTCTTGTGCTGCTGTTCCTAAACAAACAAGTGGTTTTCACCACAGCCCAATGGAGTAAATGTCAATCTTGGCGGTGTATGCCCTACACCTTATTGCATCTAAATACGTTTTAAGCTTAAAAAATAAAAGGTTTTTCATTGCCAACCATAACTTTATTACGTCATTCACTAAGATCTTGACAGGAGAGGGACGATGGCGAACGTGATGAGACACGGAACATACAGGAGGAAGTAGACACATGTAGGGAGCTAAGGCCAGTGAGAGGCAAGACAAACAAAAAGCTACGTATCAATTTTGAGAAAAGGTTTCAAGACTTGGCGTATAATATTTTAAAAGGAGGGAAATTTCTTCAAACAGCCTGTGTAAATGAGCCTCAAGCAGTGGATAAGGTGCCAAATATGACAAATGAAGATGATGTTGAGGTACATGCTCAAGTTAACATTCGGTTAACTGTCTTGTATTTTATTATCAAGAGCGTCTTAGAACATACCATGTTTCTATACTTCCTGTGATTCTTTCATTCTCTTTCAAATGGCTACTTTTGAAAACTGGCAGAACTGAATTTCTCAAGATTCATCAGTTTGTAAGATTTAAGTGAGCTTTGTAACCGCAATCACAGCCATTTATGTCTTTGTAGGTACGTTGCGAAGACATGCATGATTTAAACCGTTCAAACATTAACAAACAAGACAATATTTTTCAGAACGAACTTTGCAGTTTTTTCTCTGAAAATCAGGAGTCATTGCAGAGGTGAGATATTTATAAAAGCAGTTTTCCTGTAACTTTTGTGCAGTTCTTGGGTATCTGCACATTGTACAGAGTATAGTCTAGCTCCGACATCAATTCTTCCTATGATCATATACAAGGGTGATCTGATACTTTGTGTATTTTGTGTGAATCTAGACCAACAGCTGGAGTTGGAACCAAAGATCTATATCCTGGGACAGAATCTGCGGACTTCTTACCAAATGAGGAAGCTGGTCAAAGAAACCTAGAGATCATGAAGCAAGATTTCAATTATGTAGGTACAAGAGACGTGTACCTTGAGAAGAAACTAAGAGAAATAACACAGGCTTGGCATGCAGAGAAGCAGGTTGGTTCACTCCTAAGGTGCATGAATTTTCTTAAACTTCTTGCTCCTTATAATAATTCCAATATAGAACCTGTTCCATTTTCTCTTAACAGTATCTTATACAGTATTGCATTTAAGTCTTTTGACCCTCTGTTTTTTTTATTGAAGGCATGTAATAGGAGTGAAGAATAGTGATGAAATCTTTCTTGTGTGATTTTCTGGATGAGGGTTCCAAGAATGTTCGATGTCAAGATCCTTTGCACGCCAAACATGCAGATAAAACAACATAAGAAATAGACCTCTTACCCTCAGCCTCTGGTAGTGAATACAGAGGCAGCAAGCCACTCATTTAGATATTTCCATGGGTATATCTTCAGATTAGTACACTACGAGAGTTATATACTTGGAGTCAGCAGTAGCCACTCAGTCGCTTGGGGCTAGCTGTGGTACCTTCTTGAGGGTACTCTCCTCAGTACTGATACTAGTCTCTGTCTTAGTCTCGATTTGGAGTCGGTACCTCACTGCTCTTAACCATTGCACCTTAGCCTTTGCATCACCATTGTACTTGTGGTTGTCTCTTGGTCTGGAGTTGGGTGTGCTACTAGCCAATCATCAATCTTTATCTCGGTCTTGTAGTCACCTCTTGGGGCAATGCAAGTTCAGTTGAGTCTTATCTCTCAAGTTATGAGTGTTCCTCTGGTTTTCTACGTGGTTTATCTTGTTTATCTATTGTGCTATTTGTGCCTTTACTATCTTGCAGTGTACCTTGTGAATGAGTGAGGCTTAAGCATACTGCACAGAGGTGACCCCTTATCCCAGAGGAGCACAGTACTCACTTTCCTGTTACAGGTTTTTTTTTGTTTTTGGGCACACCCAGTGGGACCTCGCTGAGGTCTTTCTCTTAGGTTCGGAGTCAAGTGCCTGCTGCAGTGCTTAGGTATGACCCATATTCCGGCACAACTAAGGACCCTTTGGTGAGTCCACTCAAGAGTCCTCTCAGGAGCCCTCTCAACTGTACCACCAACATATTCTTACCTCGACACCCAGCCGAAGTTCACCATTGCCTCCCAGGTCCTCTTCTCTCAGCACAGCCCCTTCCTCCTGCATTGACAACCCTTCGCCACCCCAGTCAGCTGAGGAGAGAAACCCTAGCTCTCCACCTCCACTTTCTCCCCGACTTGTCACCCCCTCGCTCCCGACTCCACCCTCTTGACCAGAAGCCATGGAGGATGACCTGTAACTGAGTTCTGGCTAAGGTCAACATCAAATTGCCAACTTCTAGAGGCCTCTCCACCGTAAGGTATAGACGACCATGTACGACGGTTCACATCTCTATGCAGAGGGAGAGGCTTCAACTGTTGGGATGCTTACCTGGTGCTTTCTCCCTCCACTTTGGACAGTCTGGTTGATAAGTAGTATAGTCAGTTTACCCAAAAACCACTTCAAGACATGGGATAAGCTTAAGACCGCCTTTTGCAGAGATTTCCGGCGAGGTAACTCCAATGAAAGAGCTTTGGATCAACTGGAGATTCTTGAGCTAGGTGCTCGGGAGACCTTTGTCGAGCTATCCTTAGTCTTAGTCTCGGTCTCAGTCTCAGGTTGGAGTCGGCACCTAACCATTGCACCTTAGCATTTGCACCCCCATTGTACATGTGGTATAGTCTTGGTCTTGTAGTCATCTTTTGGGGCACTGCAAGTTCAGCGAGTGTCTTATCTCTCAAGTTCTGAGTGTTCTTCAGCTATGCTATGGATTTGTCTTGTTTATCTACTGTACGGTGTACCTTTACTATCTTGTAGTGTACCTTGTGAGTGGGTGAGGCTTCAGCATACTACACAGAGGTGACCCCTCATCACAAAGAGCACAGTTTTCACTTTTGTGTTACAACCAGCAAGATGACCTTAATGGGAGGCTTGGCTTTCTGAAAGAATGGATTATATATCTTTGAGAAACACACTATTTTCAATCATAGTCACATAAATCAGGAAATGTATTTGGAAGTAGCTAGGTTAAGCCTTGAGAAGGCTCATTCTTTTAATGAATTGAATTGGATAACAAAAGAGAATTGTTGAAACGCTTCAAGGCACGAAATGGAAGTTTTGTGTGGCTCTACTTCTAATCTTCTTTAATTACCAATGGTTGTTGAGAATACAACATCATACCAAGTATTGTGCTTTATCAAATGGCTTGAATGTAGTGAAGGTCTAAGCAAGCTTGCAAGTTTCTTTCACTCAAATTTCCTCTGGTTGTACTCCTTCTGTCCATATATGTATGAAAGTTTGATAGAGAAATAAAGGAAAAGCAAAAGAAAGTTGAGTTGAATGTCGTCAAGAAACCAAAATGATCAATAAGACAAATTTTTTGGACAAAACCCATTAATGTCTGAGAACAAAATAAAATGAAGTAGAAGTTCTTATGTACAACCTAGAATGAGAAGTGAAATGGATATTGTGTTGAACAATGAAGGGGCCGTATAAATGCCTTCAGAAGGCCTACGCGACACCAGTTGCAACAAAATTTATTAGGTTTGAATTGTGTCAATGAGTACCAGATAATTTCAAAACTGAAAAGTCCTTGTGATGGTTTAGAATCTTGAGACACTGTATATACCTTGCCATACAGTGACAAAGCCGTCAGAATGGTAAGATTCATGATGCATAATTAGAGAAACTCACTGATGGGATGCTGCAACACAGCCTATAACTACTCCTCGATATTGTCAACACACTTGCTCACATTATTGCCAACTCCATGCCATGCTAACAGAAAAATGCTTATTATGGATTTTTACGACACTTATTGCAAACTGTTTTCAGTCCTGACCTGCTAATGGGTGAATTTTTGCAACTGTTTATGTTGGAGAGAGTCATAGGCTTTGATTTTATTAACAAGACAAGAATTGACAATGATGAATGGTTGTGGATGTCAAACTCTTACTGTAGACATAATCAGTGTCTGTAATGTGGGAGCAGGGCAATAAAATTTACTTAGTACCACGTAATGCCAACAATGGAAAGGTTATAGAAACGTAATTGTCAAACCTGCAACGACATTCCACATGCATGAACTTGGCTGCTGCATAAAACCTATAATCTTCTTTTCTATCTTGCCTTTATCAGAAAGGCCTTTAAACAGCTGAAGAGATTTTTGTATCACCAATTAATGCCTAAATAACTCACATGCTGGTGTGTAGGCGATGGAGGAGATGGTGCAAGCGGAACGTGAAACCTGGGAGGCTCGTTCTATGTATGCACTTAGGAAGCAAGAGCAATTGGAGAGGGATCATCAAGCACTCAAGGAAGAGTTGGAAAACACCAAGTCCTTGATGCAAAAGGCTGGTCTTGGCATTCGCCTCTCTGCCCACAATGTCCGAGAGCTCGCTAATGGTGATGTTGACTTGAGGACTTCCATCACATGTTGACTACATGATGTGTATATCCACACCCTCAGCCACATACCATTGCTCTTGTAATCTCTCCTGGTAAAATTCCAATGGTGGCTACATATGCTTACAATCACCAATTTCTCTTGTGGAGTAGCTTATTGGAAAAGGCAAGTGCTTATTCATTTATGTAGCTTATTATTAGGCAATTTCTGACTCTTGCACTAGATGAGAGGATGGTATCAACTTGTGGTTCTTTCTCACCCATAATTAACACATTAATCCCAAAGTTCCAAAGCCTCTATAAAATGCTCCAAGTTTAAAGCAATAATTAAAGCATCCATGTAAACCAGCTAAGTGAATAGGGCAACTGGTCCTGCAAGGTGTACACATTGGATAAGTCAGCAACCTTCAGACACTTGGGATTATATTTTTCGCTAACAAGTATAGTAGAGACATTAAAGAATATTTAAGGAAACTATATTAATCATCATGCAATAGAAGCAAAAGGCTGCTTCTGATAAGCACCGACAAGTCATCAAAGCATTTTTAGAACCTCCAAAGCAAAGCACACTTTTCAATGGAAGATGCGAGAAAGCATGCATGGTCGAGCTCGTTACGAGTAGGGAAGCTTTCTAGAACGAAAGATAAACTCATGTATAAGATAGCGCAGGGTTCAAGTGAGCCTCATCAAACGGCGATTGAAGAGAGATCTATGCGGCTAAGGAAGCTCGCAAAATGATAGAGGTATGCATGCATGAGGAGGGCTTACAAAAAGAAATGCTAGATGAATTTTAAGTGGAGATGTACACAGCTTTAAACAAAAAGGATGCTTTGATTGAACATTGAAGGGGAACTTGTGGCATGTAAAGTAGCCTCTCACCTTCTTCTCCTAGGATCATAGATTATACATAGGAGGAAGAGCACATCAGGGAAAGATGAGATTTGAATGGAGAGTTGTGAGTTGGAGAGAGGACAAGAGTTGAAGAGTAGATGGATTCACTTTATGCATTAAAAGGGAGGCAAAAGAAAGACCATTTATAATGAAGTTTGCTGATTTGAAGAAAAGGAAAGAATTTTACTCGCACTGGCATGCCTTGAAGGGTGAGAGAATGTCTTCGGTTGGAGGAAGCTTTCTCTCATGCTTAAGTAGCACATCAGAAAGGATGAATGTCACATGTTCTCTAGGCTAGAAACGCAGGAAAATGGGTCGTTTGTAGAGATGGTAAAGAGTAATCAACGTGGGGTCCATACTTAGAAACTCAGCAATGGAACACAACTTGCATTCTGATTGTATGAATGGGAAGAACCCGCTAGGAAAGAAGCTCGCTGGAATACTAGTATCGTTTATAGGGAGAAGCTACATCCTGATATACAGGTAGTGCAGAGGGATCAGACGTTAGAGAGGATTGTCTGTGGTTGAATATGCTAGCCCAAGTGGGCAATCACCTGACATAATCCTGGAGGATGATATTATGGAGTACTCGAGGGTTTGGCGAACATTATGTTAGTTGGAGATTTTACTGGAAGGACAGCTTCTTGTCAAGTTGCTTTTCTTTATACATCAATGGAGGATATTTGTAAGTACGACCATGTAGTTCTTGGAATCGAGAGAGTTTCTGATCATTCATGTAGCGATGGAGGTTAGCCATACTCAATGGCATAGTGAGATGGCCATTGTCAGGAGGATTTATGTGTTATCCACAGCAGCGTAGACTAGCATGGTCGATTATGTAGGGTAAAACCCCCAACTTAAGGCCACCTAAGAGAGGGAGCCTAGATCTCCGATCTCCGAGCCCAATTATAACCAATCAGTAGCTCATTTGATTCGCTTCGTCGTGAGCTTTACGAAAAAATTGATCTCATCTTTTTTGACGATTGGAGCCGAAAGTTATTAATCCATCTATGCATTCTTGTGTAACAAAAATGGGTGTGAAAAAGAAGACACACCAACCCCAAAAGAAAGACATGGGTGCCAACAAAGATTAAAGTCATCCATTGCCCAATGAAAAGGTTGCATTTCAAATAAAATGAACGCTGAGCATTCTTTTGAATTGCACAAAGTTGGTTCAGCTTTGTCCTATTATTGGGGGTGTCATTGTCCTTTCTTTGGGGGGTGGTTTTTTTATTGGCCCCTTTACCCTACTCGCCCCTCTCTTGATCTTATACAACGTATCCGAGAGCTCTCTGTTTTAACGAGACCTGTTGGAGTTCCTGTAGATTATGCATACTATCTTTCATACTAAACTGCACACAATAAATGTATAGCCAACAAAGACATTTGTATCCTAGATAATAGTTTTCTAGGGATACAGATTGTACCTATACTTCCTTTAGATTGTGTCTACCACCATGCACCTATGACAAAGCTTATACACCAACTCGAGTCATGTTAATGTATAACGTGAGTTCGAAAGAATGGTTTTAAAATGTAAAAGTTTTAGGCAATTTAATAGAGATACATTAAAATAAGGGGTTTTTATATTCAATTTTGAAAAAATTTCATAAAACAAGGGTTCATTTTATTCATGCAAACATGTTAAAAGAAGGGTTTTTATAATACCCTGCGCACGTTACATAGCGGGGTACCGAATGGAGAACCCCTCGGAGTACACCAACTTACAAAACTATTCAGGCAGCAGTTACAACATTTTTCCCCACTCTTGTGGGACAAGATGGTAATGGTGTGTGTCTCAAGATATTTGGTATGATGATGGGTATCAAAAGACTAGAGGAAGATTCCAAAGCAAACAAAACGATAGGAGGCACCATATACCATCTAATGCCTTGTAAGGTGAGAGGAGAGAGTGTATATAGCCGCGCTTGAGCAGAACATTTACCAACGATTCTTGAGTTTTTTTATAGGGGCATGGAAACTCTTTCAGGAGTAGGGAACTAGCTATCATATCATCATCATTGGTTACACAATGACCGAGAGCTTTATGCTTCTATGCTTAAGCATGATCCGAGTCGTTGGGCAAAGAAAGAGGGTGTCCAAGCGTGGGAACATGCTGGATTCATGAGGGATTCTCTACACTTGAAGGCTAGGGGTCATATGCTCCCTAGCTATTATAATAGCATGATAGGCATTGGCCAAGCTTGATGCGTTCGTGCTTGAGTATGAGTTAAGTCGTTGGGCAAAGAAAGAGTGTCCAAGCATGGGGATACATTGGATTTAGGAAAGAATTCTCTACGTTTAATCGTATATTTACACTTCAAACCATTTTTTAGAAGGGTCGAGCACATGAACACCGTATTTATTGCTATGGATTTTTGTAAATCTTTTGATGCAATGCATAGAGCAAGATTGATGTATATGTTGTATGATGATTTGGGTGATCGGAGCGAGATTGATGCATAGATTGCATAATGATTTGGGTGTGTTCACTCTCTCCTCCACTTTTTGATATGTATATTGATAAGATATCATGCTATATTGACAAAGAGGGTAATAGAGGTGCACAATTATCAAGCACTTGGAAACTTTCATTGCTTTATGTGGATGATATTGTTCTGATTGATGACTCCCAATGGGGCTAGAGAGATAGTTAGATACATTACAAATGTATGCACTGGATAGAGATTTGTCTTTGAAGTTTGCAAGACCAATATGGTGGTATTTAACATAACACCACAAATGGGGGATGGCATAAGCATTAATATATACTTATGGTTAGGCATTGGTTGAGTATATAGACTCCTATTCCTTACTCATAAGTAATGCAACAAAAAAGAAAAACACATATGAGTTAAGGGTAGAAGCATGAATAGGTGGACTTAATACATGTGTCCGGGATAGACTCCTACCAATTTTTTGTGGTTAGGTATAGCATATCATACAAACTCTAATTTGCTTCCTTACCAGCTCAAACTCAAGTTCCCAAACATATATATACCTAGATGAATCCAGGATAAGCTCAAATTCACACTTAAAGGAAAGTGCAAGGTATATACCCATGGCAGTCACCCACAAGACATAGTATTGACTAAATACCATGACATCCCCACTAACATCGTCAGTGCCCAATAGTGGGTGTAGAACTAGGTACTAACATATGCTCCCAAACAAAACACACACCACACGCACACACATGAGCATACATCAACACAAAGTTCAGCGTACTGAGTTTCTGTCACGACTCCAAAGATCAAGGGCAAACTCAGCCATAATGAAGCGTAGCACTAAACGAAGCATTAAATATAAAAAAATTAGCACCAAAATGAGTTAGTTGATAGGGCATACGCACCACAAAAGATAGAAAGAATTAGCACAATTTTAATTAGCCGTAACTCGGACAAAAACTTCACAATGTGAAGTCTGCATGTCCGCTATACGACTGAAAAATATACCTAGATGAATCCAGGATAAGCCCAGATTCACCCTTAAAGGTAAGTGCAAGGTATAGACCCATGGTACTCACCCACAAGACAATATAACCATCAGCTCCATCATGCATAGTATTGACTAAATACCACGACATCCCCACTAAGGTCGTCAGTGCCCAATAGTGGGTGTAGAACTAGGTACTAACATATGCTCCCAAACACAACACACAACACACACACACACACACACACACACACACACACACACATGAGCATACATCAACACAAAGTTCAACGCACTGAGTTTCTGTCATGACTCCGGAGACCAAGGGAAGACTCAGCCATAATGAAGCCTAGCACTAAAAGAAGTTCCCAAACAAATGTTTCTATTTTGAAGTTACTACCTACCACTTTGCATCACTAGCACCCACCTTTGATAGCTAGAAGCTTGCTATAAGGTGGTAGCTACTAGGTCAAAAAACACATAGCTAGTGTATCGCCTACTTATGTTTTTACCCTTAAGGTGCTATGACTATAGTAGGAACATTGATAAACACACAGAAAATCAACCACATTCTAGGCGCATACATCAGTTAGGCGATGTGTGCTTGCACACACAAAGGACCTCATCCCCTAGAATTACAAAGGACAGTCATTGAGAAGAAGGATTGCAAGATATAATTTTATGGATGTCCACAAGAGGAAGATAAATGGGTTAATATCTATGTAGCATCACATCCACATCAACAAATCACCAAGGCTTTTGTGAATATTTTGTCTCAATGGGTTGAACATTTACCAAACATAGAAAAAACAAATTGTGACTGGCTTGCAATAAATCTTCTTCTCATTATCCTTTCATATTTACTGTTTCATTATGATTACAAGGCAAAAAGATTCCACAATAATTGTTATCTTTGTAAGGTACTTCAAATTTGTGATGTCCATGATGGATGATTAGACCATATGTTACCCAATTTGTTGCAACTAGGGGCAGCCCATCAGTAGCTAATAGCTCATCACTACAACACCATAAAAGGCACCCCGGCCACTTCCAAGATAGCAAATATCAGGATTCCTAGAGGGCTCACCCGATACTGATCAACCATGGGGACAAAGAATGGAGCATGTGTCAGTTTCAACCACCCATACATATATCATGTTTTTCATCTCGCAATATTGACACCATACCCACCATGTACCAAACTATTGGTGCTCGACCATGGAACCGTACTCAGATCATCGGAATCTTGTTATCTGCAATTGGTCTAGAGACAACGGATTGTTAGTGCTAGGCTCGACAAATCTTCCTAAGGAAGCTTGCTTATCAATAGTAGGGTGCAATCACGAAGGATTCCCTAGTCTGTTCTGTATGGTATCACGTGAGTGTAGAATGGGAGGGTTTTGGCAAGTGTGCATATCATATACAATAGGGTAGTCCCCCCAAAACTTGCATGCACATAGCCTACCGTAAGTTTGAGGGGAAAGAGAGGGACACAGGATACTTTAGGGCACTACGGAGAGGAAGATTGTGAACCAGGCTATTGCCACTCCAAAATATTTTGACCAAGTGCTCAAGCAAGAAGCTACTTGAACAGCTTCGATAAATCAACAAGGTGTTTCAAATCAACGGCCAGGTGGCGGCCTGCAAGCACTTGTCCGTGCCTTGTGCCCTGCACAATTCGTTGCTGCAGCCCCCGTTTCTGGCTTGGTTGATAGCATGTCCCATTGCTGCAAAGCCCATCCTACGCCCACAGAATACCCAGCATCACTGCAGCCCACACGAGCCTCCTCGTCACCATTTGCAGCAAGCTGAGTTGCCTGCGCACTGCCCCCTGTAATACGACCACTAGACAGCCCTTAGCTTTGCATTGCCACCAAACCTTCTTGGCCAGCTGCCCTGATTCTTGCACTTTATTTGGATAGAGCTTGCTGTAAATGCTATTGTTGTGAGGGGCAATGATGGTAGGATTGGACTGAGCGAAGCACCCGAAGGAGACATTGCAATTGCGTGGGGCCGAGGCAAGTTAATCCTGGAAAATCAGCCCAACATCCAGCATAGACAAAAGAAGCGTGGCAAATCATCCCCGACATTGAGAAAGTAGAAGAAGAAGTGAAAGAGCTCTTGAAGCTTATGGGCCTTTCGGAACCCACACACATGGGGGCTTGGAGAGTGGGAAAAAAGGCAAGTGATGAGAAAGGAAGTTCCAAGGAAAGATCACTCATTATACGTTTTCCTGCGTTGGAAGCTTGGAAGGAATTCCTGAAGAAGAGACCAACACTCCAAGCAAATTGGGATATTTTTGGACGATGACCTCACCCTAACACAAGTAGCACACATGCAAGAGTTGATGTCAGAGATCACGATAGCAAGGGAGAAACGAAAAATTACTTTCTACAGAGGATGGAGAGTAGTGTTTTTATGAAAGACACACCACATGACTGTGCGAGACCTATGGGACCAACTTTAAAATGGCAGCATGGAATTGTCATGGATCAATGAAGCTAGATGTAGGCACATTTGAGAATAGCCTCAAGGAAAGAGACATTATTACTCGGAGACGCATCAGACTCCTGGTAGCACATTACCTAGAGTGACGGGATACCATTGACAGACTACTTGTAGACAAGATGTGAGGTCAACTCATAGAGGACATGGGTCAGGAGGTGTGGCAACTATTCAGGGAGGATCTTTAGCCCCTCATTCGTATTGTTCGAAGGGATGGGAAGGCCAAGTATATGTGGTTCATAGTGAGAGAAGAGACAGGGAGGCCACTCCACATTGCAATATGCTATTTTTTCCCAACACATCTCATTATGCATTGCTCGAGGAACAGTCACCCTACATGATATTGGATGAGAACATATGGGAGTTCTCTCGGGATGGAGATGTCATTCTTTTGGGAGACTTTAATGCCAGGACGAACCGATCTCAAACAGCTTTCTACGATACCTTGAAGGAAATGTTGAGAGCATTAGCTGTCAATTATATGGGATTGGCTAGGTGTTCGTAGGATGAGGAGCACACTAGATATGGGAGATATGTGACAATGTGGGGACTGCGCATGGATTAGCCATCTTGAATGGCCTCGAGAGATTTTCAACATAGGCATCGGGCTAGCACAGTGGATTATGTTTTGGCTCCCAATATTATACCCTCTATTCAAGAATTTACAATTGGGCCCAGGCCTATCGGGGTAGACCATAGCAGTAGATCATGTCCTCCTCACGTTTGCCGTCTCATTCCAATTCAGCACATCTTGACTGGCACATACATCTATGCATACCTGGTACACTTTTACTATGGAGACTAATTCTGTCTATATAGATTTTATATACATACACTTATGCATAGAGGATCCAGGGAGACCTCTAGAGGATCTCACTTATATATTGGCAGATATTGCAGGATGCGGTAATAGAGACATATCCACACACTGAGCCTAGGTAGCGACGACGTTCTGGGAGCATACCCCAGAATAGCTTGTATGATGAGGGGTGCAAAGAGACAAGAGCCCAACTTCAGAGGGAGGTATTTCTAGGAGTCATCACTCATAGGCAATCACGGATTGCTTCTCCGTGTTTGGTGCGACGGAACAAGAGGGTGTTTCTAGTTCGATTAGAGCAGGATTTATACCAAAAAAATTTGAGCCAAGATTTAGGCGAGGCATGGCGATTCTTCCATGGGCATTCTCCTCCACCAGTCATCACTTCTACGGAGGTATGGGGTCAGTATGCATTATCTCTCTATACGGTCTCGGGGTAGCCACCTCTTCCAGATCCGCTAGAGGCATGCCTACATACATGTGCTTTGTTTACCACCAAGATGGTAAAGAAGGACATTGACAAGATGAGGACCAAGAGAGCATATGATCACAATGGCCTAGTAGCAAAGCATTTTATATATGCTAGAGATTTGCTTGCAGAGCTTTTAGCAGTGATGTTCAATAGAGCATGTACGACGGCCTACCTGATACTTGTAGTTTGTCTACTATCGTACTTATCTTCAAGTCAAGGGACCCTATGGATCTTGGGAACTACTGCACTATCATGATTAGACACACATTGGTACAGTTGTTCACATACATCCTTGAGTAGGAATTGATTAGATGTGTAGAAAAAATTTGTAGGCTACTTTGTGTTCTAGCATCGAAATGGGAACGCCCTGACCTGGCTCCCATCTTTTTGCTTCTTCCTAGATTGAGATTTTCCTTTAGAAAATTGCTAGTCACATCTATTGAGCAATGTTGGGGTTTTGAATCAAAGGGCATGTTGAAAATATGGGAATGTGTTATCTAAAGAGTCCTTCCATTAATGCTAATTGTTCCTGCATCAAAGTCAAAAGTGTCGATAACTTGTTGGATTATTGAAGTATCAAATGGGATCTTGGTGGTTTCCATGATCACCTCCATGCTCCATACCTTTAGTAGGGCTTGCTCATTTTTCTCAAACACGTATTTACTGATGTTTTGATGAGGCATAGAACATTGGGCTTCTCTTGAGGATACTTATTATTGTAACTCTTCAAGTTTCGGATCCTTCTTGTCAATGATGGCAGTCATGACTTGAAAGCTCGATGTTCCTCTTCTACCTATAGCAAAGCGCTATGACAAGCTTTGTGTTGATCTCATCCAGCTTTAGCGGCTCATCTACCATGCTCATCAATGTTGAGTTATAGTCCATATCATCTTCAATGGCCAAAGGCTAGGAACAACAAACTCCATGGGCACTACTACCTCTATACCGTACACCAATAAAAAATGGAGACATCTCAATCGTGATCTTGTAAGTACGTTGTTCTATAATCCCAATGTGCCATCTAAAGCTTATCATCCTAGTTATGAGGTTCCTTTTGCACAATCTTGGTCAGAATGGTCTTGATGATCTTATAACTGCTCTTATTACTATGCCACCATAATCTTGCCTATAAGATCTTCTTGAAAGTGATATCAGTGGAGAAATGATCCCCCTGATCTCGCACTATGACCCTTAGTTATCACTTGCATTCTACCTTGCATAGGCACGTATCTTCTTAGCACTCCATCAATTCCTAGCAAATATAATGATCCACTTATGATAGTTAGTTTTAGACTCTTAATAATCAGTGCTTTCTTACTCAACTTGGACCAATCCTCTGGAAATCCTCTAAATTGGAGAAAATCTTAATAATGAGTTCTTTCTTGCTCGACTGGGACCAATCCTCTAGAAATCCTCATAATTGGAGAAAATCACATGCATCCTACCACTTTGGATTTGGCCCATCCATTGCCATACTCCAGAATAATTCATCATCTATGGGTTCATCTCTTAGCGACTTAGCTGAAATTCTAATTTAAGAAAAATTTTCTTTTTTTTATTTTTCATGTAATTTTTAGCTTTCCATGCTTTTTGGTGTTTTCAAAAAGTAATGTGTTTTTTTCGATAACCTAAACCTAAAAATAATATTTTGTACCGTTTCGGTACAAAACGACCATATGGTGAAGAAACGAGATTAAACAATAATTTTGATGGAAATTATTTTTATAAATGAGGCATCATAAATATTCCAAGGTAGAAGAAGAAAGTTGTGATTACACCAGGGCATCACGGTGCAGCCTCATTCAGCCATCGTCTTATTAGCTGTTGTGATACTTGTTTTATTGAACAAAAATTGAAGGGTAAGCAAGATCTATTTCTAGTAGAAGAGAGGGCGCCATGTTTGCCATGGGGAACACTCCGGAGTTGCAGGAACAGTATATAAGGAGTTCCTCTACTCAGTTTTCAGTGCTGGCAATTGTGTCTATTATTGCAAGGCTATACATATGTATTATACAGAGTGGTGAAAGATCTCTATCAGAACTTCTCTCGCATTCGCAGGAAGGAGAAGCAGAAGAACACACTCTCTCTCCACTTGCTTACTATATTCTCTTCTATTTTCATGGTGTACGTGCTCATCATCGACTTCGTGGCAAAAATCTCTATGTAGCCATCATCACCACCCTCTTGTGGCAAATCAGGAAGCCTTTCAACCACAGGTAATCATTTCTCAATCAAGGTAAGAAGCTCTCAACTCCATAGCATCATCTCTTTCTCTCTCTACTTTGTTTTTGAGTAACTACCTTCTGGATGGTTGCCTTTTCGTATATGTAGGTATGTATGGGCTTGCCAGATGTGTACAAGAATGCTTCATGCTTATTTCATGATGCTTAGCATGTTGATATATACATACAATGTGTTTATAATCACGTAGGTGCATAAAAAGCGCTTTTTGTTTCACGTCACATAGCGGTAGGAACACTATTTTGATTGTATCTCCTAAGACGCTATGAATCAAGCGAACCCTTTGAACCAAGGATTAAACACATCATTTAAAAAATTTTGTCTCTTATGTGTTACATGAAAATTTTCCATGAGTAAAGAGTTATGGTCAAAATACAGCTTGCTACCGACTACACTTGTCCATATTTGACCCCAGGCTCCTTGGAGAACCACTCTATAGATTCATCGGATGAAGAAACCCACTTAACCAAATCAAAACCTTGATTAAGATTTTTGATAAATGTATTTAGATCACTGGTATCCTGTGCATGTGTATACTGCTTTCCACCCTTCTAGGTCAAAACTAGCTCTATTTGCTAGAAGGGTGAGGTGCGGTCATAATCCATATGGTTAAACACTATCAAAATAACATTTTGAAGGTCTATTTAGTTGCTATTCGGACTTATTTTATGCAAAAAAAATCATTCCCTAAGGGCCATGTGTGATGGCTTGGTTTGGTTGTAGCATATATAGCCAAAACTCCAAGTGTGAGAGTTGGTTCAGTAAGGATTATGGTCTATGATAAAGGGCTAAGATGCCTCATGGATTATGGTTGTGATTCAAATTGTGAAAGTCGATGTGATTTTTAGATCATTTTTTTTGTTATGGCTATGCTGCCAAATTTTTTACAATCATGTTATGTGCAAAAGTGGTTTTGCAGGTCAGATGTGCATCCTGTTGGAATTAGGGTTGCAGAGAAACACACACAGCTTGGAGAAGACGAAGGAAGCTCAAGGCACACAATAGAGAGTGTATTCCTTAGTGTGCAATGGAAAGATAGATAGCCCTAGAGTGATGGGCGTATATACAATGCACGGGGGAAAAAACCTCCTAAAGAGGGAAAAAATGCCCCGGCGGTCCTAGTGTGTTCACATACATCACTACCACATGTATATGGTAACAAATCCCCCCTGGAGTGATGCGGTGAACGAGAGCTGGCACATGAGTAAAGGGAAGTGCCATGCCCTGAGGACAGGATCAGTCCACAAAGGGGAGTAAGCCCAAAGCTTTGCGGAAAGCTTCAAGCTTCTCACGAGACAATGCCTTTGTGAAAAGATCTGCAAGGTTGTCCTGTGTTGGCACATAAGCCAAGCTGATCTCTCCTGCTGAGAGCCTCTCCCTGACATAGTGGTAATGCACCTCAATGTGCTTTGTGCGAGCATGAAAAACTGGGTTCCTCGCAACTGCCAATGCGCTCTGACTGTCAGTGTAGATAGTGTTGGCAGTGTCCTGTCCAACACCCAAGTCAGCCATAAGGCGTCTGAGCCATACACACTCAACCGTAGCTGTGAAGACTGCCCTGTACTCAGCCTCACAACTCGAAGTGGCCACAGTAGGTTGCTTCTTGCTCAACCATGATATACATGAACTGCCAAGCATGAAACAAAAACCACTTGTGGACACTCGCGTGTCAAAACAACCAGCCCAATCTGAGTCCGAAAAAGCATGTAAGTCTGGCGGCAATGATCCCCCCTTGGGATAAAACAAGCCAAGATGTAAAGTGCCACTAAGGTAGCGGAAAATCCTCTTGACAGCCTGCCAATGCTTAGACCCTGGGCTATGCATAAATCTGCTGACCTGCGAGACTGCAAACTGAATATCTGGCCTCGTGTTGCATACATAAATGAGGCAGCCAACAGCAGTTTGGTAAAGAGTGACATCAGCAGGATCGCCAGCATCATGTAGACTCAACTTCAAACCTGTTTCCATGGGAGTGGCAATAGGTTTTCAATCCTCAAGTCCAAACTTACATAGCAATGTCTCTATGTAACTTTTCTGACACAAGGCAATACCACCATCACACTGCTTAAACTGTATACCCAAGTAATGATGCAACAGCCCCAAATCTTTCATCTTGAAAGTAGCATTCAAATCAGCCTTAAATTCAGCAATATGTCTCTCATTTGGTCCAGTGATCAGCAAATCATCAACATAAAGAACCACAATGAGAAATACATCATCCTCACGCTTTACATACAATGTGCTTTCTGTTGGACTGTTACGAAAGCCTCGTTTAACCAAATGAGTGTCAGCTTTCTCATACCAAGCACGAGGAGATTGCTTCAACCCATACAAAGCCTTCTTACACTTGCACACTTTGTCCTCTTGTCCTTTTATGACAAAACCGCGAGGCTGCGTTACATAAACTTCCTCAAATATGTCACCATTCAAGAAAGCAGTAACAATGTCTGATTGATGTACATCCCAACCAAAATGAGCTGCCAATGCACATAGAAAACACACAGTAGTCATACGACAAGTGGGAGCAAAAGTCTCTTCATAATCTATGCCTTTTTGTTGTGCATAACCCTTTGCAACAAGTCGAGCCTTATGGCGATCGATCTCACCATCCGGCTTGCGTTTCAACTTGTAAACCCACTTCGTACCAATGGCCTTTTTGCCAGGAGGCAAATCACATAAAGTCCATGTGTCATTCTCTATAAGTGCATCATATTCTGATTTCATGGCAGCAATCCAATTTTCTGAATTCTGTGCTTCATCAAAAGACAGAGGCTCCTCAACATCATGTAAACTAGACACAGCCAAAGCATAACAATCTGATGCATAAGATGCATGGCGAGAGCCTGAACGAGTACGACTAGATAAAGGTGCATCCAATTTACTGTCACGCAAAGTGTGCACCAGCCATTTTGGCATACCTCTAGTCTGCTCATTTTCAGCCCTTTCCTCATCAAGTACATCATGTACATCTGCATCAGTAATAGGCTGTTCTAAAACATTTTCAGAAACCCCCATAGGCTGTACATTTGCCTCATTGGAACTTACATTCGTATTTCCACCACTGAAAAGAGGCAACAAAGTGTCATAAATGTCCTGTGAGCTTACATTACTGTCTCTAGTACATGACAGCAAGGGTTGAACAGAATCTTCCACAAACACTACATCCCGTGAAACCAAAATACGTTTTGTTTGCGGATGATACAACCTGTAACCTTTGCTTTCAACACTATAACCAACAAAAATACATTTGACAGCCTTATCATCCAATTTTCTGCGCTGCACTTGTGGCACCAAAGCATATGCCAAACAGCCAAAAACACGCATGTGCTCAATAGAAGGTTTTCTATCATGCCATGCTTCATATGGAGTAATAGACTGCAAAGCTTTCGTAGGACACCTGTTAAGTACATAAGTGGCACACATGATGGCCTCAAGCCAAAAAGAATGCGGCAAAGCTTGACTTTTGACCATACATCGTGCCATTTCCATTAGTGACCTGTTTTTCCTCTCAGCAACACCATTTTGCTGAGGTGTATAAGGCACTGTACATTGGTGTTTTATCCCACGACTAGCCAGAAATGCATTAAATTCATGAGACATATACTCCCCCCCTCGATCGGAACGGAGGGTGCCCATAGTACATTTTGAGACATTTTCAGCCATAGCCAAAAATTGTTTGAAGCACATAAAAACTTCGGACTTTGCTTTAAGCGGAAATACCCATGCATGCCTGGAGTAATCATCAATGAAATTCACGAAGTACAGGTAATTGCCCAAGGACGGAGTTTGCATGGGCCCACAAACATCACTATGCACAAGCTGCAACCTGCATGTGGCCCTAACTGAACCATCCTTTGGAAACTTAGAACGCTGCATTTTACCCAGAATACAGCCTTCACAAACATGTTTGATAGGTGCTTCAAGAGGCGGCAAAGAAGCAACCATATCAGATTTCTGCAAACGCAGCAAACTGGCAAAATTCAGATGACCAAAACGTGCATGCCAAAGTTTTGCATCTGAAATAGCCCTTGAATCTGCAACAGCATTTGCAAAATTTTGTCCACACTTGTCATACAAAGTGAGCTTATACAGCCCACGGCACAAAAGCCCAGATGCAACAATTTCATCACCAAAACTGAGATCATGAACTGTACATCTGTCATCCACAAATTTGACTACAAGTCCAAGTCTAGCAAGTGCGGATACAGACAATAGATTCTTCTTGATCCCAGGTACATAAAGTGCATCAACAAGTGTGAAGGAACTGCCATTAGCAGCAGTGAGCACAATCTTTCCAACTCCCTGAACTGGATAAGAGGCGTTGTTGGCACAAGTGACTGAATTCCCATGAGGGACAGACTCGAGAGAGGTAAACAATTCACGATGTGAGGTAATGTGCTTTGTAGCACCACTGTCGAAATACCACACATGTGAATCTGCAGCAACTGACAAGCATGCATCATGGACAGCAGGATTGTAAGTGCACTCTGCGCTAAAAGCCCATTCTGCATCAACATCAGCATCAAAATCTCCTTTCACAGAAGACTCAACAATGGCTGCATTTGTAGTGGAACCAGCATTTGCAGTGGAACCACCCTCTTTCTTCTTAGCCTCTTTGGCCTTCAACTTAGGACACGACTTGATCAAGTGATCATTGGCTTTACAATAATGGCAACGCATCTTCTTTTTGCCCTTATCACCAGAATTGCCAGACGAAGTGCTGCCAGCAGAAGCATTAGGAACAGAATTTTTGCCACTCGCAGCAGAACCATAAGAAGTGGCTGCATTACTGTTACCACCCTTTCTTTGAGAAGCAATAAAAGCCTGCTCAACTGCACGCTGCCTAGTCCTGTTTTTTCTAGAAAGTGACTCTTGCAACAGCAATGTGCATAATGCATCAAACTTGACAACTTCAGGATTTCCTTGGGTCATCAGTCTCCAAGTACTAGCAAAAGTCTGGTAGGAATCTGGTAAGGCATCAAGAACAGTCTGCACAAGGGAACTGTCAGAAATGACTTCACCTGCAGAAATGAGTTGCTCATTGATATCCTTGACACTAGCAAGGAAAGTGTCCATATCATCTTCCTCATGCATAATCTTCGACTCTAGCTCTTTACGCAGCAAAGCAATTTTAGCCTCATTGCGGCTTGCATAAAGACCTGCTAGAATATCCCAAGCCTGTTTTGCAGATTTTGCTGAACGGATGTGAGGAATAATGGTGCGCTTCACAGACAACGCAATCAATGCATGAGCCTGCGCATCCTTAACATCCCAACGAGCTTGTTCTGCTGTAGGCAAAACAACTCTAACAGCTGCAATCCTTGCAGCAAGACCTGCAACATCCTCAATATCGCCTACATCTTCAGAACCAGGACGTACATCAATGCCCTGCACAATGTTCCAGACACCTTTTGACACAAGAACGTGTTGCATCATATAAGCCCACATAGGGTAGTTGTCCCCATCCAACCTGTCCTCAGCAGCAAACATCTTGAACACATCTGTGTTGTTGTTGTCAGCCATGGTAAATGCTGCACCTGATGTGAAAACTGCCCAAAAATAGGAGAAATGGAGCGGGAACAACTTGTGCTATATAGCACAAACCGTAGAAGACTATAAGGCACCTGTTATGCAGAAAACGGCACTGACAGAAAATCTGCACAAAATGACGAAATAACCTGTGCAGTACTGCCCGTAGTGGAAACGGAGGCCGAAATGAGCCCAAAATATTTGTCGACCTGCGAACGCTTGCCATAGCTCACTGAAATCAGAGAAAGTGAGTAGGCGTGTGCTGGAGCAGCTGGCGACTAAGCCCGGGAGGACGTGACCTGCTCTGATACCAATTGTTGGAATTAGGGTTGCAGAGAAACACACACAGCTTGGAGAAGACGAAGGAAGCTCAAGGCACACAATAGAGAGTGTATTCCTTAGTGTGCAATGGAAAGATAGATAGCCCTAGAGTGATGGGCGTATATACAATGCACGGGGGAAAAAACCTCCTAAAGAGGGAAAAAATGCCCCGGCGGTCCTAGTGTGTTCACATACATCACTACCACATGTATATGGTAACACATCCCTATGAGTTGGTTGGAGTGCTCACCCAGGTGATGGGATTGGATTATGGTTTACTATCTTGGATTGGTTTATGAAGTGGTTTTGATGGTTTATGGTAGACATGTAAGGGTACAAACGTAGTGCTTGATTTCCTGGAAAGGATTGTTTGTGCACATGCAAAGTGCTATTTTGATAGGATTCATGATTTATGTTTCTCATGACACTGTCACTACATGCTTTGGATCACCTACATTGCTTAGCCTTAGATGAAAGAATCAATGAACTGGGGCTTTGCTGGATTGGGGGTGTCGCCTAGATCTTTTTCTTATTTGTTAATCTCCTACACAGTTAGTGCATCAGGGCTTCAGCAACCTACATGGCTAACGCATCGAGGATCTTACCTTGGATTTGCCTAAACACCTGATGTTGGGCATCAACGAGGTGTGGTTCCTAACTTGGTATGGTTGGTGTTGATTTCCTAACATCTACTGGTGTTTAGAATCCTTTCATAGCTCAGGGTCATGGAGGGAGGCAAAGCAGCCTCAGCTTATGTCTAGCTCAAGTAGGTTAGAGGTGTTTTGGCTCGCTCCCTACAAAGTGAAATTCTCTATGTCCATAGTAGGAGCAATAGTGGATGGGTGGACCGATCAGTCCCTACACTGGGTCTGATGCTTCTGCTAGTCTTTTCTATTTTGAAGTTATGGTATACGCAGATTTGGTACTTGCAATTATTCATGGTTTCTTATTTCATTTATTCGACGCATTGAAAGATTCTTTTTTGTCATTCTATTATGCCTCTGCACACTCTGTTTCACCCTCCACTCGTCTCTCTCTCTCTCTCTCTCTCTCTCTCTCTCTCTCTCTCTCTCTCTCTCTCTCTCTCTCTCTCTCTCTCTCTCTCTCTCTCTCTCTCCCCCCCCCCCCCGCGTAATGTGGTGTACACATATATTCACCGTCTACTTGGTCGAGTACCCTTTCATTCATACTACACATTCAGGGTAGCACTAGTCGCTAGGTACCTCTGGATGTAGTCTATTTCCTCATGGATTAAACTCCATGCTAGGTCGGACACTAAGAACTCCTCCCTTATGCAAATGATTTCGCAACTCTGATGTATATTGAATTGTATAAAAGTGTAATTGTATTATTTCATAGACCCCTGGGGACGGGTATCTCTCAAGGGTGTAACCGCTCTGTAGTTCACTTTCATGCTACCATTGATAGACATTGTAGTAGCGCCTTATGTTGGACCCTACCAGTAGGCACCCAATGCTACACTACCCATGTCATTGTTGTCTATCGGCCACCACTAGCATCACCGAAGCAACGCGGCTACATACCACCCATCTGTTGCCTTGTGTTTCCACCTCCACAGACCTATTATAGTCATCAATTCCGTGCACCCATAGTTACTATCACTATTTTCTTGTTGTGCTACATGCACCCCACCGCACCACCACCCCACCACGAGCTTCCACTGCGGTGTGCCACCACCTTGCTGCCTTTCGCCCTTCAATGGTGCCACCACCATCAGGCGGCAAAGTTGAACATGCCTGGTTGACTCTATCTCTCTCTCTCTCTCTCTCTCTCTCTCTCTCTCTCTCTCTCTCTCTCTCTCTCTCTCTGTGTGTGTGTGTGTGTGTGTGTGTGTGTGTGTGTGTGTGTGTGTGTGTGTGTGTGTGTGTGTGTGTGTGTGTGTGTGTGTGTGTGTGTGTGTGTGTGTGTGCTTTGTCATTATAGAGACTAGAGAATAATACAAAATCTCTAAGGTTTTAAGAGAGATTGATTCAATAGTTCAAGTATTAAGCTCACTAAACAGTGTTCACGTGGACGAGCAACAAGAAGTTTCAAGGAAGAAATTTTCACATCAAATTTTGGCTATAAGCTTGATTGGCTATGAAATTCTTGGCATGGTCAACTCTTGTAGTGGATTGTATGATGCACCGCCACCCTCAACATCACTTTGTGACTCTCCAAAGAGAGGGGGTGACTATTTTATTTTATCGCTCATTTGTTAGAATTTCGTGTGCAAATCTCCATCATTTGTTTCTTCAAGCATTTATTTGCTAGGCAAAAAAAAAATGCCCATTATAATGTGTCCCCCCACCACGGTCCAGTTCTCTAGGTTTTTTGAGTTTGCTCTTATCGATAGCCGACTTAACCTTGACTGAGCTATGTGGCCATAGATTCCAGGTTCTCTCTCGTTCTAGAGTGTGTTTGCTGGTCACCATACGTGACCTACAAATGTGACACAATCTGGAGTGTGTCCGTTAGTCACCTCACATGACATACCAATGCTCTCTATGTTCGTAGACCTTGCCATTGGACTCGGCATGCTTGTAGATATCGCCAACCTTGATGACCCACTTCTGGACAATGAGCTAGAGTTCATGGAGACTGACATCACCAAGCGGGATAATGAGGAACCCTTGGATTATGATGGCAAGTACTATGACCTAGCCAACCCTGCCAATGTCCTGAGAGAGATGGAGCTCTAGAGCAGAATATTCAAATAATAATGCAAAATTGACCACCTTAGAAATAGTATAGAGTGATGTATTCATGATGCTATAGAGAATCTCCACATGCCTAAATGCGTTGATAGTCCCTTCATATGGATCTCCTTTTTCTCATAGTAGGAGGATGCGCATGGAACAAGTGAGCTAGCCTCACCTGTATTATGAGAGTCCAAGCTGATTCACCTACATGGTTCTTTGTAAAGACAACCTCATCTCTAAATTGCCTTGATTTGGAGGTGAGAAAAGAGAGTAGAAAAAAGATTCTATGAATATATTCCTAGTGAAGTGGTCAAGCATTCATGCACTGCAAAAGTAGCCTAGCCACGAGCAACCTATAGAGGCTAGCTTCTTATTGATTGTCAGGTGTACAAGTGATCGATGAGCTTGACAATTCATCTTGCCACTTGGTGGAGTTTGAAATGATATTTTGAAAGGATTTCTTGCCAGGCAATGAAGAAGAAAGAAACTGGAAGTTATGGGACAAGTGCTCCATGGAGAACAAGTCCCTGACTCAATACGTCTTGGACTTCAAAGAGATAGTACTCAAGTTGAAAGAAATTCATGCATTTCAGGTATTGTTGGGCTTCAAGAGAGGCCTCACAAATGATTATCTTGAGTAGTCAATCCTCTTCAGTCAAAAGACTTATCCAAGGCGATCAAATATTGTGGGGCTTCAAGAGAGGCCTCACAAATGATTATCTAGAGTAGTCAAGCCTCTTCACTCGAAAGATTTATCCAAGGCAATCAAATATGCACAAATCTATGATAACATCAGGCATCGTGGTGCGTGAGGTGGGGAGATAGGGCTTGGAATAAAGAGGAAAGGGGTTGAGGTTTAAGAGAAAGGAGTCCCGTAGTGAGAGGTAGCGAGAGAGGACATACCAGCAAAGTCAAGGTGATCATTGGACTAAAAGACCGCAACCAATCAAAAAGAAAAGAGTCTTCAAAATCCAGAAAAAGAGAACTACATTAAAAAAGTGCAAAAAGAAAATCATTGCTTTAGCTGCAATGAGGTAGGGCACACCAAGGTTGAATGACCAAAGCTCAAAGCTAGAAGCAGTGGTAGTGAGCCCAAGAGAGATAGTAAATCCTCTATGCAGTCACACATGATGTAGAGGCTTCCTCTCAGTTTTGGAGAGTTCAAGGAGGTGATTGTGCCACTATGATGAATATCATGCTTTTTCAGTGACACCACTATGTGGTAGCCTAGCATAGGTCAACACGACATGGTGCACATGTATAGCACCATAGGTGGCCATAGTCATTGTTTTCATAATTAGTTTAGCAAGTCATAACTCCTTAAACTACTCATTGGTTAAGAAGTTAAGGTTGACCTAGATCGCAAGGATTCATGAGTATAATCTTGGGTTGGCCAACATTCATGATACGATGGTATGGAATATCATGGTCTTGGGAGTTTCATTAGCCATGAAGGACTACAAGGCTTTCCTTGACTTTTAAGTCATACACTTGGCTAGAGTAGACATATACCTAGGTAGGGAGTGGTTGCATAGACTGGGCCCTAGAGTAATTATGAGTCATTTGCATAGCACGCTATAGTTTGAGCATGGTGGTAGGGTCATCACCCTACAAGGTGACCGTAGTGTCTCCTTGTAGGATGATGACCCTATAAGTTGAGCATGGTGGTAAGGTCATCAAACTATAACGTGACCATATTTTCCCCTCTACCCTTTTAATTTCTTCCATGGAGCAACACAGAGTAGTCCTTAGGGGCCATAAAGTAGAGGTATTTGCTTGCCACTCTCTTTTAAATTATGCTATTGTAAATGGAAATGTGATGAACAACCCTAAGTGTGCCTGAGATCCCTGTCCAACACGTGTACGGGTGGCCAACCCACAACCAAGGGCCAGTGCACGTGAGTGGTGAGGAGCATGTAGACTTCGATGGGGAAGGGGCAACTTGGGAATGTCGTATTTGATTTTAGAAATATTTTCCCATGTTGTTTTTGAAGATGAAAACTCTTTATAAGTGGGAGTGATGTCACATTGCCTATAGAAGTCACGACTAGGCCAATCAAGTTCTGGTCGTAGAGCCAGTAAGGTAGGGTTCACGGGGAGATTTCCAAGCCCTACTGCCCAAGTGGCCATACCAATGTGGAAAGAATGCCACAATTATATATAAGGGCTGGAGATGAGGCAAATCCCTCATTGTCTCATTGGCTGGGTGGAGAGCTAGGCAACCTTACCCTCTGAAGCAGATTGCCAATAGTAGCCTTTGCACCTTTGAACCTATTGCAAAGTGTCCATATTTTCCGCAAGTGTAGCAACTAAAACTTTTCCTTCCAAAATCAGCTCTACCTTGCCCCCTTCCAGTAGTACTCTAATTCCTGCCTCTCCATGGCCCATTGTTGGTACTGGCATCAATCTCTACCACCTGACATTCCATCGTGATTTGGTGTTTCTAGGTTGGACAGTGCAACCATCGAGACATCCTTGCCTTTCTTAAAGTGATGCATTGGAATCTTGTAGTTGTTTCATAAGTGGCATAATGCTTGGTAGTAATGTGCACTCGCTATTACCATATATGTGGTAGTGATGTGTGTGAACACACTTAGGACCACCGGGGCATTTTTCCCTCACTAGAAGGTTTTTTTAGCCCATGCATTGTGTATATGCCCATCATTCTAGTTCTAACTAATCTTTCTATTGTGCACTGAGAAATACACTCTCTACTTTGTGCCTTGAGCTTCTTCATCGTCTCCAAGATCTGTGTGCATCCCTACAACCCTAATTTCAACAATTGATGTTAGAGCAAGTTGCGTCCTCTCGGGCATAGTTGCTAGCAGTTTCAGCACCTGCTTGCTCACTTTCTTTGATTTGGGTGAGCTTTGGTGGGCAGCAAGGCTTGTAGAGCTAGGCTTGCTCAAAATTTTGATTCGGGCTAATTTCAGTCTTTGTTGCCACTACAAGCAATACTGCACAAGTAATTCCATCCTTTTGTGCAAATTTTTTGTCAGTGCATTTTTTTGTAGAGCAGGTTCCTTACAGTCCTCTTTTGGTTGCGCTACATAGCACGTGTTAGTTCTACTTTGTTTTTCCTTTTTTTGTGTAGTGTTCACATCAAGTGCAGTCAATCACCATGGCTGACAACAACACAAATGTTTTCAAGATGTTTGCTACTTCTAAGGATAAACTCGATGGGGTTAACTATCCAATGTGGGCTTACATGATGACATGTGTTCTTGTGTTAAAGGGCATTTGGAATGTTATGCAGGGTATTGATGTACATTTACATTTTGTGGATATAGGCTCTAATGAGGATGTTGCAGACTCTTTTGAGGATGTTGTAGGCTCTGGCAGGTCTGTTGTTGCTAGAGTTGTTTTGCCTATAGCTGAGCAGTCTTGTTGGGATGTAAGAGATGCACACGCTCATTCATTGATTGCATTATCTATGAAATTCACTATTACTCCCACATTCACTTCAAAATAGGTTTGGGATACTCTGGCTAATATTTATGCAAGTCACAATGAGGCTTAACTTGCATTGTTGTGTAAAGAGCTGGAGTCAAAGATTATGCAAGAGTAACATGACATGGACACTTTTCTTGTTGGAATCAAGGATACGAGCAACACATTTCTACAGGCAAATTTGTTTTCGATAGTTCACTTTTGCAGAGTGTTCTCGATGCATTATCCGATTCCTACTAGACTTTTGCTAGCACTTGAAGACTTATGACCCAAGAAACCCTTCAAGATATCAAGTTTGATGCATTATGCACATTGCTATTGCTAGAGTTACTTTCAAGAAAGAACAAGGCTAAACAATGTTGTCGAGAAGTTTGCGGTCTTGTCAAGAAAGCATCGAGCTTTTGGCTGTGAGAATTTATGAGAGAACTCCAAAAACTATATGAAGGAGTTATACCATAGATGCCATGAAGTCTAGGGTTTGGAAGGAAGTGCAATCAAAGAAGCCCCACTCTTTCTCTCTTGCACTCACACACACAAAGAAAGAACACAAAAGAGCATATAAAAACAACACAAAGATAAAAACATCAAGGCTATGGTCGTATCGTATAAAGGGTAATATAAAAGGGTTAACAAATGAGTTAATGGCATTCAATCCTTGCCGAACAAATAGACTACGAATTGTTCTTTGGAATTGTAATTTTGTGCTTACCATAATATATACGTTTTGTCTAGTGATTGGGATTGATTGTGTGTAAAAATCCTCTTGGTTCATAGCAAGATAACTACATTTATGTTAAAAGAAAAGTTATAGTCTATAAGGGGTAGTATGATGGGAAATTGAGCCTTTTTGGGCCAAAAAGAAACACTATACGTTGTTGAAAGTGTATTTTATGACTAATCCATACATTAATTGTAATAGATTGCACAAAGTGGAAGCTATATAAATTCACATCATGTGGATTATTCATCTAGGATAACTCTAGTATGTGCAAAATGTAGATATGAGAGAAGTGAAGAGAAGAGAAGTTTCCCTGCCAAGCCCTATTATTGCCCGTAGGCAATAAGGACTTTGGGGAGAGATGTACCTTGTGCACTAGTATTTCTTCACACAAGAAAGTTGTTGTGATAGAGGTTGTTTCTTGAATGCCTTCAAGAGAAACTATTAGGACACAAGAGAGATGGAGATAGGAGTAGAGGTATAAGTGGTAGAAGACATGGATGTATAGGTTGGGCTTGGAGATGAAAAACAAAAAAATCAACAAAATAACAAAGCAAAAAACACCTTACTTATCAACCCCTTCGAGAGTATTTGCCAATTTGATGAAGATGGCAAGAGATAGAAGACTTCGGCTTTGATTGACTAGAGTTCATGTTTACAAGGATGCTTTCAAGTTTAGTTAATGTTCCTCAAAGGCAAGTGTAGGGATAAAGGCTAATTTGGTATGAATCTTCTTACTCCCCTCTTGAATGAATTTCTAGGAAGAAGAGGGTCCTTTTTATAGGTGAAGGTGAATCTTAATTAGGGTGGGATTAAGTGCTAATTGCAATTAACCTTTTCAAAATTGATGGTGTAGTGATGATGAAGCCTTCGCCCCACCACCTTGGTTTTTTGCATGATGCCCAAGTGATGACTAGGCCTAAAAGATGCCCCTAGCCATGTGGGTGGTTACCTTAGCTAGGATCCAAGTAGGTGATACTTGCTAAGCGATAATGTACACGGGTAGAAAAAGTTAGTAGTACTGATTTTGAGTGTGTGTGTGAGTGTTTTAGAGTCATGAGTGACCCCATTTAAGCCCCTTGGGTCATACTTATTGGTCATACGGCCATTTTTTGGCAGTAAAAATAGAGGAGAGAGAAATGGTCACCTCAAAAAGTAGGAGAGAGAGTCAAATTCGAAATCTTCTTTGGACTCTTGTGGAGAGGACTGATGTGTCTTCCCCTAGGTCCCGTAGCCCTTCCTTTTGCATGTAGTCCACACCTCCACATGGCTTATTAGGCCCCATTTTCTTCAGTCATCACCCACTTGTCCATTGAATAATATTTCCAATGTCTTCTAGCCCTTCACGTGTGCAAATACAATCATTCCATATCCCCATAATCCAAAGATGAGGAAAAGTATGTGTCCTCTTCCTCTTAAGTTTTCTTTGAATTATAGAGATGGCCCTTGAAGCCTTGTCCACTTCTCCTAGAGTAGATTCTTCTTCTTTTAGGTATATAAAAATAAGATCCTACTAGTTGAAATATGAGAAAATTATGAGAAACGTATAAAAGGTATTTATATTAAAAACTACATTAGCTATAGGATCTATCTAGAGTATGAGACAATAATAAAATGATAGAATGAAAGCACCAACGCTTTTTTCCCACTAGCGATAAAGTAAAAATATGTTACCCTTAAGAAAAATATTAGGATGAGGTAGAAATCAAGTTACACTTATACTTAGAAATGCATATATACATTATGGAAAATATTCTCATGCATCTAAAAGTCAAGAATTAATCTGTTAGCACTTGTTCTCACTATGTACGTGCCACAACTCGACAACGTGCAATTGATTTTGCTGATGGTCAAATAAAAGGTGGTAATAGCAATGTAGACACTTCTCATGGTTCTTCTATGAGTGGCAAATCACATGTTTCTAATGCTTCTGCTAGAAGCACCTTTTCTGGGATTTCTAATGAAACGGGAAACAAGAAGGTGTGTTGCCATTATTGCAAGGCTAATGATCACTTGATAAAAGCAAGGTCCTAAGTTGAAGGAAAAAGAGGCCAAGAAGAAAGAGACTGGCTCCACTAAAAATTTAGCTATTGTAGAATCTTCAGAGAGAGGAGATTGTGATGTTGATGTAGATGCAAAGTGGACATTTAGTGCACAATCTACTTATGATCCTTCTATCCATGATGTGTGTATGGTAGTTGCTATAGATTCACATGTGTGGTACTTTTATAGTGGTGCTACAAAGCACATTACTTCACATTGTGACTTGTTTACCTCTCTCAAGTCTGTCCCTTGTGGGAATACAGTTACTTGTGCCAACAATGTCTCTTACCCGGTCAAGCGAGTTGGAAAGATTGTACTTAATTCTAAGAATGGAAATTCTTTCACACTTATTGATCCACTTTATGTACCAAAGATAAAAAAGAACCTTTTCTTTGTATCTAGACTTGCAAGACTTGGTGTTTTCAAATTTGTGGATGATAGATATAGAGTTCAAATCTCAATTTTGATGATGATAGTTGCATCTAGCATAATGTGTTGTGGGTTGTATAA
The DNA here is from genome assembly GCF_014529385.1 of Adiantum capillus-veneris. Classification (NCBI taxonomy): domain Eukaryota; kingdom Viridiplantae; phylum Streptophyta; class Polypodiopsida; order Polypodiales; family Pteridaceae; genus Adiantum; species Adiantum capillus-veneris. The sequence continues at coordinate 108,151,874 of NC_140936.1, forward strand.
GCTCACTTTGTATGAATAGTGAGGGAAAAGTTTTGCAAATGCGGTTGTGGATTCAAAGGTTGTTTCAAATGCAAAACTTTGGCATGCATGTTTTGGGCATTTGAACTTTGCCAGTTTGTTGCATTTGCAAAAATTTGATATGATTACTTCGTTTCTGCGTCTTGAAGCACCTTCTAAGCATGTTTTGAAGGCTATATTTTGGGTCAGGATGTAGTGCTCAAAGTTTTCGAATGATGGTTTAGTAAGGGCTACATGCAGATTGCAACTTGTGCATAGATGTTTGTGGGCGTATGAAAACTCCATCCTTAGGCAATTACCTATACTTTGTGACTTTCATTGATGATTACTCCAAGCATGCATGGTGTATCCGCTTAAAGCTAAGTCAGGAGTGTTTATGTGCTTCAAGAATTTTCCAGCTATGGTTGAAAATGTCTCTAAATGTACTATGGACACCCTCTGTTTAGATCAAGATGGGGAGTATATGTCTCATGAGTTTAATACACTTCTAGCTAATCGTGGGATAAAACACCAACGTACAGTTCCGTATACACCTCAAAAATAGGCTTCTTTTTTAAGATGGCATGATGTATGTTCAAGAGTCAAGCTTTGCCACATTTGTTTTGGCTTGAGGCTATCATGTGTGCTACTTAGCCTATGGGGGTTTCTAAAAATGTTACAAAATAGCCTATTAGTGATGCAGACGTACATGATGTGGAAAGGGCTAAGAATGAGGACACTAGGGGTATGCCAAATTGACTGGTGCATACTTTGCATGATAGTAAATTGGATGCACCTATGTATAGTCACACTTATTTAGGTTATTGACATGCATCTTCTGCATCAAATTGCTATGCTTTTTCTGTTTTCAACTTATGTGATAAGGAGGAACCTCTTTCTTTTGATGAAGCACAAAATTCAAAAAATTGGATATTGATCATGGAATCAGAATATGATGCACTTATGGAAATGACAATGGACTTTATGTGATTTGCCTCCTAGCAAAAAGACCATTAGTACAAAGTGGGTTTACAAGTGGACATGTAAGCCGGAAGTGAGATTGGTTGTTACAAAGCTAGACTTGTTTCAAAAGGTTATGACAATAAAAAGGCATTGATTATGAACAGACCTTTGCTCCCACTTGTCGTATGACTAATGTCTATTTTCTATGTGCATTTGAACCTCATTTTGGATGGAATGTACATCAATGAGACATTTGTTACTACTTTCTTGAATGGTGATATATTTGAGGAAGTTTATGTAACACAGCCTTGAAATTTTGCCAAGAACGTAGCTTCACAATATTTGAGGAAGTTTACGTAATGCAACCTCGTGGATTTTTCAAGAAAGGACTAAGAAAATAAAGTGTGAAAATGTAAGAAAGCTTTGTATGGATTGAAGCAATCTCTTGTGCTTCGCATCAAAAAGTTAACACTCATTTGGTTAAACTAAGCTTTTGTATTAGTCCAACTGAGAGCACTTTGTATGTCAAGCGTGAGGGAGATGTATTTCTCATTGTTGTTCTATATGTAGATAATTTTCTAGTTACTAGTCCGAATGAGACACACATTGTTGAATTCAAGGATGATTTGAATGCTACTTTCAAGATGAAAGACTTGAGGCTTTTTCATGATTACATCAGCATACAGTGTAAGCAATGTGATGAAGGTATTGCCTTGTGTCAACCAAGCCACATAGAGACATTACTATGTAAGTTTGGGCTTGAGGACTACAAACTTACTGCTACTCCAATGGAATTACATTTGAAATTAAGTATTTATGATGTTGGTGATCTTGCCAATGTCACTCTTTATCAATGGATGCCTTATTTATGTATGAAATTTGAGCCTTGATATTAATTTTGTAGTCTCACAGGTTAGCATATTTATGCATAGCCTAGGGTATAAGCATTGGCAGGTTGTTAAGAGGATCTTTCACTACTTGAGTGGCACTTTACATCTTGGGTTGTTTTATCGCAAGCAAGGATCTTTGCCGCCTTATTTTCATGCTCAGATTAGGCAAGTTGTTATGACACACAAGTGTCCACAAGTGGTTTTTGTCTCATGCTCGGTAGTTCATGCATACCATGGTTGAGCAAGAAGCAACCTACTGTGGCCACTTCCAGTTGTGAAGCTAAGCACATGGAAATCTTCTTAGCTACGATTGAGTGTGTATGGCTTAGACGCCTTATGGATGATTTGGGTGTTTGACAAGACATTGCCAGAATCATCTACATTGACAATCAAAGTGCATTAGCACTTTGACTATCAAAGTGTTGGACAATACATTGCCAACATCATCTACACTGACAGTCAAAGTGCATTAGCACTTGCAAGGAACCATGTTATTTATTCTCGCAAAGCATATTGAGATGCATTATCACTATGTCAAAGAGAGATTCTCAGTAGGAGAGATGAGCTTGGCTTATGTGCCGATACAGGACAACCTTGTCAATCTATTCACAAAGGCATTGCCTCATGAAAAGTTTGAAGCTTTCTACAAAGCTTTGGCCTTGCTTCCCTTTGTGGATTGATCATGTTCTTAGGGCATGGCACTTCCCGATACACTTTGTGCCAGCTCTAGATAACCGCATCTCTCCTAGGGGAGATTTGTTACGATATATGTGCCAGTGATGTGTGTGAACACATTTAGGACCAATGAAGCATTTAGGACCGATGAAGCATTTTTGTCCTCACTAGGAGGTTTTACCCCTTGTGCATTGCATATATGCCCATCATTCTAGAGCTAGCTTATCTTTCTTTTGTGCACTAAGTAGTACACTCTTTGTTGTGTGCCTTGATCTTCTTCATCTCTTCTCCAAGATGTGTGTGCATTCTTGCAACCCTAATTCAAAACTGGCAGCACTCATCTTACCTATGTTCCTTTGACTTGCATTTTGTGCACCTAGTTACTTTCCCTAATGTTGTTCTAATCTTTGACATTTCCAAAATTTGTTTTGACATTGTTTCAATTTTCTTTGTCCAGGAGCCTTTTTTCTTATTGTTCACCTTATCATCTGATCCACTCTTAGACGAGCTTGAACTAAGGTTGGAACTTGACTCCTTTGTTGATGACTCACTGTCACTCGAGTCCCTTCTTTCTTTATGATCGTTCTCCTTGACATGTTGCTCCAACTTCAAATCTTTTTGTACCATATCATTGAATTCTTGGTGGGTGCTAGTACCTCATGTTCCCTAAGCTTCTTGCTTTTGAACACACTCAAGAACCAGGAACACATTAGCTTTTTTAATGGTAGTTTATCAGCTATCTGGTAAGTTCTTAATCATTTTTCACATGACTAACATGTTGCCTTGTTTGATCTTATCCAACTCACAGAGTATATCCGATTGTCTCCCCTATTTTTAGTGCATTCCAAACAAAATCCCTTGATCAATTTAGTGTATGTCCTCAATTTGCATGATAGATAGTGATTGTACAACTTCCTTGTTGCATCCTTCAATGTCTGTGAAGCAGTCAAGAGTGAAGGGGTCCTTCCTTCCAAATCCATCTGTTGTTTAACAAGCAAAGCTCAAAATGCTCTATCAACAATCTGATCTTTGACTTGAGAACTTTACAAAGTATAATGATAAAATTCTATGATCTTCAGCATACTGAGCTGAATGGGCAAGCAATTTTGTGATCAAATTAGATGAGAGTGAAATTGTGAAGGGTAGAAAGCTTGAGAGAGTATCAATGACCCTCATGAATAGAGCTCTCCATGACACAGAGGGAAAAAAGCCCTGAAAATTCTAGTGTGCAGTCAGAGAAGAACATTTGGTGGTTGTGGGTTCTTTTGAGGTTGATACTGAATATTTCAATGTGTTGAATTTGGTATTCCACCACACTAGTATCCTTGCAATAATCAAAGCTCAATAGGCTAGGGAGGAGCTAGATGTTGAGGGATTTGGTAGATACAATGTGGAATGTCACATGTGGGGAGACCTAAAGGCACTAAAGTGTATGTACAATGTGTCAAGGGGTGCCAATGCCTAAAGCCCCTATATATATTGCATGGGTGCAACAAAGGAGATACATCCTACTAATTGGAATAAAGATCCAAACTTTAAAGTTGTTTTAGATATTCCCCTTTCAAGTGTCCACCTTTGCACATTGCATGCACTTTATAGAATCATTGAGAAGATTTTCCACATCTAAATAGGGTTTGCTTGGAGCCTACAACCTTTATCATTTAGAGAAACTACCATAAACCGTATTGAGAGAGTATTGTCTAATATTGGACTTCATGGGGAGAATGTGGTGATTGAGTGAGACCCAAGAGGTCACCTGGTGGAAATAATGTTCCTAGGAAATATTCTTTTGGTGGGATGAAGGCCAAAATATTCTTAGGATTCGATGAAAAATTGGGTAGGGGTTCAAATCTAAAGTCTAGCACAACCAATGGAAGGCTCTACACAATGCTGTGAAGGACCATGGACTTGATGGTAGAGCAGGAAACGAGAAGACAGAAGTGTGGGAAGCCGTGGATGCAGCCTTTTCTTATAGTGATAAAACTCATTGGGAAAAGAATGACCTTTCCAACTTTAAGAAAGAATTGGACAGATTCAAAAAAGCCGTGACAAGTGCTTGGAGCTTAGAGCACTTCACACACTACATGGTATTCTACTAATTTTCTTCAATATTTGCATAAGTTTCTAAAGAAATATCTTTTTTGTGCATCGCAATATCTACAATTGTTAGGTTTAATGGCCATGTGGCCGACCGCCCATCACTAACTGCCGCTAACCCTAAGTGTACAACTATACACTTGTGTGAGCCACTAACACTAAGTACAATGTGTATTGTGCCTTAGTGCATAAGATAAGAGAAGAAAGAAAGGGGGCATACAGTACATTGGCTCTCCCCCTTCAACCTATGTGTGGCTATGGTGGTGTGTGTGTGAGTGTGTGCGTGCGTATTCTTCTTCTGTTGTGCTCCCAGCTCCTCCCCATCATCTGGTATCAGAGCGGTTTCATTCCCGAAATCTTTTCCGCGCGCGCGCACTTTCAAGAGTGCAAACAGGATTCCGATTTCGCCATTGGCAAGTTCAGCTTCCCGAGAGCGTTTCCACCAGGTGTCCTAGGGTTTACCGCCCTTTTGGAGCCATTCGAGCCATCAAAAACCCCATTCGAGCTATGATTCAGGAGCTGAAATTTTCAGCCCTCTTGTGGTAATTTGTGTTGTAGTGCTTCCATAGCCAGTTATTACAGGTACCTTTGTTGCAGTCTCTTCCATCTACGAGAGCCCACGGCTCATTTGAGAGTGTGTAGCCTCTTTCGGAGTGGCCTCATACACACACATAGAGTGGGAGCTTGACAACATTGTCTTCTTCGACTACAGGTATAGGCTACAGGTTTCAATGCTTGCGATATTATGGTTCCAGTGGGAGCATTTGTTTATGCGTACATGCATATGTTGACACTTTTGACAGTGTTTGAGCTCTTTTGAGAGGAAATTGACTCCCCGCAGGGATGTTTAGTTGCAGGCACATGCTTTTGACGCCTGTTTGAGCATCTTGATAGACTTGTACGTCTTTGTGGATACTGGCCACTGTACGCTTTTGTTGAGCCATCTTTTGGCTAGTACGGCAGTCCCGACCATTTCTGAGACTTGGTCCGAAAGATAGCCATTTCTAAGACTTGGCTATACGTTTTTTGTTGCATAACCTACGTTGTTGAGGGTCGATAGCGTGAGGTTTTCATTGAGCTGGGGTATTCTCAAATGTGGATTTACCTTCGGTGATACAGGTAGCTGGAGCATCCCTTACGAGGCCTCGCCATAGGATATGTATAGAGTGGTATAGGTGCTTTTGACGCCGAGTTGGCGGTCTATGCATGGTCAGTTTGACTGTTTATGCGCCTCAGTTGGTCTCTATATAGTGTGCTTTTGAGAGGCATTGCTCTCTTCTATGCTTTGTGAGTGACATACTTGGTCATTTTGTCTCGTATTTTGGTTGACATAGTCCCAAATACAAAGGAGACTCTGCCGAAATTTTCCCAGAAACTTTTGGTAGTTTTGTCACTATGTCTACTAGCAAAGACGTGACATTTATGACATAAAGAAGTTTGATGGCACTAATTTTCAGCTTTGGAAGAATCAGATGCAAGATGTGCTTGTCCAAAAGAAACCGAAATTGTCTATTATTTATGTGACACGGACTGAAGAGATGAATTTGACTCAGTTTCAGTGGAAAAAGCTTGATGAGCTATGCAAATCTACTATTAGATTGCACCTTGCTGATTCAATGTACTTTTCAGTGCTAGAAGGTGAATCTGCCTATGCTTTATGGCAAAAGTTATGCAACAGTTATGAAAAGGATACGGCAAGTAATAAGGTTTTCATGATGCAAAAACTGTTTAACCTTCGCATGAAGGTATCAGCCAGTGTTGCTAGTCATATTAATGACTTTGATTCTCTATTTGCTTAGATTCGGGCACAACGGATCAATATTGATGACGAGATGAAATCAATCTTCTTAATTTGTTCGTTGCCACCCTCATGGGATATCTTTTGCACAGCTGTCAGTAACTCTGCTCCTAATGGTGCACTAGTGTACATTGATGTCACTAGTTCTCTTTTGTCAGATGAAATGCGCCACAAGGCTATGGATAGCTCGCATCATGGCGAAGCTCATTATGTGCAAAAGGATGGAAAACAGCGTAAAGGTCGTTCTTGGAATCGTGAATCCAAGACTCGAAGGGCAATAGAGATGATTCAAAGGGTAGATCAAAGTCTCCTGGTCGTCGCAATGTTCAATGCCATTATTGTGATAAGTTTGGTCACATAAAGAAGGATTGTTATACTTGGAAGCGTGACAAAGGTAAAGGCAAAGGCAAAGACAATGATGATAAAGAGGAGAAACCAAAGAGTTTGGTTAAGATTGAAGAACTGAACATAGTGCAAGATGATTGTGATGCACAAGACATCAATATGTTGAATGAAAATAATTATGTATTTTATGATGCACAAGAAACTCTATCTTTGCAGAGTTCTATGCCAGTAGAGCTACTTGTTAGTGGTGAAGTGTCCCATAAATGGATTCTTGATTCGGGTGCTTCGTTGCATGTCACACCTCATAGGCATTGGTTTACTACATATGAGGAAACCATTGGCACTGTTACGCTAGGTGACAGCTACTCTTGTGACATTGTGGGCATAGGTGATATTGCTATGGTTATGACAAATGGGGTGAGGTTTACCATACATAATGTTCGTCATCTTCCAGCTTTGACACGAAATTTGATTTCGGTTGGACGTCTTGATGACTTGGGTTCCAAAGTCACTTTTCATCAACAGTCTTGGCGTATTGCGAAAGGTCATCTTATTTTAGCCCATGGTTCTAAAGTTGGTACACTTTATCCTCTTTATGTATCTAACAAGAACAGTGTCTTTTCTGTAACCGAGCTGCTAACTATTGCTTTGTGGCATAGCCGGTTAGGTCATATGTCAAAGAAGGCAATGGAAACTCTTTCTCGTTTGGGCTACTTATCGTCTTTATCATTTTCTGACTTTCCCTTTTGTGAACACTTTCAATATGGTAAGCAAACACGAGCACATCGTACACAGCCTTTTGACAAAGAAAGAAAGCCCTTAGAGCTTGTGCATAGTGATTTATGTGGGCCTATGCCTTCTAAATCCCATGGTGATGCGTCTCATTATGTTACATTCATTGGACGATGCAACACGACATGTTTGATTTTATGCCATGAAGTCTAAAGATGAGACTTTTTCTTGTTTCAAAAAGTTCTTATCTAGTGTGGAAAATCAGTCTGAACATAAGTTGAAAGCTTCACGCTCAGAAAATGGTGGAGAATATGTCTCCAAAGAGTTTGCAGACTTCTATTCAAGTAGGGGAATTAAGCGCGAGTTTACAACTCCTTATACCCCTGCACAAAATGGTGTTGCCGAACGAATGAATAGGACCATCCAAGAGAGGATTATGTCTATGCTATCACAGGCTAATTTACCGCAAGTGTTTTGGGTTGAAGCATTATACACTGCTGTGTATTTTATCAATAGATCACCACATGCTTCATTACAGTTTCGTGTACCTTTGGAGTTATGGTCAGGACATAAGTTGTCTTATGAAAAACTCCGTACATTTGACTGCGAATCTTATGCACATGTACCCAAGGATTTGCATGCTAAGCTTGACCCTAAGTCCAGGAAATGCATCTTTATTGGCTATGGTATAGATGGTCAATTTGGCTATCGTTTATGGGATCCGGAAAGTCGATCAGTAATCCGTAGCAGTGATGTTGTCTTCAATGAGACCAAGATGCATAGGCAGCCAACGAACGAGGTTGAATTTCGAAAAGTGACGTTTTTCGATGTATCACCTCCTGCACAGATAGCTCCAGAGACAATTACTACACAAGCTAGTACAGGCTCTGATCAGCCGAGGAGATCTCAAAGAGTCTCACATCCTCCAGAACGGTTTGTTCCAGGTGTGGAATTTGTGTTGCTGACAGATAGTGGTGAGACTTCTTGTTACAAAGAGGCTATGCTAGCCAATGATAAGGTTCAGTGGGAACATGCTATGAAGAGGGAGCTATCCAGTATTGCAAAGAACAAAACATGGGAACTTGTTCCATTGCCAAAAGGTAGGAAAGCTTTGCCTTGTAAATGGGTTTACAAGAAGAAGATTGCATCCAATGTTGAGAATTACAAACCTCGTTTAGTGGCCAAAGGTTTCAAGAAAGAATATGGTGTAGATTTCTAGGAAATCTTTTCTCCAGTGGTGGTCAAGATGACGACACTAAGAATGTTGCTTGTTTTGGTTGCCACTGAAGATATGGAGCTTGATCAAATGGATGTCATTACAGCTTTCTTACATGGTGATCTTGAGGAAGAGATTTATATGCAGCAACCTGAAGGATTTGTGCTCAAGGGCAAGGAACATTTGTTCTGTAAGCTTCTAAAAAGTCTCTATGGCTTGAAGCAATCGTCCAGACAATGGTATCAAAAGTTTGATGCATTTATGCGTTCCCTAGGCTATAAGCAGAGTAATGAGGATCCATGTCTTTACATGAAAAGACAACCAAATGATCTGCTTATTATGCTTATCCTTTATGTAGATGACATGCTTATTGCTGGTCATTCTAAGAGGGACATTGTTGACTTGAAAACCAAGCTGAAAAGTCAATTCGACATGAAAGATTTGGGTGAAGCCAATCACATTTTGGGTATGCGCATTACTCGTGATCGTAAGAAGAGGTTGTTGTACCTTTCTCAAAAAGAGTATGTGCACAAGGTTCTTGATCGTTTCAACATGCAGAAGGGGAAGGCCTTGAGTACTCCATTGCCTGCATATTTGAAACTAAGCAAGAACGATTGTCCCAAATCTGCTGAGGAAAAAGCTGCGATGGCTAAAATTCCTTATGCTTCAGCTTGTGGTAGTCTCATGTATGCCATGGTGGCTACAAGATCTGACATTGCACATGCAGTGGGAGTTGTCAGCAGATTTATGTCTAACCCTGGTAAAAAACATTGGGATGTTTTCAAGTCGATTCTCAGATACTTGAGTGGCATTGTAGATAGACAGTTATGCTATGGTCGTGGAGAGTCATCCATTCAGGGATTTGTAGACAGTGACTATGCAGGCTGTGTTGACAGTCGTAAATCAACAACATGTTGGATTTACACATTTTCTGGTTCTTCTATTTCTTGGAGATCTGTTCTTCAAGATTGTACATCCATTTCTACCACAGAGGCAGAGTATGTTGTATTGAGTGAAGCATGCAAAGAAGCTATTTGGCTTGCTCGCCTAGTGAAAGATCTTGGATTGGAGTAGTGTACACCAGTTCTTTATTGTGATAGTCAAAGTGCTATTGCCTTGGCTAACAATCCAGCGTTTCATTCCAGAACGAAACACATTGATGTGCGCTATCACTTCAGTCGTCGTGAATGCCTGGCAAACAATAGCCTTGATTTAGTGAAGATTCCTACATCAGAGAACACAACGGATGCACTCACTAAGCCAACCATCGTTTTCAACACTGTCGTAAGTTGATGGGCATTGGGTGAAGAGTGGTGCTCTTCCATTTTTATAGTCTCCCACATTGGCCATCAAGTGGGAGAATGTTAGGTTTAATGGCCATGTGGCCGACCGCCCATCACTAACTGCCGCTAACCCTAAGTGTACAGCTATACACTTGTGTGACCCACTAACAATAAGGATAATGTGTATTGTGCCTTAGTGCATAAGATAAGAGAAGAAAGAAAGGGGGCATACATTACGTTGGCTCTCCCCCTTCAACCTGTGTGTGGCTATGGTGGTGTGTGTGTGAGTGTGTGCGTGCGTATTCTTCTTTCGTTGTGCTCCCAGCTCTTCCCCATCAACAATCACACTCCTTGTTTTGTAAAGGAATATGAAAGCTTGTTGGTCTATCTACTAAAGGTATGGAGATGTCTCACTATCAGGAAAGAATCAAGTTTCTCAAACACACTAGACATGGTCGAGAAGCTCAAAAAAGCTAACAGTTTGCTTGAAGTATTCTAGTGGTTCGACAAACAATGTGGAATAGAATAAGATCACAAGAGGCTAAACAGTTATTAGATAATTTTGATATTGCTACATCTATACACAGGAGTATGCAAAAAAATAAGGAGTATGCAATCTTTACAATGGCTTTCCACTAGAGAGAGGCAGTACAGAAAATGGGTAATAATACAAGGATCTGTTATGGCTACTTGAGCAAAAACAATTTGTGCAAAAAAACCCTCAAACTAGTTAAAGGAAATAAATTTTCGTTGGCCTAAACTATATACTTGCAAAAATACTATTTTACCATTTTACCTTAGGGTTCTCATCATCTTCAAAAAGGTCCTCTTTCTAGAGGTCAATGGAAAAGCTTGGTTTATTCTCTTTTCTTTCTCTTGGAACTTCTTTGCCCATGTGTTCAATCTTTTATCTTTTCTAAATTGGCCGAAACTCCTTCTCTGTGGTAAGCCCTTGCTCTTCATAACTTTGAACAAAATTTAGTACATGCTCTCTAGCATGGAATTGATCAATGAACTTTTCAAATTCTATATCAAGCAATGACAATGGGCATGGTGTGTTGTAGTCCACAAAGACTTTATCATGCTCTACCCACTCTCCCAAAATAGCAAGGTAGTAGTTCCCTCTTAGATCGAAAAGATTTTATATATCATGTAGTAGTAAATACTCCTTTAATGTTTATCTTATAGGTGGGCATGGTTGCTGTGCACAACAAAGGATCAAGCTCTTCCTCTAGAATATGAATGGAATCCTCCACCTTGGTGATGTTCCTTGCCTTGAACTCTGTCACATCCAACTTGAATCTCTTTGCTTTGAAGCTTCTCTCTTTCTTATCTAAAATCTTCAGGTGTACTTTCCTCCACATCTTGGTCATTCACAGTTGTTGTAATTTGCAAGGATTTGGACTCTCCTTCCTTTATTGGAATAATAGTTAAAAAAAGATAAAAAATGCAATGTCTGCATTCACAAGTTTATAACCAGGCTTTCCATGCCACTCACGGTGATGGACCTTCTTCCAATCATCTTGAAGTAATGAAAACTTATTGGAGCCTGTGCTTGGTGTTAAATTGCCTCAATATCATTAAAGTGTACAAAGTTGCCAACCTTGTGCTCCTTGGAAAGGTCAGTAAAAACATTTTGATAGTCAAGAATTTCATTGTTGAACCCTTCCAAAAATCTCTCCAATTCAAAGGGAACATTAAACATTTCCCTGGCATAGGCAACCTTGGAAAGGTCAGTAAAAACATTTTGATAGTCAAGAATTTCATTGTTGAACCCTTCCAAAAATCTCTCCAATTCAAAGGGAACATTAAACATTTCCCTAGCATAGGCAACCTTGGAAAGGTCAGTAAAAACATTTTGATAGTCAAGAATTTCATTGTTGAACCCTTCCAAAAATCTCTCCAATTCAAAGGGAACATTAAACATTTCCCTGGCATAGGCAAACTTGGATAGCTACTTGACTTGGTAGAGTAGGTCCATCAACCTTTCATCACTTGTCTCCTCAACCTCTTCAATGTCCACACCCTCCAAACTCTTCCTAGGTATCTTTTCTTGCACAAAGAGAAGAGGAATAAAGATGGCATACATCAAAAACCTCACAAAATGCTATACTTGTGTCGTCCTTATGCGATTATAGAAAGTAGCGAAGGACGTCCAAACATATATATTTTGTGCAAGAAAAAAATATATTAGAAGCAACAATATGTATATTATATATATATATATATAAAGAGTTGTGTCGTGCTAACACGATTTCAGAAGGCACCAAAAGCTCATGAACATAAAGATTTTGCGTAGGGGAGACATTCACAAAAAAAAGGTGTGATGTCTCATCATTGCGTGATTTATGAGTTGCCAGAGGAGATGCTTCTGACTACAAATTTTTTGCGTAGGGACGACATGCTTTTTCTTTTAAATGGAAGTTGTGTCATCCTTGCATTCTTTTTTAGAGTTTAAAGAGGCGTTTGACCCCAAAGTTTTTGTGTAAGGACGACATGCTTAACAAAAAAAAAGAAGATGTGACGTTCCTACGCAAAAATAATGTAGTCGGCAGATATGGGTCCAATTACACTGTTTTGCATTGAGAAAACACTATGCCTTAAAAAGGGGTGTGTTGCTCCTACGTGAAAATAGAGTACTCGAACACATGTGGAGCTACTCTAATTTTTTGTAGGAACGACCTGTGTAAAAAAGAAAATTAGTTTTAGAAGTTGTGTCACCTTTGCATGATTTTTGAGTCACCAAAGAGGGATACAACCCCATTATTTTCACGTAGGGACGACATGCATCATTTATTTTTTTGGAAAGTTGTCATCTTTTGCATGATTCATAAGACAATGGAAGCATGTTCTAACCTTACATAATTGCATAGGGAACATATATTGAAAAGAAATACATTTAAAAATAATTTAAAAAAACAAAAAAACCATACCTTTGCTTCTTTAGCATGATTTGACCTTCTAGCACTTCTTGACATATAAATTTCTTCTCAATCCTCCTCGAGACCTGCAATCTATATTAAAAAATAGAAAAAGTAAGACACAAAGAATGGTAGAAATAAAGAAAGCATTATCCACATACCTTCTTTGTAGCAAAAGTTGTAGGCAAATCTATCTTGTCATTGTGTAAGTTGTGCCTCACTTGGTGCAATGTGCACTTGGTTCTTATCTTCAACATTGTCAAGTGTTCATTGTTTATCCATACATCAATTTTCTCAATGGGGTTCTCATTAAAATCATCCATGTTTCGATCTAAAGGGACCAAGTCTCCCCCCCTCCCCCAACATGATCCCATTGACTATAACAAATGAAATAATTATAGAGTTTTCTCAGGGGGTGCACTATGTATCATGTTAATGTATAACGTGAGCTCGAAATGAGGGGTTTTAAAATGCAAAAAATTTAGGCAATTTAACAAATGTACATTAAAATAAGGGGTTACTATATTCAATTTTGGAAAAATTTCTTAAAATAAGGGGTCATTTTATTCATTCAGACATGTTAAAAGATGGGTTTTCTTAATAGCCCATGAACGTACGTTATATAGGGGTAGGTGAACCCCCCAAGGAAGCTTTGGGTATGGATCATGTATTTACAAGTAATGAGCTAGATTTCACTTTGCAAAGGATCCTATTCACTATTTTTTGGCCCCAACCTTCATCCACAAATTCTAATGCATCGTCAATGTATAAGCACTTAACTGACATCATTGTTCTAAACACTTTCACATCTACCTTTGCAAAGAAATCCACAAATACAATGATGGGCATAAAAATTGAAACTCTACTTTGCTTGCTTGCAATTTTGGTCTTAAAAAGTTTTTGGATCTCATAAAAGATCTTGCATCCATAGCTTTCACTTGTTACTAAGCTTGGTAGTGGAACTCTCCACTTCTAAACCTAAGGAGTGCAACCTTGGTACAGTGGCACAATCCTTCATAGATTTTTGATGGGACATAAAAATGCATAAAGAAATATCATTTTTTTCCCAGAGAACCATGAGTTCTTCCTTTGTAAAGCTCTTCACCAATCACCAATGGATCCATGCCAGACATTCAAAATATCTATAACACTCTCCATCGGCTACCATTCATCTATGCTTGAGGGATAGAGGTCTGTAATGAGCATAATACAATAATATGTACAAAAAAAAAACCAAGAAGAGAACCACAAACAAGCCAAAGCAAATAATCTAGTGTGTACATATGAACCATTTACAGTTAGCACTATGGAGAGGGAATATGTGACTCTTTGGGTTGAAGGTGAAGCTCCTTGTGCATGCAAACATGTTGCACTAAAACCTCCTTCACTATCTTCTGAGCTCCAACAAGTCGGAAGTCTTTCACTCTTCCTTTCCAACATGACAAGAATAGGTTTTTGGATGAGGATTTTCTTCTCTCGCTATGTTGCATTATAACCCAACTACCCTTTGTTATGGATATTGGGATCCATTGGTTGTGCTCATCTAATGTGGCATAAGTCATGATGGTTTCAATGGATGTGCTAGGGATTTTAGATCGTGTGGACTCCATTACTTGAGGAGAATTGATGGTTTCAATGGATGTGCTAGGGAGTTTAGATCGTGTGGACTCCATTACTTGAGGAGAATAGGATACAGAGTAGATGAAGATGAAGAGAGGACAACGAGAAGAGGAGGGAGAATGAGATAGTGAGACAAAGAGAGGGGTGGGAAAAGGAGAGAAAAGAAGGTTGTGAGAAAATTCAAGAAATCTATTGGGTAGGTGAAAGAGACCTTCTTGAGGTAAAAGGACCATGTACTTGGAAGTTACCTCGGATTGTGGCTCAAAGAAAATTCATTTTAGACAATCAAAGCAATTTCTATAAAGAAGATTCTGTAACGGAAGCCCTCCCCTCATTGGCAAAAAGATTGACAAAAAGATTTGAGACAAAAAGATTGACAAGGACTTTATGTACTTTCGTAGGTTCTACATTTGTGTACACATACACTATAACAAAGCATTGTCAAGCACAACATGTTGCTCTAATGGCTCCTATCTAGGAATGTCATCATGAATTTTGTCACCCATAAGAAGGTCTTGTGTAAGGCAACACACCTTCAAGTGCGCACATAGGTGATTGTGTTTGGAGAGAGAGAGAGATAGAGAGAGAGAGAGAGGGGGGGGGGGGGGGGGGGGGGGATACCTTTTTGCAAGGTGTGGAGGGATTTCAACGAGAGGATGGTGGATAATTCTTTATTTTTTGATTGAGTAGAGTCATGCATTGTTATTTTGCCCTTCAAAGGAGATGATGCTAAGTGTTCCTTTTGCATTTGTTGACGCATACACAAGGGTCGTTGAGAAATTGCACTCCACTTTCGCATCTTGTATAGTGAGATGGTCTTGTAAGGACAAAAAGCATGTGGCAGGTGATCAACATCATAAAGCAGGCACTGGTTACAACACGTGAGTGATAGAGTCAAAGTCAATAGATATCAAATTCAATAAATTTAAATATGGGCCGATAGCTTGAGACCATCCAATGTGGGCCAAGGGCATGGTTGATTGTGGAGTGAAGAAACGAGAAGAGCACATTAGTCTTACCAAGTAAATATACACGCGTGAATTGAGGATTTAGATACAACTGATGTGATGATGGAGAATGATCCAAGTGACTCAGTACACTAATGAGAATCTAAAAAAAATCCTTAGGCCAACCAAGTAGGTATCCTAAATTTTGGTTTTGAGCTTTATTAGGAGGCATCTGCAAGGATACCTTGATTTTTTGAATGAAAAGGTAAAGGCAAAGCAATTCAAGGCTTTGAGGGAGGGATGAGGCATGAAGGGGAGCGAGAGAGAGAGAGAGAGAGAGAGAGAGAGAGAGAGAGAGAGAGAGAGAGAGAGAGAGAGAGAAAAGGTAAAGCAATTCAAGGCTTTGAGGGAGGTATGACGCATGAAGGAGAGAGAGAGAGAGAGAGAGAGAGAGAGAGAGAGAGAGAGAGAGAGAGAGAGAAGGAAAAGGTGAAGCAATTCAAGGCTTTGAGGGAGGGATGAGGCATGGAGGAAGGGGAGGGGGGAGAGAGAGAGAGAGAGAGCTGCGTTGCATTTATTCGATCGAATAATTCAATTTACATCGAATAACTCGTCATTATTCACGTATTATCGTAAAATACGTGGTATTTTTAAATAATTTATAATCTATTGATCGATAAGCTATTGATCGATAGTTTATCAATCAATACGCTAGATTTATATAAAAAAATCAAGCCACACGCACACGACTCTTAAAGAATGAAATCTTATGGGTTAAAAGAAGTCCGATTAGTGACTAAAAATAAAATCAAAACCCCATTTTGATAATGTTTAACCATGCATAAGTGATTGTACTATGACTACACCTCACGCTCCTTGTACATAGATCTAGTTTTGACCTAGAAGGGTGAAAAGCAGTACATGCATACACATGGACATCCACATCCATCCATGAGGTTCCATACATTATATGACATTACCATATCAATTTAATCATGATGCAAAACAACCCCACCACTTGATCAAACATATGCCACAACTTCATGCATATGCACAAAAATAACCTTTTTCTATTTTTGGATGAGTACATGAAATGCAAAAGAAAGTATTTGATGCAAAATGAATGCATCAAGATAAGATCCATAGCATAGAATAACACCTTACCACATCATATTATCTATATGAGACTCATGCGAACAAACGTGGCCCGAAAAGAAAGCCTCTTTATGAATAATTGCCTATACAATTCGGGTTAACTAACCATATACCTGTATATATGTTTATGGACAATAAACACTTGAAATAAACTCACCAAAACAACCCATTATAGAACATATATGAAGCACTTGTTAAACCCACCCAAAAATTGGAGATCTTGCATCCTCCCACACTTGAAAAATTGAGGTGCCAACTCTTCATGAATACACCATTACGTTCCCAAGTAGTATTCTCCTTAGGATAAGTTGACCATTTGACAAGGTGTTCCTTGATGGTTCGGTTGCGAAGAGGCTTATTTCTACCTTGAAGAATATTTTTAAGGTGTGTTTCAAAAGTACAACTTGTTGAAGTAGATAACATAGAATTTAAGAAAATGTGCTAATTTATATTCAGTCCCAAAATCATATTTGCACAAATAACACTATTATTTGTGCACATATTATAGCTATGATAGATTTTAACCATCAAATATCACTTTTAGTATCTATTCTAAACAAATAGAGCTAAGCGTATAGCTTCTAATGTTTAGAATTATACATTCGTACTATAGCTAGAAATGTAGCCTCTAATGAGTACAATTATTTATTTATCTATTCTTAAACAAGTAGAGCTAAAAGTATAGTCTCTATTGCTTAGAGTAATTTATTTAAACTTAGCAATAGAGTTAAAGAATAACTTCTATTGTTAATAATTATAGGTGATTCGAATCTATATAATTCTTATATTTTTAATGTATAAACATTAAAAATAATATTTTCTTAAAAAATTAAATATTTTTAAGTTGACAACTCAACCTTTCTATGTCGGAGGTAACCTGACACTTTGGTGAAGGGAATTGTAGCTAAGCCACGCAAATTTGGGCTTTATATACTACTACTATATCGATCGAAAACATATAGATCGATTTAAACTATCGATCGAAAGTTTATCGATCAATATGTAAGCAATAAAATGTTTTTTTGAAAAAAACTGATGTGGCAACGAATAATATGCACGAATAAATCTCTAGTACGTATTAATGGACCATTACTCAACGAATAAAACGAATGTCGAATAACAAATCATGCAACCCAGAGAGAGAGAGAGAGAGAGAGAGAGAGAGAGAGAGAGAGAGAGAGAGAGAGTCATCAAACATCCCATACATCATCTAGATGACTCTTAGGTAATATGTTTTTCCTACAAAGCAATTCTGGTGGCCTTGGTTTCAATTGGATTAGTGCTCACAAAATTTGTAGTCTTTAGGTGACATTCAGGTTTGGCTGTACAGTACCAAATTGGTAGTTTTTCTGCCAACAATCACTCTAGGCCAAACAGTACCAATTTGGTACTTCTTGGGCAGCAACTATTGTAGGTGTTACCATATACATGTGGTAGTGATGTGTGTGAACACACTAGGACCGCCGGGGCATTTTTTCCCTCTTTAGGAGGTTTTTTCCCCCGTGCATTGTATATACGCCCATCACTCTAGGGCTATCCATCTTTCCATTGCACACTAAGTAACACACTCTCTATTGTGTGCCTTGAGCTTCCTTCGTCTTCTCCAAGCTGTGTGTGTTTCTCTGTAACCCTAATTCCAACAATTGGTATCAGAGCAGGTCACTTCCTCCCGGGCTAAGTCGCCAGCTGCTCCAGCACACGCCCATTCACTTTCTCTGATTTGGGCTCATTTCGGCCTCCGTTTCCACTACAGGCAGTACTGCACAGGCTATTTCGTCATTTTGTGCAGAATTTCTGTCAGTGCCTTTTTTTGCATAACAGGTGCCTTATAGTCTTCTACGGTTTGTGCTATATAGCATAGGTTGTTCCCGCTCCATTTCTCCTATTTTCGAGCAGTTTTCACATCAGGTGTAGCATTTACCATGGCTGACAACAACAACACAGATGTGTTCAAGATGTTTGCTGCTGAGGACAGGTTGGATGGGGACAACTACCCTATGTGGGCTTATATGATGCAACATGTTCTTGTGTCAAAGGGTGTCTGGAACATTGTGCAGGGCATTGATGTATGTCCTAGTTCTGAGGATGTAGGCGATGTTGAGGATGTTGCAGGTCTTGCTGCAAGGATTGTAGCTGTTAGAGTTGTTTTGCCTACGGCAGAACAAGTTCGTTGGGATGTTAAGGTAGCGCAGGCTCATGCATTGATTACATTGTCTGTGAAGCGCACCATTGTTCCTCACATCCGTTTAGCAAAATATGCAAAACAGGCTTGGGATATTTAAGCAGGTCTTTATGCAAGCCGCAATGAGACTAAAATTGATTTGCTGCGTAAAGAGCTGGAGTTGAAGATTATGCATGAGGAAGATGATATGGACACTTTCCTGGCTAGTGTCAAGGATATCAATGAGCAGCTTATTTCTGCAGGTGAAGTTATTGCAGAAAATTCCCTTGTGCAGACTGTTCTTGATGCCTTACCAGATTCCTACCAGACTTTTGCTAGTACTTGGAGAGTGATGACCCAAGAAAATCCTGAAGTTGTCAAGTTTGATGCATTATGCACATTGTTGTTGCAAGAGTCACTTTCTAGAAAAAATAGGACTAGGCAACGTGCAGTTGAACAGGCTTTTATTGCTTCTCAAAGAAAGGGTGGTAATAGTAATGCAACCACTTCTTATGGTTCTGCTGCGAGTGGCAAAAATTCTGTTCCTAATGCTTCTGCTGGCAGTACTTCGTCTGGAAATTCTGGTGATAAGGGCAAAAAGAAGATGCGTTGCCATTATTGTAAAGCCAATGATCACTTGATCAAGTCCTGTCCTAAGTTGAAGGCCAAAGAGGCTAAGAAGAAAGAGGGTGGTTCCACTGCAAATGCTAGCTCCACTACAAATGCAGCCATTGTTGAGTCTTCTGTGAAAGGAGACTGTAATGCTGATGTTGATGCAGAATGGGCTTTTAGCGCAGAGTGCACTTACAATCCTGTTGTCCATGATGCATGCTTGTCAGTTGTTGCAGATTCACATGTGTGGTATTTTGACAGTGGTGCTACAAAGCACATTACCTCACATCATGAATTGTTTACCTCTCTCGAGTCAGTCCCTCATGGGAATTCAGTCACTTGTGCCAACAACGCCTCTTATCCAGTTCAAGGAGTTGGAAAGATTGTGCTCACTGCTGCTAATGACAGTTCCTTCACACTTGTTGATGCACTTTATGTACATGGGATCAAGAAGAATCTCTTGTCTGTATCCGCACTTGCTAGACTTGGACTTGTAGTCAAATTTGTGGATGACAGATGTACAGTTCATGATCTCAATTTTGGTGATGAAATTGTTGCATCTGGCCTTTTGAGCCGTGGGCTGTATAAGCTCACTGTGTATGACAAGTGTGGACAAAATTTTGCAAATGCTGTTGCAGATTCAAGAGCTATTTCAGATCCAAAACTTTGGCATCCACGTTTTGGTCATCTGAATTTTTCCAGTTTGCTCCGTTTGCAGAAATCTGATATGGTTGCTTCTTTGCCACCTCTTGAAGCACCTGTCAAACATGTTTGTGAAGGCTGTATTTTGGGTAAGATGCAGCGTTCTAAGTTTCCAAAGGATGGTTCAGTTCGGGCCACATGTAGGTTGCAGCTTGTGCATAGTGATGTTTGTGGGCCCATGCAAACTCCGTCCTTGGGCAATTACCTGTACTTCATGACTTTCATTGATGATTACTCCAGGCATGCATGGGTATTTCTGCTTAAAGCGAAGTCCGAAGTTTTTATGTGCTTCAAACAATTTCTGGCTATGGCTAAAAATGTCTCGAAATGTACTATGGGCACCCTCCGTTCTGATCGAGGGGGGGAGTATATGTCTCATGAATTTAATGCATTTCTGGCTAGTCGTGGGATAAAACACCAATGTACAGTGCCTTATACACCTCAGTAAAATGGTGTTGCTGAGAGGAAAAACAGGTCACTGACGGAAATGGCACAATGTATGGTCAAAAGTCAAGCTTTGCCCCATTCTTTTTGGCTTGAGGCCATTATGTGTGCCACTTATGTACTTAACAGGTGTCCTACGAAAGCTTTCCAGTCTATTACTCCATATGAAGCATGGCATGATAGAAAGCCTTCTATTGAGCACATGCATGTTTTTGGATGTTTGGCATATGCTTTGGTGCCACAAGTGCAGCACAGAAAATTGGATGATAAGGCTGTCAAATGTATTTTTGTTGGTTATAGTGTTGAAAGCAAAGGTTACAGGTTGTATCATCCGCAAACAAAACGTATTCTAGTTTCCCGGGATGTAGTGTTTGTGGAAGATTCTGTTCAGCCCTTGCTGTCATGTACTAGAGACAGTAATGTAAGCTCACAGGACATTTATGACACTTTGTTGCCTCTTTTCAGTGGTGGAAATACGAATGTAAGTTCCAATGAGGCAAATGTACAGCCTATGGGGGTTTCTGAAAATGTTTTAGATCAGCCTATTACTGATGCAAATGTACATGATGTAGTTGATGAGGAAAGGGCTGAAAATGAGCAGGCTAGAAGTATGCCAAAATGGCTGGTGCACACTTTGCGTGACAGTAAATTGGATGCACCTTTGTCTAGTCGTACTCATTCAGGCTCTCGACATGCATCTTATGCATCAGATTGTTATGCTTTGGTTGTGTCTAGTTTACATGATGTTGAGGAGCCTCTATCTTTTGATGAAGCACAGAATTCAGAAAATTGGATGGCTGCCATGCAATCAGAATATGATGCACTTATAGAGAATGACACATGTACTTTATGTGATTTGCCTCCTGGCAAAAAGGCCATTGGTACGAAGTGGGTTTACAAGTTGAAACGCAAGCCGGATGGTGAGATCGATCGCCATAAGGCTCGACTTGTTGCAAAGGGTTATGCACAGAAAAAAGGCATAGATTATGAAGAGACTTTTTCTCCCACTTGTCGTATGACTACTGTGTGTTTTCTATGTGCATTGGCAGCTCATTTTGGTTGGGATGTACATCAATCAGACATTGTTACTGCTTTCTTGAATGGTGACATATTTGAGGAAGTTTATGTAACGCAGCCTCGCGGTTTTGTCATAAAATGACAAGAGGACAAAGTGTGCAAATGTAACAAGGCTTTGTATGGGTTGAAGCAATCTCCTCGTGCTTGGTATGAGAAAGCTGACACTCATTTGGTCAAACAAGGCTTTCGTAACAGTCCAACAGAAAGCACATTGTATGTAAAGCGTGAGGGTGATGTACTTCTCATTGTGGTTCTTTATGTTGATGATTTGCTCATCACTGGACCAAATGAGAAACATATTGCTGAATTTAAGCCTGATTTGAATGCTACTTTCAAGATGAAAGATTTGGGGCTGTTGCATCATTATTTGGGTACACAGTTTAAGCAGTGTGATGGTGGTATTGCCTTGTGTCAGAAAAGTTACATAGAGACATTGCTATGTAAGTTTGGACTTGAGGATTGCAAACCTATTGCCACTCCCATGGAAACAGGTTTGAAGTTGAGTCTACATGATGTTGGTGATCTTGCTGATGTCACTCTTTACCAAACTGCTGTTGGCTGCCTCATTTATGTATGCAACACGAGGCCGGATATTCAATTTGCAGTCTCACAGGTCAGCAGATTTATGCATAGCCCAGGGTCTAAGCATTGGCAGGCTGTCAAGAGGATTTTCCGCTACCTTAGTGGCACTTTACATCTTGGCTTGTTTTATCCCAAGGGGGGATCATTCCCGCCAAACTTACATGCTTTTTCGGACTCAAATTGGGCTGGTTGTTTTGAGACGCGAGTGTCCACAAGTGGTTTTTGTTTCATGCTTGGCAGTTCATGTATATCATGGTTGAGCAAGAAGCAACCTACTGTGGCCACTTCGAGTTGTGAGGCTGAGTACAGAGCAGTCTTCACAGCTACGGTTGAGTGTGTATGGCTTAGACGCCTTATGGCTGATTTGGGTGTTGGACAGGACACTGCCAACACTATGTACACTGACAGTCAGAGCGCATTGGCAGTTGCGAGGAACCCAGTTTTTCATGCTCGCACAAAGCACATTGAGGTGCATTACCACTATGTCAGGGAGAGGCTCTCAGCAGGAGAGATCAGCTTGGCTTATGTGCCAACACAGGACAACCTTGCAGATCTTTTCACAAAGGCATTGTCTCGTGAGAAGCTTGAAGCTTTCCGCAAAGCTTTGGGCTTACTCCCCTTTGTGGACTGATCCTGTCCTCAGGGCATGGCACTTCCCTTTACTCATGTGCCAGCTCTTGTTCACCGCATCACTCCAAGGGGGATTTGTTACCATACACATGTGGTAGTGATGTGTGTGAAGACACTAGGACCGCCGGGGCATTTTTTCCCTCTTTAGGAGGTTTTTTTCCCCATGCATTGTATATACGCCCATCACTCTAGGGCTATCCATATTTCCATTGCACACTAAGTAACACACTCTCTATTGTGTGCCTTGAGCTTCCTTCGTCTTCTCCAAGCTGTGTGTGTTTCTCTGCAACCCTAATTCCAACAGTAGGCACCATTTCCCAGCTCCATAGTATCAATTTGGTGCTTCTTTGGACTTTGCGTTGTTCCCAAGAGGATGCACAATACAATTTTTTGGTAGCAATGCCCGAAGGTATGGATGCACATTCTCAATTTGGTACTTTTGATTTCCACCCAAACTTGGTAGTGTAATACCGAATCAGGTTTTGGAAACAAATTTGGTGCCTTCAGTACATCCTGCAAAGTACCCAACTAGAGAGATTGTACCAAAATCGGCTCTTTTTTGTATCTAGAAAAGTTCCCAATTTGGTACTCTAGATCCAGTTTTATATTATGCAATATACAAAAAAGTACCCAATTTGGTACTATGCAGGTTACTTTAGGTGTGTTTGCATACTACCTAAAGGAGTCCATAGTACTAGTTTGATACTTTTGGGAGCTTCTTATACTCAAATGTATAGTACCAAATTGGATTTCTAGTGGTTTCCTTGTTGCCTGCAAAGTACCAAACAAGATGCATAACACCAATTTTGTTGATTCTTGGAAAAACAAAGTACCCGATTTGGTACTACTGAATTACATTGGCACTATGCAGTATGTAGAAAAGTTTTTGTTTGGTGCTATGAATTCAGTTTGGTATTATGAAGGGTAAGAAAATGTACCCAATTTGGTACTATGCAGGGTGCTTTGAGTTTGTCTGCATATAACAATCTCAATTTGGTACTTTTGGGCATCACTCACACTTGGTAGTATAATACCAAACTGGGTTTGGAAACAAATTTTGTTCCTTCAAAGTATCGTGCAAAGTACCAATGGATACATAGTACCAACATTGGCGCACTTCTCTACCCAAAAAATCCATCTTGGTACTAGGGATTCAGTTTGGTACTACGGAGTTTACAAAAAAGTACAAAATTGGTTAACATTATAGTACCAAATTTGGTGCTTTTAAGGAGCATAGTACCAAAGATTATATGCAATTTATTTCTTTTGTGCACCAGGTACTATAATTCAAAAAATAGAGTATCTACTTTTAGGGGACTTGCATAGGTCACATAGAACCAAATTTGGTGCTCTTCTACACCCAATTTGGTACTATAGTCTAATTTATGGCAGTAGAATGCCAAATTTGGAATTTTAGAATGAGTTGGTGTTTTACAGTACCAAATTTGGTATTGTAAAATGCTTTGGTTCTCTACTCTTTTCTTGTAATATTATGAGCTCTAACAAGGATTAATTTTTGTTTACAGGTGGAGCTCTACAAAAGATTCAAGAGCACATGTATTGTCACTTAGGTCCTTTGAGACACTCAAACCATTATTTGTCCAAAATGAAAGAGCATTATACTTGTTGCTCTATTTACCATATCCAGATGGTATACTTCAAGGATGCTTTCAATCAAATGTGCCAGAACAACTTTGGGCATCACGCAAAAGAGGCTTTCCAATCAACGAGCAAAGAAGACCGATCAAAGCCAATTTCCGAGAAAATATAAGGAACACCCTTCACAAATTGATGTGAGTGCAAGGTATATTGAAGACATGATGAGTGGGTACCCGTTCAAGCAAAGCATCACATATCACCTTGCACACCAGTTTTCCAAACTCTACACCAATCAATCCTTTATGAGGTGCTCATGCCCCTCCATTGAGTTTCATTGCGAAGATTTGTCCTCATGATATAGCTGCAATCTACATTAACACACCGCACATGGTTTCAATACCTACTAAAGTGCACTACACATTTAAATAAATTACTAATGCAAGTCACATATTTTTTCCAAGAATGCCCATCAAAGCAGTGCTCCATACCATACATGCTTATCACATTTTGGTGGCATCTCAAAATCAATGCTCCCCCTTCTCTCAATGCTTCATGTCTACCTATCTCGCTTTGTGTCTATGTCCCATCACTCCGTCTCTTGTCGAGTCACTTCATCTCACTTAGCTTAAATTTTTTCATGTCGTTCACCTTAGAGAACCTTCCCATATGCCTATGAAAAGCCCCTCACATGAGAAGGTCCACTCAAAAATGTAGGGCCACCCTACCAAGTGGATGCATTCCCATAAATGCTGCTACTAATTGCATCCACCAATAACTGGCTATGGCAAAGCCAAGGACGTGGACCTGAATTCAATTGTAAAAAACCCCACATTTGTTATGTGCATTCAAATGCCAACTCCACTCAGCTCAAACAGACCCACACCTTCCTCCACTCCTATTGTGTGTCACTCCACGCCCCTTCTGCCTTTCCAAACCATGTGGACGGGGGAGACCTCTCGGTGCTTCTCCCAATGTATGATGACAAATGTAGTTAGCATGCACGAATGCACCTTGCAAGAAGTAATACTCATCGACATGTGTGAAAGCACGAAGAGACACAATAAGTTTGTTGGCAGTGCTTGCTTGCAAGGAGTAATAGATGTGTGCTGCCTATCATAAAATGCTGTACACAATTTTCACGCTTTTTGAAGCTATTTTAAGATGCCACTTTTCATCATTCCTTTAGATCTATTCTTGTAATAAAAATAGCCCTTGCATAAAAAAGCTAATTTGTCGAGAGTGGTGCAAAGAGACTCGAACAAGAAGGAGTGCAAGTGTGAGGTCCCCACCCCGTCGTATCAAACAACGGATCTAATGGTAAACCTGGTGGCCACTAGATCTATAGCGAAAGCAAACAAAATGGTTCAGGCTTCAACTAGCGGACGATCTCTCATCACAAAGTGAGTCGAGCTCGAGCCTACTAGCAACGAGATCTAGCTCCACCTCGCAGGGGAAGCGTACTTAACTATCTAGCGATCCTAAGACCCACCTTCCAAGAGGAGAGAAGCCCCGAGTGCCTTTTTCCCCATGTTTCAGAGGCACGTACTCTCGAGGATTCGCCGCTCTAGGGGCAATGAGTAATACCAATATCGAGTAAGCACTATGGGGACAGAGAGTTCCCGACCAATCGGGACCACCCATCTCATAGGCATTGGCAACCCGAGCCAAGCCCCCACTTTCCACCCCCACACTCACACTTCCTCGTGTGACCTAATTACTACCACAAAGGTTGTTCAACATAGATATTCCTTGTTTAATTCCGAATAACATGGTTCGTTTAAACAGCCCTTCAACCAGTATTGCAAACAACACCAAGACAGAATTCTAGTAAAAATTCTACTCAAACTTATTCATAAAAGTTCCAATGTTCTGGAGGTACAACATCCCCCCTCCAGCGAGAGTTCACTCCTCCCGTTGTCGCCTAGCTGCCCATACAACTAGGTATGTCCACCGCATAGAAAGCATGTCATGGACACTCCCACCGCATAGAAAGTAAGACGTGGGTTCCCACCGCATAGAAAGCAAGTCGTGGGTATCCACCGCATAGAAAGCAAGTCATGGATTCAAGAGCCCTAACGAGGAACTCTGCCCCCTGTGATTAGTAGGGGGGTCAGGACTGATTCAACATTGGAAATAAAATGAACATGTCGAGCTAAATTTTCCCTAGCAAACATTCTTTCCTCTTGCAAACAGCATACCCATCAATCATTTCTTTCCTACTTTATACTTAAATGTACTATGCATTCAATGCCGAGGTTCTGTCGGATTTCTCCAACATGTTCGGGGATATGTTCATTCCTAACTAATCGTATGCAATGTTAATTAAACAACTTGAATAGAAATTGGGACCTACCTCTTCCATTTCTTCATCAATAGCCCGTGAGATGGCCGGTATTTGCTCGTCCATGGGAGCCTTTCCTTTTCTGTTGACATTGCTTGTTCCCGCCTCGCGGTCGTGGGCTCCACCGAAGCGAGTTCTCTTAACCGGGGCCATTTTTCTCACTACTTAAATGATAGACTTCAAAAAAAAAGAGCTAAGGTCCGAGAGTAACATGACAAACCAATCGGCAGATTAGATTTATTAAAGACTCCTCCTTATGCACGAGGTTAGATTTTTCCCTTTTTGCCCTAGCAATTTTTAAGGGTAATTCTGTATCCACCCTATGGGAAACGACTCTAAGGTTAATTACTTGGCTTAGATGATTAAGAAATTCAGAGTTTTTCTAATTGATTCACGAAAGATATGAAGTAAGCAAGCTCATTCATTTTCCCTAGAGCAATATGAAGGTGTAGAGTGACCGCAGGTATGTGTGATGAAAAAACCTTCTTCTTATTGGACTAATGACGGATTAATTTTCAGCCTTAATCGCATCTAAATGTGGGAGAAGATTAAGTATAATTAAATTACAACTCTATTGAGTAGTGAAAGATTGAATTCTGACAAACCTACACTATTACTAGCTGACAATTTATTGACTATACCACCTAGAGAGAGAATCTTTCCTAATCATGCATTAATCCTTGATTAAGGATGATGAATGGCTGAATAAATTAACTAAATGAATGATAATTATGTAATGAAGTATAGCTATGAAAACTTAGAGAGCAGCTATAGAGAATTATAATTAAAAGTAGGCATAGTAGACAAGAATTATGAGTGGGTAATGATGAGATTAAGAAGAGCAGTAATTAAACCATAATTATCGTGATTAGGGGCTGAGAATCCTCTTAAATTTCTGATGCAATGAATCCTCAAGATGGGAATTTCGGCAGCACCTCCCTCCTTGCTTCTCCTTCAAAAGCTGTGTGTGTGCCGGCAGCACCTTCCCAGTGTGTAGGTGTGTGAGTATGCAATGTGTGTGTGTGAGCATACATGTCTGTCTATGTGTGTGTGTGTAGGCCTTTAAATAGGCTCCTACATGCTGAAAATTGATTTGTGTTGCTAATTGCATCTGGATGAGCACTCAGTCCTTGCATGGCAAGTCCAGTTGCCTACCCACCAAGTGTCCAGTTGGCTCAGTAAACCGACTCTCACACTGAGTTGCAGGCTTGGCAGCTTCCCCAAGACTCCCACAAAGCAAGAGGGCGCCCCCTAGCTGCTAAAGCAGGTCTGGAGTGGGCTGGGACCTATTCCCACACAGCCTCGGGCCCCCGGTGCCTCCCGGACAATTTTGTGAAAATTTGGTTTTAGGCTAAAACAGGTCATACGAATCGGATTTTGATGCCGTAAATTTCCATACGAAGCTCTAACTAAGGTGTACTGGCCCGAGTACCTGCCATATTTAACAGCCCCCCGGGGTTCAAAAATGTATTTTTCTCAAATTTGGGATACGGGTGCAGTTTTTCGAGACGATCAAAACTGGACGGTCGGGTGACCAAAAACTTACTATTTTTGGAAATTTTTCACAAAAATTATTTTAATTCACATTTTGAAGCTTTATAACATTCTAAACATCATGGCACTTACAGAATCTGGAAAACTGCTAAAATTAGTAACTTATTCCATTGTATTCATTTCGTGGTACAAGGGTGCTCTTGTGATCGGGTCAGAGACCTTACAACCTCCCCAACGTGAAAAATTTGAGATGTCCTCATCTCAAGAATGATTTTGGGTAATCTTTTAAGAGCGTCGATTCGTCTTCCCAAGTTGCATCTTCTTCATGGTAATCCTTCCACTTTACCAGATGCTCCGTGATAGTTCTATTGCTTAATTTCCTTTCTCTTGTTTCAAGTACATAGTCAGGTTGGAGTTCGAGAACTCCTTGTGCTGGCATGACTATCTGATCTGAGTCCAAAAATTGATCAGGGTTAGGAACATAGGGTTTGAGTAAGCTGACGTAGAACACATCATGAACCTTCAAGTTTGCAGGTAACTTTAGCTTGTAGGCTTGGTCACTTACAACCTTAACGATCTCAAATGGTCCACAATACCTTGGGCTTAGCTTCTTGTATCTGCCTAGCAATAAATTGCTTTTCTTAGGTCGGACTCGGAGAAAAACCTTATCTCCTTCCTTGAAAGTTCTATCTGTGCGGTTCTTATCTGCATAGTGCTTCTGCCTATCTTGAGCTGCCTGAATGTCCTGGCGAATGGCTCTAGTCCGTGCTTCCATATCTTCTAACATCTTTCTAGAGGCTTCTACTCTGATGGTTGGATCTGAAAAGTTCAGTGGTGCTAAACAGTCCTGTCCATAAAGAGCTTTGAAAGGTGACATTCCAATGCTTCTGTGTTCGGAAGAGTTATAAGCGTATTCTACCAAAGGTAGATATTGTAACCACTTCTTTGGCTCTTGTGAACAATAGGCTCTGAGAATGTCCTCGATGACTTGATTAACTCTTTCGGTTTGCCCGTCAGTCTGCGGATGATACGCTGTGATGAAGGCTAATTGTGACCCAATAGATTGGAAAAGAGAGGTCCAAAATTTTGATGTAAACTTGGCATCTCTATCGCTGACGATACGCTTGGGTAGACCATGTAACCTAAAAATCTCCTTGATGAATACCCGACTAACATCTGAAGCAGTAAAGGTCGTCTTTACGGGTATTAGATGAGCCACTTTTGTGATCATATCAACAACCACGAAAATAGAATCATAACCTCCTGTGGAAGGTGATCCTGTAACAAAATCCATACTGATGCATTCCCACTTCATCTGTGGTATGTCAAGAGGTTGAAGTTGCCCTGGTAATTTGATCCTTTCGGCCTTTATCTGTTGACAAGAAAGACATTGCCTCACATAGCGAAGTATGTCTCCTTTCATTCCAGACCAGAAATAACTCCTTCTGACGGCGTGAAGAGTTTTAGCATAGCCTGGGTGTCCGGATGTAGGGCTATCGTGTGCTTCATATAGAATGGCCTTCTTTAAAGCTGGTTCTCTGGGTACACAGAGTCTATGTCTGTAGTAAAGACATCCTCCCATAAGAGAGTAATCTTTCGCTTCAGGCATCTTATTCTGCTGGACTAATGAAGCCATACGTTGGTACTCTGGATCTTCGAAGGATGCTTCTTTGATTCTATCCGAGATAGGGTTATTTGGAATAGAGATAGCTCCGAGAAACGATTTTCGGCTAAGACCATCTACAACTGCGTTTTCCTTCCCTGGTCTATACTTTATGTCAAGGTCATATTCCAGTAATAGCTCTATCCATCGCCGTTGTCGCATATTGAGAATGGGTTGAGCAAAAATCCACTTTAAACTCTTGTGGTATGTAACCAATTGAAACTTGCGTCCAAGAAGATAATGTCTCCATAACTTCAGTGCATGTATAACTGCTAAAAGTTCCAGATCATGAGTGGGATAATTCTTCTCATGATCCCTCAGCTTTCGCGAAGTATACGCCACCAGTCTTCCTTCTTGAGTAAGAACTCCGCCTAGAGCAAACTTACTAGCATCTGTCACTACTTCAAATTCTTTACTGAAGTCTGGAAGCTTTAAAATAGGAGCTGAGACCAAGAATTCTTTTAGCTTAGCAAAACTAGACTCGTGCTCGGCCTTCCAATCGATCCTCATTCCTTTCTTCAGGAGTTCCGTCAAAGGTGCAGCAATACGTGCATAATCCTTGACAAAAATCCTGTACCATCCCGTTATTCCAAGAAATCCCCTTACTTCGCTGACAGTGGATGGTTGAGGCCAGTCAACGATGTCCTTGACTTTGTCTGGGTCCACTGAAATCCCTTCAGCCGAAATGACAAATCCAAGATAGTTGACCTTTGGTGAGCAAAAAGTGCACTTGCTCTCCTTAGCGTAAAGTTGGTGTTTCCGAAGAAGATCAAGTACTTTGCGAACATGTTCTTCGTGATCTGCCTCGTCTTTGGAATAGATCAGAATGTCATCAAAGAAAACCAAGACAAAATCATCGAGGTAAGGTCTGAAAATATCCTTCATAAGTCGGTTGAAGCTTGCAGGAGCATTTGTTAGACCAAAAGACATTACTGTGAATTCGTAGTGCCCATACCTAGTATTGAAAGCTGTCTTCGGAATATCTGATTCCTTGATCCTGATTTGGTAATATCCTGACCTTAGATCAATCTTTGTAAATATTTTGGTGCCGTGGAGCCTGTCCAAGAGTTCGTCGATCCTTGGAATTGGATACTTGTTCTTGACAGTTACCTGATTCAGCCCACGGTAGTCTATGCATAGCCTTAAGGTCCCATCCTTCTTCTTTTGGAAAAGAACTGGAGCACCCCAAGTAGAAGTACTGGGTCGAATGAATCCTTTCTCAATGAGTTGCCTAAGTTGTTCTTTGAGTTCGATGGCCTCCGGAAGTGACATTTTATAAGGTCTTTTTGAGATAGGTTCACACCCAGGGATAGTCTCAATCTCATGATCTACCTCTCTGTGTGGTGGAAGATTCGTAAGGTCTTCGGGGAATACATCATCATACTCTCTCAACCAGTTTGGTCGAAGTGAGGTATATGATTGGTCCACCTTGTTGAGTTTAACTGCATATATTTGCTGACCCTTCCTTAGTCCGTTCAAGAGTCTGTTGGCCTTAACTAGAATAGCCCTAGGTCTCCCATTTTCCCCCTGAATTAAGGCTTCATTACCCAAGTTATCTGTAAATGTAAAGTTTCCTTGTGCACAATGGATATGGGCCTTATTTTGCTTTAGCCAGTCCATCCCTAGTATCCCATCAAAGAATCCTAAGGGTAAGGTTTGAAATTGGGCAGAAGTTGGGTGTCCCCCTAAATCGAAGTCAATTTTGCCTGCAGAGTGTTGAGATACTACCTCCTTGCCGTTTGCTAACTCGACAACTAGCTTGCTTGACGGATACTTATCTAGCTTAAGCTTTCTCATGCATCTGGGTGAAAGAAATGAAAGAGTACTGCCACAATCTATAAGGAAGTTAACTTGTTCACCTCTGAGAGATCCTGGCGTATGAATGACTGTGTATTGCTCGCAACCATTGGGATTGTCAATTGCAGCATTTAGGGTTGCTCTCTCCACTACTTCATCACCCACAGTTGGTTGTACCACTGCGGCATTCATTCTGGCGGTAGCTCCACGCCCTCGCCCTCTGTTCATCCTTCCTCGTCGTCCTCTTCCATTAGCTTGGCCATGCCCATGGGTATTCAAGGGTATGGCATTGGATCTGGTTGCATGAATGTTCCTGGGGCAATTGGATCTGTA
This sequence comes from Adiantum capillus-veneris, assembly GCF_014529385.1. Taxonomy (NCBI): domain Eukaryota; kingdom Viridiplantae; phylum Streptophyta; class Polypodiopsida; order Polypodiales; family Pteridaceae; genus Adiantum; species Adiantum capillus-veneris. The sequence continues at coordinate 108,183,948 of NC_140936.1, forward strand.
GTGTCCATGCTCGCCGCAACCATAGCATCGAACATCAGGGAACTCCATGGTTGTGGTGGTAGCCACAATAGGGTGCTGGTTATAGGTTTGGTTGGCTGGTCTGTTGTCCCAAGCAGTGTTCCTTGCCCTCTTTGCCCAATGATTCCTCCTATTCTGATTAGCCTTTTGTACTTCGAGAGCTAGAGGTTTAGCCCTCAACAAGGCATCCTGTAGTGTTGACGGCCTGAGAGCCTCCAACAGAGTGTTCAAGGGATCGATTAGTCCTTGACAAAACCTTGCCACCTGTTGTTCCAAGGTCATCTTAGGAGCATATCTCCGAAGAGTGACAAACTTTACATAGTATTCTTTGACAGTTGAATTCAGCTGCCGAAGTGAAAAGAATTCATTCATTCTCAAGGTCCTATAGGCAGGTGGTAAATAACGCCCCATTATCGCAACTTTGATGTCTTCCCAAGATTGGGAAGATCCTTTAATGTCCAGGTCTCTGCAACGTTGCTTCCACCATATCTTGGCATCGCCAGTCAAGTGGAACATTGCAAGCATGGTCTGATTTACGGGTTGGGTTCCCGCAGCTTCAAAGTAATCGTCCATGGCTTCCATCCATACTTCCGCATCTCTCTCCACATTTGCCCCCTCGCCCTTAAAGATCGGAGGTTGGGCTTGTTTGAGGAGAAGCTTCTTTTCTTGCGTTGCCGAGTACAGAGCAACAGGCGGTACCTACATGGGTTATACGAAATTCTTGATACCATTACATGGATTTCAAAATAGACACGAGACTTTAAATAAAATTCAAGATTCTACTTTATCAGGAGACAGGGATTCAGAGACAAAAAGCACTTTATTGATGGATATTTATTACAATCGAAACTCCTCAAGGTTTAGAATGACTGATGATTGCTTATTACATGGCTTTATGGATTTGCGTATAACATACGCCTAGGAAATGGTATTGACATGATGCACTAATTCATTCGTGTAATAGTTCTTATACACATTCTTGAGGGGATAATAAACTAAGATATCGGGCCGGAGTTCCGCTTTCAGTAATCCAAAGGTTTTGACTCGGTTTGCTGGAATCACATCTGTGACCTTCTCCAAGAGCCAGTCGTTGATGGTTTGGTTGGAGTTGCCCGAAACAGTCTGGTCCAATCGTGTGGACACCAAGTAGAATATCTCTATTACTCTCAACTCTTATCCCCAACGTATCTTCTTCAAGTCGGTAGCCAGGCACCCTAGCTTCCGAGCATTGATGTAATAAACCCCTCCTGGAAATGTCCAATCAAGTTCCCATCCTTTGTCAATGCGAGTGGAGTGTGGCGTATAAGCCTTCAACAGTATCTCCATGACATCTCGCCTGAACTGGTAAATAGGGGATCTTTGAGCTTGCTCATAAATAAGCTCAAACACTTGGAACTTCCGGTATTCTAGCACGGGGTCTTCCTGCAACACCAATGCAAGGAATTCGGATCAACTACCTATATACTTTCAGCTCCTTTTAAATGTTCAAACAATACGAATTTATTTCCCAGTCTAACCTAGGCTTAGCTCTGATACCAGGTGTGAGGTCCCCACCCCGTCGTATCAAACAACGGATCTGATGGTAAACCTGGTGGCCACTAGATCTATAGCGGAAGCAAACAAAATGGTTCAGGGTTCAACTAGTGGACGATCTCTCATCACAAAGTGAGTCGAGCTCGAGCCTACTAGCAACGAGATCTAGCTCCACCTCGCAGGGGAAGCGTACTTAACTATCTAGCGATCCTAAGACCCACCTTCCAAGAGGAGAGAAGCCCTAAGTGCCTTTTTCCCCATGTTTCAGAGGCACGTACTCTCGAGGATTCGCCGCTCTAGGGGCAATGAGTAATATCAATATCGAGTAAGCACTATGGGGACAGAGAGTTCCCGACCAATCGGGACCACCCATCTCGTAGGCATTGGCAACCCGAGCCAAGCCCCCACTTTCCACCCCCACACTCACACTTCCTCGTGTGACCTAATTACTACCACAAAGGTTGTTCAACATAGATATTCCTTGTTTAAGTCCGAATCACATGGTTCGTTAAAACAGCCCTTCAACCAGTATTGCAAACAACACCAAGATAGAATTCTAGTAAAAATTCTACTCAAACTTATTCATAAAAGTTCCAATGTTCTGGAGGTACAACATCCCCCCTCCAGCGAGAGTTCACTCCTCCCGTTGTCGCCTAGCTTCCCATACAACTAGGTATGTCCACCGCATAGAAAGCATGTCATGGACACTCCCACCGCATAGAAAGCAAGACGTGGGTTCCCACCGCATAGAAAGCAAGTCGTGGGTATCCACCGCATAGAAAGCAAGTCGTGGATTCAAGAGCCCTAACGAGGAACTCTGCCCCCTGTGATCAGAAGGGGGGTTAGGACTGATTCAACATTGGAAATAAAATGAACATGTCGAGCTAAATTTTCCCTAGCAAACATTCTTTCCTCTTGCAAACAGCATACCCATCAATCATTTCTTTCCTACTTTATACTTAAATGTACTATGCATTCAATGCCGAGGTTCTGTCGGATTTCTCCAACATGTTCGGGGATATGTTCATTCCTAACTAATCGTATGCAATGTTAATTAAACAACTTGAATAGAAATTGGGACCTACCTCTTCTATTTCTTCATCAATAGCCCGTGAGATGGCCGGTATTTTCTCGTCCATGGGAGCCTTTCCTTTTCCGTTGACATTGCTTGTTCCTGCCTCGCGGTCGTGGGCTCCACCGAAGCTAGTTCTCTTAACCGGGGCCATTTTTCTCACTACTTCAATGATAAAATTGAAAAAAAAAGAGCTAAGGTCCGAGAGTAACATGACAAACCAATCGGCAGATTAGATTTATTAAAGACTCCTCCTTATGCACGAGGTTAGATTTTTCCCTTTTTGCCCCAGCAATTTTTAAGGGTAATTCTGTATCCACCCTATGGGAAACGACTCTAAGGTTAATTACTTGGCTTAGATGATTAAGAAATTCAGAGTTTTTCTAATTGATTCACGAAAGATATGAAGTAAGCAAGCTCATTCATTTTCCCTAGAGCAATGTGAAGGTGCACAGTGACCGCAGGTATGTGTGATGAAAAAACCTTCTTCTTATTGGACTAATGACGGATTAATTTTCAGCCTTAATCGCATCTAAATGTGGGAGAAGATTAAGTATAATTAAATTACAACTCTATTGAGTAGTGAAAGATTGAATTCTGACAAACCTACACTATTACTAGCTGACAATTTATTGACTATACCGCCTAGAGAGAGAATCTTTCCTAATCATGCATTAATCCTTGATTAAGGATGATGAATGGCTGAATAAATTAACTAAATGAATGATAATTATGTAATGAAGTATAGCTATGAAAACTTAGAGAGCAGCTATAGAGAATTATAATTAAAAGTAGGCATAGTAGACAAGAATTATGAGTGGGTAATGATGAGATTAAGAAGAGCAGTAATTAAACCATAATTATCGTGATTAGGGGCTGAGAATCCTCTTAAATTTCTGATGCAATGAATCCTCAAGATGGGAATTTCGGCAGCACCTCCCTCCTTGCTTCTCCTTCAAAAGCTGTGTGTGTGCCGGCAGCACCTTCCCAGTGTGTAGGTGTGTGAGTATGCAATGTGTGTGTGTGAGCATACATGTCTGTCTGTGTGTGTGTGTGTAGGCCTTTAAATAGGCTCCTACAGGCTGAAACTCGATTTGTGTTGCTAATTGCATCTGGATGAGCACTCAGTCCTTGCATGGCAAGTCCAGTTGCCTACCCACCAAGTGTCCAGTTGGCTCAGTAAACTGACTCTCACACTGAGTTGCACGCTTGGCAGCTTCCCGAAGACTCCCACAAAGCAAGAGGGCGCCCCCTAGCTGCTAAAGCAGCTCTGGAGTGGGCTGGGACGTGTTCCCACACAGCCTCGGGCCCCCGATGCCTCCCGGACAATTTTGTGAAAATTTGGTTTTAGGCTAAAACGGGTCATACGAATCGGATTTTGATGCCATAAATTGCCATACGAAGCTCTAACTAAGGCGTACTGGCCCGAGTACCTGCCATATTTAGCAGCCCCCCGGGGTTCAAAAATGCATTTTTCTCAAATTTGGGGTACAGGTGCAGTTTTTCGAGACGATCAAAACTGGACGGTCAGGTGACCAAAAACTTACTATTTTTGGAAATTTTTCACAAAAATTATTTTAATTCACATTTTGAAGCTTTATAACATTCTAAACATCATGGCACTTACAGAATCTGGAAAACTGCTAAAATTAGTAACTTATTCCATTGTATTCATTTCGTGGTACAAGGGTGCTCTTGTGATCGGGTCAGAGACCTTACAGCAAGGTATGCTGCTACAACTCTCTCTCTCTCTCTCTCTCTCTCTCTCTCTCTCTCTCTCTCTCTCTCTCTCTCTCTCTCTCTCTCTCTCTCTCTCTCAGTGCTGCCATTGGCACAGTAGTGAAGGCCTTGTTATAAATATGTAAACTAACAACTATAATGTAACATTGATTCAATTGGACAAGGTGTGTCTGTGTGTATCAAGCCATGCCTTACTAGCAAGTACCTCTCTCTCTCTCTCTCTCTCTCTCTCTCTCTCTCTCTCTCTCTCTCTCTCTCTCTCTCTCTCTCTCTCTCTCTCTCTCTCTCTCTCTCTCTCTCTCTCTCTCTCTCTCTCTTCTTTTCTAGCGTGGGCATGTGGCTGATCTCTTCCATGATTTCCATAATTCAGTCCCTTCCTAACATCCTCATAACACTACATTGACTGCCCTTAGACTACGTACAACTTTTCATGCAAATTTCATTCCTATCCTAGCATTTAATTTCCTCGACCTTGTCCAGGTGCCATGATGCCGATTCCTTTGCACGACCATTGTGTATAAATATAGGCTAGTCCCCTCTTGCCCACCCTTAGCACCAACAAGGTTGAGATAGATATCGGATTGCCAGCCGGCATGTAGCCCACCTCTACCAGGTCACCCGGTTACTGAAAATGATTAAACATGAAAAATGTTTGATCATTTCAAAAGGTTGTTCGCCCACGCCAACTGCATGGACTTTACCCGATGTTTGCCATTAAATCAAATGTGGTGGGTCAAAATCTTGCAGTGGTTGACTTTCAAGAGAACCTAACCAACGGCCTTTGGTTGACACCATCTCCACATCCTCGCTCTAGTAGGCCCATGCCCCCTCCCCCCCCCACCCCCAATTTTTAATCGAGTAAATCCATGCCATTTATACAAGTTTTGCACCGCACTCCTCTTTGAAGTTTTTAATTGTAATGGAGATGTCAACAACGTGCTTCTAGCGCTGTGTTGGTTTTTATCCTTTCATCAAGTGAGAAACCAAGGGGAGGGAGAACGATGGAGATTAGTTACCAAGTTGAAGGATTGTCAAGAGGAAATAGAGAGTATGAGTTGGATTAGACTTAGATTACGCATGCAAGCCCTGTGCTAAGAGCCACAGGCAGCTCTCTTTGCAAGACTATGTATCTCTCTCAGTCCAAATGCAATCACCTTCAAGTATCACCTTCAAGGCTTATATGAGACAAAGATTAAGATTCATGTGGTATTACTAGATGATGAGAAAATTGAGGGTCTTGAGAGGGGGAGGGATAGACATTGAGGACATGAGAGGACTCAATAATAGAATGTAGTTTGTGAGAAGAGAGATAAGAATGCAAGGACAATAGCCATCCAGCCTTGTTTCATGCATAGAGGAGCTGCGACCTTCAAAGAAATCATTGTTAGACTAAAGCACTTTTGGTGACATAATCAAATCCTCATATCCTCATTGTAGAAAGGGCTTTGAGTGCTCGTGGATGATGCCTAGAAGTAGGCAAGGAAGGCACTTGCAATAAGACATAGGGGCTTGAAGAAACTGGGCAAGAAACTACTTTTGAAATTGTGCACATTTCAATAATGAAAGTTAACTTAATGATTAATGTCTTTTGTTTTCTTGTAGTGGGATACTTCTATCATGTTTTTATTTCATAGATGCTGACCAGTGCCCCAATGTTTCATGGACTAGGGATGACTCCTATAAACATCTTTTGTCCTATCACTTTTGAAAATCTCTTTAGTTCACAAATAACTTTATTGAGGGACTCACTCGTTTCTTTTGTTGCTCCAAAAAACTTGCTCGCCACTTGTAAGACTCACACAGAGAAACATCCATGTACATGCTCCATTTTTGGTACACATTGTTATGCAAACTAGGTAGTTTTTCAGCACATAAGTAACTTGGATTCCATATTGTGCCCTCGCCCTATATATGGATCATGAATAGAGATGCTTGCTTGGAGAGTGCCCTAAATGTGGTGTAAGAAGTTGTCATTTTTCCCAAAAAAGATTGCAACAGATGGCAGGGTGGTGATTATTAAGGTATTTAAGGATGTGGGTATTGGACAGATTAATGCCAAAGAAAAGAGAAGAAGATAAAGGAAAAAGATGGAGTTTTGGTTGGTTTCACCAAATGAGGTGATGTGTTCTCCACTATGGGACTGTAAACCAATTGCAGGCTCTTTCTCATTTCATTGTGTTGATGGCTACTCAACGCATAATCCATGTAATATGCCTTTTTGGATGCTATCATGCTTTTGTGATCCATGTGTGAATGGGCATTGGAGGAAATGCAATAATAAGCACCACATTGAAGAATGGAAATATATCTCCATCTAGCCATTGACAGAGTCGGTACAAGAAGATAGTGATGAGGATGAGGATGATGAGCAAAACTACAATTATCTATTTTTCTCCCAAATGAGTTAGGATTTAAGCATATACATGTATGGATGAAACCCTGAGGTGTTGAGCCAGTTACTACCCGTTGGGGATAACTTTGCAGTGAAGGCAACTGAGGAGAAAGAAGACTTCTACCTTCTAAAGTGTACAAAAACCATGTATTAAGCACCAAGAGTATTGAAGGACCTTTGGCATAACAAGATCATAAAAGGTGGAATCCCGGGTAGGTCACTAATAAAAATGTGACCTATCACGTGAGTTCAACAGAAGGGTATTTAAAGTTCTTGAAACTTACAAAAATATATATACAAAAGGGTATTATTTTTTCAAATTTGAAAAAAACTTACAGATTTTAAAAGAAAAGGTTACATTATATTCTTAACAAAATTCACAGATAAGGGGTTTTACAAACATGTCTTGAACTCATGTGATATGGTAGTTTTACACATAGTGAACCCCCTGAGGGTGGAATAACCACTTCAACCTATCTTGAGAGATATATGAAAATATCTACAATAGTGTGCGAGGAAGTGGCCAGGAAGGGAGCCATACAGTGTTTACCCCAATTACAATTCTAGTTACAGCCAACAGTTGTAATTCTCTTAAATAGAATCTTACTTGAGATCAACATAGTCTAGTGCCATTGTTGTGATATCAATTTGATACTTTACAGTACCAAACTTTGGTACTCCACAGTACCAAGGTTCTGCTGGCTATTGTAGTACCAAATTTTTTGTGTTAAGCTAGCTATTGTAGTACCAAATTTGATACTCTATGTTACCATACAAATTTGATACTCTATAGTAATGTAGTACCTAATTTGATACTCTATACTAACCACCTTTGGTACTATTTGCTACCTTTACAATCATTCAATTACTACCGTGTTACCAATCTTTGGTGGTAATATGCCACCAATTTTGGTATTGTAGTATCAAGTCTTGGTACTATGCTAAATGGTTTTAGATGACTATTGTGTATAGTTCTTATGCAGGCAGAGTTATAAAGCCCATTCTTATTGTGTAATAAGAATCCTTTCTGGTACTCGATAAAAACTACCACCTTCTTCTTTCTTTCTCATCCTCCCCTCCCTTGCTCTCATCATATCTCTCCCCTAGCTCATGTTGTCATCTTCCCTCCTCTCATCCAGCCTTGAAGGGGAACTACTAACCTGACAAATTCCACTTGTCACTATCTTCAAAGTCACGCTTGTCACCAAGTAGCAAAAAAGTACCAAAGTAGTAGCAAGAAAAAGTATGTGTACAAAAGATAAAGTGTGCTAGTAAAACTTTTCTAGGGGACCAAGATACACGCGCAATGATAATTTTCATAATTTTCATGAAAATTCCAGAGAAAATTTACACAATCCTTTACACATCATGGGGGGTCAAAGCGGTACGAATACCCCTCCAAAGTTACAAAGTACTTTGCAACGCACAACAAAATGTCATCCTCGACATCAAACAAGGGGATGCGGCGGCTGTAAGCTGTGGAAAACTTCTCATCTAGCCACCCACAGATCCATGGAAAAATGACCTCCATAATATACTTCGGCTTTTTCAAGTCATAATATTTTGGCTCATATCACCGAATTCCGTAGCACAAGCCGTAATCATTCTTCAAGGACTTGTATCTCGTGTCATCCACAAGGAGGGTATTCACTTCATTGAACTGCGGATGCTTGCGCCACACTCTTTTTATATGCTTTAGAAAAATAGGCTTGTCACCATACTCCTTTGAAATTGTTAGCACATCTCTGAGTGTGGGAGCCCACATCTCACATTGAGACTGGTCAAAAATATATGTGATAGAGAAACTAAGCAGTTAGAACAGTTATACAAATAAGAGTACCAAAGCAACAATCACACAGTACCAAATGAGCAAAGAACCAAAGTAAAAAATAGTAGGAAATACAATACCAAACACAGTACCAAAGTACACTTTAATACCAGAATGTGTACAAATCCGTAACAAAGTGCAAAATACTACCAAAATCAGTAAAGCTAGTTTGAAAGTTAAGGGATAAATACCTAAAAAGAGGTCTTTCATCTTCATCAATTTAGGGAAGCAAGCATTCATTATATTCATCAAATTCTTCCTTTGGCTACATGACCAGAGCATCATGTAGCATCGCTTCCTCAAGTTGATGATGAAGTCCTCCGCATCAGGTCTAACCACACAATATTTGTATCTGGAGACTTGCACACCTCGGGGCATACAGATGTTGGGAATGGGATATTCCACAAATCTTTGGGTTCTTCAACACAATCCTTCAGTAGCACTCCATTGACATCCAAAATAACAAGGCCCCTATTGCTCGCCATTACATCTGTGGGTATTGATGTATCCGGTCGTTCTTCATTTAGCCACCATATATCCCTGGCTACACTAAACTATATGAGTAGAAGAACATAGCCTTTTTGCAATAGCAAAGTTGGACATTAGGCACCATCAAAGTTTACCAATTTTTGACACTAGGACATGACAATAAAACATGATAGTTTACAAACACATTGACATCTTTCAAGAGTAGAGTGACATGAAACCATTGACATAAACAAAATGGGTTGGTATTTCATACTAAGCCAGAAGCAAGTAGAAAATCCTATCACAATAGCTAGTTCTTGCAGGTTCACGGTTGCAGGTTCACGGCTTGAGGCAATGACCAATGGGTCGCTTTCTAGATTTTACATTGAAGAGCTGGGAGAGAGTGGCTGAGTCAATGCTATCACCTATTTCTAAGGATGTTTCATCAACTGTCTCCTCCGCACCTTTGCCCTCCCCCAAACCTTTGGCCTCATTCGATCCTATAGATGCAGCTTTAGCCACTTTGGCCTCCTCCGTGCCAAAAGCCTCCTTCGTGCCTTTGGGATCTTTGGCACCTACAGCCTCTTGTGCACTTTTAGCAGGTTCCGTCGTCCACTTTGTCTTCTTTCTCCTCTTTCTACCCACCTTCTCCTTTGCAACTTTTGATGTTGCATCCAAAACTCTACCACCAAGAGAACTTCAATTGCCACCTCTTTAGCGGGCATTCCTTCGTTGATCTTCTCGCCTTGGTCAATCTCCATTTCAGCATTTTCCTCAATAGGATCACTTCCCCATTGTTCTTTCTCCTATTGTCCCCTTCCCTCTTTACCTTGTTTAACCCTCTCTTACACTTTGACTTTCAACTGCTCTTCTCCTAAGCTTGAGTCCACATTGCCCTCATCCCCTTTCCCTTCCATTGTGTTGGCATCAAGGTCTTGTAGTATATCATGCACTTCAGATTTCAACTGATCTTGTCGCCTACTTGAATCTACAATAGGCTCAGCCCCTTTCTCTTTGATTGTGATGGCATCAAGGTCTTGCAATATTTCTTGCACTTCAGCTTTCTCTTGATCTTCACCGAAGCTTGAGTCGAGAGCAGGCTCAGCCCCTTTTCCTTCCACAGTGATGGCATCAATGTCGTGCGGTATTTATTGCACTGACATGAGGATCTTCCTGGAACATGTGAGTCACATCGGACTTGCTATGACCACGAAGATCCTTCCGATCCACTGGGGTGTTGTCATGGGTGTCCGCACCAAAAGATCCTCTACCTACATATACACGAAGATGAAAGACAAGATTAGATCATCAAGTCAAATGAAAATAAGAATAGTGTCCAGCACTATTCTTATTAGATCATCAAGTCAAATGAAAATAAGAATAGTGTCCAGCACAACATCCCACTTACTCTTCAATAATGACCTCCTTGACACCCAAGCCTTTGCCTCCAAAGTGATTACAATGTCAAAGTACCAAAATAGTTCTAGAAAGTACCAAAACAGTTTCAAAATATATCTTAAGATCACCAAATGAACAAAAATGCAGCATAAGTACCATTGATTGTGCCAACATAGCACCCGGGACAAAATCGCCAGTACCTTATAAGATTCAAAATTAGTAACAAGATAGTACCAATGCAGTTCAAGAAAGTATCTCTGTTTCTTGGGGGGATGGGGTGGAAACACCTTTGTTGTTGCTTCTGCCAGGGGAGACATTCTCTCCTTGGATTTCGATTTCAGTTTGCATGGTGAAGGTGATGCCTTGCTGGCAGCAGCTCCCTTGGCCTTTGGGATTCTCATCATGGGAGAGCTGACGCGAGAGAGTAGAGTTGCTGCAAGCGCATGCAATGCTAAGGGGGGAGAGAGAGAGAGAGAGAGAGAGAGAGAGAGAGAGAGAGAGAGAGAGAGAGAGTGAGAGAGAGAGAGAGAGATATTTCACAAGGAGACAAGTGAGAGAGCACACAATGCACCTCTAGTTCAAACGTAGGGCAAACTTTTTGAAGCCACTACATCCACCGTGACACCACTACTCTCACAAGGGTGGCCCATTATAAAATTGTACAAAGAATTCTTAGAAATACCATCATATCTAGAAAAAAATAAAAATACAAATGCCATTTTCCTCCAAACTTTCTCTCCACAGTACCAAATAGGTGGAAAAAAAATTGGCCCTTTTTTGCACCACCAACCTTTGCTTTAATTTAGCATGATGTTTACTTGTTTTGGTGGATTTTTTATCATGACCTAGAGCAAGGTGGCTCTTGCAACATGAAGGGAGCACACAGGGCTTATTCTTGTGAAGTTTTGAAGGAGAACGAGGAGAAGCGGTTCTATTTATAAGGCATATGCAGTGGAGCATCATCATTTTTGTTTAATTATGAAGGGTATGCAAGAGAGATTTTCATTGAGTCAATAGGCAATGCACGCCATAGTCGATCAATGTGGGCGATGAGATTTTCATGTAATTGATAGGTGATTATAAAGCCGATCAAGATTTTTTTTTTAAAAAAACATCATCTTCAACGCTAGATTACTTCAAAAATCCATGGCTGGGATTGAGCCAAGCGGCTTAATCTCTTGGATCCCCTACAATAGCTTTTCTCGTTGCTCTCTATTCTCCAATGCTTGTTGATTTTTCTTGCTCTGGTCGTCTTGTTCCTTTTGCAAGTGATGTTGCTTGTCTTGTCTTTATTATTAGCACGTCTGCTTCCTTTTGTACTCAGCTTGCGCGATGCTATAAATCTATTTTCTTGCTTGTCATCGCCATTGCCCTGCTCAACGTACACTCTCTCTGAAAGACTCAACCTTCCTTATTTGCAATGCACTACTTGCTATTTTTACCCTAGAGGCAATCATCCCGTCAACTCCTTTTCTCTATCTCAACTCACAGGTTTCTTTTAATTGCAACTCATCCCTCCTTCCAAGAGCTCGCCAGCTCTTTTCTCTACTCAACACTCTCCAAAAAAAATCTTGCAGCTCAACATTCTTTTCCTTCTTAATAGATCTTCACGTCGCCCTCTAAATGCTGCGGGTCCATTTTTGTCGGTTTCTTTGGCTTTCATTCGCAGCTTCTTGTCCTTAAGGCGAGCAATCTCAACGGCTAACTCGTACGTAGCCGGGAATCTACCTTACACCTTCTCCTTGAGAAGCGGCAATAAGCCATGCGTGAACCAATCTTTTTTTAGGAAATCGGGTGCAGCTTCCCCCCTTGCCAGTGACTCAACCCATCGTTCCCACAAATCCACAAATTTGGACTCATAGGTGGCATATTCTAAAAGACCCTCCTGCTTCAAGTCTCTCAACTTGTCCCACAACTTTTCTGAAGTGGTACCTCCCCCAAAGCGCCTCTTAAAATAGGTTTTTAAGGGTTCCCATTCATCCTTGGTTGCTTGTGGAAGTGCATTGTACCATGATCTAGCTTCTAGCTTCATGAGATGCTTAAAGATTCTAACCCGGGACACATCCGTATCTTTGTTGCTCACTACACATGTTACTTCAAAGTCATCTAGGAAGTCTGTTACCAAATCCTCCCCCTTCTTTCCTTTAAATGTTGGAAATGCTACACTTGCCATGATTACTGAGAGAGAGCTAGAAATACACACTGCTTAACTTGCAAAAGTTTTTTTCTTCTTTACAAGGAGGCGTGTATACCCTCTTATACTAGGACATAGATTAAAACTTCAAACGGTACATGGCCTTGTACCAAAGGTAGGACAAATGGTTGATCTGATGCCAGAACCTCAAAAAATCGCTCCCCACCCAGCATGGTGTCAATGACGTGCTGGTAGTGAGCCTTCAAATCCAGTATCACCTTGATTGAGCGAACACGTGTTGATATGTGTGATCTGTCTTGAGGTAGGTTGTACTGATTGATGTGAAGCTTAGAGGTGCTTAGTCACTGTCCAAGCTTGTGGGAGAGGGTGGTGTTCTTTCCTGAAACAAACTCAGTAGATCCCTAGTTTCTCTAGTGAGAGTGTGAGCCAATGATTCCGTTATCTGTGCTGCAGCATCAGGTGCGACTTGAAAACTGACTGTGATAATTACCTCGGTGACTTGAGTTACCCGATTCTCAAAGTAGAATACTGTTGATTCTCTATTGTGTAGAGCTCCCTCCATTTTGTTGTTGTGGGTTGTTTGTAGGTTGCGGACATGGTTTCGACCTTCTCCTTCTTCTTCTTGGCACTTGGCCTATGTATATCCACTGGGTTTGGCATGTTGGTTGACTCTCCCACTGCAAATCGATTACCGTTACGCCTAGCACTCGAGATTCGATGGAGATGCGGAGTTCGTCTAGTTGTGCTTGGAGCTCTTCTTCTTCTGTCGTCCAATTAGCAAATCCTGCTAGCCATTCATCCATTCACAATAGTTTAGGGGTTTCCGTCTTGTAAACTGAAGGGTTTCATGAAAAGATCCTCAGTGGGGGCACCAAATGACGGGAGCAAAGCGAACCCCGAACCCCGACGGCCTCTAAAACACCGGGGACCGAATGGCACGCCTCGAGCCTGTCATGGTAAAGCAAACAAGGAGCACCACCTAGCTTCAGCGGCTAGGACGCAAATAACACACCACCATAACAAAGTTTTCATCCAAGAGATATGGATGCTTGGGAGTAATGATGAAGAGGAAAGGGAATGAGATCAAGTGAGAGAGAGAGAGAGAGAGAGAGAGAGAGAGAGAGAGAGTGAGGGAGGGGGTATAGCGGCTTAGTACTTAGGCACCACAAAAGGATGGCGAATCCGCACACCCTTCACACATACACAAGCTCACTCCAAACACAAGACTAGGTGGCGATTCCGCACACCTCACATGGGCAAAACATTGCAAGAAAACATACTCACAAAACCTCAAGCTTTATTTAGAGAATAAGGCGATGAAATGGGGAGCATAGGGTAGGGGAATGATTAGGGAAAGCATGGTAGAGCACATGGCGGATAGGTGGGAGTTGATGGAGAAGACTCGCACGAGGGTTATGGGCATCATCCTTCATTTTGTTTCCCTTCATCTTCCATAGCCCAAGGGTGTAGAGGTCATGCTCAAGACAAGCATGGTGATTGCGGTGATGGTGATGGTGTGGGTGTGTGTGTGTGCACTAGGCACACACAGTGCATAGTGTACTCTTTGGTGATGGTGTGTGTGTATTTAGTGTGATGGTGACCCCTCTTTATATAGGGGAGGAGGGGGGAGGAATTCTAGAATTTAGAAATGAAGAAATCATTATCTACATAGGCCATGTGACTGTGGGCCCCACTTGTCTGGCTGTGTGTATATGTGCCAGAACAGCAGTCTCATGAGAGAGAGACTAAGAGAGAGAGATGGGTTGATGAAAAAAAGTGAGAGGTGACATGGAGAATAAAGTAATTACAAGAGGGGAGAGAGGGGAGTGTGTTCAGAGGTGAATCTGTGTGCAGATGTGTGTGAACACAAGAAAAACCAGGTAACCACCGGGTGGGGATGGGTCTGTGGACACCTTTTTCAGTGAAACTGAGTGTGTGTGAGTGTGGGGGAGGTTATTTAGCTACAAGACAAGAGACATGGCGCCCTTTAGAGAGAGAGGGGGGTATTTGGGTCATGGGATATGATAGGAGAGAGAAAGAGGGGGTGGGGTATACTATTTTGGAAGATAGGGTAAGTTGCATGTTAGTTAGGGTGCATTGTTGGTGAGTTATAATGCATTATTGGTGAGAGGTGGGGTAGCTTGAGGGGAGAGAGAAAGGAGAAAGGACAGGGGGATGAGAAAGGGGAGTTGATCTTTTGAGTGGAGGAGAGGAAAAGGGACACAGGGCGGGGCAACAGTGAAGAAAAAGGAGGCAAGGTGGGGATGGGCTACCCCGCAGGCATGAGGTGGCCTATTTTACCTTTCTTATATATTTACATAATCATAGTTTATTTTTTTCTTACTTTTTCCAATGCCCTTTATCACTCCCTCCCTAAGAGGGGGTTTTCATGGGGTGAGGACGAGAGAAGAGGGGTATGGGAGCTTTGTTGTGAAAAGCCCCCATCATTAGCCCTCCGCTTTTGGCTAGACGTATTCATGTCTCTAGCTCATCTATTTGATCATTATCGTCGGAGGTGGCGGCTGATGGTGTGTCCTCATCTGGAATGTCAATTGGTGGAGCCTTTTCAAATCGAAGAAAATAAGGTTTAAGTCGCCAACCATTTACCCTGGTTTTATGAAGTTTTCCATCAGCGTCCATAAGCTGGTAGCTTCCATTGGCATACTTTTTCCTGATGATGAAAGGGACTTCCCATCGGAGCAGGAGTTTCTTATCCTTGCAAGTGTCGAAGCAATTGTCGTAGCGGAGCACCAACATTCCTTTCTTCAATTCTTTTTTCCGGAGATGCTCGTTAAAGCTAAGCCGTCTATGCTCTGCTTGTGCTGCATAATAATTTATTGCTTCTTCTCTGTCCAGCTGCAGTCTTTCCAAGTTGATGATGTGATCTCTCAAATGCATGTTGGGTTGTTGAAGTTGGCTTGCCATTACTCTGAGACTTTGTAGTTGCACTTCAATGGGCAAGATTGCTTCCTTACCAAATACTAGATGATACGGTGTGAATCCCAAGGATGTACGAAATGAAGTTCTGTAGGCCCATAAAGCTGGTAGTAGATACTTATCCCAGTCTCCAAGATGATTGTTTACCTGCTTGGTAATAATTTTAGAAACCATTCCATTTACCTTTTCAACTAGGCCATTACATTGAGGGTAATATGGTGAAGAGTGCCTCCTTGTAATGCCCAGTTTCTGCATTAATTCTCCTACCAAGTCTGCTCTGAAACCTGGCCCTCTATCAGAGATGATCTTTAAAGGTGTGCCAAACCTATAGCATATGTGCTCGTAGATAAATTTAGCTACCTCTACCACTATGATTCTAGTGGTGGTTGTAGCCTCTGCCCATCTAGTCATGTAGTCGACCCCCATGATAATGTAGAATTTTCCTGAGTTGGCCCTAGGTAATGGCCCAATGGCATCGATACCCCATTTTTCAAATGGTCCATATGAGAGAATAGGTGTTTGTGGTTCAGGCATAAGTGACCTAGTTCCGGCCTTTTGACACAACTTACACGTTTTTCACGAATGGTGTACATCATGGTTGAGGCTAGGCCATATGAAGCCTGCCTGCAAGATTTTCCTACTTGTTATGTCTAGGGCAAAGTGACCACCACAAACCCCGTCGTGATAACTAGTAATTACTCTCATGATTTCGTGAGAGAGAGGGACCTTCCTGAGTATTTGGTCCTTACCCTTACAGTACAAACCATCATTGATGATTCGATACCTTGTGGCCTTCCGCGTCAGCCATTGCTTCTGTCCCTTTGTTAAATCTGATGGGCATTCCCCTGTTTCCAAAAAATGCATGATGTCAGGCAAGGCATCACTTCCTTGAAATAGAGGGAGCTTTAGTTTTATTGCTCCAACCACCACTTCCTGTAGTCTTTCACTTGCTAGGGCATCTGCTTCTTGGTTTTGAGCCCTTGGGATATGGTGTATTTGAACTTCTTCAAACTTACCCAACAAGGTTTTTACACCACTTAAGTGAGTCCTTAAACTAGGATTCTTTCATGTCCATGCTCCATTTACTTGCCTTACCAGAAGTAGAGCATCCCCAAATACATTAAGGCGTTGTACACCTTGCCAGACGCACCATTGTAGACCCTTGGTTAGTGCTGCATACTCAGCTTCATTGTTAGAATGTGAATCTAACAATTGGCCCAACGAAAATACCTTTGTCCCTTTGTCATCAAAGACCACTATGCCTGCAGCTGCTTTGTCGGACGCTCGCTTGTAGGCTCCATCAAAGTAGAGAGAGTATGCTCCTTCTACCATCGGTGGTACTGGAGGTAATCGGACTTCTCCTTCCTTAGATTGTTTCTCCTTCCTTTCAAAGACTTGGTAGGTCATGAGTACCCCCAAACTTGTCCTTTTCGTGCTTTCTACCTGTACCGTGTAGTCAAACTCTTGCAGACGAACTAGCCATTTAGTAATTCTAGCAGACACATCCATGTGTTGTACAACATAGGGAAATATTTCATCCGTTGTTAGAATCCCAAATTGCTTAGGCAGCAAATATGAACTAAACTTTGTAGTTGCAAATCTAAGAGCTAGGACTAAGTGTTCCACATGGGTGAAACCTTTCTCTCCTGCTGTCATCATTCGACTAGAGAAGTAGATTGGCCTCATGAAAGATGTCGTCGTATCCTTTTGGAGTAGCACAGCCCCCAATGAGTCATCACCAACACTTGAGGTGACATAGAATTTTTCATCCCACTTAGGTGGTGAGATAGTTGGCAGAGTGTCTAAGACCTCCTTTACCTTGTTGTAGTGATGTTCGCTTTCCTCGTCCCAAGTGAAAGTTGATCTTTGAGTGAGTTGTTGCAGTGGTAGAACAAGTTGTGATAGTAGATGTATGAATCTACTTAAGTACCTCACCTTCTGTAGAAAAGAGACCAGTTGACATGCGGTTGCTGGTGAAGGTAGGGCTATGAGTGCGGACACCTTACTTGGGTCGGCGTTGATACCTTTTGCTAAAATTTCATGGCCTAGTAGAATGACTTTAATCTCCCCAATGTGGCATTTATCCACATTTAATTGCCCACCTAGGCTCTGCAACCTGGCCAAACCTTCAGTTACCTTTTCTAAATGTGAAATACGGGAGCTATATATACAAAAATCATCAATTAACACTCTTATGGATGTTCCAAAGAACGGTTGAAAAACATATGTGACATATCTTTGGAATGTGGCAGGTGCATTTGTGAGACCAAATGGCATAACCCTGTATGCAAAACAACCCCATGGCGTGATAAAAGTGGTTTTTAGCTGATCTTCCAAGGCTATGCGTATTTGAAAGTATCCAGAATAACCATCATAGATGGTATAGCATTCAAAACCCGCTACTTCATTCAGAATTTCATCCAAGAAAGGGAGAGGAAAGTGGTCTCTCTTTGTAGTTGCATTTAGTGGTTTGTAGTCAACACAGACCCTCCACTTACCATTTTTTTTAGGCGTCACCACTACGGGTGACACCCATTCTGAGTTTTCTACAGGATAGATGAATCCCGCCTCCAGCAGTTTCCTTACCTCGGCCAAGAGTGCCTTTTCTTGTATGACCCCCAGTCGTCGTAGCTTTTGCACAACTGGTTTTACCCCTTCCTTCAGCTTAATATGATGTTCCACCACTGTAATGCCTGTGATTCTTTCATAGTTGTCAATGAACAGGTTAGGAAATCCCATCAACATTTGCAAAAAACTATCTTTCTCCTCAAGTGTTAATTCCGTAGACAACATACCCTTCAACCTACTTCCTCCTAGGCCAGGTGATTTGCTCTCCTCTTCATTGGGTTGCCCTTTTGGTGATGGATCACCAGTTGTGCTTACCCTTTGTGTATCCTTCATAATGATACCCATCACATCAATGGAACTGTCACTTTCGTCGATGAATGTGGTCTCCTCCTCAGAACTGGAAGATTCGCTAGTGGTTTCATCTACCGATGTTTCCAGATTCATTTGCTTCTGCTTGCCAATCCTCATGTCGTAGTAGATTGTCTCCCCTTTCTTACCGATCATGCATAGAAGGCCAGTACCCCAGTCCTGTTTTGCCTTCATGGCCATCAACCATGGCCTTCCCAAAATTAGTGGATAGCCCTCCCCCTTAGTAGGCATTACAAAAACATCTACCTCTACCTCAGTGTTGAAAGCTTTGATTTTCACGGCACTTACCACACCCACACACTTTACTTTTGCGTTGTTTGCCATCTTTGCCTTGCATGGAGAAGGACTGTCAACCTCGAGCCCTAATCGAAGCATCATAGCTTCGCTCATTACACAGATTTGTGCACCTCCATCAATGTAGGTGTTTCCAACCCTCTTTCCTTTTATGTTTACGTCGACAATTGGAAGGATGTCATCCATGTTGCATCCCAAAATTGATCCGGCTACCTTTGTTTTGGAGCGTCTTGTACTTACCATTTTAGACCATTGTCGCCTTACTTTAGGTACAAGATGTAGCAGCTGTGGCCATGTAATCTTCGGTCCTTGCTCTGCCACATCCAATGTTAGATCATAGGGCTTAGAACTTTCCCCTAGCTGGAAGTCGGTGATGCCCAATTTCCGTCGTGGCCTGGATGGCCTCTTGCTAGTTTCTCCTCTCATGCTTCTCTCATCATCTGATTGTGTAGCCTTCTCCCTCCTAGCTCTTTTCACAGTCATGGCCTCAAGTGGTTCTAAAAAGGTTACCTTCTCCTTACCCTTGTCCCTCTCCTTTGCTCTGGGTGGATCCACTACTACGGCTTTTCCTTTCTCTTCTAGCCTTATGATGTTTACAGGGCGATCAGGTGGTGGGGCTGGTGGAAGAGGTGGAATGGATGCTTGTAGTGGTGTCTGGGGTGGACGTAGAATTTGTGTTCGTGGGGTTGGTGCTCGGGGTGGGGGTGTTCTTTCTCTAGGGGGTGACAATTGGTTCCTCCTACCTGCTCTATTATAGTTTTGTCGTGGTTTGGGACAGTAGTACATACCGTGACCGTCTTCTCCGCAGTTGTAGCAATGATACTCCCTGTTTTGTCATCGTGCTCTTCCAGGGTCTTGATCTCTTTCTTGACTCCTCCCTTGTTGTATTAAGTGGACAGACAAATTCTGCATATGTTGGTCAGTAATTTGGCCCAACATATCTTGTTGGTCATCTCTTACCCCAAGAGCCGGTGGTGGTGGTGGAATGGTGGTTGTCGTAGTTATTGGTCGACGTGATGTTGCTGTTTTTGTTGACTCGGTTTCTTTGGCTTTCATTCATAGCTTCTTGTCCTTAAGGCGAGCAATCTCAACGGCTAACTCGTACGTAGCCGGGAATCTACATTTCACCTTCTCCTTGAGAAGCGGCCATAAGCCATGCGTGAACCGATCTTTTTTTAGGAAATCGGGTGCAGCTTCCCCCCTTGCCAGTGACTCAACCCACCGTTCCCACAAATCCACAAATTTGGACTCATAGGTGGCATATTCTTAAAAACCCTCCTGCTTCAAGTCTCTCAACTTGTCCCACAACTTTTCTAAAGTGGTACCTCCCCCAAAGCGCCTCTTAAAAGCGGTTTTTAAGGGTTCCCATTCATCCTTGGTTGCTTGTGGAAGTGCATTGTACCATGATCTAGCTTCTAGCTTCATGAGATGCTTAAAGATTCTAACCCGGGATTCATCCGTATCTTTGTTGCTCACTACACATGCTACTTCAAAGTCATCTAGGAAGTCTGTTACCAAATCCTCCCCCTTCTTTCCTTTAAATGTTGGAAATTCTACACTTGCCATTATTACTGAGAGAGAGCTAGAAAGACACACTGCTTAACTTGCAAAAGGTTTTTTCTTCTTTACAAGGAGGCGTGTATACCCTCTTATACTAGGACATAGATTAAAACTTCAAAGGGTACATTGCCTTGTACCAAAGGTAGGACAAATGGTTGATCTGATGCCAGAACCTCAAAAAATCGCTCCCCACCCAGCATGGTGTCAATGACGTGCTGGTAGTGAGCCTTCAAATCCAGTATCACCTTGATTGAGCGAACACGTGTTGGTATGTGTGATCTGTCTTGAGGTAGGTTGTACTGATTCATGTAAAGCTTAGAGGTGCTTAGTCACTGTCCAAGCTTGTGGGAGAGGGTGGTGTTCTTTCCTGAAACAAACTCAGTAGATCCCTAGTTTCTCTAGTGAGAGTGTGATCCAATGATTCCGTTATCTGTGCTGCAGCATCAGGTGCGACTTGAAAACTGACTGTGATAATTACCTCGGTGACTTGAGTTACCCGATTCTCAAAGTAGAATAGTGTTGATTCTCTATTGTGTAGAGCTCCTTCCATTTTGTTGTTGTGGGTTGGTTGTAGGTTGCGGACATGGTTTCGACCTTCTCCTTCTTCTTCTTGGCACTTGGCCTATGTATATCCACTGGGTTTGGCGTGTTGGTTGACTCTCCCACTGCAAATCGATTACCCTTACGCGTGGCACTCGAGCTTCGATGGAGATGCGGAGTTCGTCTAGTTGTGCTTGGAGCTCTTCTTCTTCTGTCGTCCAATTAGCAAATCCTGCTAGCCATTCATCCATTCACAATAGTTTAGGGGTTTCCGTCTTGTAAACTGAAGGGTTTCATGAAAAGATCCTCAGTGGGGGCACCAAATGACAGGAGCAAAGCGAACCCCGAACCCCGACGGCCTCTAAAACACCGGGGACCGAATGGCGCGCCTCGAGCCTGTCATGGTAAAGCTAACAGGGGGCACCACCTCGCTTCAGCGGCTAGGACGCAAACAACACACCACCATAACAAAGTTTTCATCCAAGAGAGATGGATGCTTGGGAGTAATGATGAAGAGGAAAGGGAATGAGATCAAGTGAGAGAGAGAGAGAGAGAGAGAGAGAGAGAAAGAGAGAGTGAGGGAGGGGGTATAGCGGCTTAGTACTTAGGCACCACAAAAGGATGGCGAATCCGCACACCCTTCACACATACACAAGCTCACTCCAAACACATGACTAGGTGGCGATTCCATACACCTCACATTGGCAAAACATTGCAAGAAAACATACTCACAAAACCTCAAGCTTTATATAGAGAATAAGGAGATGAAATGGGGAGCATAGGGTAGGGGAATGAGAAGGGAGAGCGTGGTAGAGCACATGGCGGATAGGTGGGAGTTGATGGCGAAGACTCGCACGAGGGTTATGGCCATCATCCTTCATTTAGTTTCCCTTCATCTTCCATAGCCCAAGGGTGTAGAGGTCATGCTCAAGACAAGCATGGTGATTGCGGTGATGGTGATGGTGTGGACGTGTGTGTGTGCACTAGGCACACACAGTGCATAGTGTACTCTTTGGTGATGGTGTGTGTGTATTTAGTGTGATGGTGACCCCTCTTTATATAGGGGATGAGGGAGGAAGAATTCTAAAATTTAGAAATGAAGAAATCATTATCTACATAGGCCATGTGACTGTGGGCCCCACTTGTCTGGCTGTGTGTATATGTGCCAGAACAGCAGTCTCATGAGAGAGAGACTAAGAGAGAGAGATGGGTTGATGAAAAAAGTGAGAGGTGACATGGAGAATAAAGTAATTACAAGAGGGGAGAGAGGGGAGTGTGTTCAGAGGTGAATCTGTGTGCAGATGTGTGTGAACACAAGAAAAATCACGTAACCACCAGGTGGGGATGGGTTTGTGGGCACCTTTTTCAGTGAAACTGAGTGTGTGTGAGTGTGGGGGAGGTTATTTAGCTACAATACAAGAGACATGGCGCCCTTTAGAGAGAGAGGGGGGTATTTGGGTCATGGGATATGATAGGAGAGAGAAAGAGGGGGTGGGGTATACTATTTTGGAAGATAGGGTAAGTTGCATGTGAGTTAGGATGCATTATTGGTGAGTTATAATGCATTATTGGTGAGAGGTGGGGTAGCTTGAGGGGAGAGAGAAAGGAGAAAGGACAAGGGGAAGAGAGAGAGGAGTTGACCTTTTGAGTAGAGGAGAGGAAAAGGGACACCCGGTAGGGCAACAGTGAAGAAAAAGGAGGCAAGGTGGGGATGGGCTACCCCGTAGGCATGAGGTAACCTATTTTACCTTTCTTATATATTTACATAATCATACTTTATTTTTTGCTTACTTTTTCCAATGCCTTTTATCACTCCCTCCCTAAGAGGGGGTTTTCATGGGGTGGGCATGAGAGAAGAGGGCTATGGGAGCTTGGCTTGTGAAAAGCCCCCATCAAAGTCAATGAAGAGCTCAGTTTCTGCGTACATGATTTTTGTCAAAGAGTCTCTAACAGATACTAATGTTTCATCAAATGTAAATGGTAGGAATCAAGAAGTGTTAGACTTGTCTAATTTTCTAAAAGGATTCCAAGATGTGTTCATCGATGATATCCCTATGGACTTACCTCCAACACGAGGGGATGATGACCATCGCATTGAACTCCTTCCACGAAGCTCACCGCCTAACAATTTAACCTCCTTATCGAGTCTCACAAGCTCAACAAGAGGAGATTATGAGGCAAGTACAGGAATTGGTAGACAAAGGGATGGTGAGGCCTAGTTCCTCTCCCTTTTGTTGTCCAGTCCTTTTAGTGCAAAAGAAAGATGGTACATACCGTATGTGTGTGGACTATCAAGCACTAAACCATATCACTATCAAAAACAAATTTCCCGTGCCTCGGGTAGAAGATCTGTTTGATAAGCTACAAGGATCTACCTACTTCAGTAGGATTGACCTTAAGAGTGGCTATCATCAAATAAGGATAGTGGATGAAGATATCCTAAAGACCGCATTTCGCACAACATTTGGTCTTTATGAATATCTAGTCATGCCTTTTGGCTTGACTAATGGACCAGCTACTTTCAATCGGCTCATGGAGAAAATTTTTAGACCATATCGCAAATTCACTGGAGTGTTCTTTGATGATATCATCATCTACTCCAAGTCTTTGGAGGAGCATAAGCAACATCTCCAAATGATTTTTCAAGCATTGAGGGAGAATAAGCTTTTTCTCAACCAAAAGAAAAGTGAATTCTTCCTTTAAGAGATTCAATACCTAGGTCATATTATCTCTCACGATGGTGTCCGTATGGATCCATCAAAGTTAGAGGTAATAAAATCATGGCCTAACCCAAGAAATCTACATGAGCTAAGAAGCTTTATTGGTATGTGCGCATACTATAGACGCTTCATAGCAAAATTCTCTCAAGTAGCAGGACCACTACACGACTTAACTAAGAAGAACATTAAGTGTGTATGGACTGCTAAGGAGGAAAATGCTTTTGAAAAGCTCAAAGAGAAGCTTACTTCCCAACCAATCCTCGTGCTTCTGGATCTCTCAAAGCCATTTGAGGTCCAATGTGATGCTTGCGGTGATTTCCTTGGAGCAGTTTTGCTTCAAGAAGGGCATGCCATAGCATATGAGAGCTGAAGGCTCAATATTGATAAACAAGTATTGGGCATTTATGAGAAAGAGTTTTTAGCTATTCTACATGCCCTAGACACATGGAAGCACTACCTATTGGGGACTCCATTTATCCTACGAACCAACCACCAAAGTCTCAAGTACTTCATGACGCAAACCAAGCTTTCCGACAAACCAATGAGGTGGGAAAATTTTCTTTCGCAATTTAATTTCCATATTGCTCACATAGCTCGTAAGCACAATCGAGTGGCCGATGCAATTTCACGACGACCAAAAGTTAATGCGGTGTCTATAGCTACTGACAATGATCTATCCTTTATGATAGATGAGTATGCTACTGACCCTGACTTTAGAGACATAATGTCAGCCCTTGCTTTGGGGAAGAAAGAGGAACCATTCACCTTGCAGGATGGTTATCTTCTCCACGGCAATAGGCTATGTGTTACCCAATCCCTTCCTGAGAAAGTTATGTATGAATCCCATGCCCCTCCATATGCGGGGCATAGAGGTATTCAACCTACTCTCCGAGGAGTAGAAACGTATTTCTATTGGCCCACCATGAAAGTGGACATACAAGAGTATGTTTCAAAATGTGTAGTATGCCAAAAGACCAAGTATGATAGAGGGAAGCAACTTGGATTACTCTAGCTATTGCCTATTCCAAATTCACCATGGGAGAGTATATCCATGGATTTCATCTTTGGATTACCCAAGTCTATCCATGGGAATACTGGAATATGGACAATAGTCGATAGGTTTAGCAAGAAAGCACATTTTATTCTTGTCAAAAAGATTATTAAGGCACATCAAATGGCAACTCTCTTCATATCTCAGATTTTCAAGCACCATGGATTACCCACATCCATCGTGTCAGATAGAGATCCTAGAATGACCAGTAATTTCTGGAAAGGTCTCTTTGAAAATCTAGGAACAAGATTGAATTTCCCTTCAGCCTATCACCCACAAAGGGATGGCCAAAGTGAGATAGCCAATCTTACGATACTCGATCTACTCAAGACTTATGTTACCGAAGTAGATCAACGCTCACAATGGGAAAAGTACTTACTTCTTGTAGAGTATGCCTACAATAATACTGTACATACTTCTACGGAAAAAGCACCTTTTGAGATCATTAAGAGAAGACCAAAAAGTCCCTTGCTACTCAAAGTACATGGGAAGATCTTCGCCGCCGATGAGTATAGCCGTGACCTACAAGAATCTTTTCAAAAGATAAAGGAGGCTATATCCATCTCTCAACAAAGGCAAAAAGCTACTGCTGACAAGCACAGAAGAGCTTTAATGTTCAAAGAAAATGATTGGGTCTTACTCAAGTTTCCTAAGGCTCGATTAAGGCAAACGACGGTCAAAAATCCTACGGGCCATCAAAAGTATTATGCTAAATTAGCAAAAAGATACTATGGTCCTTTCCAAGTCTTAAAGCCCATCACTGAGATGGCTTATCAACTCAAGTTGCCCAACCATTGGCTCATACACAACGCCTTTCATGTAAGCCTACTTAAGCCCTACAAAGGAGAGCCACCAACTAAACCAATTATTGAAGACCCTCACGAAATTGAAGACCAAGAAGAGGTGCTACAACCCGAGTTGTCCTTCGGCATGAAGACAAGGTACTACAACACGGGAAGATTATCCGACGGTATCTTATTACGTTCAAAAATTATCCTTTTGAAGATGCTACATGGATGCAAGGAATACAGCTTAAGGATAGTATGAACCTTGTCAATGCTTACAATGATACATTAGAGTAAGCAAATGTACAAATTTCTTTTAAATGACTCATGTTTTTGTCTTATAAGACTAGTCCTCTTTTTAATTGTGCACAAATTTAACTAGTATGCATGCTTAGAATCATGTTTGTGATGACGACGTCTCACAAACACCAAGTAGAATTTGTCACTCTACTTTGGGAGAATGAAATGGACTAAAGAGCAGACATGCTTGGGGCAGCTATGTCTCCCAAGCACCAAATGGATTAGTCATCCATCTTGGAAAGATGTCGTAGGGTAAAAAGGGATCCTCTACCCGCTAAGTAAAATTGACTAATGACTAAGGCTTTATCTCTTCTACCTCATAGTCGAGGACGACTATGATTTCAAGAGAGAGGTAATGTCATAAAAGTTAATATCTAACCAACCCAAATGATTTTCTCATATTAAATTGATCACTTAATGTGGGAGAATAAACGGGAACAAGTGTTAAGATATAGATATGTGCTTATAGATCTATCTCAACACGGGGCCAATGGTAAAGGGGCCCAAATGAGAGATGGTCTATCAAAGAGAAAGGCTAACCAATGGAGCATAAGACCTTAGGGTTAGCTTCATTAAAGACCTACAATAATGTGTGTAAAAGTCCTTTGACCTTAGGTAATCTAGGGCTGAGCTTGAGGCGGGAACCCGGCCCAAGCTCGAGGTGCTTGTCCTGCTTGAGGTGCTTGATTAAGGTGCTTGAGATGCTTGATCTACTACATGATTGAGGTGCTTGACTTGCTACATGATTAAGGTACTTGAGGTGCTTTGACAAGCTTGCCTGAGATGCTTGTGGGAACACCCCCAGTCCAAGTGCTTAGTCATGCTTGATGACTAAGGTGCTTGAGCACCAAAAGTCAAAAGGATCTCTACAAAGAGTGGGGCGAGCCCTTTTCCTAGGGGCTAGAGAGAGAACACACACTCACACACACAAGGAAGGCCCAAGCTTGAAGAGGCAACAGGGACACATGTCAGGCCCCTACCCATGTTACCTTCATGAGATGCTTGAATCCTATTGGCTAGGCTTCAAAGGGGTCCAATGATAAATTACTTGAATTATCTAATTGTTTTTTCATTTATCAAGTCCTCTCTCTCAAAGGGGAAAGGGGGACACTTGTCCCAAGACTACACCTATTGCTAGAAATGACTCAAGCTTGTGATTGGCTAGGCTTGGCATGAGCCAATGAGCTTCAATGATGAGCTATAAGAGGGGGTCGACCTAGCAAGTAGGGGGGTTTCTTAGGGGGTATACTCACCCACACACACTCACAAACACACTCATTGTGTGCTATGCAAAGTGCAAGAGATCCCTCTCCTTCTCCAAGCAAGTAGAGGTTGAGAGCCTACACCAACACTCTTGGCTATGGAGTGCAAATCCAACCAAGAGCCATGCTTCAATGCTTAAGCTTGACATCTCCTTCTTCTTCATTACTATGTTATTATGTATGCTAGCAACAAGAGTTATGATAAGTGAGGAACTAATTCTTTCTCCTACGAAATGTTTCTTCTTCCTCTTCCCTACCCTCATTCCCTGCTAGCTCTCTCCACCTTCGAAGGTGTTTGAGGTCTTGGGACTGAGGCTTGGGATAGTTAAAGCTTTCTTCAAGTTTATGATATGTTTGTGATGCATGAAGCTTTCCATCTTCATTGCATCACCTAGGTCACAAGGAACACAAAGACTGTATTGTAACAAGTCTCTCTTAATGGGAGAAATCATAATACAAATGCCTATTGGAGGGGGGACCGGCTCCACATAAATCCGATCCTCAACTGTTGCCATGTTCTCTCTTGCAAAAGTATAGTTCATGCCAAGTTAACTAATTGCTATGATTAAGTTGCTATCTTCAATTATGTTCACCCGCTATGCTCACAAAGTCATTACTCAAAAGTACTCTCATTAATTTCCGCTACTCTCAAACTCAATAGGCCAATTTCATTACATTGGTATTAGAGCATTTGGTTTCTCTTCTCTTGCTTAAGAAGAGAGGTCCTTAAGTAGCCTATAAATGGTTGATGTTGTTAATTATAGTAGGGTAAGTGGAACTGGGATCTAATATCGGTTTTGTTGAGCCCACTATGTGGGGGGGGGATGGTGCACACCTCGGGAGCTTTGGACTTAATAATGGAGTCTTTTTAGACTTGCCTACGGCTTTACCATTATTGAGCCATAAGAAGTCCGAAAGGAGCTAGCCCTTGGCAACTCTGCTATGTTAGACCTACTCCTCTACTCTCTATAATTAACCACTTCGAGCCGTGGGTGTAGATACTTAAGAGACGATTTTCAAAGGCTAAGAGGTGTGGCAACTAAGGTTTTGAATTGCCAAAGCATACACTAAGTACATACATAAATTTTGTTAACATGGCTGACAATAATCAAGAGAGTAGAATGAACATTGATAGCTTTGATTTTGCACACGAAGGTGCTAATGATGATGCTCCCATGTTTGTGAATTATCTCGTTACTAGGTTGCAGCAAGCTATGGGCAACCCTGCTTTGCAAGACGAAGTTACTCAACAACTTCATGCTTATAGAATTTCCCTTCCTCTCCAAGAGGAGAGAGAGCTTAGGAGGCCTCTTGAAGAGACCCCCAAAAGAAGACTCTCTCCCATTCGAGAGGAGGAATCCAAAGAGAAAGAAAGCAATGAAAGTTTAAGTTCCTAGGAAGATGCGGCTCCACGAAGACGGCGGTCTAGACGATCGCCCACTCCTCCCAAGAGGAAAAGATCAACACATAGTCCTTCTCCTCATCACTCTGAAAGGCAAGAGAGGAAACAAAGGAAGAAAAGGGCTAGGAAGAGGTCACCCTCTTCTCCTTCTTCTTCACCTTCCTCCTCTTCTGAAGAAAGTTATGGTTATTCTCCTAGATAATACAAGAGGGGAGCACATTGCAAATCATTTCCTGCATGGCGACGGTCACAAAAGCTAAAGAAGTTCAAAGAGGGAGGAAAGAGTATCTCTTTTCTCACCTATGATGGCACCTTCGGTGCTACCGACAAAGTGTTGGCCTTCATTCAGCAATTTGATGTGGCCTTTGGAGATGAGGGCTTCACAGAGTCCTCCAAGCTACACCATGTAGCTATGCACTTCCAAAAATCAGCTCATCAATGGTGGGCTAGCCTTCGTGGAAATGGTGAAGCCCCAAAGACATGGAAAGCTCTACGAGTTTCCATCATGAAGCAATTCCTTGCAAGCGATGCAAAGGACAAAGTGCTTACCGAATGGCGCAGCTTGAAGCTCCCCTTTGCATCACTTGTAATTCCTTGCAAGCGATGCAAAGGACAAAGTGCTTACAGAATGGTGCAGCTTGAAGCTCCTCTCCCATGAGTCTATCCACAAATATGTAGACAAGTTTTGGGATTTACATCTCAAGGCTACTGTCTTTCAAAAGATAGACTTTGTCGAGCAAAGGCAG
This sequence comes from Adiantum capillus-veneris, assembly GCF_014529385.1. NCBI lineage: Eukaryota > Viridiplantae > Streptophyta > Polypodiopsida > Polypodiales > Pteridaceae > Adiantum > Adiantum capillus-veneris. The sequence goes on from NC_140936.1 coordinate 108,213,086, forward strand.
CAATTCTGTGCGGGATTACCTGAAGAGATGGCCAAATATATCAACTCTCAACGGCCTGGTACTATTAGCGAAGTAATCCACCACACCATGGTTTCTTTACGCATCAATTTCCATCAAGGGGCTAGACGTAATGTCAAGCCCATGGAAAACAAAGACAAAAATGATCCAAAGGGGAAAACCAATGTTCAAAATACTTCCCAAGTCAATTCCAACAACAACAACAATCGGTCCAAGGAGAAGGGAGTTTACAAAGGTAAAAACAAACTCTCTCCTGAAGAGCTTGAAGCTTTTCGCAAGGACCATAAGTGTTTCAAGTGTGGGGAGCAAGGACATGGCTATCGTTCTTTCCCCAAGAAGAATACTCGCAATGAGACTCCTAGGGCTTCCACCATCGAAGCTCCAAAAGAGGATGCTCATTGCAAAGGATCATCACTTTCCTATGCTTGGGGAAAGGTAAGAGAGCATGATGCCTTCATCTTGTTTGACCCTGGCTCTACTCTTAACTTCATATCAATGGAGTTGGCCACCAAGTTGGGCATTCAAGATTTTGAGATGGGAGATATAGTTGTGACTGATGCAGCTTTCAAGGGACAACAAGCCTCCGTTACTCCCTTGATTGGGAAGTTGAGGCTTCATGTCCAAAGCTATGTCGACAAGGAAGACTTCTTCATCTCTCCTCTCCAACATGAGGATGTCATCCTAGGGGCACCGTGGTTTGATCGCATGGCTGCCAACATGAAGTTCCCTGAAAGGAGAATCTACTTCACCTACAGGGGAAAGAACATGTATATAGATGCTAGTGAGCGTGGTCGCACTATTCCACTTGTAAATCCTCTTGCTTTTGATAAGTCAATGAAGAGCTCAGTTTTTGCGTACATGATTTTTGTCAAAGAGTCTCTAAAAGATACTAATGTTTCATCAAATGTAAATGGTAGGAATCAAGAAGAGTTAGACTTGTCTAATTTTCTAAAAGGATTCCAAGATGTGTTCATCGATGATATCCCTATGGACTTACCTCCAACACGAGGAGATGATGACCATCGCATTGAACTCCTTCCAGGAAGCTCACCGCCTAACAAACCTCCTTATCGAGTCTCACAAGCTCAACAAGAGGAGATTATGAGGCAAGTACAGGAATTGGTAGACAAAGGGATGGTGAGGCCTAGTTCCTCTCCCTTTTGTTCTCCAGTCCTTTTAGTGCAAAAGAAAGATGGTACATACCGTATGTGTGTGGACTATCGAGCACTAAACCATATCACTATCAAAAACAAATTTCCCCTGCCTCGGGTAGAAGATCTGTTTGATAAGCTACAAGGCTCTACCTACTTCAGTAGGATTGACCTTAAGAGTGGCTATCATCAAAGAAGGATAGTGGATGAAGATATCCTAAAGACCGTGTTTCGCACAACATTTGGTCTTTATGAATATCTAGTCATGCCTTTTGGCTTGACTAATGCACCAGCTACTTTCAATCGGCTCATGGAGAAAATTTTTAGACCATATCGCAAATTCACTGGAGTGTTCTTTGATGATATCATCATCTACTCCAAGTCTTTGGAGGAGCATAAGCAACATCTCCAAATGATTTTTCAAGCATTGAGGGAGAACAAGCTTTTTCTCAACCAAAAGAAAAGTGAATTCTTCCTTCAAGAGATTCAATACCTAGGTCATATTATATCTCACCATGGTATCCGTATGGATCCATCAAAGTTAGAGGTAATAAAATCATGGCCTAACCCAAGAAATCTACATGAGCTAAGAAGCTTTATTGGTATGTGCGCATACTATAGACGCTTCATAGCAAAATTCTCTCAAGTAGCAGGACCACTACACGACCTAACTAAGAAGAATGTTAAGTTTGTATGGACTGCTAAGGAGCAAAATGCTTTTGAAAAGCTCAAAGAGAAGCTTACTTCCCAACCAAACCTCGTGCTTCCGGATCTCTCAAAGCCATTTGAGGTCCAATGTGATGCTTGCCGTGATAGCCTTGGAACAGTTTTGCTTCAAGAAGGGCATGCCATAGCATATGAGAGCCGAAGGCTCAATATTGATGAACGAGTCTTGGGCATTTATGAGAAAGAGCCTTTAGCTGCTGTTCTACATGCCCTAGACACATGGAAGCACTACCTATTGGGGACTCCATTTATCCTACGAACCGACCACCAAAGTCTCAAGTACTTCATGACGCAAACCAAGCTTTCCGACAAATAAATGAGGTGGGCAAATTTTCTTTCGCAATTTCATTTCCATATTGCTCACATAGCTGGTAAGCACAATCAAGTGGTCGATGCACTTTCACGACGACCAAAAGTTAATGCGGTGTCTATAGCTACTGACAATGATCTATCCTTTATGATAGATGAGTATGCTACTGACCCTGACTTTAGAGACATAATGCCAGCCCTTGCTTTGGGGAAGAAAGAGGAACCATTCACCTTGCAGGATGGTTATCTTCTCCACGGCAATAGGCTATGTGTTACCCAATCCCTTCGTGAGAAAGCAATGTATGAATCTCATGCTCCTCCATATGCGGGGCATAGAGGTATTCAACATACTCTACGAGGAGTAGAAACGTATTTCTATTGGCCTACCATGAAAGTGGACATACAAGAGTATGTTTCAAAATGTGTAGTATGCCAAAAGACCAAGTATGATAGAGGGAAGCAACCTGGATTACTCCAGCCATTGCCTATTCCAAATTCACCATGGGAGAGTATATCCATGGATTTCATCTTTGGATTACCCAAGTCTATCCATGGGAATACTGGAATATGGACAATAGTCCACAGGTTTCGCAAGCAAGAACATTTTATTCCTGTCAAAAAGACTAGTAAGGCACATCAAATGGCAACTCTCTTCATATCTCAGATTTTCAAGCACCATGGATTACCCACATCCATCGTGTCAGATAGAGATCCTAGAATGACCAGTAATTTCTGGAAAGGTCTCTTTGAAAATCTAGGAACAAGGTTGAATTTCTCTTCGGCCTATAACCCACAAACGGATGGCCAAAGTGAGATAGCCAATCTTACGATACTCGATCTACTCAAGACTTATGTTACCAAAGTAGATCAACGCTCATAATGGGAAAAGTACTTACCTCTTGTAGAGTATGCCTACAATAATACTGTACATACTTCTACGGGAAAAGCACCTTTTGAGACCATTGAGGGAAGACCAAAAATTCCCTTGCTACTCAAAGTACATGGGAAGATCTTCGCCGCCGATGAGTATAGCCGTGACCTACAAGAATATTTTCAAAAGGTTAAGGAGGCTATATCCATCTCTCAACAAAGGCAAAAAGCTGCTGCTGACAAGCACAGAAGAGCTTTAATGTTCAAATAAAATGATTGGGTCTTACTCAAGTTTCCGAAGGCTCGATTAAGGCAAACGACGGGCAAAAATCCTACGGGCCATCAAAAGTATTATGCTAAATTAGCAAAAAGATACTATGGTCCTTTCCAAGTCTTGAAGCCCATCAATGAGATGGCTTATCAACTCAAGTTGCCCAACCATTGGCTCATACACAACGCCTTTCATGTAAGCCTACTTAAGCCCTACAAAGGAGATCCACCAACTGAACCAATTATTGAAGACCCTCTCGAAATTGAAGACCAAGAAGAGGTGCTACAACCGGAAGTTGTCCTTCGGCATGAAGACAAGGTACTACGACATGGGAAGATTATCCGACGGTATCTTATTAAGTTCAAAAATTATCCTTTTGAAGATGCTAGATGGATGCAAGGAATACAGCTTAAGGATAGTATGAACGTTGTCAATGCTTACAATGATACATTAGAGTAAGCAAATGTACAAATTTCTTTTAAATGACTCATCTTTTTGTCTTATAAGACTAGTCCTCTTTTTAATTGTGCACAAATTTAACTAGTATGCATGCTTAGAATCATGTTTGTGATGACGACGTCTCACAAACACCAAGTAGAATTTGTCACTCTACTTTGGGAGAATGAAATGGACTAAAGAGCAGACATGCTTGCGGCAGCTACGTCTCCCAAGCACCAAATGGATTAGTCATCCATCTTGCTAAGTAAAATTGACTAATGACTAAGGCTTTATCTCTTCTACCTCATAGTCGAGGACGACTATGATTTCAAGAGAGAGGTAATGTCATAAAATCTAATATCTAACCAACCCAAATGATTTTCTCATATTAAATTGATCACTTAATGTGGGAGAATACACGGGAACAAGTGTTAAGATATAGATATGTGCTTATAGATCTATCTCAACACGGGGCCAATGGTAAAGGGGCCCAAATGAGAGATGGTCTATCAAAGAGCAAGGCTAACCAATGGAGCATAAGACCTTAGGATTAGCTTCATTAAAGACCTCCAATAATGTGTGTAAAAGTCCTTTGACCTTAGGTAAGGTAGGGCTGAGCTTGAGGCGGGAACCCGGCCCAAGCTCGAGGTGCTTGTCCTGGGTGAGGTGCTTGTCATTCTTGAGATGCTTGATTAAGGTGCTTGAGGTGCTTGATCTACTACATGCTTGAGGTGCTTGACTTGCTACATGATTAAGGTACTTGAGGTGCTTTGACAAGCTTGCCTGAGATGCTTGTGGGAACACCCCCAGTTCAAGTGCTTAGTCATGCTTGATGACTAAGATGCTTGAGCACCAAAAGTCAAAAGGATATCTACAAAGAGGGGGGCGAGCCCTTTTCCTAGGGGCTAGAGAGATAACACACACTCACACACACAAGGAAGGCCCAAGCTTGAAGAGGCAACAGGGACACATGTGAGGCCCCTACCCATGTTACCTTCATGAGATGCTTGAATCCTATTGGCTAGGCTTCAAAGGGGTCCAATGATAAATTACTTGAATTATCTAATTGTTTTTGCATTTATCAAGTCCTCTCTCTCAAAGGGGAAAGGGGGACACTTGTCCAAAGACTACACCTATTGCTAGAAATGGCCCAAGCTTGTGATTGGCTTGGCTTGGCATGAGCCAATGAGCTTCAATGATGAGCTAGAAGAGGGGGTCGACCTAGCAAGGAGGGGGGTTGCTTAGGGGGTATACTCACCCACACACACTCACAAACACTCTGATTTTGTGCTATGAAAAGTGCAAGAGCTCCCTGTCCTTCTCCAAGCAAGTAGAGGTTGAGAGCCTACACCAACGCTCTTGGCTATGGAGTGCAAATCCAACCAAGAGCCATGCTTCAATGCTTAAGCTTGCCATCTCCTTCTTCTTCATTACTATGTTATGATGTATGCTAGCAACAAGAGTTATGATAAGTGAGGAACTAATTCTTTCTCCTACGAAATGTTTCTTCTTCCTCTTCCCTACCCTCATTTCCTGCTAGCTCTCTCCACCTTCGAAGGTGTTTGAGGTCTTGGGACTGAGGCTTGGGATAGTTAAAGCTTTCTTCAAGTTTATGTTATGTTTGTGATGCATGAAGCTTTCCATCTTCATTGCATTACCTAGGTCACAAGGAACACAAAGACTGTATTGTAACAAGTCTCTCTTAATGGGAGAAATCATAATACAAATGCCTATTGGAGGGGGGACCGGCTCCACATAAATCCGGTCCTCAATTGTTGTCATGTTCTCTAAATTCTCTCTCTCTTGCAAAAGTATTGTTTATGCCAAGTTAACTAATTGCTATGATTAAGTTGCTATCTTCAATTATGTTCACCGGCTATGCTCACAAAGTCATTACTCAAAAGTACTCTCATTAATTTCCGCTACTCTCAAACTCAATAGGCCAATTCCATTACACGTTCTTTGCAGTTTCCTAGCCCGGTTTGTATATAATCAATGTTTTAAATGAGCTAAAATAAAATAGACATTATATACATCAGAATGCATGTATCTTCTAAGAGGCTTTATTTTTTAAATGAATCAAGATAATGTGCAAAATATAAACTCATATATTTTGTTCTATCGGAAAATTTTGAATTGTTTTGGACTTTTAACATGTTATGTTAGATATGGATAATTTTTTTAGGAGTGAGTTATTTTTATTGCATTTTACATGAGTAAACATACCATTTTAAAGTCAAAATGATTATCAACCCGAATAAATATAATCTTGCACAACTTTTTGAAGTCTTTAAGTTACTGTATCCTTTGTTTCAACTAGTGTGAGAGTGCACGGTGAAAAATATAAGTTAAAAAATCACAATATTCTAAAATGTTTCGGATTGTTAACATGTATTGGTTGGTCTGGATGAAGTACTCATAAACTACTTGTTTGCTCTGCTTTTTACACATATAAACATTGCATTTTAAAGTGAAAATTGTTTCCAATGTTTATCAATACATTCGTGCACATTTCTTAAAGTCTTCAAGTCATGGTTATGGTTTGTCTAAACTAGTGTGAGAGTGTTAGTGTAGTGTGTGCAGCCATGAATTTGTATTTATTATGTTGTTTTTTATTGTCCAGTGCTAAAATGACGCCAGATCAAAAGAAAATTATTATGTGTGCCATTCGAAAAGAATGTATTTTGGCAATATCATCATGTGCAGATGGTCACATACAACAGATTAGTGAAAGCGATGTCTTCATCAAAGACCTCACTAGCACTATGTGGGAGAACACAGAGCGTAGGCTACGAGGTGAAGGCCAATATGAGTTGTTGATTCCAGCAGAGATTCAAGAATTTGACCCGCACCACAAGGTTAGGACAATGTTGATCCTTTGCTTGATATGTTGTCCACCTTCTGCAAAGCCTTGCTAGCAGGCTGGTCTTCCTCTTCTCTTGTATCTTTCATGCCCTTTGCATTCCTCTTACTCTGACGAGGCCTAATCGTGATGTTGTGTGTGTTTTTGTGTGATGGTGACCCCTCTTTATATAGGGGAGGAGGGGGGAGAAATTCTAGAATTTAGAAATGAAGAAATCATTATCTACATAGGCCATGTGACTGTGGGCCCCACTTGTCTGGATGTGTGTATATGTGCCAGAACAGCAGTCTCATGAGAGAGAGACTAAGAGAGAGAGATGGGTTGATGAAAAAAGTGAGAGGTGACATGGAGAATAAAGTAATTACAAGAGGGGAGAGAGGGGAGTGTGTTCAGAGGTGAATCTGTGTGCAGATGTGTGTGAACACAAGAAAAATCAGGTAACCACCGGGTGGGGATGGGTCTGTGGGCACCTTTTTCAGTGAAACCGAGTGTGTGTGAGTGTGGGGGAGGTTATTTAGCTACAAGACAAGAGACATGGCACCCTTTAGAGAGAGAGGGGGGTATTTGGGTCATGGGATATGATAGGAGAGAGAAAGAGGGGGTGGGGTATACTATTTTGGAAGATAGGGTAAGTTGCATGTGAGTTAGGGTGCATTATTGGTGAGTTAGAATGCATTATTGGTGAGAGGTGGGGTAGCTTGAGGGGAGAGAGAAAGGAGAAAGGACAAGGGAAAGAGAGAGGGGGTTGACCTTTTGAGTGGAGGAGAGGAAAAGGGACACACGACGGAGCAACAGTGAAGAAAAAGGAGGCAAGGTGGGGATGGGCTGCCCCGTAGGCATGAGGTGGCCTATTTTACCTTTCTCATATATTTACATAATCATACTTTATTTTTTTTCTTACTTTTCCAATGCCTTTTATCACTCCCTCCCTAAGGGGAGGTTTCCATGGGGTGGGGACAAGAGAAGAGGGGTATAGGAGCTTGGCTTGTGAAAAGCCCCCATCAGCATCTTTATCTTCTCAATATCCAATTTTCTACAAGAATTTTGATGGATGGAGTGGATATTATACATTGCATGTGGTGATTATTATCACTTCGTTTGTCTTATTTATTTGATGTAAAATAATAGTCGATGTGTAATCTGTTCACAAGATATTCCACAAGGAATATATGTTATGTTTGGCTTGGCAAATGAGTATAAATTCAAGCAAGCCCGCCAAGATACCCCTAGTACAATTAGAAACATATTTGGTGATCCAGATGTTGGTTCTGAGAATATCAATTGAGATTGACAAACTATGTATAATCGTGATATGAAGCATTGTATATGATCAAAACACATTTAATTCAAGCTCTTTCATAATGGTTTTTGACACAATCTTCCTTCTACTCTCAAGTTATATTGAATCTGTGAAGCTGTTAGCTGGTTCTAAGTTTGAGTGTTGTGGGTCTCCTTGTAATTCAACTTCCACATCTATTATCAGATTCTCTTTTATTTTGTCTATAGTGCATTGAGATACACTGACATTGAACTCTTCTTTGTCTTCCAGTTAACAATCATACAACCAGGTTGGCATTTCCTCCTTGTAGCCAGCACTTTCGATGTGATGCAATAACCTTTCGTTGCAAAAAATATACACTAATTTTTCCGCTCTGTCTGCTAATAGTCTGTTGTGAATAGTGCTATGAACATAGTTGTACATACTCCAATTTCTCTCTTAACTTGAGTTTGTTGTACATTGTGCCAGTACTTTCATTGCAAGGGGATGTAAGGTCAAGTAATTCTCTCCACCATTCATCATCCACCACTTCCATGCAGGTTTCTCTTTTGCCATTGACTGTACAAAATCATTCGCAAAAGGACCTTCTTTTAATCTAAATGCACTCATTTCTTTGATACAATCAATTCAGTCTTGAACGTTTGAGTAGAACGTGTTGACCATGTGATAGAAATCACTGACCACCTCTGTATTGGACATCAGATCTAAATTCCAATACTCCGGCCGATTGAGCATGTAAGCCACACTATTGAGTGGACTATTAGCACTCTTCCATCTTGCATGAAAATACTTGGCCAAAATTTGTCACTATTTGCCAGAGAATGGTAGTCGTCACTCCTTCTCTACTACACACTCTTTCAGCTCCTCGAGATTTTCAAGACTCTGTTTGACTCACCACCATGTCATCCATACTTTGCCCATATTTTGCACCTTTTGATCAAGGTTGCAAATTGTGAACATAACGGGCATCATTACATGGTATGCATCCATTACACTCCTCCACCAAGCAACCTTGTTTATGCTATTGCGTAGATATGTAATTTTCTCTTTGATTTTTTCTTTCTGCTCAAGCTACCATTCATCAAAGGCCGTGCAATTGAAGGTGTCAATCACAGCGCACTTATTGTGGAGAAGTGATTCCAATGTATAAAAATGCATGCAAAATTGAGTTTCAATAGAAAGTTTTAACACCATTGACATGCGCATTTTGTACAAATCGAGCACTCTTTGTCGTTTCAAGATAAATTTCAAAACCTGACGTGCTATGTCAATTATTTTGGCAAACCATGTGGTTTCTTCACTAGTGTACCAATCCTTCATTACCAAGTTTAATCTATGCGTATTACGACCATTGGAGAAAATGTGTGAAAAACACTTCTTTATTAATTTACTAGCATTTTTACAATTCTTTGTGTTGTCCATGACTACTTGAACGACATGTTCAACACCAATTTCTTTAATTACATTGATCAAGACCTCAGAAATATATTTGCCACTTTTAATTGCACTAGAACTGTCAATCGCCTTCATGAACATTTCTCCCCTTGGACAAACTAGCATTACATTGATCAATGGTCTTCTTTGAACATTTGACCAACCATCACTCACAATTGTGCATCCCAAAAGAGAAATATTCCCAAGTATTATTTTGCCAACACGCTCTTTGAACTCGATGTAACATTTGTCCAAGAGAACATTTCATATTGTATGATAAGAAGGAGCTGAAAATCCTAGGCCAAACTCATTGATTTTCTTCCAAGCGGCCTTCCAATGATTGTTGTCTACCATGACCAAAGCACTTCCAGTGAAGAATATTGCTTTAGCAAGTGCAGTTTGTGCTTCTTCTAGAGACTGCATCCGAAAGCTTTGATGCAATAATTTTTGACGCATTTGAACCAAGTCTTCCTTTATTTTTGATGCTTAAAAGGAACGCTGCTTGACATTTCCTCTCCCTGCACAAGCTGTTCTCCAAGGTTAGTTGGTGTCACCACAGGATCAGTAGAGTTAATATTTGGCTCTGGCTGCTCTTGACTTGCCTCCATAACATAGCTATATATTTGTTGTCTTTTGCCACCTTTTTTGGTGAGCTCTTCTCTTGAATGCTTTGTAATTATAAGTTCCTAATGATGTTCACATTTCTTACAACTCTTTTTAACGCTACCTCAAAAAAAGGTCCCTAATATGTGGTGCACCGCTTGATTTTGTTGTGAAGTACAATTTACATTGCTACTCCATATATGGACCGCATATGTTATGAGTATAATCCCACTCTTTACCACGAGCTTTTTTATTCTTTGGCTTCTTCGTACCACTTGTGCCGACATTTTTCTCCATTGCTTTTAAATTAAAATTTGAAGACAAGAGAACTAGATATTCAATTTTTAAAACACTTTTCTTCTCTTCAATATATATTAAAAAACCATTCACTACGAAAGTAATCAAGTCTGCACGATATGAGATTTGCAATGCACACTAGTCAATCCACATATCGATCACCTATGTTGTGAGCAAACATACACATTGCAATGCACTCTCTGCATAGCATAATAAATACAACAATGTTATGAATTTTTCAACCAATAAAATTATTATTATTATGATTTATACGTCCTCTTTTATTTACAAACAATAAGAAACATCTAATTTCAAATGCTACAAAGAATAATCAATTTCTACACAGAACGATGTCAATTGTTTGCAAAAAAATACACGAAAGCAATAAAATTTATGATTGGTCATGTCATACAATAATAATATTTCATAATACATAATGCAATCTCTGTATTGGGCAATGCATGAAATAACGCAAAGAAATCTTCAATATAATCACATAATTGAGGACTACTTGTACCCAGTCAAGGATTGTAGCCCCTTTACGCAACCAATTCAATATATAAAAGCTCTTTTCACCCAATTAAGAATTATAGCTCTTATATTGTGCAGTGATAATGTATATCAACTCAAATGTCCAGTACACTAGTAGAAGACATCCAACCCTTGATTATCGACTCGTCATTTACATATGCTCATCTTATAAAACCAATTACAGCCCTCATTTGGACCAATGACTTCGTCGTAATGAGCATGACTCTCCAAATTTTTAATTGTTTGGTTTCATACCTTATGTTCGGTAAAGGAATTAAATATTTTTAGAAGTGGTTACCTAATTAAGAATCACGTTCAGTCGAAAAAAAAGGACCTGTGACTCTATAACCTTAAGTCAATTCACAAGGAAATGACAATACCCGACACTCGGATACACTCCTCAGGGATTTGCCTAGTTAAAACACCACGGTAAGCACGTTGTTTACTTTATAATAATTATGGACGTTGGGGTTTTTTATTTTCTCGACGGATCTACGGAGCCATGCCTTTTACTCGGCGGGCCCGTCGAGAAAATAAAAAACCTCGACGAGACTCGCAGGGAATATTCTTTTACTTGACGGATTAACTGTCTCTATGGATTTTTGCAGGTCATCATCAAAATCACGTTAACAATTAACGTGATCACGTGTTTTTTTTTGTGTAATTACTAGAGTTATTAATGTAATCACACGATCGTGATCACGTTAATGAAGTCCCTGACTGTTGTTGCTGTTGAGGCTACCCTCCACTTGTTGCTCATGCTCTTGTATCCTTTGACTTTTCGTAAGCTCTTTTACTACACGTTGACCTTGCTTCCCCAAGTCGACCTTGCTTTCCCACCCCCTGTCTACTTCTTCCACCTCTACAATGCCGCTCGTTAGTGCTTTATTTTTACTTGTTACTTGGTGAGCCGTATGTCCTTTTTCCACTCTTTGGGCTCACAAGGGACCACATGGCACTACAACACGTCCGACAATGCTATGTTTTTTTGGGACTACTTGTAGCACCACTTGGTTGTTTGTGAGCTCAAAGAGTCAAAGAAAAGACGTCGGGCTCACCAAGTAATTATTAGATAGGAAGGATTTTGAAACTTACCTCTAAATTATTCTAAACGTCGTGAAATTAGGACTATCGACTTGCAAGGCCGGGCAACCACGTATTAGCTAGATAAAAACCCCTCATACTCTCTACGTATTAGCTACCTACCTAATATTACTCTCTACATCAAATACAAACCGCGCTGCTTGAGTTGACTGCAGAGCCTCTCCATCCCATCTAACTCTCTGCATACACAAGCTGCCGCTTTTAGTCCTTCGACGAGCATTTTATTATTATGGAGTATAGTGAAGGTGACAACAACCTCTGCGCTAGTGCTGATCAGTTTGTGGGAAACCTGAAGCTGCCATATCCAGCCGACGCTCCTGCTCCTGATCAGACACATCAACTTGTCAAAAGCTTAGAGTCTGCTCCCACTGGAGTCGACGAAAATGCTGCATACGCTGTGGCTACCAGCTCGCAAAATGTACTTGTCGCTGACGAAACTGAAGAACATTATGATATGTCTGAAGTCGTCTCTGCAGAACGTGAATTAGAGAAGAACATCTCTTCATTAGCAGCGCAGCATCCCATCTATGGACTCCTACGTTTGGAGGATGTAGGACTTATATTTGCAGCATTAATCGCAAGGGCATGGCATGAAGGTTATGGGAACCGCAGAGCCCAAGAGCTAGAATCTACACTAGCTGCTGCAGAGCTTGTCCTCGATTATGAAGGAGATGATCTCTTGAAAGATGCCCTTTCAAAGGAACCAGAGGAGAGTGTCGCTAAAGAACAAAAGCCCAATTTGGAAGAAGAGAATAGAGCCAAGCATGCAATCTCATCAAGAGAGCATGAAGAAGGTGCTCAATGGAAGCGACGACGACGGGTCCGTTTTTGGGACGAAGGACCACAGTATATTGCAGCAAAACTTGCAAATCAAGGAGGAGAAGTAGCTGAAAGAGATCTCAACACTAATGATGAGCTCATGAGAGAAGTAATCATTGCTGGGCTTGATTATCAAGATTCTAGTAGCCTTACTTGCTCATCCCTTGAGGACATCCATTCCACAATCGACATCAAAGGTTGTTGGCAGGGCTCAAGGGGTTTCCATCGATTGGCTAATCAGTCTAGCCCAGTGTAAGTCATCTCAAACTTTCCCTCTATTTTTTATTCATTAAAAAAACATATTCTGGCATTGAAATTGGACATTATCTTTCACATGCATACACAAGAAGTTTTGGACAATTCTCACATTGTGACTTACCTCAACATCATGAGCTTCTGTGAGGGAGGCACCGCATACCTAGCTAGGTATGCGATGCCTCTCGAGCAAAAGCTCATGATGTTATGCATTGTATGAAAAAGACTATGTTTTCCTACATGAGAAAATTTCTAAATCTTCTTGTGATATTGAGAATCCTGATGCACACAACATGCGTCGGCATTGTTTGATCGCACGATGATAATAAAGAAACATCATGAATAATCCATCCTCTTTTCATGAGTGTGTTATGCATGTGTCTCACTATAGGGAAATCTATAGCAACTATGTTATGTGCACATGCACCCACATTGTCCATGAACAACAAGACAATTCTTTGATCAGAGAATATAATTAAATCAATAACTTTACTTGTTTTTCTGCCTGTTTGCAGTGTTGATGGAGATAGGAGGATCAAGAAGCCAAAAAAGGGTTTTTTCAAGAAGATATTTGATATTTTTTTCGTGTGTCTCAAACCACACAATGAATGAAAAGGCAATTCATTGAACACTATCTTTACTAAATCATGGATATAAATAATTTCATGTGTTTTTTATTTTGTGTCATTGAATCCAAAGTTTGAGATTCTCATTTTTTGAGTCTATCATTTGGCCACTCAAATTGATCCAACCTTAATGAAAAGAAGAACCCTCCAAAGTGATTTGTTAATGTCAATGAGAATACTTAATCGAGCTTCTTAATCAAATGTCATGTGACACATAGATAATATATACATGCACCATTTTTAAGTTGGAAGGATCAACATGAAACATGCTCAGCAAATTAAAGCTAAGGATATGCATGGAGTAAACGTCCCAATTATCAAAGGATGCTACCCCTTTAAGAGGACTCCCTCCCCCCAAAAATCACATAGCGACGTTTGAGAAGATGGACTAGCCCATCTGACGTGGGGTTCTCCCATTTGCAGGGATTTGAGTTCGAGCCTGGAACAACATAGCCCTTCTGAGACATGATTGTCTTAAGTAAGTTTTTTGCATCGAGAACTATGTATTTCGTCGAAAAACCTACGCGCGTTGCCAGAATGAACATCGCGGCCAAACTTGTTTGGAAGCGTATGATGCAACATATCGTTTGCATCTACCAAAGCCGAAATCAAAAAAGAATGGCCCCAACACGACAACGCACAAGTTCACTGTCCTTAAGTTGGAGCCTTTACCCTAAATAGATTTGGTCATGAGAAATAGTTAATTCAAACACAAATACAAAATAAATCTTGAATGTACTCAGAAAATTTATAAAGCAAGAAAAATATGCCAAAAATAATTTATTTTTTTAAAAGCCTATTCATGCAAACATGCCACTTTTCCTTAACTTGGAATACAATTATGTTAATAAATTAAAAAATGGTTCTCAATCAACACCATAAAGTTCTAATGCCAATATAATTTGACATGGACACTACATCTATGTCAACCATATATTGTGTGTATACCTTGTCGTAAGGAAATATTTTTGGAGCCAGCAAAAATAAAATCCTTGATCTATGATAAGGTAAGAGATATGTGTTATCATCAATGTTATGATTAACATGCTAGAACTCTATCTTTGTGACATCAACTTGACTTTACGGCAACGACTAAAAAATCTACTACCAAGAAAGTTAACATATCTAAAAACTTAACATATTTACCTCTGAAAGTGAACATTGTTTATGGACATGGCTTTAGGCTACATTTTATTTAACATCCACTCTTGTATGTGATTAATGACAGCTGTAATTAAGCCTTCAGATCATTATGTTTGTGTAACTACACTCTACAATACATTGATTATCTTCCTATTTCTCTTTATTATATTGATCATTCCATTAGTATAACAAAAAACCGTCAAGTTTACCAAGGTCACATCTCTCAGTTTTGGAACCTAAAATTGCAAACAAAAATTTCTAGTAATGAAACAAATGAAAGTCAAGGATTGTGGGGATACCAACAATCAAGCAAAAGAGGTGAATCAACTCTTTCTCACATACTACAACATTTTTGGGATGCTGGATGTATGCATGGATGAGGGCCCCCCCCCCCCCAAATCACCATAAGAGAAAAATTCCAAAAATGACAAAGGAAAATAGAAAGACAAAAAATTGCATGAGCGACACTAGCCATGGCAAAGGGCGTGGTAGTTGTCAAACATCGATATACATGGTAATAGACATGGATATATCTCCGCATATATTACCACGTTAGTTACCGCAAGCATTATTGTGCTTATTGCCACTACACGGCTTTTCAAAAATAAACATGATCATTTGGGCCCTCCAAAATTGAGCATCTTTATTTTTGACTTGCATAAAACATGTCAAATATCAATTACATTTTGAAAAGTGTAAAAATAATAATAATAAACTTTGAAATTATATGTCACACCTTACCTACATAATTTGAAGCACAAAAGAAAAATATTTAAATTTAACTATAAATAAAGCCAAAATTCCAAATGAGTTTTATGTACAAATCATGAGGGTTTGTTATGCCATATTTGCACTTATAAAAGAGGACCACAAAAAGAATCTATCAATTTAAACCCTCGCTCTAACATTTAATGGCCTAGTAACTTGTGTGTAGCGGAAAATAGCATGAACATAGTGAGCATTTCATTAGAATAGATTCCTAATGATAATAACAAGAGTACTTGGGTGGAGAAAACAACAAAAAGCATAACACCTAGTTAGATAATACTTCAAAAGGGAGAGAAATTAAGCAATTGACAACACTTGAGGATCGGATTTGCATGGAGCCGGTCCCCCTCCACGGTCCCCTCTCCAAAAGGATTTGTATTATGGTTTCTCCCATCAAGAGAGACATTCTACAATACAATTTCTTGTGTTCCTTCAATACTAGCTAGTGCAATGAAGATGGAAACTTCATGCACTACGCAAAACACTTATCAAACACAACATCAATTCCCTCATGGTCTCAACCCAAGACCTCACACACCTTCGAAGATGGTGAGAGCTAGCGGGGTATGAGAGTAGATTGAGAGGAAGGAGGAGTATTCTTACGAGAAATATGTACACCTCCTCACATAATCACTCATATTAGCATAGCTAATTAGCTTAGTAATTAGCATGGTAGAGGAGATGAGCATTCATTGAAGCTTGGTTCTTGGTTGGATTTGCATCACAAAGCCAAGAGTTGTTGGTGTAGGCCTTCCTTCTCACAAGCTTGGAGTAGGTGATAAGCTTTCCATTAAAGCTTGAGAAGGAGAGAGAGTCTTCTTTACTTCACACATGAGATAGTGTGAGTGTGTATGTCAATAATGCCTTGCAAAAATCAGCCCCCTCTCTCTCTTGGTCAACCCCCCCTGCTAATTACTCATGCTAGCATCCTATTGGACCTCCCCAGGCTTAGCCAATGACAATTAAGCAGCATAAGTGATAGCCTTCTGACATGTGTCCCCCTTTCCCCTTTTGCGAGAGCTTTAGGTAATGTAATAATTCAACTAAACTCTCATTGGACCCCTTTGCCTCCTGGCCAATAGGAATCAGGCAAGCCATTGGGCTGTTGAATGCTCATTGGTCCCTTTGGGAGACTGTCAATAGTCTTCTAGAGAGCTTAATTCTTATTGGTTCTTTTATTAAGAGTTTTTAAATCAATTAAACTAGATTTACTCTAGCCTAATTCTCATTGGTCCACCTCCAAGGCCATCCAATAAGATTTGAGTACACCTTGTGGGCATCTGGGCTAGGGAGCTGACATGTGTCCCTCTTTCCCCTTGTGTACAAAGGGAGCTTGTGTGTGTGTGTGTGTATGAGTTTCTCTCTCATCCCCTACTTCTTGGGCTCGCCCCCTCCTATGTAGGGCTTGACAAAGACTTTTGGGACACTCAAAGCATCCAATTTTCCCTAAAGTTGACCTTTGGACACAACCTTTGAATTTTGGAACCTTAGCATTTTGGAAGTCTTAATGGGCTGAACCTTAAGGTCTTTTAAGCCCATTGTTGCACATAGCTCTTTTGCAGATGGGCCCCCCTTTCAATCCCTATTTTCTTTTCTTTGGATCCCTACTATGGCCGATCTGCTAACTTAACCAATATTCTAGCTTTTTCTCCGGTGGCACTTCCCCATATTAAATGATCAGTTTAACATGAGAAAATCATTTAGGAGAATTAGATTTTGATTATTATGACACTCGCCTTCCTCATCCTCCTCATCGTCATCCAAAGGTACATAAGTTTAATTGATTGCTCTGACTCTATAACAATCAAAACCAAATTAGATAATCAATAACCCAAAATGATTAATGGGTGAAAGCATGTTAACCTGTCGCGCTTTTTGTGCTAGTTAGCAGTTTCAAGTTAGCACATCTTCGAAAAGTTGGGTGTCCGGTAATTTTTTTACAAATAATATCAAAATTTGTCGGAGGTTGTACATTTGGATTCCTTGTTTCAAGTGCTTTCTATTGATATATCATACGTCATAGATCTTGGAGATGTAGCTCAAGCTATTGTACTAGTTAGCATATGTCATTGTACTATTGTCCGGGACATGAAAAAGCATACATGCTTTCACCCTAATACAATATTCATTGATTATACTTACCGCTTGTAGAGATCTGATTGCTTAGCCGAATTTCTCATGAGAGATATGATGATTTTTCAACAACCATCACCAAGTATCGAATGCCGTGTGTCTCTCTCAATACTTGACCATTTCTCTAGTAGGACGGGTCAGAGTGATGTTTTCCTAAGTTAACAATAACCAAAAAAGTTTCATATGCTAGAATAGCTTACATATAGAACTTGTATAATTACAAATTACTTACATATTTATATTTTCAAGAAACTTTTCCTTTCGAACAATAGTGTGTGGAAGTTTGTCTGGCTCGAACTTCACGCTGTTGACAGTCACATGACCATTTTCTTACATGTCCCAATCCTTTCTACATCTAGCATGTTGCCACCATGATAGCTCCTCTCGGATTTGCAACATGGTTGGCCACTGTGTGTCATACACTTGATTGCTTGTTTTTGAGAATTTTTTTGATATACCCCTGTAACCATTTTGTCAAGAAATGCTCATTAGAGGCGTTCGAAAATCAAGCATGCAACTCTTCTTCAACATAGCATGAATGATGGGAAACTTGTTCTTTGAATTTAATAAATCAATTCTTACATCAAGTGTATAAGAATTTGCAGGTGGCGCCAAAATGCACTACCATGTGCAGTACCAAAGTCGACCTTGCCACCATACTTGATCGTGTAGTAGCACCCATGTGTGTCTGGCATGGACATGTCAGTTTCTTCATCCTCTGTGGTTGGAGTGGCATGCTCCAAAATAGGTGACCCTTCACCACAAAAACAAGCATTAAGGGAAGTTTGAGGTCTTGAGTTTGCTATGTAAGAAATGGTAGAGAGAGAAAATACTTTTCATTTTTGAAAAAATGAACAAGGAATTTTTAAACCCAAAATTTGTTGGGGGGGGGGGGGGGGGGGGGGGTTATATATTTATTGGATGCACAGGATGACACTTTTTAGGGCCCCACATGTAGTGTCGTTTTCAAATCTCTTGGAATGTGTCTATTTTCCGAAAGTTCTCCCTCCCAATGCACCGTTTTTTTGTTTGGTCCAAATTTCAAATTGCTCTGCTCATCCTGTTCTTTCTCTACACCGTATCCAACTCATCATCTTCCCCACATCATCTCTATGAATCCTGCTAAAAGAGGTATCTATCATCTCCATGTCGAGTTGGAGGATGAATATTCCCCTATCCAAAAAAGAAATAGGCTTTGTGAAACTACTCCTTCTTCCATAGAAGCATTAAAATTAGAAGAAAAGAATCACATTGATCTATGGACAGATGGTAGATTGTATCCCATAGACACCATCACCAAATGGCGCACCGCACCATTTTTCAATTGTTCTTCATTGATGAGATTTGTAGGAGATGGTATGAAAAGGCTATCAGGCTATACACAAAACCTTGTGGCACATAGGATATTCTTAAGCTGGAAAACCATTTGCTACTATAGTTGAAGGATTCTCTTAATCATCAGCTTCAAGAAAGCAAGGAGAAGGTAAAGAACCTCCAATCATTGCTAAATACAGTGAGAAGAAAGAGGAAAGAGCTTGTGCTTAGACAAAGACAATTGAAGTTGAAGCATATGAAGAGTGTCAAGTGAGGAGGTGGAAGCTGTAGCAATGAAAGAAATGAGTTAAAATTGCCTTTTTTTAACCAAATTGATATCTGTTTTTCAAGTTGGTATATTTGGGTTCTAAAGTCTTTTTTTGTGTTTATCTCAGGTCCTTAGTTCAACCAGACTATTCACAAGCAAACATGAGAGGTGCATCACAATCATTTTATGAAGTGATTCCACATGTTGTTGTTAGTATTGAATGAAATAAGTTTTAGGGTTGCTAGGCAGAAATGCATCAATGGATTTTTGCAAAGCTCTACTTTGGACAAAGATAGAGTTCAAGGCATTTTGAAAAAAGTTGGAATCAGTAGAGCAGGTTACCAAAAGTTGTTCAAGCTCATCAATGGAAACCTAAAGCAGTCAAGAGTGAACGGGTCCTTGCTTCCAAAGACATCTTTTGCCCAACAAAATTAATTCCAAGGTCATGGACATGCTTGGAGGCCTTTCCACATCAATGACATATATTTTGGTAAGAAGAAATACCTCAAGTTTAACTCTTTCAACAATTTGTTCTTTGACTGAGAACTTTGCACAGGACAATGATAAAACTCAATGATCTTCAACATACTGAGGTGAATGGGCAAGCCATTTTTGTCATCAAATTTGATGAGAGTGAAATTGTAAAGGGTAGAAAGCTTGAGAGAGTATTAATAACTCACATGAACAGAGCTCTTCATACCACAGAGATAAAAAAACCCTAAGAAATTTAGTGTGCAGTCAGAGAAGAACATTTGGTGGTTCGGTGCTTTTGAGGTTGATAGTGAAGATTTCAATGTGTTGAATTGGGTATTCCACCACACTAGTATCCCTGCAATAATTAAATCTCAACAAACTAGGGAGGAGCTAGATGTTGAGGGCTTTGGTAGATACAAGGTGGAATGGCACATGGGGGGGCCTAAAGACACTAAAGTGTATGTTTAATTTGTTAAGGGGTGCCAATGCCAAAATCCCTTGTATCAATTGCATGGGTGCAGTAGATACAAGGGTGTAACAAAGGAGCTGAATCCTGCTAGCTAGAACAAAGCCCCAAATAGACACTCTAGACATCCAAAATTTCAAGCTAGTTGGCATAGAACAAGATCACAAGAGACTAAAAGATTATTAGACAGTTTTGGTATTGCTACAACTATACACATTAGTATATAAAAAAGGAAGGATGCATATAATAAATCATCTGCAAGTGAAATATTTTTACAATGGCTTTCCACTAGAGAGAGGCAAGGAAGCAAGTGGTGGATAATACAAGGATCGGTTTTGGTTTTGATCAAGATTTTTATTTTTCTCCCTCCACTTCAAGTACTACTTCTCATAACCCTGCAACAACTGCTTGCCTATGCCCGCCAGAAAAGGGAAGTACATAACTGGTCATAGTGCCAAAGTATGCACTTCTTGAGCCCATAAATCCTCGAGCAAGTCAAAAAGAACTAATGGTTGCTTACTTCTCAAGAAGTATGATTTTGTCCACCCCAAGTATTATTGCATGTGAACCTACCACCCTAGTGCAAGTATTGGGAGAATGGGTGATTGGGAAAGCTTCCTATTATAGATATCTATTGTCTCCTTGTTGAGCTTCCCATTGTAATGGCCCAAAGTATGATCCCTCTTCAGATCCAAAGGCTTGGAGCCCTTACCTCTCCCTAGAAACCTGTCAAGATCTACACTATCAATCTATGCAAAAGAAACCCTCAAATCAGTCAAAAGAAATGAATTTTCACTGGCATAAATAATGTGCTTCTGTCTTACCATTTTACCTTGGTATTTTTGGAAAACCTTGGTTTATTCTCTTTTCTCTCTCGTGGAACTTCTTTATCCATGTGTTCTATCTTCAATCTTTTCTCGAATTTTCTCGAACTCCTCATCTATGGGAAGCCCTTGCTTTTCACAACCCGTGTTCATAGTTTTAAACAACTTTTAGTACATGCTATCTAGCATGGGACTGCTCAATAAAATTTTAAAATTCTATATCAACAATGACAACGGGCATGGTGTGTTGTATACCTCAAAGCCTTTATCATGCTATGTCCACTCTTGGCAAAAAAGCAAGGCAGTAGTCTTCTCTTAGATCAAAGAGGTTTTTAGTATATCATGTAGCATCAAATACTCATTATTGTTTGTCTTGTAGGTGAGCATGGTTGCTATGCACAACAAGGGATCAAGCTCTTCCTCTAGAATATGGATGGGCTCCTTCACCTTGGTGATGCTCCTTTCCTTGAAATCTACAACATCCAAGGTCTTTTTGCTTTGAAGCCTCTCCATTTTCTCTCAAAAATATTCAGGTGTTTCCTCCACATCTTGGACATTCACAACTATTTTGATTTGAAAAGATTTTAACTTTGCTTCCTCTATTGGAATAAAAGTCAAAAAGAGCAAAAATGCAATGTCTTCAATCACAAGCTTACAACCATGCTTTCCACGCCACTCACAAGGGTCGATGGACCTTCTTCCAATCATCTTGGAGTAATGCCAACTTCTTGGAGCATGTGCTTGGTATTCAATTGTTTGCTTTAAAAATATCATTAAAGTGTACAAAGTTGTCAACCTTGTGCTCCTTGGCAAGTTCAACAAAAACCTTTTGATAGTCAAGAATTTCATTGCTAAAACCTTCCAAAAAAGTCTCTAGATCAAAGGGAACATTAAAACTTTCTTTCACACAGGAAAACTTAGACAATTGCTTGACTTGCTATAGTGGGTCCGTCAACTTGTCCTCACTTTTCTCCTCAACCTCTTCATTGTCAACACCCTCCAAACTCTTCCTTGTCACCTTTTCTGCATAAGGAAGAACAAAAATCCTCAAAATATCTTATACTTGGTTGAAAGATTTGTCCTATATATACTTGGACAATCATGCACCTTGAAACACGTGTACTTGGTTGAAAGATTTGTCCTATATATACTTGGACAATCATGCACCTTGAAACACGTGTACAACAGTCAAATCCATATAGAACAGTCTAATCCATGCATCGTTAATTGTGTGAATTGAAATTTTATCTAGGTAATTGTGCACTACTATATATAGACGAGTTCGCAACCAAACGGAACCTTCTCCTCGTTTTCTATACTCGAATCTTTGGATGTTCATTGTAAGGTGAAATTTTGTAATCTTAACTTTCTTTGTAAATTTTGCAAAACAAACTTTTTTTCAATCCATGTTGTCGCTACGCGAAAATAATGTAGTCAAACACATGTCCGACTATATCATATTTTTGCATAGCAATGATATAATAGCTTTTTTGAAAAAAAAAATTGTGCTTATGTCTTCTCTATGCAAAAATAACATTCTTTTACATGCATCTGACAACCCTAATTTCACGTAGGGAGGACACAATAGTTTATTTGAGATATTTTTTAAATTTTCTTATGGATGTGTCCTCTTAAAGCGAAAATAGTGTATCCGACTACACTAATTTTGTGTACAGACAACACAAAGGCTTTTATATTAAATAATTTATGGTGTCCTTCTTAAGAAAAAATAGTGTAGCCGGCAACTATACTATTTTCGCCTAGGAACGACACAAAGGCTTTTGTATAAAAAATTTTAATGGTGTCCTCCTTAAGTGAATATGGAGAGCCACCCATATACATAGGTTTCATGCAAGGAGGACACCATTTTTAAAAATTGATTTTAAAACTTCAAAAAATGGTGGTTTTGATCGGGCCGCCAGTGCATTTGAAAGGCCCAAAATTCCTACGACGGACTCCTAAGTCGCCTCTTTTGAGATCTTGAAGAGGAAAAAAAGGCCAAAAAAAGCCTCCAAACATGTTTTTTCCTCCTTGTGCGAATTAGTGTATGCGGACACAATATTTTTCGAGGCTTTTTTGACCTTTTTTTCCTCTCCGGGTGCCCAAAAGAGGCGACTTAGGAGGCGGCCTTAGGGTTTTTTTGGGCCTTTTGGACGCACTAGTGGGGTCAAAATCACCATATTTTGAGTCACATTATTGGTTTTTAAAAATTCTTGTTAATTTTAGTACCTTGCTTAAAGAATTTCAAGGGTATTCTAATTTTGTGCATAGGGACACACTTTGCTAAAAACAATATTTACCTTGATAATAAACTTGGATGATATTCACCATCTTCTATATATGTATATAAAATACAAGCATCCTTCTAAATTGTATGCTTATTTTTACTTATATTATGGTTGATGATACAAGGAGGGAAAGTTATAAATGGCAAGGACCAAGCAACTACTAGGAAGGTTCCTAAAGAGGAGATGAAGAAGGAGGAGCTACATGATGAATCAAAAGAAAACCAGGGAGAGAGCTCAAATTAAGAAGAAAATCTTGCACCTAAAAGCCTATCTCTTAAGGAAACAATTGATACCAAGATTCCACTTCGTTCTCTTTCAAAGAAGAGAAGACTTTTTCAATGCTTCAAAGAGATCAGGAGAGCATAGAAAGCACTCATTGTGGCAATTCTTAGGCTTCCTTTCTAGAAACTTTGTAGGCATGTTGCAGAACAACTCAAAATAGATATGAGGTGGAACATTTGTCAAAGAGCACATAACATTTTGTAAATAATTTACAATATCCCTTTTTGTAAATCAACATTCTGTATAGCTATAAACCCCTTGTAAAATCAATTTTTTTAATTATAGATTAAGTAAATACAAGTAAATTTAACCAAAGGCTTCCATTGTTATAGTTTCATTATCTCCAAGTCAAGTGTAACTTCCAATATAATCTTTCAATTTTTGTTGGAATTATGGCAGTCCTTGGATATGTCTATGCATGTTTAGTCCCATCTAATTTTGTTGAAATTATCATGTCAAGCCCCATAGCATAATCCATGCCATCTTCTAAATCTCTACCTAGAAGGCCTAAGAGTTGAGATGATGAAAATTGGTTCAAAGTATGCCTCTACCTTCTCTTCTACTTCCTCCACTACCTTCTCCTCCTCTACGGTCTTCTACTCATCCTCTTTTCTCTTTTTCTTCTTCTCCTTGCTCTTGCTCATATGAGCATGTATACCCATATTTCTTTATGTATTTTCCATTATAAGTGTATATGGGTGACTTTTGAAAACTCGTGTATTTTTGCATGTTGCTACAGCCGTCAAAGTGTGAAGAACCTCTTGTAGCTCCTCTATAACATCATTCGAGCAAGGTCTCTACCGATCTATAGTTAAGGGTTGCGATACATCAAAAAAATCCAAAGCCATAGAATTGACACAGTTTAGAAACATTGCATTAACAACCGGTTGGCTCAATCTGCAAATTTTGTGGGGCTACTTATAGTGTTGTAAAAGCAAGGGCATGACAAGATTCTGGTATGATAGAACTTTCTTTTTTTAACATACAAAAACCATACAATATTGAGGGCATACATTGACACATCTTTTTCCATCTAACCACAAAAAAGGCTTACAAAATGAAAACAAACAAGATGAACATTTGCACCAAACAAGTAATTGCCAAAATTCATTGTCATTTATATCAAAATATTTTGTACAAAATGCCAATTGTAGGGAACAATTGATGCAAACTGCCAACATCACTAGCAATAGTGTAGGACTCTAACTAAGTAGTAGTTTAGCTTGGTAGTAGATGGACAATACCTTCTCGAACTTCTTGGCATAGAAATTTTTTTCAATCCTTATCAAGACATGCAAGCCATATTATAAAAAAGGAGAAAGTAAGATTATGCCTCATAGAAACATAGAATGGTCAAAAGAATGACATCATTATATACACACCTTTCCATATATCTCTAAACAAAAATCTTTTTTTTTTTAAATGTATGTGCATTGTGTAGATCTTTCCTCATTTAGTGCAAGAACTCCAAATCTAGATGCAAAGGATGGAAGAAGAAGAGGAAAGGAGGACAGAGGAACAAAGAAAAATGGAGCAAGACCAAAAAGCTTTGAAGGATGAGCATACTAGGAAGTGTGATGAGGATGAGCAAGTCCAAAAATCTGAATGAGAACTCTCCTAAATGTATATCTTGTAGGATTTGAAGAGATCATTCCTTATCCAAGATCTCCTAATTAGAGGTATGCCATTTGCTACACAGGTAGTTCCATGGACTATGGTGCAAAAGAGAGAGAGAGAGAGAGAGAGAGAGAGATCACGTAAGCACAATTTAAGACTTGAAATTTTGAATCTTCACCTATGTAGGAGCAAGATATGAAAAAATTAAACCCCATGTTAGTAATCATTGTTGCCTAGAATAGCAATTTATATATCAAAAGCCCATGACATAGTTAGTGCCACATTACCTTCTCATTTGACACATTCCCTCTTGAGCATAGGATGCAAAATATAGTGGTCATTATTAACCACTCAAAAAAAATTAATTTCTAGCCTAACAGACAAATTGCTGTGGTCCTCTTGTGTGATTTGCTCAATTAGAGCTATGTGAGAATTAGATAAACATTTGTGCAAGTGTTGATATGGGCATTGCCACAACATTTCACTTACATTGGGTCACTCCCACAACCCTTGTGGCAAGAAGAGACCATGTCATTGGTCGCCTTTCCCACCATGTGCAATCAAAAATCCTTCATAGCTTCTCCTACTTTCAAAGTTGCTTACATGTGCAGATGATTGACTACACCTTCACTAAATATATTGCTAATACTTCTCGTTTACTCTCCTACTTACTCTCTTATTTTGAGCATAATGCATTAGTATTCTTCAATATTCAAGGATTCATTTGTGTGTGAGCTAAAAATTTCCATGCTTGACTACTACCACATGCTAAACTTGATATATCCATGTGTGTCCTTTAGGACTATAGATTAGGGTTGTGCTATCTTTGTGCCTTTTATTGCTATGTGTGCAAGGTTACCAAGTAGAAGTGAGGAGTTTGTGGGCTGCAAAATGCCGATCTAGGTCTTTTCTCTCCCATGGCCACTAAGCACCTCAATAGGGTTCACCTCCTCTTGTACCATTCATTACGAGTGTTTCTATATCTTAACTGGGTTAACAATCGTAAATGTGAAAATTGTGGCAGAATATGTGTCTAGGTATCCGTTGTATACATATTTGGTGCCATTGTCCATGATTGATAGCCTAAGTACGTTTATCAATGCAATTTAGAATTGGTTTTCGCTGATCTTTTTCTCTAAGTAGCTTAGGGTTTTGTTTGTATGGGTGATAAGTTGTGGATTTTGATTGTTTATGAAAAATATGCATTTTCATAATGTCCCATAATTGCATTCCCGTGTCTCTAATTTCTTGATTACACACACTAACTTCTCACCCTTGCTTCAACAATTTCACACAACTAACTTCTGACCCTTGCTTCAACAAATAGTTGGAGCTTACACATTAAAAAAAATTACGACTTCAAGTGCATTGTTATCTCAGTTTTTAATGATTTTCAAATTTCAAATTGTGGATTTATAAGTACAAATGTAAGAATTTGTGGACTATATTACTACTAGGAATACTATTGATACTAGGGATGTGTCACCTATGTGCCCAAAACTGCCTTTCTGACCCTTATATACGGAACCTTCCTTTGTAAAATCTACCATTTTTTCCTTACAAAACCCCATATTGTACAGTTACGTGACACCATATGGTAAACATTAGTGAGTACCCCGGGAAGGAGACATGCACGTTGAAAGACATTTGGGCCTTGGTACTTACCATCTTCAAGTGTTAGGACCCCTCAATGGGAGGGAAATCTTTGGCATTATGTCTATGTCATGGTAGATAAGTTTGGAGTAAGATTTTCAATGATTGCTAAGATGAATGGGGTAAAAGAGGTACAACAATCCATAATTTCTAGTTGGAAAAAAGTCTCCACCAATATCGTCCTATCTTTTGTTTGCAATATTGACAATTCTAATTGGAGTCCAAACATGATTGATTGATAATAAAATCCATTGTGAAATCAATCATATCAAAGGCCAAAATATATAAGGTGGGACAAGGCTAATCTTATTACCAGGGTGGTAATGTTTCAAGTGTTTAAGTGCAAGAGAATGCACACATATCACAATATTCTTGTTGGCATTAGGAAGAGAACGGGGTCTAGGAGGGCCTCTTTATTTGGAAGTTTAAGGGAGTCAAACCTCTTGTATTAAGAAAGCAATCAAAGGGTAGTTTTTCAATTCAAATAGGCAAAACGATTAGTTTATTTGAATTCAAATTTTCCCCCCAAAATGAAATTGAAAATCTAGCGGGTAAAACTATATCATGTAACATATCTACGAAAAAGCTGGACATGTAGATTACAAATCTATAATCTTTGCTCAAATCGGAGACCATATGTAGGAGTTATGGAAGGCCAAAAATCATAAATTTTTCTAACCCCCTTTTCGGGGGGAAAAGTGAAACCTTTGACCACTCTTACACCTCTCTTACACACCTACCATTCTTGCACCCATGGCGTGCATCTATTTGTCAAATTGTTAATCACCTCCATAATCTCATGGAAAATAAAGAGGCCCTCCTAGACCCCATCCTCTTCCTAATGGTTATGTCATGAAATTTGCTTAGGTCCTAAAGCTAGACCAAGTGTTAGTGTATAAGTAAGTTTGATACCTAGCCATGTCAGGTATGCACTAAAGAGCACAACGACAAAAGTTCCAAGATTAGCCATGGATTGCAACAAGAAACTAGGAATCTGGTCTATGCTCAGGGGGTTCTTATAAGAAGAAAATATTGCAACTGTTTCACAGAGGGCTAATGAGAATACCAATGGGGTTAATGGAAGCCTCAATGGCCGGTTCACATTGGGTGTTCTAAAAGGGCAAGACTTTTTCCTATATAAGCAAAGGTTGGGTGAAAAGTTAAACACACTTAGCCCATTTTTCATCCTCTCCCTCATTTTCTCTATGAGAGGATGGAGCTTGTCATTTCCATGAACAAGGGTATCACTTTTGGTATTAGAGAGAAAGGCTAAACACTTAACTTGCAAACTATAATAGCATATAAATATAAAATGTTAGTGATAATGAGTTGTAATGGAAATGGTCTATGAACTTTGAGAATATCGGAATTAGGAGAATTAAAGAGAGCATTTTTGTGAGACTACTTTGAGAACATAGAGGGTGAACTTAATTAGCGGTAGCAACATAGCCATTATACTTATTTAACTTGGCATGAACAATACTTTTGCAAGAGAGAGAGTTTAGAGAACTTGACAACATTTGATGACCGGATTTATGTGGATCCGTTTTCCCCTCCAATAGGCTTTTGAATTATAGATTCTCCCATAAAGAGAGACTTGGTATAATACATTTTTTGTATTCCTTGTGACCTCGGTGATGCTATGAAGATGGAAAGCTTCATGCATCACGAGCATAACATAAGCTTTGTAAAAGCATTAACCATCCCCGGCTTGAGTTCCAAGGCCTCAAACACCTTCGAAGGTGGAGAGAGCTAGTGGGGAATGAGGGTAGGGTAGAGGAAGAAGAAACATTCATAGGAGAAAGAAATAGTTCCTCACTTATCATCACTCTTCTTGCTAGCATACATAATAGCATAGTAAAATGAAGATGGAGAAGATGGCAAGCTTAAGCATTGAAGCATGGCTCTTGGTTGGATTTGCATTCCATAGCCAAGAGTGTTGGTGTAGGCTCTCAACTTCTCAACAAACTTGAAGAAGAAGATGGAGTTCTTCCACTTTCACCAAGTGAGAATGTGTGAAAAATGAGTGTGTGAGAGAGTGTATACCCCCAAGCACACCCCTTCCTTGTATCTCAAGCTTGAAGTTCATTGGACCCCTCTAAGCCTAGCCAGTCACATGCATAATGCATTTCAAGCAACATGGGTAGCATTAGGACAAGTGTCCTCCTTACCTCTTTGAGAGAGAGAATTTAACACTAGGTTGGTAATGGGACACTTTTATGTCCTATTAAGTGACCATTTTCCTTAAATTATGTCAAGAGTTTCAAAATGGATTTTGAGGTGCTATCTGTCTAGAAAGGTGTCTCATGAGCTGAAAAAAACTCGACATTTTTTTGGAATATCAATTCTATCTTTAACCTTGTCCTTGCACAACATTTCACAACCTAAACTGTGTGAAAAAACGGGTCCTATTTTTGGCTTTTTTTCAACTTTTTGCAACTATACCACTCTAGAATTCATGTTTGTGAGGTCTATAATGCTAAAGAACTATCTTTAGTAGTCCTCAACATGTCTTGATGCTTCTCGGGAGAACTAAATGTTAAAGTTGTAAGTTATGACCAAATTACAAAAATTGTCAAATCCTGTTTTTTAGCCAATTTTAGCTCTTCTATGATTTTTTTGGTGGCTTTCATGATATCCAAATGCAGTTTTGATTTTCTATGTCGCATATTGTAACATAAAGCTAATATTCCTTGAGTTTTGGGGCACCTAATACCCTATTTTGCATAGTAGACAACGATGGTTGATTTTTTCAATTATAGAAGAAAACGAAACATTCTAGTATATCAATTATAGCTTTTTCAATATTGTTAGTTTCTTGTGACAACTACATGCATTTTGTAGGTAGTAACCATATCTAGTCATAAGGATCGAATTTGGCTAGATATTGAATAGTTTCTATGGGATTCTACAACTCATAATGTTGAACCCAGTTTTTTCATGTTTTGCCGTATTTAGCACTTCATCTTTGTCCCCAAGATTCCCCTTGGTAAGAGATGTATTATTCTTTTGACATGCTCCATGGCTCCTTATGAACCTAAAGGACAATAGGGAACTAAGAAAACATGCATATATTATTTGTATTGAGAGTGGCTATAGAAACTTTGATGTAGGTTTGCAGAATGATAAAAAATCAACTTTTTTGTACCTATTTCTTTTGGCAAAACAAAAAATAGTGAGTGAGAAGTAATCATATGTTATGATCACCAACCCATTGAAGTTAACTAGGGAATTTATCTCAAGTCCTGCAAAAATCCCTAATCTTATTTTTATGCAACAAAACGTAAGAAATGACTGTTTTGATGAAAATGTACTGGTCCATCAACTTTGGAGGCTTGGTGTGACCAAAAGATGAGAAATTTTACAAGTTTCGTATTTTTTACATGTGTAGTAGGCCTTGAACTATAACCTCATGAAAGGATTTCACAAAATGAGTGGATCTACTACAGTTTTGGACGTTTTTTTCAAAACCCTGAAAGGACACTTTTATGTCCTGTTAGGTTACCAACCTAGTGTTAAAAACATCTAGATATTTGTTGAATTGAACTAGAATCTCATTGGACCCCTCTTTAGCCAAGACAATAGGATTCAAGCACACCATGTGTCTAAGCATAGGGAGAGCTTAACATGTGTCCATGTGCCCATAGAGAAAGGGGTTGCCCTTTGGGTGAATGGGAGGTTAAGTCAAAGATTTCTCTAGCTTTGGGGCTTTCCTCCTCCTTTTTAGGGTCTCTTTTTGACTCAAGCACCTTACCCCCCATGCATGAGAAGCTTCTCAAGCACCTTCCTCATCAAGCATCACAAGCACCTCAAGCACCTTAGTCAGCAAGCACGACAAGCACCTCAAGCATCTTACTTATGAAGCATGACAAGCACCTCAAGCACCTTAGTCACCAAGCATGACAAGCACCGCAAGCTTGGGCCGGGTTCCCACCTCAAGCACAGCCCTAGCTTGCCTAAGGTCTAAGGACTTTTAACACTAACCTTTGGAGGTCTTTAATGAAGCTAACCCTAAGGTCTTTTAAGCTCCATTAGATGCACATTGTTCTTTGATAGACCACCTCATTTTGGACCCATATTGAGATGTAGCCATCTGTCCTCTTGGTCCCCTGCTGAGATAAGTCTAGACGCACTTATTACTCATTGATCTTTGGTAGACCGTCTACTTTTGGACCCCTATTGAGATGCAACCATTTCTCCTTTTGGTCCCCTGTTGAGATAGGTCAAGAAGCACATATCTATATCCTAACTCTTGTTTTCCTTTTATCTTCCCAAATTAAATGATCGTTTTAATATGAGAAAATCATTTTCACTAGCTACATATTAGATTTTATGACATTACCTTTCTCTTGAAGTCATAGTCGTCCTCAAATATGAGGTAGAGAAGATAAATCCTAATCAATATTTCATGTTTCTTAGTGGTTAGAGGATCCTTTTTTACCCTACGACATCATTCGAGAATGGATGACTATTCCATTTGGTGCTCGGGAGACTTAGCTGCCGCAAGCATGTCTGCTCTTTAGTCCATACCATACTTCCAAAGTAGAGTGACAAGTTCTACTTGGTGTTTGGGAGATGTTATCACCACAAACATGATCCTAAGCATGCATACTTCCTAAATTTTGTGCACAATAAAAGAAAGAAAATGAGTCTTATAAGAAAAAAACATTGTTCATTTAAAATGCATTTTCATTTGCTTACCGTAGTGTAGCATTGTAAGCATTGACAAGGTTCATATTATCCTTAAGCTAGGTTCCTTGCATCCATCTAGCATCTTTAAAAGGATAACTTTTAAATTTAATAAGATATTGTCGGATGATCTTACCGTTTCTTAATTCCTTGTCTTCATGTCATAGGATGGACTCAGATTGAAGTACTTCTTCTTGATCTTTGATTTTTGGAGGGTCTGCAACTATTTCTTCTTTTGGTGGTGCTCCTTTGCAAGGCTTACATAGGCTCTCATGGAAAACATTGTGCATGAGCCAATGGTTGAGAAACTTTAATTGATAAGCCATCGCATTGATTGGCTTACGAATTTGAAAAGGACCATAGTACCTTTTTGCTATTTTAGCATAATACTCTTGGTGGCCCGTAGGATTCTTGCCCGTAGGATGCCTTAGATGAGCCTTGAGAAACTTTAGCAAGGCCCAATCATTTTCCTTAAAGGCTAAGGCTCTTTTGTGCTTATTAGCAGCAGCCCTTTTTGCCTTTGCTTTGAGATGGATATAACCTCTTTAATCTTTGGAAAAGATTCTTGTGAGTCTCGGCTATATTCATCAGCATCGAAGATCTTCCCATGTACTTTAAGTAGTGAGGGACTTTTGGATCTTCCCTCTTTAACCTCAAAAGGTGCTTTCCCCATAGAAGTATATACAATGTCATTGTATGCATACTCTATAAGAGGTAGGTACTTGTCTCATTGAGAACGTTGATCTACTTCCATGACATAAGCTTTTAGTAGATCAAGAATCATTAGATAAGTTATTTCACTTTGGTCATTTGATTGTGGATAGTAGGCCAAAAGACAAATTTAATCTAATGCCTAGATTCTCAAAGAGACCCCTTTAGAAATTACTGGTCATTCTAGGATCTTTGTCCGAGACTATGGATGTTGGCAAGCCATGATACTTGAAAATTTGAGATCTGAAGAGGGGTGCCGTTTGATGTGCCTTAATAGTATTTTTGACAAGCATAAAATGTGTTTTCTTGTTAAGCCTATGAACTGAAACAATCCAATATTCTACCCTCAGTCAAATTTTAACTTTTGGCATACCACACATTTTGAAACATATCTTCATGGTATGTTTACTTTTCATGTGGTAGGCCAACATAAATATATTTCTACTCCTCAAAGAGTAGATTATGGAACCCCTCTTTGCCCCACATAATGAGAAGCATGGGATTCATACATGACTTTCTTATTGTATGGGTGAGTAACACATAGCCTATTTCCGTTTTGGAAGATAACCATCCTCAAAGGTGAATGGTTCCTTTTTCTTCCCTAATGCAAAGGCTATAATTATGTACTTAAAGTTTCGGTCAATAGCATACTCATCTATCATAAAAGATAGATCATTATGAGTTGCTATAGACACCACATTTACCCTTGGCCATCGTGAAAGTGCATCGACCACTTCGTGCTTGCCAGCAATGTGAGCAATATGAAACTTAAATTGCAAAAAAAAAAATCCACCTCATTTGTTTGTTGGAGATCTTGGTTTGCGTCATGAATTTCTGGAGGTTTTGTGATCCATTCGTAGGATGAAGAAAGTCCCCAAGAGATAGCGTTTCCACGTGTCTAGAGCATATAGAACAGCTAGTAGCTCTATCTCGTATTTTCCCAATACTCACTTATCGGAGTTGATTCTTTGACTCTCATATGCTACGGCATGCCCTTCTTGAAGCAAAATAGCTCCAAGGCAATCACCACAAGCATCACATTGGACTTCAAATGGTTCCAAGAGATCTAGTAGTGTGAGCACACGTTGAGAGATAAGCTTCTTGCATTTTTGCAATCCATGAATACTTAACGTTCTTTTTCATTAAGTTATGTAATGGGCCTACTATTACTGAGAATTTTTCTATGAAGCATCTATAGTATGCACACATACCTACAAAGCTTCATACCTACTATACATTCCTTGGATTATGCCATCCTTTTATTACTTCTAACTTTGTTGGATCCATACGGGTGCCACCTTTAGAGATAATGTGACCTAAGTATTGAATCTCTTGTAGGAAAATTTCACTTTTCTTTTGATTAATGAAAATCTTATTCTCTCTCAGAACTTGAAAGATTACCTAGAGATGTCGCTTGTACTCATCAAAGAAGATTTGAGTGGCTTGTGGCGCATGAAATTTGTTTTTGATAGTGATCTTATATAGTCAATACACATGTGATATGTGCCGTCTTTCTTGTGCACTAAAAGTATTGTTGAATAGAATGGAGAGCAGCTAGGCCTCACCAATCCTTTTTCCACCAATTCATGCACTTGCCTCATGATCTCCTCTTGTTGAGCTTGGGAAACTCGATAAGGAGGCTTGTTAGGTGGTGAGCTTCCTGGTAGGATCTCTATTGCATGGTCATCATCCCTCGTTTTGGAGATAACTCACTAGGGATGTCATCAATGAAAACATCTTGAAATCCCTTTAGGAAATTAGAAAACTCCAATTCCTCTTGATTCCCTTTATTGTTGCAGGGATATGGTGTTCCTCGACTCATTAGCATCTATGTACATGCTTTTTTCCCTATAGGTGAAGTAGATTCTCGTTTCAGGGAACTTCATGTTGGAAGCCATGCAATTAAACCATGGTGCCCCAACGATAACATCCTCATGTTTGAGAGGGGAGATGAAGAAATCCTCTTTGTCCACATAGCTTTGGACATGAAGCCTCAATTTTCCAATTAAGGGAGTAATTGAGATGTCTTGTCCCTTGATAGATCCATTGGATTTCAATGTATCTCCCATCTCGTGGGCTTCTATGCCCTAGCTTGGTGGTCAACTCTGTGGACATGAAGTTGCGAGTTGAACCAGGGCCCAGGGGATTCACTCTATATATAAAACGGGACACCACGTGCGAGCGGACAACTTTGATAAATTCCCTATATACGACTCATATTAGGGAATATGACCCCCCTTTCTATGCTTATACGACAATCAATGCAAAAAATTATCATACCCCTATCTTACATATAAAATTTAGGTCTCACATGATCTAACTGACTCAGTAAAACTAGTCAAAGAGCGTGTAGCATAGTGACTGGCAACGTACTAAGGAACCACTTATGTTGATAACTAAATGTACTCTCAATGTGTCTTAGTTTGACTTTCAGACTATGTACCCGTTCAGCTTGAACTCTAGCTACTCATCCAATTTTGCCCCATATAAATTACTCAAAAAACATGGTCATATAGTTGTGCTAGGTTCTTCGTGTAAATTTGCATTTATACAAACTCTTTATAGCTTTCATCCCTCAACAAATGAACTATAATCACAAAACAATCGATTGATACAAAGCAGTGTTAGTTCTTGCATGGATCTTTGTAGCTATTGACTCAAAAGTTCAAGGGCAGACTCTTTTGGGAAGCAATGATTTTGAAACACAAAAACTTCCTCTCATTTTTTTCTTTTCTCACTCCCCCCCAAACCAATAACTATGATACCCCCTCCCTTATTTTTAAGCTTAGGAGATAAATTATTGGGGGTCTTCCCCTAACTTATACGCTTATGTAACTTGTAAAAAACCCCCCCTCCCTTGCACTTACATGGTGCGATACGTTTTCCATGGTGAATCCCCCGGGAACCAGGGTCAAACAAAATAAAGGCATTGTGCTATTGCATCTTTTCCCAAGCATAGAAAAGGAGAAATATTTGGGCAATAAGCATCCTCTTTTGGAGCTTCAACCATAGAGGCTCTAGGCGGCTCATTGCACACATTTCTTTGGGGCCAAGCATGATAGGCCTATCCTTGCTCCCTGCACTTGAAGCATCAGTTATCTTTGTGATAACGCTCTAGTTCCTCGGGAGAAAGTTGATTCTTGCCTTTGTAGACTCCTTTCTCCTTAGCTTTATTGTTGTTGATAGAGTTTCCTTGGGAAGAATTTTGAGCATTGTTCTTCCCCTTTGCTTAATTTCAATCTTTGTTTTATATGGGCTTGGCATTCCTTTTAGCCCCTTGTTGGAAATTTATGTGCGAAGCAACTATAGAGTGGTGAATTACTTCTGTGATAGAACCAGGCGGTTGGGAGTTGACATACTCGGTCATTTCTTTAGATAATCCTGCACATAATTGTTGCTTTTTCTCCACGAAGTCTGTTTTTTGAAAGACGGTATCCTTGAGATGTAAATCCCAAAACTTGTCCATATATTTGTTGGATAGACTCATGGGATAGAAGCTTCAAATTCTGCCATTTGGTAAGCACTTTGTCCTTTGCATCGCTTGCAAGGAATTCATGATGGAAACTAGTACATTCTTCCATGTCTTTGGGGCTTTGTTGTTGCCACAAAGGCTAGCCCACTATTCATGAGTAGATTTTTGGAAGTGCATAGCTACATGACATAGCTTGGAGGACTCTATGAAGCCCTCGTCTCCAAAGGCTGCATCAAATTTTTGGATGAAGTCCAAAACTTTGTTGGTAGCATGCACCAAAGGTGCCATTATAGGTGAGAAAAGAGATACTCTTTCCTCCCTCTTTGAACTTCTTGAGCTTTTTGGGACCTTCGCAAGGCAGGGTAATATTTGCGATGTCCTCCCCTCTTGTATTCTCTAGGAGAATAGCT
Organism: Adiantum capillus-veneris; assembly: GCF_014529385.1. Lineage (NCBI taxonomy): Eukaryota > Viridiplantae > Streptophyta > Polypodiopsida > Polypodiales > Pteridaceae > Adiantum > Adiantum capillus-veneris. The sequence continues at coordinate 108,249,192 of NC_140936.1, forward strand.
ATTGCTTTCGTCGAAAGAGGAGGAAGGTGAAGAAGAAGGAGAAGAGGGTGACCTCTTTCTTACCCTTTTCCTCCTTTTTTTCCTCTCTTCCCTTTTGGAGTGAAGAGGTGAAGGATTGTGGGTTGACCATTTCCTCTTATGAGGAGTTGGCGATCGTCTAGACCGCCATCTTTGTGGAGCGACATCTTCAAAGGAACTTAGGAATTTATTACTTTCCCGTTCTTTTGATTCCTCCTCTTGTATGGAAGAGACTCTTCTTTTGGGAGTATCATCAAGAGGCCTCCTAAGCTCTCTCTCCTCTTGGAGAAAAAGGGAAATCCCATAAGCACAAAGTTGTTGAGTAACTTCGGCTTGCAAAGCAGAGTTGCCCATAGCTTGTTGCAACCTAGTAACAAGATAATTAACAAAAATGGGGGCATCATCATTAGCACCTTCGTGTGAAAAATCAAAGTTAACAATGTTCATTCGACTCTCTTGGTTATTATTAGCCATGCTAATTAAACTTATGTATATAATTACTTTGTGCTTTGGTACCCTTAAAAACCTTAGTCGCTTCTCTTCTTTACCTTTGAAAATTAGTTCTCAAGCAGCCACACCGGTGGTTTAGACATTGTTGATTGCAAAGACTAGTGGAGAGGGTCTAACATTGCTCGGTTGATTATAGTTCCTATTGAGCTTGCTAGTAGCTCAATAATGGTTAAGCCAAAGGCAATCCCCAAGAGACTCCATTATTAAGACTATAGTTCCCAACGGTGTACCTCGAACTAAGTCCTTCTAAACCAAGATAATAAATCCCTATCAATCCCTATCCCACTTATCCTATTGCAATAAACAAGCCCAATCTTTCATGGGCAACTTAAGGACCTCTCTTCATAAGCAAGAAAAGAGAAACCAATAGCTTTGATACCAATGTAACGGAAATGGCCTATGAACTTTGAGAATAGAGGAATTAGGAGAATTAAAGAAAGCATTTTTGTGAGACTACTTTGGAACATAGAGGGTGAACTTAATTAGCGGTAGCAACATAGCCATTATACTTATTTAACTTGGCATGAACAATACTTTTGCAAGAGAGAGAGTTTAGAGAACTTGACAACATTTGATGACCGGATTTATGTGGATCCGTTTTCCCCTCCAATAGGCTTTTGAATTATAGATTCTCCCATAAAGAGAGTTTTGGTATAATACAATCTTTGTGTTTCTTGTGACCTTGGTAATGCTATGAAAATGGAAAGCTTCATGCATCACGATCATAACATAAACTTTGTAAAATCATTAACCATCCCCGGCTTGAGTCCCAAGGCCTCAAACACCTTCGCAGGTGGAGAGAGCTAGCGGGGAATGAGGGTAGGGAAGAGGAAGTAGAAACATTCATATGAGAAAGAAATAGTTCCTCATTTATCATCACTCTTCTTGCTAGCATACATAATAGCATAGTAAAATGAAGATGGAGAAGATGGCAAGCTTAAGCATTGAAGCATGGATCTTGGTTGGATTTGCATTCCATAGCCAAGAGTGTTGGTGTAGGCTCTAAACATCTCAACAAACTTGGAGAAGGAGATGGAGTTCCTGCACTTTCACCAAGTGAGAATGGGTGAAAAAAATGAGTGTGTGAAACAGTGTATACCCCCAAGCACACCCCTTCCTTGTATCTCAAGCTTGAAGCTCATTGGACCCCTCTAAGCCTAGCCAATCACATACATAATGCATTTCAATTAACATGGGTAGCATTAGGACAAGTGTCCTCCTTATGTCTTTGAGAGAGGGAACTTGAAAATATCTAGATATTTGTTGAATTGAACTAGAATCTCATTGGACCCTTCTTTAGCCAAGCCAATAGGATTCAAGCACACCATGTGGCTAAGCATAGGGAGATCTTGACATGTGTCCATGTGCCCCTTGAGAAACGAGGTTCCCTCTGGGTGAGTGGGAGGTTAAGTCAAAGATTCCTCTAACTTTGAGGATTTACTCCTCCTTTGTAGGGTCTCTTTTTGACTCAAGCACCTTACTCCCCATGCATGGGAAGCTTCTCAAGCACCTTACTCATCAAGCATGACAAGCACCCCAAGCACCTTAGTCAGCAAGCACGACAAGCACCTTAAGCACCTTAGTCAGCAAGCACAATAAGCACCTCAAGCACCTTACTTATCAAGCATGACAAGCACCTCAAACACCTTAGTCACCAAGCATGACAAGCACCTCAATCACCTTAATCATCAAGCATGACAAGCACCTTAGTCACCAATCATGATAAGCACATCAAGCTTGGGCCGGGTTCCCACCTCAAGCACATCCCTAGCTTGCCTAAGGTCCAAGGACTTTTAACACTAACCTTTGGTCTTTAATGAAGATAACCCTAAGGTCTTTTAAGCTCCATTAGATGCACGTTTCTCTTTGATAGACTACCTCCTTTTGGACCATATTAAGATGTAACTAGCTCTCCTCTTGGTCCCCTTCTGAGATAAGTTTAGAAGCACTTATTGCACATTTCTCTTTGGTAGACTGTCTCTTTTTGGACCCCTATTGAGATGCAACCATTTCTCCTTTTGGTTCCCTGTTGAGATAGGTCTACAAGCAACATAACCATTATACTTAATTAACTTGGCATGAACAATACTTTTGCAAGAGAGAGAGACAAAATAGAGAACTTGACAGAATTTGACGATCAGATTTATGTGAAGCTGGTCCCCCCTCCAATAGTCTTTTGTATTATAGACTCTCCCATAAAGAGAGACTTCATTCATCACGAGCATAACATAAACTTCTAAAAAGCATTAACCATCCCCGGCCTCAGTCCCAAGGCCTTAAACACCTTCCAAGGTGGAGAGAGCTAGCGAGGAATCAAGGTAAGGTAGAGGAAGAAGAAACGTTCATAGGAGAAAGAAATAGTTCTTCACTTATCATTGCTCTTCTTGCTAGCATACATTATAGCATAGTAAAATGAATATGGAGAAGATGGCAAGCTTAAACATTGAAGCATGGCTCTTGGTTGGATTTGCATCCATAGCCAAGAGTATTGGTATAGGCTCTCAACTTCTCAACAAGCTTGGAGAAGGAGATGGAGTTCCTGCAATTTCACCAAGTGAGAATGTGTGAAAAAACTGTGTGTGAGAGAGTGTATACCCCCAAGCACACCCCTTCCTTGTATCTCAAGCTTGAAGCTCATTGTACCCCTCTAAGCCTAGCCAATCACATGCATAATGCATTTCGAGCAACATGGGTAGCATTAGGACAAGTGTCATCCTTACCTCTTGGAGAGAGAGAACTTAAAAATATTTAGATATTTGTTGGATTGAACTAGAATCTCATTGGGCCCCTCTTTAGCCAAGCCAATAGGATTCAAGCACACCATGTGGTTAAGCATAGGGAGAGCTTGACATGTTTCCATGTGCCCCTTGAGAAAGGGGGTGCCCTTTGGGTGAGTGGGAGGTTAAGTCAAAGATTCCCCTAACTTTGGGGATTTTCTCCTCCTTTGTAGAATCATTTTTTTAGTGAAGCACCTTACCCCCCATGCATGGGAAGCTTATCAAGCACCTTCCCCATCAAGCATGACATGCACCTCAGGAACCTTAGTCAGCAAGCACGACAAGCACCTTAGTCAGCAACCACGACAAGCACATGAAGCACCTTACTTATCAAGCATGGCAAGCACTTCAAGCACCATATTCACCAAGCATGACAAGCACATCAAGCACCTTACTCATCCAGCATGATAAGCACCTTAGTGACAAGCACCTCAAGCTTGGGTCGGGTTCCAACCTCAAACACAACCCTAGCTTGCCTAAGGTCTAAGGACTTTTAACATAACCTTTGGAGGTCTTTAAATGAAGCTAACCCTAACGTATTTTAAGCTCCATAAGATGCACGTTGCTCTTTGATAGACTACCTCATTTTGGACCCATATTGAGATGTAACCATCTCTCCTCTTGGTTTTCTGATAAGTCTAGAAGCACTTATTGCACATTTCTCTTTGGTAGACCGTCTCCTTTTGAACCCCTATTGAGATGCAACCATTTCTCCTTTTGGTTCTTGTTGAGATAGGTTTAGAAGCACATATCTATATCCTAACCCTTGTTCCCCTTTTATCCTCCCATATTAAATGATCAGTTTAATATGAGAAAATCATTTGGGTTAGCTAGGTATTAGAGTTTATGACATGAGCTATCGTGGACTATGAAATCAAAACAAGGCCTTTTGAGCAAAGGTTTCTTAGATGCTTCGCAAGTTGGGCAAGGCAGAGAAGGGTGCTAAGACCTTATGGCAAGGATAGAGGGTGTGAGGCTATGAGGAGAAGTAGTTTCCCCAATTGTCTTTTCCAATAGTTTAAAAAGAATACCAAATTAAAAGAATAAAAATAAGAAAATATTTAATGTGGTTGGAACAACAAGACGAATGCTAGTGTAGTCTTCATAAAGAATATTTACAAGTGTTGTGCATCTCATATTTTCCTTGTTATTAAAGAGGAACAATGTGGTGTAAGTACCCTTTGAGAAACTTGACATTGAAAACTCTTAGAGAGGATCATTGGGTAGACTTTACATAGAAACAAAGAAAAGAAAGAAGGTAACAACGTTCTATCAAAAGCAGCTTGTGAACGGCCTCTTGGTTAATCTCTCAATAGATACTCGTGTTCCCTTGATCTTGCAAGGCAGAGTGTAGTTCCCTTAGGCCCACAATTACAATATTGTCTCCAAGTAGGAGAGCATATATAGAATGGTGTGGTACAAGGCGTACAAGGCTCATGCTAGAATGTGTGTGTGTGTGTGTGTGTGTGTGTGTGTGTGTGTGTGTGTGTGTGTGTGTGTGTGTGTGTGTGTGCGTGCCTGTGTGTGCACGCGCACGTGTGTGTGTGTGTGTGTGTGTGTAGAGAAGTAAGCAGATTTTTGTATTAGTGTATGCTTTTTTGTGTGGGAGCATATCTTGGTACCTAGTTCTACACCCACTCTTGGGCACTGATGACGTTATCAGGGATGTCGTAGCGTTAGTCTATACTATACATGATGGAGCTGATGGTTATATAGAGTGGGGTTTTTTGTGAGAACCTTAGAAGAAAAGAAAGAGGGATCTTTGTAGGATAAAGAGGCCTTTCATTCAAAATTTAATAATTCAATGAGATTCAGTTTTTGCAAGAAACAGTGCTCTATAAATCCAATTGGCCTTCTTCTCTATAGTCGATTTGCTTTGGGGTTTCCTTGTTGTGAAGCCGGATGATAATCTATGATGGGGAAATGCATTTGTTGGTCCTTGGTGGCGCTATATGGGCTTGCGTTTAGGGTTGATGATGAGATGATCAAACTGGTGTCCAGTAGGCTAAAAGCGATTGAAATGAAAGAGTGCAAGTTTGTTAACCCAAACGTGGTGATGGAAATGATGTGCAAGGCTTGGGAGCTTTAAAGCAAGGGTTGTGGCTTCCTTAGTCCTTGGTTTTGTAGGCTACGTCTCTCTCTCTCTCTCTCTCTCTCTCTCTCTCTCTCTCTCTCTCTCTCTCTCTCTCTCTCTCTCTCTCTCTCTCTCTCTCTCTCTCTCTCGTGTGTGCCTTGGCAATTTGACCTTATAAATGAAAGTGCCTCTATTAAATGGGCTAGAACCCCTAAGGTTATATTCAGTTAACTTCTAACTCGCCTTCGGATACTAGCTCAATGAAGTCAAGGGCTCACTTAAATGTGCCAATGGTTGAGAGATAATAAACCTAAATAATGCAATTGAAATTTGATTTAATTGATATGGATGAAGATATCCAATTGATCTAGTGAAGAAATGCAATGTCTGAGACCTAAGCTAATGGATCCAGGGCTCTGATACTAGTAGTCGTTGGGTTTACATACCCCTTATGGAGGCTTGGATAAACTACCATCCATGGTCGTTCTGCATGTATCTATATATATATATATATATATATATATATATATATATATATATATATATATATATATATATATATATATATATATATATATATATATATATATATATTATATATAATATATATATATATATATATATATATATATATATATATATATATATATATATATATATATATATATATATATATATATATATATATATGTATATATATATATAGCTTGAATGGAGAGGCCTTGAGTGACATCATCAATAATGTGGTGTGTGCATTAATTGGAGATTAATTGCACATGCATCTTCTCATGCTCCTAGACTCACACAGTTCATGCTATTTTCATAATTTGGATGGCACATGGCTATGACTTTGTGTCATTCCGAAGGTCCTAAGTGTGTTCACACACATCATTACCTCACATCTCTAGTAACAAATCCCCCCCGGGACTGATGCAATGAACAAAAGTCAACACATAGTGTATAGAAAGTGACATGCCCTAAGGAGATAATCAATCGACAAAGGGAAGTAAGCCCAAAGCTTTGCGGAAAGATTCAAACTTCTTAAAAAGGCAATGGCTTTGTGAATAGATCTGCAAGGTTATCTTGTGTCGGCTTGTAATCCAAGCTGATCTCTCCTACTAAGAGTCTCTTCTTGACATAGTGATAATGCACCTCAATGTGCTTCATGCAAGCAGCATGGAAAATTGGGTTCTTTGCAACTACCAATGCACTCTCACTGTTAATTTAGGTGATGTTGGTAGTGCCTTGTCCAACACCCAAATCAACCGTAAGGCATTTGAGCCATACACAGTCAACCATAGCTATGACGACTGTTGTGTACTTAGCCTCACAATTGAAAGGAGCTAGGTCTTCGAGCGAGCTCAACGAAGCGAGCTTTGGAGCGAGCTTTTTTTTTTTGGAGTGCCTCCCTCCCAACCTCCCCTTCCTTTTCTTGCCGCCCATGTGCTTCCTCCTCTTCCCTTCCTCAGCCTCCTCCTCCAACATCCTTCCTCTGTCCATCTACTCCTCTAATCACCTTCCCTTCCTCCAACTCCTCCTCTAGAAACCACCATCCCTTCCATAAAGTCCTCCTATCTCCTACTCCCTTCTTCCTCTCTCTTTTCTTAGTCACTCTATAACCCCTCTCCCTCTCTCTCTCTCTCTCTCTCTCTCTCTCTCTCTCTCTCTCTCTCTCTCTCTCTCTCTCTCTCTCTCTCTCTCTCTCACCACCCCTCTCTTATGCTATCTTCACTCTGTGTGTGTGTGTCTCTCTCTCTCGCCCGCCACCCCTCTCTCTCGTTGTCTCCCCCCTCCCCCACCTCTCTCTCTCTCTCTCTCTCTCTCTCTCTCTCTCCATCCATCCCACCCCACCCCTACCTCCCTTCCCTCCCATCCTAGACTGAGGTCCACCCCCCGCCCTCTCTCTCTCTCTCTCTCTCTCTCTCTCTCTCTCTCTCTCTCTCTCTCTCTCTCTCTCTCTCTCTCCTCTCTCTCTCTCTCTCTCTCTCACACACACACACACACACACACAGGGACGAGAGGGAAGGGTGGCAAGGGTACTCGCTCTCTCCCTCTCTCTCTCTCTCTCTCTCTCTCTCTCTCTCTCACACACACACACACACACACACACACACACACTAGGGCGAGAGGGAAGGGTGGCAAGGGTAGAGAGAGAGAGAGAGAGAGAGAGGGAGGGAGGGAGAGTTTTTTTTAAAGGCAAAGATATGGAATGCAAGGGGTGCTTAGGCAAAAAAAAAAAAAAGGTCATCCAAAGCAAATGTCGCCAATGTTGCTTTGGATGACTTTTTTTTTCCCTAAACACCCCCTTTCTTTCCCTTTTTAAAAAAAGATACTACACTCCACTCTCCCCCCTCACAGTCTCTCCCCCCCCCCCCCCCCCCCCCCCCCCCCCCCCCCCCCTCTCTCTCTCTCTCTCTCTCTCTCCCTTTCACTACAAGTTCGAGAGTCTGAGTACCACACACTTCTAGAGTGCTCAGCTTTTGGTTACATGTAAACTTACTTCCTTCACATTTTCAGCCATGACCTAGACCTACACACTTTCCTCTCCCATCCATAGTGTGGGCTCTCCATTGGGACTCTCATCACCACAATTTTGGACCATCAAGAATCACTCATCAGCCCCACAAATAGTACATCACATGTAACTTTGGTCCCATATGTCATATTTGACGTCCGAGGACAATAATAAAATCTATCTATCTACCTCTCCCTCCCCCGCTCGCCCCTCCCTTTCTTCTCTCTCCTTCTCTCTCTCTCTCTTTCTTTCTCATTTTCCTTTGTACCCATGCATTGCATTAGATCCACCAAGACTGTATCAAATTGGTCTCATAGGTCATTTTTGCCTTATGAAATTCTTAATATAGCATTTCATTCCATTTTAGTTAATATAACAATTCATTCCATTTCATTTCATTTCTCTCTAGGGTTGGAGGGACTTGAGGGGTGGTATGGTGGGAGCAAAGAGAGAGAAAGGGAATAGGGGGTGGGAAGAGGGGTGGCAAGTGGGGAGAGAGAGAGAGAGGAAGGGATAGGGAGAGCAGCATAGGACGACATATATATATATATATATATATATATATATAGAGAGAGAGAGAGAGAGAGAGAGAGAGAGGAAGGGGAAGGATCGGAGCTAGGTAAGAGGGAGGGGCAGATATAGAGCAAGAGATGGGGGCCAAAGAGAGGAAATAGGTGGGCTGGGGGGGGGGGGGAGAGAGAGAGAGAATAGGGGCCAAGAGAAAGAATGGGTTGGAGGGATCATGAGAGGGAGGGAAGTGGAGCGGTGAGAGGGTCTGATTTTTTTTTTTAAAATGAAGGTACTAGCAAAATTGTTAATGTTTTAGGTTTTTTTAGAGAGACAGATAAAAAGAGAGGAGAATTTTAACGTCATAGAAAAGTAGAGAGAGAGAGAGAGAGAGAGAGAGAGAGAGAGAGAGAGAGAGAGAGAGAGAGAGAGAGAGAGAGAGAGAGAGAGAGGAGGTCCTTGGCTACTCCACTAGAGGGAGGGGCGCCAATGGGTGATGGTGCACTAGTGGTAGGAGTAGAGGCGTCACATGGTGGTAGTAAGTTAGCACCACTAACCACCAGTGGTGGGCTAGGGTGGTGGGTGGTGATGGGTGCTAAGGGGCGGCAATGAGAGGTAGTGGTCGTGAGATGAAAAAAAAAAAGCTCACTCCAAAGCCCGCTTCATTGAGCTCGCTCCATAACCGTCCCCGATTGAAAGTGGCCATAGTAGGCTGCTTCTTGCTCAACCATGATATACATGAACTGTCGAGCATGAAGGAAAAACCACTTGGGACGCTTGTGTGTCCTAACAGCCAACCTAATCATAGTCTAAAAAAACATGCAAATATGGTAGCAACAATCCCCTCTTGGAATGAAACATCCCAAGATTTGAAGTACCAATCAAGTAGCAAAAGATTCTTTTGACAGCCTGCCAATTCTTAGAACCTCTACTGTGCATAAATTTATTGACATATGAGACTACAAACTAAATATTTGGACAATATTGCATATATAAATAAGGCATCTAACAATATTTTGGTAAAGAATATAGAGAAGATCTCCACCATCATAAAGACTCATTTTCAAACCTATCTCCATTGGAGTAGCAATAGATTTGCATTCCTCGAGTCATCCAAACTTACATAGAAATGTTTCTATGTATCTTGGTTGACACAAAGCAATTCCTCCATCACAATATCAAATTGTATGCCCAGTTAATGATGCAAAAGCCCCAAGTATTTCATCTTAAAAGCAACATTCAATTCACCCTTAAATCAACAAATCAAATGTAAGGGTGATGAGATATACATCACCTTCACATTTGACATACAAAGTGCTATTAGTTGGACTATTATAAAAATCTTGCTTAACAAATGAGTGTCAAATTTCTCGTACCAATCACAGGAGACTGCTTTGACCCAAATAAAGCTTTCTTGCGTTTACACACTTTCGTTTCTTGTCCTTTCTTGACAAACCCACGAGGTTGTGTTACATATATCTCCTCAAATACATCAACATTCATGAAAGAAGTAAAAATGTCTAAATGATATAGATTTACTCCATAATAGGTTTCCAATGTTGGGATAAAGGTGTTGTGCCTTTTGTTAGGTTTTCAAGCCCACCAAATACCCGTGGAAACAAACTATATAGCATGCAAGCAAGGGAAGTCTATTGGAGGTTTTGCATGGCAACTCCTATTTTATATATGTAAGGCTTTTCAAGTTAATTAATACAAGCGCCTTTCTTATTGGAGTCGAACTTTGCTCTCTCTCGTTTTCTCTCGTTCTCTCTGCACTCTCTAGCAAGCCATGGCTCTTCGTTATCATCCTCCATAGTTACACCCAACACTGGTATCAGAGCCTCCTCGAGGGCCTACGCTCGAAGAGCTTCGCAAGAACCACCGCTTGTAGAGGAGAGAGGAACATCGTCAACCTGCACAAAACCAAGCACAACCGGCATCAACACGGTCGCCCTGGGCTAAGCTATAGTTTATGGCACTGAAGTGCCTCCCTGTTCCGCCTCTACTAGCTGTGCAGAAGCAAATCGACATTGTCACTGTTCGCTGCGTTGTTGCCCCATTACAAAAGATCGTTTTTTGTTTAATTTTCACATTGTCTTCAAATTGGCCGTGTTATTTGAGCCTTTTGGCTTTCACCAAAATCTTATTCACACCCTCGGTGCTCGTCGATGCTCATTAGCAAGTGATCTTGGAAGCTGCCTTTCAAGCTCAACAAATTGTGAACTTCCAGATTGGCAGCATATTGGCAAGCTTTTGCTAAGAAATTAAAAGCTACAATCCGAACAACATTAAAATAAAAAGGTATCTTAAGACGACTCGCAGTTTTGAAAAACGAAGTTGTTATGAAGAAAAACCCAACCTAATTTGACCTTGATTGTGAGCTCGAGCAATCTCTATCAGACATTTGGATCATTTGGATGTTGGTGAAGACAGAAAATGTTGCTTTGGGAGTTGAAAGCCAACTATACCACGCAAGAAAAGAGGCACTAAGACTACCAGGTTCAAAGGCGATCTCAAAATCTATCGATAGCTTCATCAAGTCAAAGGCGAGATGGTGGATATTTTGTCCAAGCTCATCAAGGCTTACAGCACGATGGCAAGCAATTTCAACCCAATCAAAAATTTGCTACAACCTAGTAAATCAACACAAATTTCAAAGAGTTTTTTGTTTATTGTCCAATGTCATAGATTTGTTATTTTCTATCTATTTCACCACAATCATATGCTTTCTGCCAAAAGCCTTGTCTTCTCTCATCATATGTCAAATATTGCCATGATAAATAAATTGTATGGGCTATAGACACTGCCACACATGAGTGGTAAGACCTCCCAAATTATCAGTTTTTTTTCAAGTCCTATTTTGTTCTGCTTCTCATGAGGTTACTGGGTACACCTTAAGCCCAAGGTTTGGTAGTGAACCAAAAACTCCATTTATTGGTAGCTAATTTTTTAACCTACACCCTATCATAGCACTAGGTTATGGATACACCAAAATCCTTGGTTGTGAGAGAACCTAAAACTCACGGTTGATGAGTACACCAAAAAATGAAGGTATCATGAGAGTTGTCTGTCTAGTTCGGGCTTGAGGGGGGGATTGTTAGGTTTTCAAGCCCAAATACCCGTGGGAACAAACCTGCAGGCAAGGGGAGTCCACTAGAGTTTTTGCATGGCAACTCCTCTTTTATATATGTAAGGTTTTTCAAGTTAATTAATACAAGCGTTTTTGTTATTGGAGTCGACCTCTGCTCTCTCTCATTTTCTCTCGTTCTCTGTGCGCTCTCTAGCAAGCCATGGCTCTTCGTTATCATCCCCCATAGCTACACCCAACACCTTTGCTCGAGGTCAGACGTTCAGTGTCCAGCCACCACTAACTCTACTAACTTACTCACTTACTCTTTATACATAGAAGAATAAGGAGTGAATGTTACTTCTTTCCACTCTGCTCCACCCCACACCATGTTCTCTCTCTCTCTCTCTCTCTCTCTCTCTCTCTCTCTCTCTCTCTCTCTCTCTCTCTCTCTCTCTCCTTCTTGCTCTCTACACACACACCGCATACGTGCACTTCAACTAGTATCAAAGCGCATGGCGATCATGCAAAAGCACAGAGGCTTTGAGAGCTTCAAGGTGATAGCTTGCTCACTCTCAACGGTGGAGAGATCAAGAAAGCTTGGAAGTTTTGTGAGAATGCAATCGGAGCTTGTGAGCTTAACTGAGAGTGTTGTATGCTCTTGTGGAAGATCAGAAGACAATGCAGAAGATAGTGTGTAGGTGAAGGTGTTGTCCAAAAAGTGTGTGCACATCAGCATTGTTTTTAGATTCGTTTCTCTCCTTGTAGAATGCAGATTTGAAAATTTTGCCCATTAAAGCCCTTTTTTTTAATGTGATCTACAAATTTGTGGAAGAAACTTTCTACAAATTCCTCACCGATTTACTGATATTCAGCTCAGATTGATTGTATGCAAAAAATTTCAGAGTTTTTGATTTCGCACGGTGTGCAAGTTTGTGCACTTTTGGAAGCATAGAAGGTGCTCAAAGTTGGGTGCATAAATTTTGAGCTGAAAATGCTATTTCAGCTTGTGCAGAGCTTGTGGTTTGATGGGTTTTGGTAGATTTGGGTAACAAAGCACGGAGGCGTTTACACACCATCAAAACGGTCTCTTGAGAGACGTGATTTTATGAGTGCACACTTGCTAGGAGGCGGAGTCTATTGCATTGACAACATGAGTGGAGAGCATTGGAGTTCCAATCGAGGATTAATTTTGGTCAAGTTTTTATACTCACAACTTGTATATTTATAGTATGGATTATGCAACACAGGTGTTGTGCTCATGTATGATTGTGTGGGTCACTTCAAAGAGTTTTTAGTACAGTTTTGTGCGATTATGCTATGTATGCATATGCAGATATAGCTTGAGATAGGTATATCTTACACGTAGCAAGTTTACAAGTTTATACAAGGTTTTTTGGACACGTACATTGCCACTCGTTCAGGAGTGAGTTGTTAGTTTCCAGGGTTTTGTTGGCAATTTTATGTATACCATTTATGGATCTAGTTACTGAGACACTGAGTGTGTGCTTTTATGTGGTTTTGGTGAGATTTTTTGAGTTTTTACTCAGTTTTCAAGGAAAACTCTATCGGATTTTTTCCAAATTCTCACCATGTTTTATGCGTATCTTTCATTTACTCTCTAATGGTTTCGTGGTCGCATTTGACTCCCACTGTTGATAGGTTTTTTTGATTTGGACACAGGTTTAGTGTTCTTGCATCCACTCTTGTAGGAGTGAGAGTTGCATATGCTCATGTGGCTATAGATTAGGCAGTCACCTGTTTCACAGGTTTTTTGCAAATTTTTGTAGGCAATTATCTTGTGGGATGTGTTTTGAGCGTGTTTTCTCACTACTTGTGTATATGGTTATGCGCTTTATGCTCGGTTGAGCAGTTGTCCCAGATTGTATGCTTGCAGATATAGCATATTATGGAGCTATTTGATGCATATACGAGCATCGATTTTGTTACTATTTATCATGGCATTCATGATTGTGTAGTGGTCGACCTATCTCCCACTTTGTTGCCAATTTGGCATGGTTTATTGTTGAGATTTTTCTTGGGCTTTTACTCAGTTTACAAGGGAGACTTTGCCAGTTTTCTCGCACGATTCTTGCCATACTTTGGTTTCCTCACATCCATATGGTAATGTGTGACAGTTCAGAGTCTATAGTGATGACTCATGAGAGATGGAAGTCTCGTAGTTTTCGATACTTGCATTGTTGGCATTGTGGTCACATAGGGCACATTAAACATCATTGTTTCATACGTATGCGGTAGTGGCAAAGATGTATGCGTCATGTAGATGAGGTTTTGACACATGCTAGAGCAGTGGCTTCATATGCTAGTGAAGGTGATGTCATGTTTACCTTTAGTGTTCCTCCTACTTACATGTATTTGAGAGGTGACACTTCTCCTCATTGGTTGTTATATGAGCATGGAGTTTTCCATGCCACACCACAGCCTGAGTGGTTTAGCATCTTCTCTAGTGGGAGCTTTGTTTATGTACACTTGGCTGATGGTTAGACATTTGACATTGCAAGTGCAGAAGATGTTTTCTTGTCATGATTTAGTGGTGCATCATATAAGCTATGACATGTGGACTATGTTCCTCAGCTAAACCGAGCTTGATCTTAGTGATATGCTTAGCAGATTGTGGCTGTCAGACACTGCTTAGAGAGCACTCTTTCCAGATGAACTACAGATCATTAGTGATTTCCAAGGGAGCACGTAGTGTCTTGGTATATCCTATACATGTATTTGAGGTACGAGACGACATTGTGTTGGTTTGGTTATTGGCATGCTATGAGTGAGAGTCGATACCTATCTCCTTCGCTAGTGAGCTACAATATGCTTAGGAGATAGAGTATGTAACTGTGCAGGACATGCCACTAGACTCTTTAGAGATAGAGGTAGAGAGATAGTGCTCTAGTCTCCAACTCCCTTGAAATGAATGGAATCTCAAATTGTTGAGTATCATGTTGCAATGTTTTTGTGCGAGCATTCATATCTCCAATGACAATAACGTCACCTTTGCCTTTAAAATAAGAAATTCCCTCCTCTAAATTAAAAAATGGCTAATCTCTATCCATGCCAGCATAAAAGGGGGAATCAAGATGAGGATGTAGCAATCGGCTCTAAAAATGTGTGAGACACATCAGGTGTTTCCAAAGTCTATGCAGATAGATGTAGAGCGGCTTTGCTCCCTAGAGACACAGGTAGAGATGATGATTATGGAGTTCTTGGATATTCTTATGCTAGATGCTAACATGGTTATGCTAGGATTGGTAGAGCATGGTACGATGGATGCAAGGATGATCGCAGTGTTGAGCACCCTTGATTCATCATATCCATTTGTCTCTAGTCTTGATGGTCCAGGGACTGCACATAGTGCAAGGGAGTCTATGACAGCCAGGTCTATGTACATTTTGTTAGCATTCGAACGTCTCATATACGACCTATTAGTGTCGAGGGCCAACTTAGCAGCTACAATGGGAGAATTTGCAGCAGGGATTGGCAGTCATATGGTGACTGACACTAGCATGATGCATTTTGGAACTTTGCAGACCATACAGAGTTGTTTGCGAGATTTACATGCAAGATCTAGCATGGATACACATGCTCGGCTATCACTAGATACACATGGATACACATGCTCGGATATCACTAAAGCCTATACTAGATCTAGCATGGATACACATGCTCGGCTATCACTAGAGCCTATACGGTTTCATGTAGATCAAAAGAACGAGCCAGTGGGCGTAGTTTGAGAGTGTCTCTCACCTAGTTTCTTGTACATACTAGTAGTTGAGCTAGTAGTACCCACTTTTGGCACATTCTCCATTATGTGGGAGGTTGTTGGGGTAAAGGCGCTATGCCTTTGTCCAAGGTTGGACGTCCGGTGTTCGGCCACCCACTCACTCTACTTACTTATTCTTTATACATAGAAGAATAACAGTGAGTGTTGCCTCTTGCCACTCTGCTCCACTCCACACCGTGAAACCTTACGTGCACTTCAGCCAATGCTCATAGAAAATGGACAATAGCATATGAGAAGTGGGAGCAAAAGTCTCTTTATAGTCAATGCCTTTCTATTGTCGTAACCTTTTGGAACAAGTTTGCCTTGTAAAAATCAATATCACTATCTGGCTTATGTTTTAACTTGTAAACCCACTTCAAACTAATGGCCTTTTTAGCTAGGAGGCAAATCGTATAAAACCCATGTTTCATTTTCTATAAGTGCATCATATTTTTTTTGCATTGTGGCCATCCAATTTTTGAATTATGTGATTCATCAAAAGAAAGAGGTTCCTCTTCATCACAGTAATTAGAAACAAACAAAGCCTAAAAATATGATGCAGGCGAGAACCTAAACAAGCACCAATAGACATAGGTTCATCCAATTTATTGTCATGCAAAGGATGCACCAACCATTTAAGCATACCCTAGCCTCTTCATTCTCAGCCCTTTCCACATCAAGTACATCATGTACATCTACATCCATAATAGGCTCACCTATGAAATTTTCAAAAAACTCCATAGGTTGTACATTCGCTTCACGAGAATTACATTCAAGCTTTCATCATTAAAAAGAGGCAACAATATACATCTCATGAAACCAAGATGTGCTTTGTTTGGGGATGTTAAAACTTGCAACCCTTGCTTTTAGGACTGTAACCAACAAAATTCATTTAGAAACCTTATCATCCAATTCTCTATGTTGCTTTCATTGTACCAAAGCATAAGTTAAGCAACCAAAGACACTCATGCAATCAATAGATGGCTTCTTATCATGTTGTGCTTCATAAGGACTCTTAGACTACAAGGATTAGGTTAGGCACTGATTTAGTACATTAGTAGCACACATGACAGTCTCAAGCCAAAATGAATATGGAAAAGCTTGACTCCTAACCGTATATCTTTCCATCTCCCTAGGTGACCTCTAAATATAGGGTGTCCATAGTACATTTAGAGACATTTTCAGCCATAACCAAAAATTTCCTAAAGCACATGAAGACTTAAGCAAATACACTCATTCATGCTTAGAGTAATCATCAATTAAATTCACAAAGTACACATAATTACTCAAGGATGGAGTTTTCCTAGGCCCACAAACATCATTATGCACAAGGTTGTAGCCTGCATGTAGTTCTTATTGAACCATCCTTTGGAAACTTTGTACGCAATATTTTACCAAAGATATATCCTTCACAAACATGCTTAGAAGGTGCTTCAAGAGGTAGCAAAGAAGCAACCATATCAAACTTCTACAAACGCAGCAAACTAGCAAAATTTTGATGTCCAAAATGTGCATGCCAAAGTTTTGCATGTGAAAATAGCCTTCAAATCCACAACTACATTTGCATAAAAACATCCCACTCTTATCATACAAAGTGAGCTTATAAATCCCGTGATACAAAATGCTTGATGCAAAAAATTTATCACAAGAATTGAGATCATCAACTATACATCTATCTATCCACAGATTTGACAACAAGACCAAGTCTCCTAAGTGTGGATACAAACAAAAGATTTCTTTTTATCCCTTAGTACAAAAAGTGACATTCATACTGGTTAGCACAATCTTTTGAATGCCCATGAGTAGATAAGAGGCATTTTTGGCACAAGTGATCGTATTCCCATGAGGGACAACCTTTAGAGAAGTAAAAAAGTCAAGATGTAAAGTGCTTTGTCGCACCGCTATCAAAGTACAAACCATGTGACTTTGCAGTAACAGACATACATGCATCATGGATAGAAGGATCATAAGTACACTCTCCACTAAATACCTATTATGCATCTACATCATCATCACAATCTCCATTTATATGGGATTCTATGACAGCTGCTGCTAGTAGAAGATCCTGACTCTTTCTTCTTGGTTTTTGAACATTAGCCTTGCAATAATGGCAACACATCTTCCTCTTGATTTTTTTCACAAAAATTCCCACACAAGTTGCTTCCAATAGAATCATTAGACAATGTGATATGCTACTCATAGGAGAACCATGTGCATTGTTGTTACCACCTCCTCTTTGAGCAGCAGCAAAAGCATTTTTCAATTGCACCATATTTAGCCATGTTCTTTCTTGAAAGTGACTCCTATAATAGCAAAGTTCATAATGCATCAAACTTGAAATCTTGAGGGTTTCTCTGGGTCATAAGTTTCGAGTACTAGTAAAAAATTGGTAAGAGTCTGGCAATGCATCTAAACAATTTATGCAAGTGAATTGTCAGAAATGACCACCTACAAAAATGATTTTCTCATTGATATCCTTAAACCAGCAAGAAAAATGTCTATGTCATCTTTCTTTTATATAATTTTAGACTCCGAGTCTTTACAAAGCAATGCAATTGTTGCCTCATTGCAACTTGCATAAAGGCTTACTAGATTATCCCAAGTTTGTTTTGCTGATTTTACTTAGCAAACGTGAGGAGTAATGGTGTGCTTCACAAATAATGCAATCAATGCATGAGCTTGTGCATCTTTAACATCCCAACATGATTGCTCAGTTGTAGGCAAAACAACTCTACCAGCAATATATTTGCTAGAACCTGCAACATCCTCAACGGTGCCTGTATCCATAGAAGGCGAACGTACCTCAATGCCCTGCACAACATTCCAAACAGCCTTTGAAACAAGAGCATGCATCATCATATAAGACATTATTGGGTAAATAACCCTATCCAATTTATCCTTAGGAGCAAACATTTTGACAAAGTTCACTTAGCTGCATAGAGTTTGGTATGAGACACATCTTTTGAGCATTCATTTATTTGAAAAGGAATTTTCCTTAGATTATTTTTTTCTTATTTTGGTCGCTAACCAGGATCTTTGAAAGACGAGTTCACTTAATTGCATAAATTGCTTCACAATGTGGTATGGGACACATCTATCGAGTATCTTTGTAGCTAAGCAGCAACTTAAGCTTTTAGGTAAGTAGCTATCCTAAATGATAGTGCAACCTTTGAAGGGTTGGAGAAAATAGTAACAGACTCCTTGCATAATAGAAAAACATAGAAGAACAATTACTCTAGATATCACAATCATTACAATCATTGAAAGAATCTCGATATAGAAGAATTAATGATTTGTGATGGAGTTCATAGATTGACTACTAGTTCGTTAGTGTTTTTGATATAGCTTTATAGTTTGTAGATATTGCAATGGGCAATATAAGGTTCAACTTTGGACAAGAAACCAAGCTAGAACCAAGCTAGAAAACGATAAGTTGACCATGACTAATTTTTGCTTAGTTTGGCATGCATTTTTTAGAAAAAACTTCTTTTCTAATTATACGCTTCAAAGTGATAATTGAGGACAATGATTTAAGGGGGTGAGAATGTTAGATATTTACTAAACCTTGGCATATTTACAAAGTGACAAGCAGTCAAACGTGAATGAATTTATGTGATTCAGGAGTATCTAGGATCCTTGGACAAGCTTTAGTCCTAAAGATAGACCAAGTGCAGTAGGCCGATGACTAAGCATGTAAAGTATGTGCTACAAACCACAAGAAAAAGATTAGCCATGGATGGCAAGTAGCGAACCCACCCTACACTTCAGGGTTAAGAAATAAAGGTCACAAACATGGGACACGGAACTAATGAGAATGACGTTCACATTGGTTGTTCTAAAGGGAAAGATCTTCTCCTATATAAGCAAACATTGGGTGGAGAGTTAAACACACTCACCTTTTTTTTATTTTCTCTCTCTTATTTTCTCTATGATTGAATGGAACTCGTCATCGCCAAACCTCTCTTTTCCCAATCTCTATCATCGTTCCCTCTCCTCCTCCAAACAAAGACTTTTAGGCTTTAAGCTCAACTATATTCCTTCTTCTCCCCCACCCTCACCATCCTCAATCCTTGAAGCTTATTCTAAACTAGAAAGAAGCTTACAACTTATTTGTTTTTCAAACATGCTTCCCCCTCTTCTCACCTTTCCTCGTCTATCCCTAATCCCTCTTGGAATCCTCCCTCTCCTTCCTCTACAAACGACAATGGGATCCAATTTTGCGGTTGTTTATGCTTGCCTTGTTCTTTGTTCTCTAGAAGAAGGCATGAACCTCCTCTCCTTCCCTTCTCTTCTCTATTTTAAGCGATTCATAGATGACGATTTTGGCATTTGGGATGGCCCTTCTTTTAGTTTAAGTAAGCTTCTTCAAAGCTATGGACACGCCTCTCCAAGAGCATATGAAGATCTCCTTCTTTATCTCCTCTCAAGAGGCGTTTATTTTGGATGTCCATTTCTTCAAGGGGGCTTCGTTTGTCACCTATGGAATCCTTGATACTCATTGTCACCAAAAAGGTCTCTCCTACAACTATATCCCTTGGCAGTCTTCGCACACCCCATTCCAAAAAATTGCCTTTACTCTTTCAGAGCTTAGAAGGTGCATCACTCAAGAAAGCTCTCTTTCGAGATTTATCTCTATTCGTAACCTCTTCTTTGCTCGACTAAGAGAAAAAGGTTACCCTTACCCCCCACCCCTTCCACCTTGGAAGCTTGCTTCCTTTTCGTTTCTTATAATTCTAGACCTCTCCTCCAAAAACTTCGAGAAACCAAACCCTCGCCAACCATTGTAAAGTTCCCTTTTCACCCCTTACCCATATGCTCAACCTATCCCATTACATTAACAAACCTCTCACTAAACTTCTTGAAACCAATCCAGAGCTTGCACACCTACCTAAACCCGTTGTTTGTTGGCTAAATGCGCCTAACCTTGACACTCTTCTCTAGAAAAAACCCGGTCTTGCATAACGATCTTTTCGATGGAGCCCAACATCGGCTAGCTCCACCTCTTGTATTACCCCTCTTAATCCTTCCCAATCCTTGTAACTAACAAGCTTCATAACATTTTTTTACTAGCCTCCTTTTTTGTACACTCTTTATACCTCTGCAAAACTCCCACTAATTCCCTCCCTTTCCCTCCTTTTTTGCTAGTATCTCCTAGAGTTTTGGTTATTAGCTGTTCTTAAAACTAGCCTTCTCCTCTCTTAAATGAAGTACCTTGTATAGTTTTTTGAACTGTCTCCCTATTTGAACCCCCCTCCTTCCTCCCACAAATGAGTTAATTAAGCAAAAGGCATTTGGTGTAGACATTGTGTTTGCTCCCTCTCCCCCCCCCCCCCCCCCCCCCTTCTCCCCCTCTTGCCCTTGTTTACCTCTCTTTCCCTTCACCTTTCGTCAAAACAAGTTTCACTCGCTAAGAAATTATATTTAAATTTATTGATTACTAAAAGCCCTAGTTATATTACCTTGAAATAGTTTCTTGCATGTTGTTTAGATCCTTCCCTCACAGGCTCTTTCGTATAAAGTATTGCTAGATTGCACAAAAATACTCTCGAATCCAAGCAATAAACTCAACAAGAGTACCCCCAAACAATACTTGGCTTGCTAGTAAAACCAAGCCAAATGAAGCCAAAGAGAAAACTCTTCTAGATGCCTCCCGAGTTTTTGGCTGGTAACACATGTGGACAATACAGCACATGATTGCACACAATTGTGGAACTTAGATTAACACCCAATTTGTGTTTAAATCACCCACATAACAAAATTAATTTTCATGATTACCACTTCTTAAACCCAACAATGTGAAATATGACGCATTTGGACTAGCTACATACACACATCAGGTCAAAAACAAGAAGGGCTAACATACTTGGCAAACCCAAAACTAATGGCTCCCAAGAAAGAAAGAAAAATAAATAGATACATAATGGAAAAAGCACACAAGGCTACCTCTCTATATAGAGTAAAAGTTTTTTGGACTTTCTGCCATCATGAGGCTTTTCAATTTCTACTCTCTTCCCCTTCACTTTTACATTTTATATGTTTTGAAAGGTTTACTTTCTTTCTAGAAATCAAGGAGACCTAATTGACAGACACAATTAATTAGATGAATTGCATAGAATGTTTTCTTGACATAACAACTTTAACAACTTAAGCAAAATAATAGAGTCTGTGCTTGCATTTGCCTACAAAAATGTGTATTAGTAGTACCCTATCTAGGCTGAATTTTGCTTTTTTCTACAAAGTCAAAATCTGTGTACAGAACCAACACTAAAAAAATTTATGGTGCCAAGCGCTGCATGGTCCATTTCTCCTCATCGACTCCTTCACGTGTGAAAAGCAGCCTGAAAAAAACGTGACAAGTGCATAAGTTAGAGCAATGCAGACAATGAGATAAGGATTATGTCAATAATAGGCAATCTGTCTTTCTAGCAGTTGTCCTTATTCAAACCTGTCATGAAGACGAGATTCTCTGCCTTGCCAAAACTCCATAGCAAGGGGTCGCAATCGAAACCCACCCCAACAATCAGGCCTTGGAATGTACCCTCTGCCCATACAGATTCTGGTTGCTGTTCACACTTAATGCTAAAAACACAATACAAACAAGCAGCTATTTATAGGTACGCTCACCCATCTGCATACTGTTCACATATCTTCTTGTATCGGTCATCGAGGGCTTGCCTCCCATCTACAACTTCACTCTGTACCACCAAATCACGAAGTGTAGGGAGAAACATGTTAAAAAGGACCCATAAAAACGTTCACAAAAAAATATAACCGGCAACAGAAAGAGACTCACCTGAGGGCTTACTATCGCGCCAATCTGACTGCCATGGGGTCGACTATGAAAATACTCATCCGACTCGTTATGAGAAACCTTTTCTACTTGTCCTTCAACACGGACCTGGAAAAGCCCCACATGTTCAAAGATACCGTACACACAATAAGGCGTACATCCCTCTCATTTGAGCAGCTTATCAGGATCTAGACCTCAGCACACTGAATGAAAATCATGCTAGAGCTGTTATTCCTAATTTAAAAGCAGCATTACACTATTCAAAAAGAAGCATTGCACTAATCAAAATGCCTAGTCCCATTGATTTTTGAGAGATCTCATCCAACAAGTATGGACAGAAGTCCACATACAGTAGTAAACATCTGTATAGATGTACATATACAAACATGATTCTTTGTACTTCATTTGATAGTTTCGAGCGAGAGGGAACGAGGGTAATCAGCATATTCAAGAGGGGAAATTAGGTCAACTCGAGCCAGGATTCAGTTGAGACAACCATAGTCCACCTTAGTTCCTACTGCCTTCCTCCAACTCGCATCAAGATTCAGTCGAGACAACCATAGTCCACCTTAGTTCCTACTGCCTTCCTCGAAGTGTTGCGTGATAAGTATAACGTACTCGTATCCTAGAGGTGCCTTACTATGTACATGTTTGGACACTCCAAGCAAGGAATCAATAGCAACACACGAACAAAAACTGCAAAATCACTGAACTTGATGAGAGAGAGAGAGAGAGAGAGAGAGAGAGAGAGAGAGAGAGAGAGCACGGCAGAATTCCGAGCCAAGATGCACTGGCCCCAAAAGACTGGCGCCCCTTCCGGTATTTCTTTATTATTATGCTAGCAAAGTACATCTTGAGGGTCCAACTCTTTCCAAGAATCTGCACTCAGATCCTCCCTAGGGACACTTATAAACAGTACAAGGGATGCCCAAAAGAAGAGCCACAAAAGCACTTAGTCCAAAAGCACCATCTCCCAAAAGCAACTAGCAAAAAAGCACCACGCAAAAGCTGCCAAAATCTGCCAGCAGCGGAATTTGCGGAAATCTGTACAGCCTGCCACGTGGCACTACTAGTGCATCTTACGAAATTCCGTACAGCCTGCTACATCAGCATGTCAGTGCGTTTTACAGAAACCTGGCCCAGCGTTCAAGCTTTTGATATTTGGTGTTGGGCCCCTCGGCCAGTGCTCCATAAGTTGGTAGAGGTTAGGATAAAAATCCCTAAACCCCTCCCTTTGTTTTAGGCCCCTCGGCCACACTTCTGGGTTCAGTTCTGCACTACAGGCACATGTGGAACTCCATCAAGGATCTGGTTGATTCCATAACTCCCATTCCACCGCTGGTTGTAGAGGATAGAATCTGTGATTGGCATTACGTTGGTTCTTCGATTCTCTTTGTAGCGCGGATAATGTGTCGTGCTCTCTACAGTGTGGGTGCCCCTCAGTGCAATGTGCATGACAATCTCACTCAAACAAATGGAAACTCACTCAAGCAGAATGAAACACAGAAACAATGGATAACAACAGAACAACAGAGACACAACAGTGGACCAGAACATGTGGACTCGACTACCTCAAAGAACCATGTACAGACTCTGGCGTGGCAGCACACTCAGCTCCAGCCCAGGACTCACAGGTACAAATGGGGGTGTCGAGGCTCAGATGTGCCGGGATGGTGAAGCAGTGCTCTGTGTAAGACTCACTCCCACGACGATGACCTGACCATCTATAAAAGATAATGGTAATGACCCAACGGCTACTACACATAGATACAATCATAAAGAGCCACCAACGGCTCATAAATGTCAGCCAGCTAAGTGTGACTTGGCCACATGTCCACTAGGCCACCATCCGTATCCCTGCCACGTGTCGTTGCCCAGAGTGTCCGTCCAGTGTGAACAGACCAGACCAACTGTACTAACTGTAACTGTGTCTTGTAGTAGCAGTGACACTGTAGCCTGCTACAGGTTTCCCGCCACAAGACTGGTCACCGTCTCGGTGAGCCAAACATTGAATGAAACTGCAAAAGTAACTATATGTACAATGAAAGGTGGGGCATGAGCACAGTCCTGACACCCAAGGGAAAGTGTCGTCGCCACTGCTGCTCTAGAAGTATCCGGATCGGGGGGAGCCATCAGATCGATTGTGTAACGATGCGGTTGCTGGACTGTGCTCTGCATAACCTGGCTTCCTGTGGTTGGAGCAGCCATCTGCTGCACGACGGATGGAAGCACCTGCCCTGAAGTGAACTCTGGACGCCTAGTAACACAACCATGGCGGTGTGCACCAGCAACACTGTCATAGCAAGGAACACTCTGGCTCTGCATGTGTGGCATCTGGACCTGAGACCCCTACTGAGTAAAGTACTGGAACTCGGGCTGTGGGTAGTGTCCCATGAACTGCTGAGAGGGACCTGCTGGTGCTGCAAAGCCTGCTGGATTTTGGACCAGTATCCCTGGCCCAGTCCATCCATATCCCACAGGAGCCTGGGTAGGCCTGTTACCATACATAAGCATTTCTTGAAATCTCTGCACTTGTGCTTTTAGGTCATCAATAATCCTTGACTTTATCTTCAATGCTTGCTGTAGTGCAAAAAACGTTGCATCTCGATCTGCGATGGCACTCTCGGCAACTCGTAGAGATCCCTCCATAGCTGCGTATGGGGCGGAGTGACGCTGGTGTGTTGCAGCTAGCTGCTCTACGCCTAGCTCGATGGTGGCAATAGCAGCTCTGGAGTCCTGAAGTAACTTCTCTGAAAGCTGAAACAGAGAAGTGGAGTCAGTCATACCTGAAGATCCCTCAGATGCATGTGATGCTGGAGGGCGCACATGTGGCATAGCCGGCGAGTTAGAAGTAGGTACAGTTGGTGTAGTAGGTGCCTCTGAGATTGTTGTTGTAGGTGGAGAGAGAGATATGTTGACCGGTGTATGAGTGAAGATGGGAGAAGAAGGAAGAGGATCCTGTATGGGTGAAGTGACCCTCTTGTCCTGAGGAGCGGCAGTAGACACTGGCGCCGGCACAGCAGAACCAAGGGTAGAAGTAGACGTGTGACGCTGAAAATGTACCCTAGTCTGCTGGCTCTCAGAAACTGGCAAGGAGAGTAGAGACTTCACTGTATCCTTCACCACTTTCGCCTTATCTTCTTTTTCTTGGTGACTGTGGGGTCAACCTGCATGCTCACGGATTTCCTTTTCCCTTTCGAGGTTCCCTGCTCCTCATCCACTTCATTTGGGTTAATAGGTATGTTTATGACCCATGCCAAGAGAGGTGCCGCAAAACATTTAAAACTTAACTGCACATACTGCACTTGGGCCCGAAATCTTTTAGCCCTAGTCTGCAAAGAGCTGAAGAGAATCTGGTGGAATCCACAAGGGATGGTGTGGATTAAACAATAGAGCCCCTCGCAGTGGGAGAAGGTAGTGAGAAGATTAGTTTTTTCCTTGTCTTCTTTGGCATCTCGAGCCAGAAAGTAATACCTGAAGATTGCGAGAAGCCGTCTGTTTCATAATCCGGGTGATCCAAACTCAGTAGCTCTTGACATGCTTGAATTGTCGCATCCTTGGACAGCAAAGAGAAAGTGCGAGTAGTAGGCTTCACAGCTGGAAAGTTGGTCATACCCATGGCATGGCCAAGCCTTGTAGCTGTTAGCTTGTGGCCCCGGACCTTTGGAAAGTCTTTCAACAGTTGATGTATCATCTCTGCTGGAACCGTATCAGGTAAATCTGCATAAGCCAATGCTGTGAGACCCAGAGACCGTAGCTGAGCAGTCGAAAGCACCTCACTGAGAGATGGTCGAGGTTGCTGCATATAAAAATTTAATGAGAATGCTGTGCGATTTTTCGAAGAAGCAGGCCTCTTGATTTCATGAGTGATGATCGGTTGCTTTCCTTTCTTCTGAGCCACTTTTGAATGTTCCTCCTGATCACTGGAAGCACCTGACTCGGAATTTACATCTGAATCATCATCAGATGTTGCCGAGTCTGCTTTGTAGCTCTCATCACTTGGGTCACTGGAGGTAAAATCATCTATGCCATGGCTGCTGCTTGCAGATACTTCCTCTGCTTCGCTCTCTGATTCTGCAACCAGAGCTTTCCTCTTCTTCAACTCTACCTTTCTCTTGCTACTTCCTTCTGGCTGTTTCTCCTGTTTCTTGCTACCTCCTACCATGGTGAGGTCCGGGTGGTAGGGACGATTTGGGATTGGGCTAGACAGAGGGACTGGACATAAGGTGAGCTGGGGCGAGAGGATTCAACTGAGGCTAGGCAGATTGGTTAGGGTCTAGGTGCATTGTTTAAGGGCGGATCAATGGGGTAGGGGCGAGTTTAGGGTATAGGGGCGATTGGGTAGGTAGGGGCGAATTTTCTTGAGCTGGGGCGAATGCAATAGGATAGAGGAGAGTAAGTAAGGCTGGGGCGAATTTAATAAGGCTAGGGCGAGTAAGTGAGGCTAGGGCGAATTTTGTTGGGCTGGGGCGAATTGAATAAGGCTGGGGCGAGTTTTGTTGGGCTGGGGCGAATTGAATAAGGATGGGGCGAATTTTGTTGGGCTGGGGCGAATTTGAGGCTGAGGCGAATTTAGAGGGAACTGGGTAGGGGCGAATTGAACCTGGCGAATGGGGCGAATTGAAGTGGGTATGCCTAGGCAGGGTGGGTTGAGGCGAGTTTTACAAGGGTGGGCTGAGGTGAGTTTTACAAGGTAGGGGAGATGGCAGAAACTCAGGCACTAGGGGCTAGGGCAGAAACTCAGGGAAAAGTGGGTGGAGGAAGATTATCAGATGCACTCTTACGTATAGAACTCTCTCAGAGAGTTAGATTGTTAGAGAGTTAGCCAAGAGAACTCAAAATCATATGCTTCCATAGATTTAAGGAGTTTTACTTAAAAATCGGCCCAATAGAACTCAAAGATTGGTCTGACCGATTGTTGAACTTAGGGAAAGTGAATGTTCCTACTCAGAACAGAGCTGATAATATTCCAAAAGAATAGCCTTATCTAAGAAAAGAGTGGAGATGGTAATGCCTCTTTTGAAGAACTCACAGGGAAGAGAGAGACTGATACAGAGAAGCAAAGATGCTGAGAGTGGAGACGAGACAGTTGGATAACCGTGGATTGGAAAGAGTGGAGAGATTTCCGAGTTAAAATAAATCAAAAGACACGCTGAATCCTGGGGCAAAATCAAGTGACTTGTTGAATGAAATGAGAGCAGATCCGAGATCCTTACTAGGAGTCAGTCGAGATGAGAAAAAGGGAATTGAAGATCAGAGAGAGGATTGAATTTTGCTTACATCTTAGATGGGATGGAGAAGACTCGGTGACAGTTGGAAAATAGTAAAAAACGGGAATCATGAAGAGGAACAATAATAAGGCTACTGATGAAGGGATAATACCACCATATTCAATGAAGTATACTATCACCAGGGCCAGTGATGATGGCAAGTCAGCTCTAGTGATGGTAAATCTTGAGTCTGGATCCATTTACCAGCGGTAGGGAGACACCTTCTAGAGTGACTAACTGGACTGCCCCCTGTGGTAAAATCTCTTCCACCACTAAGGGCCCTTGCCAAGCTGGAACCAGCTTCTTTGCTTTTTTCAAATATTTTGCCCGATAGAGTAGCATTAGTGTGCCTTGCGTTATTTTCGGCTTTCTGAGGTGGAGATCATGCCACGCTTTGCGACGAAGTTGCTCCGCTTGCAGAGCATGTGAAGCCAAACGGCGGCTTTCATCCAATAAGGTGAGACGGGATATAGAAGCAGATTCCATGCCCCAACTTGCCCGCACACTGCCCACCCTAGGGGATCCGGAGTTGAACTCAAATGGAGCTATGGCTTCCAAACCGAAAGCGAGTTGGAAAGGCGTGTGATTCGTTGTTGCTTTGAAAGATGTGCGGTATGCCCAAAGAGTGCCGTGCACAGCCTGAGACCACGATGCTGGATGGAGATGACATGCTTTCCGCAGGAGGGCGATCAGAACCTTGTTGGTGCTCTCGGCCTGCCCATTGGCTCTAGGGTAATAAGAGCACGACTTGCGATGAAAAATCTTGTAATTGGCCAGCAAAGTTGAGATCATGTCATTGACAAAATGACTGCACCTATCACTGGTGATCTCTAAGGGACATCCAAATCTGCATAAAATATTTTCATATAAAAATTTGGCTACTCTATTGCCAATGCAATCTACTGTCGCTAGTACCTCTGCCCACTTTGTTGCATAGTCTGTAGCCACTAGCAGATATTTGCGATTACCTGGTTGAGCCGGGGGATATATTGGACCCACAAAGTCCAAGCCCCATCTCTCAAAAGGTAGCCACGCCATCGAGACCTGCAGAGGACGGTTGGATTGCTTACTTGGCTTCGGCCCACAGCGCTGGCACACATCACAAACCTTAGAATATATATGCTATTGCATCCTTAAAAACGTAGGGCCACCATAGACCACTCTGTAGAATCTTCTGGGCAGTGATGTGACCAGGGTAATGGCCACCAGTGGGACCATTGTGGGCATCCTCCAGAATATGCTCCACCTCATGAGGCGAGACAAAACACTTCAGAACACCATCTGGTCCCGATTTGTAGAGCTGGCCCCCAATCAGAGTGAAAGGCTTGGACTTCAACAGCAATCTCCTCTTCTGCAGTGGAGATGCCTTCTCTGGGTACAGCCCAGTAGATAGAAAATGTAAGACCTCGCCGTACCATTCCGGTGTTGTATCGATTTTAAAAAGACTGCTATCTGGAAAGTCATCCGCCATCCCGGTAGCTGCTTCACCTGTGTGAATGCGAGAGAGGTGGTCAGCCATTACATGATGCTTACCAGGACGGAGTACCACTTCAAAATCAAATTCTTGGAATAGGAGGAGCCATCGCCATACTCGACCTGCGACCTGTGGCTTATTAAGCAGATAGCGCAAGGCATGGTGATCAGTAATAATTGTGAAGTGGACCCCTAGCAAATAGTGACGAAATTTTTGTAGAGCATACACTATAGCCAAACCTTCCCTCTCTATGGTGCTATAGTTGCGCTCTGCTTTGGTGAGCAGGCAATTTGCATAATGTACACGGCGATCCAAGTTGAACTCTTTGCTAGGCTGAGTCAGCAAAGCACCCACAGCCAGCAGACTGGCATCTGTATGCACATGAAAAGGTAGGGCCCAATCCGGGGCAACTAGAATAGGCGCTTCAGTGAGACGTTTTTTTGAGGTATGCAAATGCTTCAGCCTCACGTGTTGACCACTGGAAGGGAACAGCAGCACTGGTGAGCCGGGTCAATGGTTGAGCCACCTGTGCATACATACGTATAAACCTGCGATGATGGCCGGTGTGGCCCACAAAGCTCTGAACACCTTTGGGATTTATGGGAGGAGGTAACTTCAAGATGGCCACTATCTTCTCTAGGTCAGGTGCTAAACCTTGAGCAGACACCACATGGCCCAACAATGTGCCCTCGGTGACCAAAAAATGACACTTGTTCGGATTGAGCTTCAAACGTGCCTCTCTGTACCTGAGGAAGACTGCAAAGAGTTGAGCAAGATGCTCCTTTAGATTTCCTACTGGGGTCGAACATTGAGCACCCGAGAAGGTGGAAAAGTCGTCCATGAATATGCGAAGGTGATCAGTAAGCAGAGGACAAAAGATGAGATATACTATGCGATTGAAAGAAGGCGGTGCATTTTTAAGCCCAAAAGACATTCTAGTGTAGATGAAAATACCCCAGGGAGTCACAAAAGCTGTTTTGACTTGGTCGTCAAGATGTATTCATCACTGATTGTAGCCGCTGAACCCGTCCATAAAACTATACAGTACATGGCCACCAGCGACATCTTCGAGGACACTCTCAATGAAAGGGGTCGAAAATCCATCCGGGATTGTGACCTTATTCAGAGCCCGGTAGTCGACGCAAACTCGAATTTTGTTGGACTGCTTCTTTGGGGCAATAACCATAGGAGACAACCATTCTAAGTGCTCTACTGGTACAATAATACCTGCTTCTTGCATTTTTTCCAACTCGATTTTGACTGCTTCTTCATACTTAGGATTCAGTTTGTAAACCCGTCCTCTGACCGGCTTAGCCCCCTCAACCAGAGGAATTGTGTGGACTCCTAGCTCTGCTGGGATTCCTTCCAAATCGTGGTAAGACCAAGCAAACACATCCTTGAAAGAGCGCATGAAAGAGATTACCAGGTCGAGTAGAGCGACGTGATCCCATAACCAAGCAGCTAACAAGATGGGCTGATGGTTGTCAGGGCCACCTAGGTTGACCTCCCTGACTGGGTCAGGCGGTGCAGTGGGCGAGGCTGCGTCAGGGAGAGGAGACAGTGCCACCTCTGTGAGCTTCTGGACATTATGAGCTGGCGTCTGATCAATGTTGAAATCAACATACTCTTCCTGCAACCATCCTGATGGAAGCTCTGCGAATGGTAAATCCTCAGATACCTCAAAGTGCTCCGACATAGGTGGAGAGTCAGATGGAGTAGAGGCTAAGGAAGGAGCTGGGGTGTTGGCCAACTCTTGCAAGGGAGACTTTTTCCCCCTTCTATGGTGTGTTAAAGGCTCACCCAAGCCGACGGTTTCCATCAAGGGACCCTCTGAAGGATGGTGACTAGAGACCGGTCCACTCGGTTCTGGCGCACTTGGCTGACTGGGATTACTGGCTTCAGGTGTAGCTTAAGGTGTAGGATCAGGGGAAGAGGGTGAATCTGTTGGCAAAGGTTGAAGAGAGACTACATAGCATGGCATCGAAGAGGTAGCTTCTAACCACTGTAGTAAGTCTTCATCGGACCCATCAGGAGGGACCGGCTGCTCCAAGTCAGGGTTGGCCTCTACTGACAAAGAGCTATGCTGAACGACCGGATCCATACCTCCTTCGAGACGAATTTGTTGCATTGGAGAGCCAGGAGTATGTATCCACATGGCGTCGTTTCCCCAGTCGTGAAGTGCTTTCGTATGTCGCAACCATGGCCTACCAATCAGCAAGGGATAACCTCCCTCTACCTGGGGAAGATTAACTACCACAAAATCCAAGTTAAAAGTGAAATCTTG
Source organism: Adiantum capillus-veneris (assembly GCF_014529385.1). NCBI lineage: Eukaryota > Viridiplantae > Streptophyta > Polypodiopsida > Polypodiales > Pteridaceae > Adiantum > Adiantum capillus-veneris. The sequence goes on from NC_140936.1 coordinate 108,280,256, forward strand.
TACCTTCAGAGGCACCTTGTCGACTATGCCCACTGGGTAGACTGTTCTCTGATCGGCCAATGTAACAGTGAAAGGAGCAGGTCGGGTAGGCTGTAGACCTAAGGCCATCATAGTGAATTCGGGCATCAAATTGATTCCAGATCCACCACCAACGATGACGCCGGATAGCTGGTGCCCAAGAATAGATACAGTGAGACGAGGACTTTTATAATCGGTGAGGGGGGCAATTGGATAGGAAATCAAATAAGACTCTGAGGGCTGTACAAGGAGGTGCCCGCCACTAGGCCCAGCCCCCGGGTACAGAGACTGAATGACTGACAGGGTGTCACTTCTGAGTGTTGCGTCGAGCCTTAGCATGTCGTATAGTGACACCTGCTGAAAAGTATTTTTCAAGATGGCTTCTACTGTGGGCTTGGCGCCTTCGAACTGGGCTCCCTTTGGGACCTTAATCTGTTCCAAGTCAGCCACTGCTTCCAAGAAGGCTCCATAAATGTCAGATAACAGGGAAGTTGGTTTGCTCTGAACAATTTTGAAGGACTCGTCCTTTGGGTCAGGTAGACCAGATTGAGGAAGTGGGGACTGGCGAGGTGGACCTGTGGGCAAACTGAGACCAAGAGCTGCTCTTTGTGCCCGAGTAAGGACACCAGTAGGCTCCTCCACTTGCAGTGGCTTAACCACATGAGTAGCAGGTGATGGTTGAGGCACGGTGTTCACAGTAATCAAGTTTATCTTCGGGAAGGTGAAATCTTGCTGGTTCTGAGTCGAGCCTGAAGACGTGGATGCCCTTTGCGTGGGACAATCCTTACTGTAGTGATCCTTCAAATCAGGGCAATGACGACAAGGAGGGGACCCCTCAGGTACAGGACACTTGCTTTGATAATGCCCATATTCTCCGCATCTGTAGCAGAGTATGGGCCGATTGGAAGGACGAAACGGGGGACGAGGTGGTTGCTGCATGGAGTTGGAGGTTGAAGTGTAGAAGCTCTGAGGGGTTGAGGTGGCATTAGCATTATAAAAACTTTGAGTCGGGAAAGTACTGGACATACCTTGGACAGCAGGGGTATTGAGCAAAGGTGGCATGTAGTTGGGATGGCCGTAGTAGGAAACCATGTTGGATGCTGGTGCTAACCCCTGTTGGAGAGTAGGACCAAGACTTTGCTGTATTTTGTGCAATCCCTTTATATAGTAGCAATCCTTATCTTCATGACCCGATTTTTCACAGAAGTGGCAATAAGAGCGAAGGGGACAATCCTGTGGAGGGTGTCCTGGAGAGCGGCATGAACTACACCATACCATAGCCTTAGTCTCCTGCTGAGACCTGAGCTCTTCTAACTCTCTTTTAAGTTGATCATAAGCCTCTTGATGTGGAGGCTTCTCCTGTCTGAGAGAGAAGGATCTCTCTTCTTGAAGGGCCCGCTGTAACTTTAGGGCTTCCAGTTCCCTTCGTAAAGAAGTCAAGAGGTCTGATGGACTGTCCACGAGTACAAGGGCAGTATCTAACTGAGGAGAGTCAGTGAACTGCCTTCTTGCTCCCTCTATTCTAGTAGCAGTAGCAACAAAGTCCTCCAGACTGGCTTCAGGACGGAGACTTTCTCTGAGCTTTTGTTGAGAAGTCTTAGGCAGAGCCTTCTCTACCCACTTCTTCACCATGAATTCCCCTGGTTGTTGAGGCAGCTTGGCGACTAGGGACTTTGTTCTGGTCATGAGCTCTGCAAATGTCTCCTTGGGCTGGAGCAACAGGTTGGCCAACTCATCTAGAATCTTCTCTTGATAATCCCTTGGTCGGAAAGCTTCACAGAACTGTTGTCTTAACATGGTCCAAGTAGTAAAGTGGTTTTCAGCAAACTGACTATACCATTTATCTGCAAGACCATCCAAGGTGGACGGAAAGAGCACCAAGTATGTGTCTTCTCTATTGAGGCCACGACCTCTGCAAAGAGAGACAAACCTCCGAGCATGGTCATCTGCATCTTCTGTGGAGAGACCTTTAAAGGTAGGGAACTTGATGTTCACCTTTGCCAGAACACTTGTGAGCTCCTCCTTGGCCTCTTGCTCCTGAGTCTGTTGCTCACTAGCTTGCTGTAACAAAATGGGGGAGAGCCTTACCGGAGAAGGTGACCTGGAGGATGTAGAACCGGTCGAAGGAATGGAGGTAGCCGTAAGAGTAGGTATGGGTGATGGGGTTAATATGCTTCTACTGGGCACCAAGGGTTGACGCCGTCTGTGGTAGTACTTCAGAGGACTCAGTAGTGCACTTTGACGCTCCAATGACCTCCTTATATGTGTCATGTAGTAACCGCCGACCCCACCAAGCTTTGGGCAAGAAGACCTTCACTTGGGCAAGACAACCTTCACTTGGCTGAACATTGGTCTAGACTCTACTAGACCAGGGCAAGTGACTAGACCACTTGGCTTGGACCAGGACGAGGAAGGACTAGACCAGGGACGAGAAGGACTAGACCAGGACGAGGACTGGGTGGACTAGGGCGAGAGAGGACCAGACCAGCAAGGCGAGAGACTAGACCAGCTAGATTAAGCTGTCAAGGGTGAAACTGGACCAGACCAACAGGCTGCACAGGCGAAGCGAAGAAACAGCTACTCAACAGAGTGAGACTTCAGTTGAGGTCCCACCGTGATCGCCAAAATGAGAGCACCTGTAGCGCGGATAATGTGTCGTGCTCTCTACAGTGTGGGTGCCCCTCAGTGCAATGTGCGTGACAATCTCACTCAAACAAATGGAAACTCACTCAAACAGAATGAAACACAGAAACAATGGATAACAACAGAACAACAGAGACACAACAGTGGACCAGAACATGTGGACTCGGGCCACCAACGGCTCATAAATGTCAGCCAGCTAAGTGTGACCTGGCCACATGTCCACTAGGCCACCATCCGTATCCCTGCCACGTGTCGCTGCCCAGAGTGTCCGTCCAGTGTGAACAGACCAGACCAATTGTACTAACTGTAACTGTGTCCTGTAGCAGTGACACTGTAGCCTGCTACACTCTTATATTTGCAAAGAAGGTGTATTGTCATTTGCAATCTTCCTCATGGATACAAGAACACTATAATAAGGTGTGGAATATGGATAAGGGTGCTACATGGTGGCGGAGTAAAGTTATGAAAGAGTGGCATGCTAAGCTACCATTAAAGAAGCGATTATTGTGGAGATGCATCGTTGGGGTTCTCCCAAATCATAAATTTTTGCGCTCCAAAAGACTCGCCTCCTCGCGATGTGTTCGTAGTGGTGTAGGCATTGAAAATATTCCACATTTATTGTGGTATTGTTCTCGTACGCGACAGTTTGTGGATGCATCTCTACACCTCTTCACATGCGTTTCCCTGGGATACATTTTGGTAGATTTTTCTAGCTCTTTGGAATGCTTCCACCATTACTTCCGCCATATGCATACTTTTTCAACTGGGTTAGATTCTGGGTGCTATGGACAGTGTGGATAGCACGTAATTTCCTCATGTTTCAGCAGATTCAAGTAGAGTATGTATCCTTCTTCAAAACATCTCTTCAACAATTTCTTCAAGTTGCCTATGACTTGGATGAGCTCCCCTTCAGTCATTACAAGCTCTACTTTGATTGTTTCTGATTTATCGCTTATAATATTTTCTATGGGTTTTCCTACTTTTGAGGTTTCCCATTAGTAATTCTATCTCACATTACTATAAAAAAAAGCGTGTGAGGCGTAATTGTACAACCTTTTTCCCTTGCTTCCGTCTCCTTGTGTGTGTGTGGGCGCACACGTGTGCTTGTGAGGAGTGGTGTGAATACCTCCACATTGGACAAAGTGCTTATTCTTAGGGCTGTTGCAGTTTCATGTTGGACAACCCCTACATCTACAAAAGACGCAAAGCGATGGACTCTTCATCGGCTAATGCGATGTCCCTCATCAAGGAATGCTTACACAAAGATTTGGAAGATGCCTGTAGGGCCTCGGAGGGTCCAGAACCTGAGAAAGAAGTCATCATTCCCGTTCAGCAGCTGATGGATCATGTCGCCCAATATGCGCTAAATGCAGTTATACTTTTCTTCTTTCCTGTCAAAATGCCTACAGCGCAAGATGCGGGACAATGGGTGGATTTCATGCTTAAACGTCAAGTCATGCTTAAACGTCAAGTGGTTCAAGGAGTTTATTTTGGAGCCCGAGGATTTTATGATGTTTTGTTGATGAACAATTGAGGCCAGAGATGCTCTGCTTGAAATGTCACCGTTGTCTTAACACGCAAATGACACATGTATTGCCATGGGCTCTTTTTAAGTATTATCAGAGTCTCATTCTACATAAATGCCCAGTATGGGTGGAGGTGGTGGATTTTCCCCGTACATGGCGTCACTTTCTTCCGTTGTTGGTTGCCCAGTTGGGAAAAGTGGTTTGCCCTCCCAAGTTGGATGCGAATACTAATCGGTTCTGCACCTTGTGGGATACATATGTCCCTAGGCCAACAGGTATACCAATATATTCAAGCGACCCACTAGTAGGGAAACGCCCCTTTAAGGCGAAATAGGGCAAATTTGCCAACTCATGTTTTCATTGTGGTAAATTCGGTCAGAATGTCCAAAGCCACACTTGCAGCTTCCTCCTTCAGCCTTACCGCCTCCACAACCTTCCCCACCCCCAAAGTCCCCCCAAGAACTTAGATATATTGGTGCTTCGACTTCAGCAACACCTTCCTTTGTGGATAAGGGGAAAGGGAAACAGGTATTGATGTCTACCACACCTCATTCCATAGTTTCAAAAGAAAAAGAGAAAGAGATAGGAAAGGGCAAAGACAAGGACACACCGAAGGATGCTTGGATGGTTCCCAAAAAGACGGTAAAGGTTTGAACTCCTGCCTCCTCCTGTAATTATGTGCCCCTGGTCAAGACTGCATCCCAATCGAAGCTTCCCTATGATGATAATAAGTCTCTAGCAGAGGAATGGGATAAGGTGGTGCGTTCGTATAAGGAAGCGGTTACAAGAGAATCAACTTCATTGTCGGGTGCCCTTCAGACTTTCTCTTCTACCCCTTGTTGTGACACTCTTATAGTTGCTACTGCAGCGGATGTGGATGTGTCAATGGACATCAACACTTAATTATCTTGCTCATTTGTCCTCTGTACATACCCAACAGTATGCATAGTTCTTTGAGATGCATTTCATATAATGTGCGTGGGTGATGCAATCATGACAAGTGGAGGCTAACCTGGCACTGCATAAATACATGTAAGGCAGATGTGGTAGTTCTTCAAGAGCATAATCAACATAATTTCGCCAGTCAGACATCCTATTTCGCAGGATATTGGATAGCTTATGCAGGCAATGCCAATTACTCGGGAGTGCTTATGCTTGTTTGGCATGAGCTACAACCAATCGTTGCTCACAATGACCCAAATGGAAGATGGATGGTGGTCCAAGGTATTGTTAATGAGGAAGTCTTTGAATTTGGAGGGGTATATGCTTTGACAGTCTCTATTGATCGTGCAAGATTATCGAGTGATATCTTATATTGTTGGCGTTCTAATGCATTTCTCTGCGGAGATTGTAACAATGCGCCAAACACTACAGACAATACTACTAGCCAGTCGCACACATTGCGTATGGAACGTCAAGCATGGGATTATATGAGGAGTTCCTTGCATTGGATTCGTGGCCGCTTTTACATGATGGGGGTGTAGGATTTACTCTCTTGCATAGTGTTTCATCCTCTTACAGAGTTCGCCTTGACCGCTGGTACCTCTTTCATAGGGATCAATATGATGCCTTTGTGTGTGATATAAGGATTGACTAAACTTTATGCCTTTCGGATCATGCTCTTGTATGTTTGACTTTCCATTTTGGCTCGTCTCCAGATGTTGCTTCTTTGCCTAGGAAACGGCTTTTGCATGTCAATAATGCATATTTGACGCATGAAGTTTTCCGCAACATGATTATGAATATAATCCCGCCTTTGATCTCCCATACGCATATAGATATGAATGTTGTGTGGTTCCACTTTGTTATACATATACCTAGATGAATCCACGATAAGCCCAGATTCACCCTTGGAGGAAAGTGCAAGGTATAGACCCATGGTAGTCACCCACAAGACAATATAACCATCAGCTCCATCATGCATAGTATTGACTAAATACCACGACATCCCCATTAACGTCGCCAGTGCCCAATAGTGGGTGTCGAACTAGGTACTAACATATGCTCCCAAACACAACATACACCACACGCACGCACACATGAGCATACATCAACACAAAGTTCAGCGTACTGAGTTTTTGTCATGACTCCGGAGATCAAGGGCAGACTCGGCCATAATGAAGCGTAGCACTAAAAAAAGCATTGAATAGAAACATTACAACAAAAATGAGGTAGTTGATAGGGCATACGCACCACAAAAGATAGTAAGAATTAGCACAATATCAATTGGTTGTTATACATGTTTAGTGTGTTGTTAGTGATTATGGCAAGCATTATATGTCTCACTTACGGGGCAATGTTCAGCAGGCAAGGGATATCTATCAACGTTTAATGCATATGGCTGATTTCTTTTTGGAGGCTGAACTTAATGCATTGATTTCAGCTTGTACTACTATCATAGTAACAGGGAACGAGCGGAACAGTCCCCCTCCCGTTCCCGGAACGTGTTCCCACCACAGTCAGGCAATCGGAACGAAAACGAGAACAGAACGGCGTTCCGTCCCGATGTGTAAACGGAACGGCCATCGGAACGGGCAAAACGCAGTTCGGAACACGGAAACAGCCGGGCGGAACGGCAAATTCAAAAAAAAAATTAAAAATGAGCATTTTTTTAAAAAACCTGGCCGTTTAGGGGCAGTGCTTGTGAACGTTGGGGGGGGTGCGCTCTCCTATATAATACCACTATGCCTCCTTGAAAGCTCATCCCTCCCTCAACCTCTCAACCTCTCACATGCTCTAGCCTCTCCCTCAAGCCTCAAGGCTTTCTCGAGTCTCTCCTTCTCCCTTGGGCCTCAAGGCTTAAGCTTGAAGCTCGGAGCTCTCTTGAGTCTTTTCCCCTCATTCTCCCTCTCTCTCTCGAGTCTCTTCCTCTCTCTTGGGCCTCAAGCCTCAAGCTTCAGAGTGCAAGCTCCATCTGGCATTTCTCTCTCACTCTCCCTCTCTTGCTCAAGGCTCAAGTTTCAAGCTCCATGCCGCAGCCTCTCCATCTTTGTAAGCACAATCATGTGTAAGCCTTAAGACTGAAGAATCATTTCAACGCACGCTAAATAGGATTCTACTTGGACTAATGTGGGTGTATGGCTCTCTACTAACATATAGGTTAAATCCGACCTAATTTAAGCATATTTTAAGCTTATTGTTCCGACCCCCGTTCCCCTTCCGCTTTTTTTTGGGGGGCGGGAGGCGTTCCAAAACGTTCCGGAGGCCCCCGTTGAAGTTCCGTTCCCGTTCCGTATAACTTTGGGGCCAACGAGAGGGGGTTTTGGGGGGGGACTCCTATATAACACCACTATGCCTCCTTGGAAGCTCATCCCTCCCTCAAGCTCTCAACCTCTCACATGCTATAGCCTCTCCTTCAAGCCTCAAGGCTCTCTCGAGTCTCTCCTTCTCCCTTGGGCCTCAAGGCTCAAGCTTGAAGCTTGGAGCTCTCTTGAGTCTTTTCCCCTCATAATCCTCTCTCCATCTCTCTCGAGTCTTCCTCTCTCTTGGGCCTCAAGCCTCAAGCTTCAAAGTTCAAGCTCCATTTGGCATTTCTCCCTCACTCTCCCTCTCTCCCTCTTTTACTCAAGGCTTAGGTTTCAATGTAAGGCGCAGTGGAATGAATGTTGAACTTTGCTCAAGATGAGTGCTCTGAACTGTGCTCAAGGTTCCTTTTGTTCTTATGGAAGGGAGAGCCTTCCGTTCTTAATGAGAGAGTGCAATGAACACAAACAAAGTGAATGGACACTATGCAAGAAAGTGTATGCAACTGAGAGATAGAGAGAGAAGAGAATACAACACCAGAGACGTTGTCAAACCCTCCTCCGAAGGCCCCACTCTCTATGGCAAGAGCGATCTACTTATGATTGCACAAATCTCTACAATGCTTGGACTTGCCGACGATGAGGACGACGATGAAATCTGAGAATGCTAAGGTCTGAAATCTGCAAATCTTTATCTGCTGAATTTTGACTCTATGTCGGTGACGATGTTGATGACGACGATGCAACGACAACGCGCTAAAAACGCAGATGCTAATATCTGCGTTTTCCGGGCTGAAACTGTAAACTTCGATGGATCCCACCGTGCTGCAGGAAGGTGAGATCTGCGAGGTTCGAGACTTGTTCTGCGAGTGCTAAGGGCTGAAAACTGGAAACGCTGATCCTATGGCTGATTTTGTCGCGATGATCTGTAAACGTTGAGGTTGAGCTGCAAACCAAAAACGCTAGGGCTGAAATTTGTCTTGCTGTCGCCGGTGGCTCTGCAAATGCAAAACGCTAGGCTGATCTGTTGTGTCGTGATGGCGCCGAGCTGATCTGCTGTGCACAAATCGCCAAGGCTGGTCTTGTAGATGAAAAACGCTAGGGTTGTCCTCTTGATGCAAAAAACGCTAGGCCTCTTGGGTTCTGCTGAGAAGTTGCCTGTTGAGCGAGTGCTCCTGCTGCCTCTGTACAAACTTACTCAATTTGCCCTACCTACTTTCCAACAAAAGTCACTTAAAAATAATAAGTGAAAAATGTCAAAAATAGGGAAAATAAGTCTATGCACTGTAAAAATGCTACTGATGGGATCTGACTGGAATCTGATGGTCATGTTGTGTGCAACCAGAGGATATGCATCTAATCAAAGTGTCTGGACATGCACGGTTTGCGAACAGACTCACAAAAGTGTCAGATCACTTCCTATTCTAAACTGACTTGACTGAACTGAACCCTGGTCATGTTGTAGCTTGTCCACGGACACATAGGGTTGGATGTGTCACGTGACATCCCCTCCTTTTCAAAGTGAGGTACTAGTACCGAATTGTATGGCGTCGAGGGAGATCGCCAATAGCATCCGGAATCCTGGAAGGGACTCTTCGCAGGCCCACTCTAATGTGTAGGTCGTGCGGTACTTGAACTTCATAAAGGTCTGCAAAGTCTTCTTCTTTGGGCCGCGCCCAAAGCGACACAAAGGCTTTTGTAGCTCCTTCAATGCTTCAACTTTGTCTAGAGTCATGCTTCTTTCTTCTTCAAGAATCTCCATGGCTGAAAATTCCTGAAACCACTTCCAACACAAAACCATGAACATACCTATTCCATGTAAAGTGAGTGGAAAAAATCTTGTCTTCCTCAAAGACTGTGCATGCAATGTAGATGAACCAAGAGATGGAGTGCTAACCCGTTCACCACACACACGCAAACAATGAGAGCGAATCTTTCTCTTATGATCTAAAGCAATCAACTGTGGCAATTCACAACGGAAAAGCCCATGCTTGGTGCTCATACTTTCATGTGCTCTTTCTACAATTGTGTCGTGCCAAGGAAGAGACAGGGAGTGTGACTTCCTTGAATACATACCTTTCAGCTTTTCATGAAAAATCCGCATACATCCGTGCTCATTCATGAGGGAAACGTGCTCAACGTACAATATGTCATGCCTAGAAAAAGGGATCACATAAAGACGCTGACGAAAATACAGGAAACGATCACGAATGAAACACTTGAACAATGCGTGCGTACTAATCATGCGAACACATAGTACTTCCTGTGAGGGTTCTTTGGACCGAGGCTCGAGAGCCAAGATCGGTTCTTCCTGAAGGGGTTCTTTGGACCTTGACTCGAGAGCCAAGATCGGTTCTTCGTGGTTGATCGAATTTACAATGAGTTTAGCTTCACTAGAGAGAGTATCAACTAACACATCACCCTTGTGAACAATCACATCATCTTCATGCAACTCATCATGCTTGTGAGAAATCACATCTTGATCATGCAAATCATCATGCTTGTGAGAAATCACATCTGGATCATGCAAATCATCATGCTCATCATTATCATCCAAATCATCATGCTTATCATTGTCATTCAAATCATCATCATGCAAATCATGTGTGTCATGCTAAGAGAGTCTCCTTTTCTTGATCTTGTGCAAACTGTGCCTGCACAATAGAAAAAAGTCGCCACAACTCTTTCATGTGTTGGTCGCCCTTCTCTTGTCTTGCTTTGTTCTAGCGATCAAATTATGCTTGTCTTTCTTTGGCTTCCAATCGTGCTTCGCGCCTTATGGCTGCCATTCTTTCTTTGTATTCACGATCTATGGCTGCCCTTCGTTCTTCGTAGGCCTTTCTTTCTGCTTCTCTTTCTGCTTTCCTTTCTTCGCGTTCTAACTGTCTTTCCATAAACATCTGCTCCAACTCCTCCATAGGAGTTAGTGCAATCCTTGGCTAGATAGGGAAGGGGGAGGGTCGGAAAAACCTCCTGGTGGGGAAAATTCTTCTTCGCCTCTCTCATGCTCATCACCTCCAAGCGAAGTATCCATTTCGCTTCGAGTGATGACTATCCACTGAAGTCGTGGGTTCTTGTGGGTTCTTGGGGTCTTGGGTTCTTAAGTTCACGAGGAACTTGGGTTCTTGTGGGTCTTGGATTCTTGGGTTCTTGGGTTCTTGAGGGTCTTGAGTGCTTGAGGGTCTTGGGGTTCTTCTTTTGCTTGCAATCTGAGTTAGAGAAGGATCTTCTCTTCACCCGAGTTTTGCTCCTTTCCGCGGGCCCACCCCTTGGTAGCTTTGCGCTCACACCAAGGTTGCTTTTTCCCACCTCACGTCGATTGGCCAGCCGCTAAGTGCATGGTCCGCTCTCAATAAGTGAAAAGAGGCACAAGGGGAGGCTAGACAAGCCCTTCTTTCCTGGGATTCTTGTCACTCTTCAAAAACACGATTAGGCATCGACACGCCCAAGCGAACTTGGGTTCGTGCGACCTCAACAAGCAAAAAAAATTATGTGGTTCTTTCCTTGAGTGATACAGAACACTGTCAAAGCTCTAATACCAATGTAAGGTGCAACGGAATGGATGTTGAACTTTGCTCAAGATGAGTGCTCCAAACTGTGCTCAAGGTTCCTTTTGTTCTTATGGAAGGGAGAGCCTTCCGTTCTTAATGAGAGAGTGCAATGAACACAAACAAAGTGAATGGACACTGTGCGAGAAAGTGTATGAGACTGAGAGATAGAGCGAGAAGAGAATACGACACCAGAGACGTTGTCAAACCCTCCTTCGAAGGCCCCACTCTCTATGGCGAGAGCGGTCTTCTTATGATTGCACAAATCTCTACAATGCTTGGACTTGCCGATGATGTCGACGACGATGAGGACGACGACGAGACGGGCTGAAATCTGAGAATGCTAAGGGCTGAAATCTACAAATCTTTATCTGCTGAATTCTGACTCTACGTCGGTGACGATGTCGATGACGACTATGCGACGACGACGCACTGAAACGCAAATGCTGAAATCTGCCTTTTCTGGGCTGAAACTGTAAACTTCAATGGATCCCACCGTGCGGCGAGGATCTGCTGCGCGAAGGTGAGATCTGCGAGGTTCGAGACTTGTTCTACGAGCGCTAAGGGCTGAAAACTGAAAATGCTGGTCCTATGGCTGATTTTGTCGCGATGATCTGCAAAAACGCTGAGGTTGTGCTGCAAACCAAAAACGCTAGGGCTGAAATTTGTCTTGCTGTCGCCGGTGGCTCTGCAAATGCAAAACGCTAGCTGATCTGCTGTGTCGTGATGGCGCCGAGCTGATCTGCTGTGCACAAATCCCCAAGGCTGGTCTTGTAGATGAAAAACGCTAGGGTTGTCCTGTTGATGCAGAAAACGCTAGGCCTCTTGGGTTTTGCTTAGAAGTTGCCTGTTGAGCGAGTGCTCCTGCTGCCTCTTTTGCCAATTAGTGCTAGCCTAGGTTTGCTTATATACAAACTTACTCAATTTTCCCTACCTACTTTCCAACAAAAGTCACTTAAAAATAATAAGTGAGAAATATCAAAAATAGGGAAAATGAGTCTATGCACTGTAAAAATGTTGCTGATGGGATCTAACTGGAATCTGATGGTCATGCTGTGTGCAACCACGGGATATGCATCTAATCTAAGTGTCTGGACATGCACGGTCTGTGAACAGACTCACAAAAGTGCCAGATCACTTCCTATTCTAGACTGACATGACTCAACTGAACCCTAGTCATGATGTAGCTTGTCCACGGACACATAGGGTTGGATGTGTCACGTGACATTCAAGCTCCACGCCACAACCTCTCCATCTTTGTAAGCGCAATTGCGTGTAAGCCTTAAGGCTAAAGAATCATTTCAAAGCATGCCTTAATAGGATTCTACTTGGACTAATGGGTGTGTATGGCTCTCTACCAACATATAGGTTAAATCCAACCTAATTTAAGCATATTTTAAGCTTACCATTCCCGCCACCATTCCTGTTCCGCTTTTCCGGGGGGACCCTGTTCTGGAAACGTCCCAGAGGCCCCCATTCCCATTCCGTGTAACTTTGACTCCTATAGAGAATAATGATGAAAGGAAATTGGCTAATTGACAGACTCGTGCAAGGCAACATGCTTTTGTTGTTAAGGATGTGCCTCCAAACACTTTTCCAGCATCTGCATCATTCTCGTCAATCTCAAGACATCAAAAAAGTCAAACTTCCCTCTCGGAAATGGACTTCTTCCCCTCAGCACTTGGCAGAGGCTTTGGTTGCACTATGGGAAGATCTTTGAAGCACCGCCCCCTCTTACCCAAGAAGCCAGACAGGCACGCAATCTTTCTCTTTCGCATGTTACTACCATCATCTCTGTACAGCAAGTACAAAGTTTGGAAGTAGCGTTCATTGAGACAGAGTTGCATGCAAGTTTACGGAACTTGGGTAAATGGAAATCTCCTGGTTGGGACGAGGTTACTATTGAATTTTTCTTGTCCTTTTGGGACTACCTTAGGGACCCATTACTGGTGATGATGAATTCCGCGTGGGAGAAGCAAGATGTCCCCCCTTCTTGGAAGGAAGGGCTGCTCAAGCTAATGCCAAAACATGCTTTTTGTGATCAGTTTTCCCACTAGCGGCCCATCACTCTTATGCTGGTGGTTTACAAATTGATAGCCAACATGATAGTCAACCGTTCTAAGGATTACCTGCATCAAGGACTTCATCGATCCCAGTATGGTTTCATACCTTGCCGGCACATTGCTGACAATTTGGTGAATGTCATCATTGGCATGGAACATGCGAGATACACTCAACAAGATGTATTGGTCATGCAAGTCGACATTGAAAACGCCTTTGATACTGTGTTTTGGGATTATATTGCAGAAACAATGTAGAGGCTAGGTATTGGGCCGAAAATTTCACAGGTGGTGTCACAAACGGGAGCGGGAGCGCGTAGCAATATAAAATACATTCGGATAAATAGAATTTATCATTTAATATTGAAGCCAGATGATAAAGAGAGGAATACATAGAGAGAGAGAGAGTGAGAAGATCAATAGAGTACTTGGGACCAGACGACGAGCTGGTCCCCCCCCCCCCCCCCCCCTAATAGTATCTTTATTACTGAGGAGAAGTCTATACAAGCACTTGAACCAAACGTATTACCACGTTCGTTCTAGAATAAGACTTGATGGTTCCCAGAAGCCTAGCTTCCTATTCCTGGGGTAAAACCCTATTCCAAGGAACTTCTGTTCCTTATTCCAAATCCTCGAGAATCAAGGTTCTCGCCTCTGGATCTCACCTTCCAGAATCCAGACTCAGGGGATGGCATCCCTGCAGCTCTTTTCCGACTCTGTTTCCAGAGTCCTCTTTCCACAGAACAACTCTGCTTTTCCGGACGCGAAGTCCTTCCTTGGGAATCTCAACTTCCGAATCCCAACTCGAGAGTCTACCAATCCCGGATCCGTGGATCTACGTCCCAAACTCGAGTACAAAACCCTTGAGCTGATCTGGCTCTAGTTCCTCAGAGCGCTTTCTCCTGCAGAGGCTCGTGCCTTCCTCTGCTCCTACTCCCTCACTAAGAGGAAGTACACCTACAAACAAATACTCAAGAGTTCATAACATGAAAATCGTTACCTTCAAAGTCTCGACACTCAAAACGCAACTCGGTTCTCAAAAAACAACTCCCTCGGAAGAGATCTCTACATAGAAAATCCTCTCTTCCAATCCTACACACAAAAGAGGTGTGTTCTCGCGTTCCTTCTCGTAAATCAACCCCGTCTACGACATTTATAGGCTGAAAAAAAAGAGAAAAACAGTAGCTTGTCGCGATGGAAACACGCTCCGTAGGCACTTCTTCGCGAGGGAACTCGCGCACTAGGTCCTGGCGACATCTGGTACACTTGGGGGCAGCCATGGGCATCACCGCCAACGTCTTCTTTGCGGCTGAAATCTGCAGCAGCATCTCCTCCTTGCGAAAACTCGTCTTCCCGCTGCGAGAGGGTGTGTGATGCTTTAATAGCTCCCTGGCCATGGCAAAGATAGCAGAGCACTGTTGCTCGGTAGAGATCGTGGCCGTTTTCTTTTTTTGTTTTTTTGCGTTGTTCTGCCAGAGAGAGAGAGAGAGAGTGTTGGCTGATCTGTTGCCTTATTTATCATATGGCTGCCCACTTATTTGACGTATTTTAAAAATAGTCTGAATCTGCCCAAAAACTCAATAAAACCTTCTAAGTTAAAAAAGAATGCTTACACAGCACTTCCCAGGCGTCCCTGGATGCAATCACATGCACAGTTGCAATGCAGACATAGACTTCCTCGCTGGAAAACATCTGCTTTCCCAGAAAGCAATCCCGCTTTCTCCAAAAGCATCTGTGTTTCCTCAACGTTTCCTCTGAACCCATCTTCATTCAAGTGCTTGCTTTTCCTTGTGCACAATTCTAACACAATCCGGAATTTCCTATGGATATTCGCTTTCCGATGCACCTGTCACCCACCTTGCATCAGGAATACCCATCACCTAGTCTTTTCCTACTTAACTTATGATACAATCTGTAACAAACTGCTAACGTGTCGAAGCCTAAAGAATGGAGCCAACTTACTGATGCCGGCCGAGGGGCCTAAACCCTAAGAAGAACAAGCAGCAGAAGAAGTGTCACAGAGTGAGGACGTGGTTGCCCGAGTGCAGAAAACTCTAACCCTAATTTCTGCCAGAAACCCTAATTCTGGAAACCCTAACCCTAAAACCTGCAAACCCTAATTTATGCAGAAACCCTAATTCTGAAAACCCTAATTTCTGAAACCCTAATTCTGGAAACCCTAACCCTAAAACCTGCAAACCCTAATTTCTGCCAGAAACCCTAACCCTAAGGCAGCAGACAAATTCCGAAAATTGCGCTGACATGATGACGTGGCAGGCTGTACGGATTTCCGCGTTTTGCGCTGGCTGATGACGTGGCAGGCTGTACGGATTTCCGCGTTTTGCGCTGGCTGATGACGTGGCAGGCTGTACGGATTTCTGTAATTGCACTGGCAGCTTTTGGCATTGCTTTTTGGACCAGAAGCTTTTGAGTTTGAAAGCTTTTCATATAAACTACTTTTCAGGCCAAGGGCCTTTAAATATGAGGCTAGGGCTCATTCTCTGGCATGCTTCCTGGAGAAGGTGCAGAGTCTAGAGTACCGGCTTGTACTTTGATGATGCAATATAAAGAAATACCGAAAGGGGCGCCAAGGTTTGGGGCCAATACTCTCTAGGGTGGAATTCCGCCACTCCGTGTCGCGTGTCATCTCTCTCTCTCTTTCAGTTCAGTTGTTAATGAAGTGCTAAAGGTCTGTTCAGTCTGTTCTTTTCTATTGGCACGTGGTGCCCGCCTTGTGACACAATCTCCTTCGCCATGCTCTATGTCACCCATCCTATGACGCATCAAAGACGTCCGTTCCTGGATGGTCGGATACTTCTTCCCGATGCTCCCTCCCTGTCACCCATCCGATGTGACGCATCAGAAGTGCGCGTTCCTGGTGGCCTTACAAATATTTCCGTTCACAGTGCTCCCATCATTACTCCAAATGACGTACTAGGAATACTCTGTACTCGAATGTCTCAAGCGAGAAAACCCCTCTCACTTACAATTCCAATAATTCATTTAGAATTATAAATGAATTATTATTCTTGGTGTCCCAAGCGAGAAAACCCTCTCACTTATAAATCCAATAATTCATTTAGAATTATTTTTCTGTCAAATAAAGCCAATTTAGCACCGGATGGTCTTTTCTTCTGTATGCTCAGAGCACTTGTGCAGGTTTGTTGGGTGGTTCTCTCACAAATGTTTGGGCTCTAGGGCGTTCAATCAAACAAGGGTGTCCTCTTAGTGCTTTGCTTTATGCAATTGCTTCGCACCCTTACTATTGCATCTTGAGGCTCTTACTTCCTCGCAACTTGCATGGTTATGGGAAACAATTCATAGGACAACCTATGCTAATGACTCTATTTTCATGCCCAGAAACGATCAGGAGGATGTACAGCAGATTATGTATGCTCTACATTTATTTGGCTTGGCAACTAGACTGCATGTTAATTTTCGTAAATCCAAGTTACTGTCTCTGAATGAATTTGATAGGCACAAGATTCTATGGCTAGGAGAGTTTGTTCCCCCTCAAGCCATAGTACGCCACCTCGGCTTTCCGATCAGTTGGAATGTGTCCGCGGCGTAGAAACTTGACTAGGTGCTCCAAAGATTGCAATTAAAGCTCAGCTATTGGAAATACTCAACCTGGCCATTGCATGTGCCTCTCAGAATTGTCCAATGCATTATGATGGCTTATGTGCAGTTCTATCTACCACTTTTATCCTGGCCTCAACAATACCTTGGGTCTCTTATGTCTTCTACGTTGAAGTATTTCTGGTGCACATCCTCCCACAAGGAGGGGTTGCGGTTTTCATCCATGGATAAATTATGCACACCTAAGCAAATGGGAGGGATTAACATTTTAGATTTACGTCGGCATGTTTTGGCCCCGAAAACTATGCTCTTGCTTGTTTTGGTGGATCAGCAACAGCCTTGAAAAATCATGGTTTCGCACTTATGTGATGGTATTGTCACGCCGTCTTTTGGTCATTGGCACCCTTCGTATTGGGATGTCATCTTTGGGCAGCTTGATGGCCACAAGCTGGCCACATTCCGGGATGTCCCTTCACTTTGTCTGTTGTTGCAGATTGGAAGGTTGTTACCTCATACTTATCCTGGCATGGTCGCCAATCCCCTCAAGGTAACTCACTTCGGGTGGAGAGCATCCACTGGAGTAAAGCATTCTCTCTTACTCTAGTTCAGTGCTCTCCTCGACAAGCATACTTTCTTTCGCAAACAGGGATTTGCTAGGTTGATCAAGTGGTGGATGACTCTGAACAGGTTCTTTCTTTTCCTGCTCCCGCTCTTCGTTATGAGCTAGTTGTGGCAGCAAATTCAGCAGTTACTTGCCAATGTTTCTCCGGTGCCTCCATTACTTAGGGACTCTCGGCTTTCTGATTGGCATCTCGCCCATACTAGGTTGGATTGCAAATCGGCTATGTCAATTTATGCTTTGTTGTAATCTGATGCATGGATTGTGTCTCCTAGAAATCAATTGTGGTCACTCTTCAAGTCTCAATTGTGGTGGCAAAGGACGTTGTCTCGCATTTGGAAGAATCACCTACCTCTCAAAGAACGCATTTTCTTATGGCAATGCATGGTGGGTGCTCTACTGGTCGGTACTTTGCAATATGGAGCTACCGAGTTTGTTACGCATTTCCTTTGGGATTGCCGTTGCTCCCGAACTTTCATCAGGCAAGTGTCTTCTGCTCTCCGCCTTCATTTCCCCTCCAAAATCTTTCACATACGGTTCTCGATTTTTGGAGTCCTCCAACAGCCACAGTCTCTGTTTGAGATCTTCTTTACTTGGGCCAGATTTTGGGTTATGTGGACCATTTGGCACCAATGTAACTCTTAGATGTTTCATGCACTAGAAATTGACCCTTTCCCTTACTTCAAGTTCTCGCTTGGACAAGCATTACACTATGCTTATGATGTGGGAGACATCTCTCTTGAAGCTTATAAGATTTTCTTTGATTGTTTCTAGCTTTCGGAGCATCACAACACTCCGTCTTTTGTACTTCTTTATTGTGGGTTTTCCTCGCTTTGAGGGTTCCCGCTTGTAAATTAAATCAAGATTTTTTTTTTTAAAGGTGTGTGCACGCGCACGCGTGCATGTGTGTGGAAAGACAGGTAAGCTGCAGGTGGATGGTAGGGTGAAGAGGCTGCGGTTGGAGGTGGCAACTAAGAGAGCAGAGGAGGAGGGCAGCATGGTGAACACCTGCTTGCCCCAAAATTGAGGCCAGCATGGTACATTTAGTGTGAATGGCAAGAGAGACACAAAAGCACCCCAAATGCTAAACCTTAGAATAGAAGAAGTTGATGAGCAAAGAATTCAAAAAAATAGTTTCTATAAACTAGGACAAATTCTAACTTTCTCTATTTAGAAAAAGCATGGCGACAAAAGCAGGAGGAAGTTAGTGTTTGTCCATTACATCTCAATGCAACTCCAAAACCTACCTTTGTGAAGACCTACCTGCATTACAGTATTCTCTCCCCATAAAATCTTAGCCACTCATGTTTGGCTTCTATCTGTTTGTTTTGCATAACTCTCTTTTAGCCAACAGGAGTGGGTGGAGCAGGCCTTCTCAGCTCCTGCAGCCATCCTTCCTGGGCTCTTCTTTCCCTACCCACCGATGCATGCTATCTTATCTTACATCCCCAGTTTGGTGCCGGATGGAGCTAGCTAGACAGATGCATATCATGATTCTGCTCCCGAGCATTTAGTTTCATTACCCTACCCTCATACTCACCGTCCTCCTCACACATGTATGCATCACGCTCGCCTTACAACGTACTTTCACTATGTACCTTCAGCCATTTTCCTGGATAGCCAGACTACACACTCAAGTATATTGATTTGTCTGATAAACTGACTTCGGCCTTCCGAAGACGCTAATAAAGCTTTTTCTTTTTCTTTATTCCTTTCTCTGTTACTGCTGTTGCAGTACCATCATTAACACTCTTTTCTCCGTTGTTACTGCACTAGCATTCTCAGCCCTTTTACACTTTTGGGAATAGAAACTTGGTCAGAGACTCCCTCACATAAGAATAGTATGAGAACTGCTTTGAAGTAATTTTCACATACTGCGGACTGTGGTGTGCGTATGCTCCAACTTGTCTGCCAGCACATCACTAGGTACGGACAAGTGGACCATTGAATTGAATGCTAAAGAAGCCAGGGAGAGTGGGCAAACAGCCTTGTGAAATTCTATACCAAACGGCAAACAAGGCCAAAATAAGGTACTGACCTGTCGATGAAGCTTATCCCAGAAAAAGACAAGTGAGGCCCATGGATTTGAAAGCAGCTCAGAGGCCTTCCGGCTCCCATAGTTCGTATACCTATCACAAAAGGGACAACATATGCCGGAAAATATCTAGAAACAAAAAAGAAAAAAATGATGCTTCTTGTGATCCATTCTTACCAAACAAAACCGCGATTGTCATAACCTTTTAGCAAAACCATACGGGCAGACCTGGACCAATATAATATGTCGATAAGAAGTAATCCTTTATATGACTATGTACCAAAAAACATATTATGAGTAATTGAGTTTTGATGTTTACGGATGCCCTTCACTGTTGGCTGTCGCTAAGGTCATGGCATTTGGTTCAGTGAGACCAGCAGCAACAGCATCTTCAAACCACTCTTGAAACTGCAGCATACAAATTTCCCATCTTTAACTTTGATCATGATCATGACCTTTCAAGTAGTACAACATTTCTTCCATTATTTTTCAGTGTCACCTGCTTAAAAGGATCACTATTGACTTGTTCTTCAAGAAGAACTGCACCTACATAATTCTCCCTTAATGCTGCTACATCAATTGTTGGAGGTTTTCCAATACGGACACAAAGTGAACTGCCAGGATACAATGGTAGCTTCAAGTTGTATTTCTCCACAATGACTGGGGGTACAAACCTACCACCTAGATAGTGATGGTAGCCCTTGAACATTTTGGCACATGACTTGGGAGCCGTCAATGATACCTGACCCAGAAGTATTTACCATAAACAAAAATTATTCTCCCATCAAAAAAATAAAGAAATCAATATTGATCATGACCACTCTACCAGCATATCTGGATTTAATCCAAGCCCATCTTTATCACCAATCTCAACATCCCAGCCCGATGGAATATCCACTGAAACAATTGGAATTGCTGGTGTTGTCGCCGTACTAATGTCTGCTAGTTCTTGAAGCAACTTATCAAATGGTGGTCGGGGCTTACCTGGGGAAAAAAAAATTATACAAAAATCTTAAGACGAAAATCAAGTCTGGCATCCTTTTGTATGAGAAATGTCAAGCTGAAAAAGGCAGCATGCACGTTGAGATTGGCAAAGCTTGCACCATGTGTGTAAGGCCTGTGCTAGCAGCAAGAGAAGCTCTTCATTCCTTACACAGCAGACAAACTTCTTCTTGACCTAAAACTGTACAATTGCAAAGCTTCAACATGTACACATGCTTTTACCTTTTGTTATTTACATTGAGACGATAAAAATATTATGTACTCCTGATTTCTTATGAATCCACTAAAAACTGAACCCCTCGTGTATGCTTCTTACATTCTAACCTACAAGTGCACCTACATGAGGGACATCATGACACCTACGACTGAAAAAATTAAGAAGCTCATGAATTTTGCACATTTTAAGCCGAAGAAAAGGTATACCACGGAATGAAAAGCCAAAAATAGCATCCACAATTAAGTCATAATCCTTCAAGGATTCTGATGATAGCATATTCTCGGTCAAAAAAGGAGTGGAAAGACTTTCAAGCTGCAAAAACCAGAAAACTCTCTCTCTCTCTCTCTCTCTCTCTCTCTCTCTCTCTCTCTCTCTCTCTCTCTCTCTCTCTCTCTCTCTCTCTCAAAGTAGCTGCCTGGAACTGCAATGGATCTATGCGTCTTGATGTGGGGGCTTTTGAGGATAGCTTTACTGGAAGAGACATCATCTTTTACTCTGAGACACACCAGGCCCCTGGGCAATCCATGCCTCACATCAGCGGATACAGGTGGGAGACAGCCTATAGACAGGAGACACGCTCAGAGCACAGAGGGCGGGGCTCGGGAGGAGTGGCAGTGTTATTTAGAGAGGATCTGCAGCCACTGATACATATAGTCCACAGGGACGAGCAGGCTAGGTACATGTGGGTGAGACTGAAAGTAGAGACAGGCAGATACCTCTATGTAGCTATTTGCTACTTTCCCCCGAGTACATCAGTTTATGCATCACCCAGAGGACAGTCCCCTTCCTCTATTTTGGATGATGATGACATATGGGAGTTCTCTAGGGACGGTAGGGCACTTCAATGCTAGGACTGCCCATCACCAGGCAGTGTTTTATGATACTTCAGAGCAGATGCTAAGAGAACTAGATGTTGAAGAGACTGGCCTTTCCAGAATATCACACGATATGGAATATACTGAGTATGGGCGACACCTGATAGACATGGGCACTGCACATGGATTGGCCATCTTGAACGGCCTACAGAGATTTCCTGCAGCAGGAGGATTTACATGCTTCCCACATAGACATGGAGCCAGCACAGTGGACTATGTCATGGCACAGCCGAATCTCATCTCCAGTATCCAGGATCTCACAGTTGGGCCCAGACCGGTCGGGGTGGCAGTGGATCATGCTCTGGTGTCAATGACCGTCTCCTTCCAGTTCAGTGTAGCACACAGGCCACGAGTAGTAGCCCCTACTCGCTACACATTCACACGGGAGACGGATTCTATAGAAGCCTATGCACTGAGGACCCGGGGCGACCTCTGGAGGAGCTAACTACTATACTGACACAGACACTACATGAGGCAGCAGCAGAAGCCTACCCACACACCCAACCTGAGCAGAGCCGCCGATCGGGGAGCATGCCTCAGAACAGCTGGTATGACGAGGAGTGCCGCCAGACTAGAGCCAGACTCCAGAGGGAGGTGCTGTTGGGGGACGTCACTCACAGACAGTCACAAATTGACTTCCGACGCTTGGTGCGGCGAAAGAAGAGGGCTTTTTTGGCTCGACTCGAGCAGGATCTATATCAGCTATTCTTGAGTCAGGACTCGCGTGAGGCGTGGCGGCTCTTTCATGAGCAGTCCCCTCCCCCCCCCCGGCTATTTCCTCCACAAAGACATGGGGTCAGTACGCATCATCTTTGTACACAGTACCTGGACAGCCGCCCCTCCCCAACCCCCCCGATCCATGCCCACATGCATGTGGCTTTTTCACCGCTGAGATGGTGAAGAAAGCTATTGACAGGATGAAGACTCGGAGAGCATATGATCATGATGGCCTAGTCGCAGAGCATTTCATGCATGCCAAAGACCTACTAGCAGAGCTCCTAGCAGTTATGTTTAACCGGGCCATGTGTGAGGGCCTACCGGACACTTGGAGCCTATCTACAATCGTACCTATCTTCAAATCAGGAGACCCCATGGAGCCTGGGAATTATCGCACTATTATGATTGGGCACACACTGGCACAGTTGTATGCATCCATTCTTGAGCAACAGTTGAGTAGATGGGCAGAGAGGGAAGGAATACGTGCAACTGGGCAAGCAGGATTCAGGAGAGGCTTCTCCACTCTTGACCATATCCTAACACTCAGGGCCATCATCGAGGAAGGCAGATCTCATAGGAGACGGATTTATTGTAGCTTTGTGGACTTCCGCAAAGCTTTCGACACGGTACCAAGAGCTAGACTGATGCGCAGATTACAGGAAATTTACATGGCATTGTACAGAACAGTAGTAGGGCATGTACGCACCCCGGAGGGACTTTCTGCACCGGTTCACTCCACTATTGGGGTGAAGCAGGGCTGCCCGCTCTCTCCTACCCTTTTCGGTATGTATGTGGATGAGGTTTCTGACTACATTGACAGCGATGGGGATAAAGGTGCTCAGTTGGCAGGGACATGGATTCCACTTTTGTTATATGCTAAAGACATAGTGTTGATCTCCGAATCCCCAGAGGGAATGCAACGTCAATTGGATGCTTTGCACACGTTTACACACGAAAGTGGTTTGTCTATCAACCTAGGTAAAACCAAGGTTATGGTGTTTAACACCACCCCACAGTGGATCAGGAGGTCAGCACCTACATTCACATACGGCCAGGAGACTGTGGAGTACACCGACGCTTACACTCACCTTGGAGTGGTTTTTAGCGGACCTACATTCTCACTCAGAAGAGCAGCAGAGACCAGACTTACTAGAGCCCACGCAGCAATGGGTAGATTGGAGAGGATGTGTTCGCAGGTTCAGTTTCAGGAGCCCCGGACGAAGCTCTGGCTCTTTGACACCTTGGTGGCTTCAGCACTTCTCTATGGAACAGAGATATGGGGACCTTCATTGGATCACCACGGGAGGCCGGGTCGCTCAGACGGATGGGGGAACATGGAGAAACCTCTCGTCTCTATGATCTCGCGGCTCATTAGAGCCAAGGCATCAGTTACCACGTGCCATTATCCGAGCAGAGCTAGCGGCCCCCCCACTTGTGGTGGAGGCGCTCACCAGATCGGTCTCCTTCATAAACCGCACATGGGAACTTCCTAGAGACAGATATGCTCGCATAGCACTTGAATCCTCTCGACAGTTAGCCATACAAGGAGATACAACATGCTGGTATGGGGAGATGGCATCATGGTTTCGGGAACATGGGTTCAGCATAGACAGGCTGCCACCATTCCATTACTCACTGGATGCACCATCTCTCACTCTTACACAGTCAGAGATCACCAAGCTCATCCGCTAAGACCTAACCCAGCTAGACACCAGGAGGACATGGATACAACCAGCACAGGAGTTGGGCACGAAGATGGCTTTCTACAGAGACCACCTTCTCCAGCTTACACAAGATGGTTTTGTGGCGAGACCCAGATACATGGATACCCACTTGTCTCATGGGATACGATATGCTATTGGCCAGTTACGCACATCTTCTCACCAGTTGCGGATTGAGATTGGGAGGTACAGCGGAGTACCAGCAGAGGACAGGACATGCCCCTTGTGTAACACGGAACCTGAGACAGAGCTACACTATACATGCCGCTGCCCCGTCTACTACGAGATACGAGGTCGCTTCCACTGCCTGTTCAGAGAGGGTTTTGGACCACTCTCAAGAGTCATGGGATACGAAGATCAGAGATGTCTGGGTTTGTTCTTACTCGAGCTGCGCAGACACAGAGATAGCATGATGAATGGCGAGGCTAGCCAGTCTCAAAGACGGATCACAGACTTCTTCAAAGCAGGCACGGGACGGCCGCAAGAGCCACTCCCACAACAGAGCTCCCCCTCGTCTCACACGAGAGGCACACTGATTGACCGAGTGATTGAACTAGGGAAATCCAGGCGCCCACGACTGCGAAGAACTACACAGCATCGACGGGTTCTACGACAGAAAATTCGGAGCACGCTGGCTAGGCATGCACGACGTCCGGTCAGACTACTAACCATGGAGGAAATTGATGAGATTCGCCAACGACCGATGCTAGATCTCTTGTGATTCAACCATCCCAACAAGCCACCCAAATTTTCCCGCTTAATCTTATGCTTGGCTCACATCGACCAACTTAGGCCCCCATAGTAGATATCTTTGTTTTGTACTGTTATAAGGCTATTTTGCTACTTTGACTTTGTATAAAATCCACCACTTTGTAACTTTCGGGTCTCATAGGTCATTATGGCCTTGTGAAGACGTTAATATAACATTTCATTTCATTTCTCTCTCTCTCTCTCTCTCTCTCTCTCTCTCTCTCTCTCTCTCTCTCTCTCTCTCTCTCTCTCTCTCTCTCTCTCTCTCTCTCTCTCTCTCTCTCTCGTCGTCCAGAGTGCAGATTAAGATGGATCTCTACTCCCCTCCCATATTGTCTTCACATTGTACTGCTTAGTTTAGGATCCCGTAGTATTTATATTTTGTTATCCTAGTTTAATTTATTTTGTTAATCTGACTTTGTATCAGATACACCGCATTGTAACTTTCTGGTCTCATAGGTCACTTTGGCCTTTTGAAGACGTTAATATAACATTTCATTTCTCTCTCTCTCTCTCTCTCTCTCTCTCTCTCTCTCTCTCTCTCTCTCTCTCTCTCTCTCTCTCTCTTCATTTCTTTGCAAAGAAGAGGCTGGTTTCTATTACTTGAAAAATCCCTCAAAACACCCAAATGGTGCTGATTCTGAGGGCAAGTACATCACTGATCACAAAGCAGGCCCGAAGGCGACAATCTAGAAAGTATAAAACTAGATACAACTAGCCACATGGCAAACTGTAGAAACTTGATAGCCATGGTAAAAAACCTCTCCTAAAGAGGGTAAAAAGTGCCTTGGCAAGCTAAGTGGAGAGAGGATGACAACAGCCTTTGAAAGATAGGCACCTCCACCAAAAGTATGCTCTGCTACGGTATATCAAAACCTGAACCCACAAAAGCCACCAACGGTTAAAAATTTGCAATGGCAAGAGCTCTAATGTCAAGCATTGCCCACCAACTGGTATAATCTGACAGCAAAAGGCAATGGATAAACAGAAGGGAGAAAGCAGTCGATAAATCGAAGATGAGCAAGAAGAGCAACTGACATCACCAAGAAACTGCAAGAGGCTGCCATAAGATGAGCAACAACGCAGTGCACTGGGAGCTAACAAGGAGCTATCCGCCAGGATAGAAGTCAATCCACTTGCTGAAGGTGGCTCTTGGGATCAGACTGGGGAAGGAACTCCAAGAAGACAGTAAAGGAGGCTTTGATGACAACAACCTTTAGAACCCAATGTAAAAACCTGGTAGCACGAGTAGAGAGCAAAGCAAGAAGCCAACAGCACAACCCCAAACAACTCAATGCAAAAAACACAAGAAATCGAAGAAGACAAGAAAACCAATGAAGGAAAACTGAAAAATATAAAAACCAGTGAAATCAAATTAAAAAACATGCTCTAAAAACAGACTTGCCACGTGCCTATTCACTTGAGCCATGTGGACAAGCTACTACTAAAGGTCAGCATCAATTATAGTTAGTATAGCTTAGGATCTAGCAAACGAGCCTGGCAATTTTGTGAGCCTCTAGAAAGACGTGCATGATCTGCCAGGTCAATAGTTGCATACCCTCACTTGCACAATATGGTTATAAAGTCACTTGAGCATATAGGCATATGTATTATGAACAATCACTAAAGTCATTTATTAGTAAAAAAACCTCTTTTAATGAAGTCATGGGGTTCTAGAGCATTGTTGGAGAGATAGAAAGAGATAGAAAGAGAGAAAAAGAGAGATAGAGAGGTACAGAAAGAAAGAGAGAGAGAGATAGAGGGATAAGCAAGCCTAGGGGCTCCCCCTCGGGCAGCATCAGATCACCAAAACTAGTACCCCTTGCATGGGCTAATAGTAGTACCCCAGTACCCGGTACCATCAAGCACCACTGTTTTCAGCCATCTACCACCAGTGTTTTCAGCCATGTACCATCAGTGTTTTCGGCCTATAGCATCAGATCCAGCCTCGGCATCAGATCAGCCGTAGCGTTTTTGCAGTCATTCGCACGAACCATTTAGCATTCAGCATTGTAGCAGCTTTTGCAACTAATTAAAGCAAGTACTTGCTCTAGCAACAAAGCAAGGGGGCCATTGAGGGTGGTTAGGACCCGACATGCAGTGTCATCTCTCTCTCTCTCTCTCTCTCTCTCTCTCTCTCTCTCTCTCTCTCTCTCTCTCTCAGTGCGGGCAGAGCTCTGCAATGGTGGTTGCTCCTCTGGGTGTCCAATATCTAGTGTAAAGAAATCTGTAATCTGTCTTTGGGACTGTCTCTCTCTAGCTCTCCTCAGTAAACTGTCTCTTTGCCTGTGTAACTCAAGTAGATACAGCCCAAGACATCTCTAATCCTCATAACTCATGACCCTAGATAGAGGCCCAAAACCCTCTCTGAATAGACAATGAAAACAGTCTCTAACTCATAGTACACTGTGCAATGACATATGTAATGTAACTCTGTCTCTAGCTCTAGATGACATAAGCGGCATATCTTGCAATCTGCTGGCATCCCTCTCGATCTGCCAGTTTCAATCTCGAGCTGATGTGAGGATGTGCATATCTAGCCAATGGCACAACGCAAACCATGGGAAAGATGTGTGTCCATATAGCTAGGTCGAATCACAAACCCCTGTGAGGTGGAGAAGATGCTTTCTATAGAAATCCATCTTCGTGCCCAACTCCTGTACCGGCTCTATCCATGTCCTCCTCGTGTCCAGCTGGATCAGATCCTGACGAATGAGTCTAGTAATCTCCACCTATGTCAGAGACATCAAGGGTGCCTATAGAGAGTACTGAAAAGGAGGCAACCTATCCATGGTGAAGCCATGTGTCTAAAACCATGATGTCATCTATGCATACCAGCATGATGTATCCCATTGTAGAGCTAAATGTCTGGAGGACTCTAGGGCCAACTTGACATATCTATCTCTGGTAGTATCCCATAGGTTGTGTACAAAAGGAGACTGATTTGGTAAGCGCCTCAATCTCCATGGGAGGCAACTAACTCCGCTCGAATGATATCATGCGGTACGGAGGCCTTGGCTCTAATCAGCCGAGAGATCATAGATACCAAGGGCCTCTCTATACGTCTCCAGCCGTCCTGGCCTGCAGAAGGTCCCCAAACCTGCACCCCATATAGCATAGTAGAGGCAACCAAAGTATCAAAGAGCCATAACTTTGTCCTAGGTTCCTAGAAATGAACCTACAAACACATCCTCTCCAATCCTCCCAAAGCCGCATAAGCTCTAGTCAGTCTAGTCTCTGCTGCTCTAATTAAAGAAAATTTTGGCCCAGTAAAGACTACCCCCACGTAAGTGTATGCATCTGTATACTCCACAATCTCTTGACCATATGTGAAAGTGGGTGTTGATGTCCTGATCCACTGTGATGTGGTGTTTAAACACCATAACCTTGGTTTTAGCAAGGTTTACACACAATCCACTATCCTATGCAAAACTGTGTAGTGCATCCAAATGTCGTCGCATACCCTCTGGTGAGTCAGATATCAACACAATATCATCAACATATAACAACAATGGGATCCACGTCCCTGTCAGCTGGGCACCTCTGTCACCCTCTCTGTCAATGTAATCAGACACCTCATCAACATACATACCAAATAGAGTAGGAGACAATGGGCAGACCTATTTCACCCCAATAGTAGAGTGAACTAAATCAGATACCCCTTCTGGAGTGCGTACATGTCCCATCATTGATCTGTACAAAGCCATAATCCCAAAAATCAACTTTATGGGCACCCCCATCTCCTGTAGTCTATGCATCAATTGAGCTCTTGGTACCATGTCAAATGCTTTGCGGAAATCCACAAAGCTACAATAAATCCGTCTCCCATGTGACCTGCCCTCCTCAATGATGGCTCTGAGTGTCAGAATATGATCAAGAGTGGAGAAACCCCTCCTGAAACCGGCCTGACCCTTTGCTCGTACACCCTCACCCTCTGCCCAATTACTCAAGTGCTGCTCAAGAATGGATGCATACAACCGTGCCAATATGTGTCCAACCATAGTAGTGCGGTAGTTCCTAGGCTCTGTAGGATCACCTACCTTGAAGATAGGCACAATAGTAGACAACCTCCAAGTCTCAGGTAACCCCTCACACATGGCACAATTGAACAACACTGCAAGAACCTCCATCAACATATACCTACCATGTATAAAGTGCTCCGCTACTAGACCGTCATGATCATATGCCCTCATGGTCCTCATCCTGTCAATGGCCCTTTGTACCATCCTAGTGGTAAAGAAGGTGCTCGTAGCTAAGCATGGCTCCGTAGGGTCTGGAAGGGGTTCCTGTTTAGGAACCGTATATAACGATGTCGCATATTGGCCCCACACATCAGGTGAAGTAATCACTAGGGGAGGGGAGTGCTCATGAAAGAGTCGCCAGGCCTCTTTGAGTCCCTACTCAAGAACATCTAATATAAGTCTCGCTCCATCTGAGCCAGGTAAGCTCGCTTCTTCCGTCGCACAAGGCGCCAGGAAGCAATCCGAGACTGTCTGTAAGTGACGACTCCTAAGAGAAGATCCCTCTAAAGCTGAGCTCTCATCTCACTGCACTCCTCATCATACCAACTGCCACTGATGCAACACCATGTGGTGTCTCAGTCAGTAGAGTGGTGCACTCCTCCACTGAGAGGCCTGTACTAGTTGTGCCAGTTGTGCCTTCCCATAGACTGTCCCAGATCTCCACTACTGGCATTCTCATAGACCGAGCATTGGAGCTAGGGAGATCTAGACGACTGTGATTGAGGAGAGGAGCTACACAGTATCGACGGAGACTACAGCAGAGGATTCGAGCCATACTTTCTCGACGTCCAGAGTGCAGATGAGGATGGATCTCTACCATATCCCCCCCCCCCCCCTTCCCCCTTTCTCTCATTGTACTACACATTGTACTGGGCACCTTTTGTATTAGCTGGCACATCCATAGAGTCCAAGCTTGTAGTAGTTGTATTTTTTGAATCAGTTCTTTTTTATTCCAGACATGGTATCAAATTCACTATGTTGTAACAGCTTGGACTCATAGGTCATTTTGGCCTTTTGAAGACGTTAATATATCATTTCATTTCTCTCTCTTTAAAGTCTCTTGGAATAGTTTCCTACGACATTAAAATTCACTTCTCCTCTCCTCTCCTCTCTCTCTCTCTCTCTCTCTCTCTCTCTCTCTCTCTCACATTGTGTTCAGTTCTCTTCGATGAAGTAAAGTAACCTTGTCTTTGTGTGAAGTACTACATCCGAGCTAAAATCCCTAAACCCTTCCACTGCACTTCACAAGATTTCACACACCCCCATGCATCCACCCACCCACACATACGCACACTACCAAAAGTCAATTTTAAGAGCACGAGGAAAACAAAGCATGCAAAAACCAAACTCTACACACATTTCCGACACACACATACACACACAGACCAAAACAAGGAATGCAAGTTGAAGAAACCACGAGATTTGCTAGGTTGAGCAACTTCTACACCTCCACGAAGACCAACAAACATGACATGACGTAGCCTGTAGGGCCTGGTGGGAGCTTGGTGATGCCACGTCACCGAACTCTCTCTCTCTCTCTCTCTCTCTCTCTCTCTCTCTCTCTCTCTCTCTCTCTCTCTAAAGAGATGATCTTACATTGTCTCAACTAGCACACGTGAAAGAATGCATGCCCGAGATTCTGGCTGCCAGAGAGAAGGGAAAACTCGCCTTCTATAGAGAAGGCAAAGTGATAGTGCTTGACAAACCCACCGCATGATGCCAACCTAAAGTTTTCGATGGAATTGCAACAGGTCGTTACAATTGGATGTCGGAGCCTTCGAGGATTCCTTCAGAAGGAGGGACATCATTTTCTATTCAAAGATGCATCAAAGCCCAGAGAGCACACTCCCGAGGGTGACTGGATACAAATGGGAGAGCGCATGTAGACAGGTGGCTCGTAATGAGCACAGTAGCAAAGGATTAGGAGTAGCAATAGTGTTATTTACGGAGGAGTTACACCCTATCATCCAGGTGATTTGTAGAGATGAGAGTGCCCGCATAGCTCTCTACATTTCCATATGTCACTTCCCTCCTAGCACATCTCATTATGCTTCACTTAAGGGACAATCACCATCCATGATACTAGATGTGGATATTTCGGAGTTCTCGAGGGATGGAGATGTCATACTACTTGGGGATTTCAATGTTAGGACAACATATCATCAGGCATCCTTCTTTGACACTTCCGAGGAGATGTTGAGAGAGCTAGACTTCAGAGAGATGGGGCTCTCGAGGGATGGAGATGTCATTTTACTTGGGGATTTCAATGTTAGGACAACATATCATCAGGCCTCCTTCTTTGACACTTCCAAGGAGATGTTGAGAGAGCTAGACTCCAAAGAGATAGGGCTCTCCAAGACCTCAGAGGAAGAGTTTACGGAGTATGAGAGATACCCAATTGAGATGGGCACAACACATGGATTGGCCATTTTGAATAGCCCTGATAGATACTCCTGTTCAGGCAACTTCACTTGCTTCCCTCATAGGCATGGTGCTAGCACTGTGGATTACGTTTTGGCTCCCACATCAATGCATTCAAGACTTATCAGTCTCGCCCAGACCTGTTGGATTGGCTGTAGATCATGCTCAAATATCTTTTGCAGTACTTACGCTATTGGTGGCTTTCATCATGCAACACATAGCCATCCAAGACACCACTTTTGCAGAGAGATAGATGGAGTGTATATAGAAGAGCTGTATAGTCTTCTAGTGGGGGAGAACCCCCATAGACCCTTGCCAAAACTCACCCGGATATTGACAGAGACGATACACACAGTAGCAGTCACAGCTTTTCCCCACTCAGTCTACTAGGAGACCACGGTCGGGGAGCACGCCTCAGAATAAATGGTATGATGATGAGTGTTGAGTGACAAGAGCCCGACTACAATAAGAGGTGGCTTTCTGATAGATCACACATGGGCAGGGGGCGTCATGTATACTCTCCTAACGCCTTATACGGCGAAAGAGGACAACTTTCTTAGCCCAACTTGAGAGAGATATTTATCAGATACTCTTGAGCCAAGACTCTAGGGAGCCTTGGCGATCTTTTAGAGAGCACTCACCCTCTCCAATCATCATTTCTATAGAGACATGAACACAATATGCATCCTTTATACCATAGTTACCCAGAACAAGAAAGGGAACGGGAGGGTCCGGAATGGGACGGCAACGTAGAGGAGGAGGGAGGGCCGGAACGGGAACGGGGCTGGAACGGTCAAGTAAAGTAAGGCTTGAACTACCTCCATTCAGCTTAGTCCCAAAAAACTCCTAAACAACCCAAAAACTGCACCCAAATCTGCCCTCAAACTGCACAAAATATGTTCCCTAAATAGCCCCAAATCTGCTCCCAAAAGCCTACTTTATTGCCCCCAAATGCCTACTTTTGCCCGTTCCGCCCTGCATTTCGCCGTTCCCCCTCATGTTTCCCCCATTCTGGGTACACCCCGTTCCGGAACAGCATTCCGTTCCCGACTCCATTTCGGGAACGAGACTCGTCCGGAACGCCGTTTCAAAATGTTTGGGCTATGTTCCGCCCATTCCCTGTTACCACAGTAGCAGTGCAGTTACCATTGCTAGACCCGCTAGAGCCCATGTCCTCCCACTTCCACTCTGAGATGGTGAGGAAAGCCATTGACAAATCGCACAAAGGGAGGGCACAAGATCATGATGGCAGAGCATTGTGGCCTTCACGTTCAACAAGGCCATGTGTGAAGAGTTTCCTGAGACTTGGAGTACGTCTACGATTGTACCACCACTCGAGTCTATAGATCCAGCCTTGCCAACTAACTATCGCACTATCATGATTGGCCACTCAAATTGGCAAGCTACATGCATCTACACTTGAGCATGAGTTGAGGAGATGGGCAGAGAGAGAGGGTGTACGAGCTTTAGGGCAACCTGGATTTAGGATGGGAATCTCTATACTCAATCATATCTTCACGCGTTATCATTGAGGAGACCAAAGCACATAGGAGGAGGATTTATTGTAGCTTTGTGGATCTCCGCAAAGCATATGACACAATCCCAAGAGGCTAGAGCCACGTTGATACAACAATTACGACTTGGAAGTCCTGCAAGAGCTTGTATGTTGTATCATGGCATTGTATTAGACACTTATAGGGAGAGTACGAACAGCAGAAGGACTTTCAAACCCTATTCACTCTACTACTAGGATGAAGCAGGGATGCCCACTTTTGCCGACTTTGTTTGGATTGTATATTGATGAGATTTCTGACTATATTGAGAATACATGGGATAGAGGGGCACAGTTGTCACGTACATGGACACCTTTATTGCTTTATGCCCATGATAATGTGCTTATTTTAAACTCTTTAGAGGGTATGCAGACACATCTAAATGCATTAAATGCTTCTCCATCAACCTTGGCATTCAATACCACAACGCATTGGGTCAAGAGATCAGCACCTATTTTTACATATGGACAAAAGATAATGGAGTATGTAAACTCTAAAACATATCTTGGTGTTGTATACAGTGGACCTTCTCTCTCTCTATTTCAAGTTGTGTTGAAGTGCTAAAGTCTATTCCCGGTTTATTCTTTCCAGTTGGCACGTGCTGCTCCCGATGGTTACCGTGGGATCAGAGCATCAGCCATTTGCTGACAAGCAAACCAGTTCTACACCAATTCACAGTGGGAAGCTATGCAACTGGAAGAAGAAGAAACGACAACATAAAAATAAGAGTTCATTTTTCCCCCAAAAAGATCTAAAAACATGCTTTTTGCCCCTATGTAGCAGAGACCTCTAAAAATCTCTTCAACGGATGAGAATTTGGATACGAGGCAGATGTCAAATTAATCCTCTTGACAAGCCCTAAGCATTGACGTGAACAAATTTCAATTCCAACAATTCGAAAAATTAGGGTTTTAAGTAGAAAATTAGGTTTCTGCAACATGTGTCAAAATTATGTTTTGGATGCTCTTATGAGACAACAGGTATGACGATGGAGGAAGATGAATTTACAGCATTTGGGAGAACGGGAAATGGAGATTCACTTGTTTGAGAAGAACCACTTGTTTGAGATTTTGATTTAGATTTAAATATTGTTTGAGAATATTGTTTGGGAATTGCTTGAACTAAGTTAAATCTTGTTTGAGCCTGTTTGAACTAGACTAGCTTTGTTTGAACTAAATTAAATCTTGTTTGAACCTCTTCGAGGAGTTTAATTGTTTGATGTTGGTTGAAATGTTGGTTTAATATTGTTTGATGAACCTCTAATCTGTGCAGACTACGGTATGGGGGTCATTTAGTCTTAGATGGAATCCTCTGAACAACGGAGACTATGGTCTAGGGATCGTTTAGTTTTACTTGGAACCTCTGAACAATGCAGACTGCCGTTTGGGGAGCATTTAGATGTAAATGGAACCCTTTGAAAGGCGATCATTAGTTGTACTTGGAGCCTCTGAGGTGTATGCTGCAGTATGGGGAGCGTTTAGATCTAAATGGAAACCTTCTGAATGATGCAAGTTGCGGTCTTGGGAGCATTTCTATTGTGGCGAGAAAGGCCACAGGAAACCACATTGTCCACAGCTTAAGAAAGATTCTCCTCCTCTTGCATCGAATTCAGTACCTAACATACAAGCCAACACAAGGAAGGAGAAAGGAAAAAGACAGCTACTCAAAGGGTGGGGAAGCTTGAATGGGCAAAGAGTATTAATCTTCTTTGATCCAAGCTCCACCGACGACTTCACCTCATTGGATACCTCAAAATCTCTTGGATTTACTCCCGAGAGATTAGGAACTCCAATCAATTCAGGATCAGCCTTTGAAGGGTTGACTACGAATTCCACTCCAGTGCAAGGGCATTTGAATCTAAAGATTGGAAAGTACTCAGATCGAGAGTCCTTCCTAGATGCACCAATACAAGGTTGCGATGTTATTATGGGCATGCCTTGGCATTACATGATCCATCCTCTCCCAGATTATTTAAATAAGAAACTTTCTTTTACTTGCAAAGGGCAGCAGTATGATGTAGATGCAAGTGCTAGCGATTGGCCTATTCCTATGGTCAATCACGTCACTGTTAAAAGAGAAATAAAGAAGTGTCTTTCTGCTTACTTGATTTTTGTTAAAGATAGCGAGGTGAGTGCTGAAAATGTCTTGTCGAATTTAGATAATGATCTGCTAACTTTTCTTAATCAGTATAAGGATTGTTTTACTGACACTCTTCCATACGAATTATCCCCTGAAAGACCAGAAGATCATCATATTGATCTAATTCCGGGCAGTTCACCCTCAAATCAGCCACCTTACCAAGTTAGTCTCTTACAGCAAGAAGAAATCCTTAAACAATTAAATGAACTCCTAGAGATGGGTCTTGTTCGACCTAGCACTTCTCCTTACTGTTCAGCAATCTTGCTTGTTCAAAAGAAAGACGGCACTTTTCGAAAGTGCATTGATTATCGTTCTCTCACAAGATTACAATTGAGAATAGGTTTTCCCCGAATCCATGATATCTTAGACAAACTAAAAGGGGCACAAATTTTCAGCCGCATAGACCTCAAGAGCGACTACCACCAGATTCGTATTGCTCATGAAGACATACATAAGACTGCATTCCGAACAACTTTCGGATTATACGAGTTTCTAGTAATGTCTTTCGACCTCACTAACGCTCCAGCAACTTTCAATCGAATGATGGACCGAATTTTTCGGTCCTCATCGATAGTTCACAGGAATCTTCTTTGATGACATCCTAGTCTTGTCTCACACAAAGAAAGAACATAAACGACACCTGCAGAGTGTGTTTCAAGAATTGCAGCAGCATAAACTTCAAGTTAATGCTAAGAAGAGTGAATTTTTCCTGACAGAGATTCACTTTTTGGAATACATTGTCTCCCATAATCAAGTATGCATGGACTCAGCAAAGGTTCAAGCTATCACAGATTGGTCACAACCTGCTTCAATTCATGACGTCCGAAGTTTCCTTGGCCTCTGTTCCTACTACATACGTTTTATTCGCCATTTCGCTCATGTAGCTGCACCTATCCATGATCTCACAAAGAAAAAGATATCTTTTGTATGGGGGTTTAAGCAGAAGGAAGCTTTTGACAAGCTCAAGTACCTACTCACCCATGGACCCATCCTCGCCCTGCTTGATCTTCGAAAACCATTTGAAGTGCATTGTGATGCTTCATGTGATTGCATTGGCTCCGTTTTAAACCAAGAAGGCCACACAATAGCTTATGAAAGTAGACAACTTCGAGTTGTAGAACTTCATGCTTCCATCTATGAGAAGGAACCCATGGCGGTTATCCACGCTCTCTCAGTTTGGAAACACTATCTTTTGGGAGCAGATTTTACGATTAAGACAGACCATCAGAGCCTTCGATACTTTCTCTCTCAACGCAAGTTGTCTAAAAATTTGATGAGGTGGGCCAATTCTCTCTCCATGTTTCACTTCCAAATCTTACACACTTCTGGAAGTAAGAATGTGGTGGCACATGCCCTCTCCCGAAGGCCCAAAGTAAATGCCATAACAAGTATACATCATCAAGAGTTAGAACCTCTTCCCCAGATGTATCCTGATGACTCCGATTTTGGTGAAATTTGGCAACAGCTACAAACTGGCACCGAACTTTTCCCCTACTCTATTAAGGATGGGTACCTTTACTTCCATCAGTCTCTGTGTGGCACATCCACTAAGAACAAAGGTAATGGATGAAGCACATGCTTCTTCTTACGCACGCCACAGAGGCATAATCTCTACGACACAGGCCCTAGAAAGAGATTTTTATGGCCAACATTACATACTGACATAGACAAACATGTCAGAGAATGTGTACCATGCCAAAAAGCTAAGTATGATCGCCAGAAGACCCCTAGCTCACTTCAACCCCTTTCCGTACACAAGAACCCTTGGAAAGTATTGCCATGGATTTTATAATGGATCTACCACGAACCCCCAATGGAAATGATGCAATCTGGACTATCATCGATAGATTCAGTAAGCAAGCACATTTCATTCCAGTAAGGAAGACCATCAAAGCTGATCACATGGCCAAGATTTTTCTGGCCCAGATTTTTAAGCATCATGCTATGCCCAAAACGATTATCAGCGATCGCAACCCACGAATGACAAGTAACTTTTGGCGAGCCCTTTTTGCAAACCTAGGAACTAAGCTGAACTTATCTTCAGCTTATCATCCTCAAACGGATGGACAAAGCGAAATTGCAAATTCCACGGTCTTAGACATTCTAAAGTGCTATGTCTCTGTAACCAACGAGAATGGGAGAAGTATCTACCTCTCGCAAAATTTGCCTATAATAACACTTGTACATTCCTCTACACGAAAAGCTTTAATTCGAGGTTATTTATGGTGAACCACATCTCCCTCCAATCCTTCTAACCAAGGATAAGATATTTGCAGCTGACAAATTTGTTCGAGATTTAGAGACTGCTTACCTCAGGTGAAGCACGATCCTTCGATCTCAAGAGAAACATAAGAAAGCAACAGATAAACATCGTCGTGATCAAAAGCTTGTTGAAGGGCAATTTGAATTTGTTCTTCTCAAGTTTGATAAAGCCAAACTTAAGAAACGAGCCAATCAGAAAGGGAAAGTTGTAAAACTTTCCAACAGATATTACGGCCCATTTAAGATTACAGAACAAATAAATGACATAGCATTTAGATTGGATCTTCCCAAGAAATTGGAAAATCCATAATGCTTTTCACTTGAGTCTTCTTCGACCTTTCGTTGGCGAACCTCCTGCCGAACCAACTATTGAAGATCCCCCTGAAATAGATGAAACTAAAGAAATTCTTCTTCCAGAACAAATCATTCATCATCAGGAGCGTCAACTGAAGTCTGGAAAAACTCATCGTAAGTATTTAGTTAAGTTTACGAATTACTCTCCTCTTGATGCTTAGTGGATGACTGAAAAAAGTCTACAATCATTCCCGGACATCCTTAGTAACTATCTAGAAGCCTTACAGTTGAGAACAATTGTATAGAAGCCAGAGGGATGTAATTACTTAGTCTATAGCAGAACTGCTATTTTCTAATAATGAAAAGAAATAATGTCACGTGACACATCCAACCCTATGTCTCCGTGGACAAGCTACAGCATGACCAGGGTTCAGTTCAGTTCAGTCAATCTAGAATAGGAAGTGATTTGGCACTTTTGTGAGTCTGTTCGCAAACCGTGCATGTCCAGACACTTAGATTAGATGCATATCCTCTGGTTGCACACAGCATGATCATCACAATCCATCAGGAGCATTTTCACAATGTATAGACCTATTTTCCTATTTTTGACATTTTTCACTTATTATTGTTAAGTGACTTTTGTTGGGAACTAGGTAGGGCAATTTTGCTAACGAAATATATAAGGAAACCAGAGCTAGCACAGTCTGGCAGAAGAGGCAGCAAGAGCATTGCTCAACAGGCATCTTCTCACGCAAGACCCCTAAGAACCCTTGCATTTCCCCCTCAAGAGAACTCCAGCGTTTTTCAGCCCTAAAGGCCAGCGTTTTCAGTCTAGTTAACCTGGCATTTTTCAGCCTTAAGACATCAGCGCTTTCAGCCATCAGGCCTGCGTTTTGCAACAGCGTTTGCAGGCCTTGAACCAGGGTTTTTCATACCTGCAATTGGCGATTCCAGCAGCCCTAGATCAGCGTTTCTGACACCAACAGCTAGCGTTTTACACCTGCAGCAGTTAGCGTTTTGGGGACCAGCAAGGGCCAGTGTTTGCGACAGCAAAACAGCCCATAAGGAGTAGCAGAAGGAGAGTCAGTTCAGCCCATCGCAGTTGTCGTCCCGTCGTCTGTACAGCATTCAGTTTTCAGCCTTAGCACCCTCGACCTCGACATAGGATCACTTAGATTTGCATCAGCATATTGTGCCAGATTGTGAAATCAATAGTAGACCACTCTCGCCATCGAGAGTGGGGCCCTTGGAGGAGGGTTTGACAACTTCCCGGTGTCGTATTCTCTTCTCTCTATCTCTCAGTCTCAACACCTTCATTCACACTGTCCATTCACTTTGTTTGTGTCCATTGCACTCTCTCACTAAAGGCACGGAAGGCTCTCCCTTCCCTAAGTAAAAGGAAAGTTCGGAGCACTCATTTTGAGCAAAGTTCAACATTCACTTCCGCTACACCTTACATTGGTATCAGAGCTTTGGCAGTGTTCTGTTTCACTCAAGGAAAGAACCACAAGAATCACAAGATTTGTTTTTTTTTTGGCTTGTTGCGATCCCACGTAACCCAAGACTTCTTGGGCGTGTCGATTCCTAATCGTGTTTTTGAAGAGTGACAAGAATCCCAAGAAAGAAGGGCTTGTCTAGCCTCCCCTTGTGCCTCTTTTCACTCATTGAGAGCGGACCATGCACTTAGCGGCCGGCCAATCGACGTGAGGTGGGAAAAAGCAACCTTGGTGGGAGCGCAAGGCCGCCAAGGGGTGCGCCCGTAGAAAAAAGCAGAAGTCGGGTGAAGAGAGGATCCTTCTCTAACACAGATGGCAAGCGACAAAAGAACCTCAAGAACTCAAGACCCCCAAGAACCCAAGAACCCAAGTTCCTTGTGAACTTAAGAACCAAAGATCACAGTGTATGGTCATCCCCGAAGCGGAATGGATACTTCGCATGGAGGTGGTGAGCATGGGAGTGGCGAAGAAGAGTTTTCCCCACCATGAGGTTTTCGCGACCTCCCCCTTTCCCATCTACGCCACAGGTTGTACCAAATCTTATGGAGGCGTTGGTCAAGTCGATGATGGAGATGATGGCACAACAACAAGAAGCAAATCGCTTTGCGATGGCACAACTAGAAAGAAAAGCAGAACGACAAGAAGCCTTGGAGCGTGAACACCAACACAGACAAGAAACCTTGGAGCGTGAGCGTGATCAAGCGCGCGGCACAGAGTGAACGACGCATGCAAGAGTTGGTCCAACATGTTCTCGCCTCGAAGTCCGAGCCAGCCAAAGATGTTGGTAGTTCATCAAGTGGTGCAAGCCGAGATTCGGACTCCAACAACCCAGTCACAGAGAAGATCCAGTTCAGTAAGTATGTAAGATGGATGCTACGTTTATTCATTCTTGGTTGCATCAATTTAATGCTTATTTTGCGACAACTAAGAGACAAGAAATAGCAAGGTTTTGACGGCAGCTATGTACCTTGCCGGTGATGCCATCTATTGGTACCACGCATGGCAAGAGGCACAGTTAGCCGCGCACCTAGAGGAAGCCGACGAATTCACACCCATTTCCTTTAATTGGGCCGATTTTCAAGACAAGCTCAAGGCGCGGTTTATGCCACTCAGTACCTCGCACGATTGAAGGACGATTGGCACGGTCTCAAGCAAAATGGTATGCCAGTTATGTCTTTCTCTAATCATGTTTTGAGCTCGGCACTCAATTACGCAAATCGGATGCGGAGCGCAAGGAGGAAATCCTTTATGGATTGGACGAGTATATCAAGTATGATCAGCATCACCATGGAACGCGTTTCGGCAGGTCAGGACAGGTGAAACGTTTCGGGCCTTGAAACGTTTCACTCACCAAGTGAAACACAAGCCGTTTCATTAACAGCAAGTTACCATATTTTTAGTTTCGAAGTTGATAAACGCACGTTTCGGTCTCACGTTTCACTGTGCTCTCATTTTGGACTGAAACGTTTCGTGGTGAAAGGCCGCGTTTCAGGGTGAAACGTTTCGGCCTTGAAACGTTTCGCGGTTACGCTGAGTATGATGTCGAGGTGCTCGATCCAATCGATCTCAACAAGGCGGTAGCGATTGCTCTCGCACAGGAGATGAAGCACAACAAGGGAAAGCCTAAGGAAAACAAGACTTCAACAAGTACCTCTCAGAACCCTCATAACGGCAACAACAGTAAGAATGGTAAGAACGGTAACTCTTCTAACCAATCTTCCAATAGTCTCTCAGAAAAGAACTCTTCCAATGAACCTAAGAGTAAAGCTAACACAATTGCTAAACCTAAGCTCACTCCATATAAAAAGGTAGTACAAGGAATTTTAGGAGAATACATCACGTCAAAAGAGCAAAGCACTTATTCTAAGGAAGGTCGTTGTTTACATTGTCACATTAAGGGTCGCATAAAAAGAGCGTGTCCTAAACTTGACTCTAATGAATCTAAAGAATCTACAGAACCCACTTCCTCTGTCAATGCAATAAATGACAACATGAGTGTGCCCCAAGTTTCTCATGACCCTCCCATTGATGAGTCTCTCATAAAATGTTATGGTCATACGACGGGGCAACGTTTTGTCATATTGTTTGACCCAGGCAATATGCATGATGTGATTAGTCTCTCTCTTGTTGAGAGAGCCCGCCTAGAGGTTAGTCAGAAATCTCCTCTTGAGGTCTCTGGCTTCACTCCCGGTATGGACTCTCTTGATGTGTTGTTTACAGTTCAACAAGCTGCTTTCCGTAGAAAAATTTTAGTCTCTTCTCTCTCAAAATGTGATATGATTTTGGGCATTCGATGGTTTCGTGAGCATAACCCTCTCATTGATTGGGTGGAAAATACGTTCACTTTCAATGCCAAAAGTGACTCTCCCCTTGTCATTCGTGGAGAGCAAGTTGCTCATTCTCCATCTCTCATTTCTAATGTGCAGGCGAAGATTGAAAGGATTCAAAAGCAGGAGACTCTCTCAATCTCTTCTTCTCCAAAGCATGACACACAGGATTTGCATGATGAATTGAATGATAATGATACGCATGATGATTTGAATGACAATGACAAGCATGATGATTTGCATGATGATCACGATGTGATTTCTCACAATCATGATGATTTGTATGATCAAGACGTGATTGTTCACAAGGATGATGGTTTAGTTGATGTTTTTTCTAGCGAAGCTAACCTCGTTGCAGATTCGATCAATCACAAAGAATCGATCTTGGCTTTCGAGTCGAGGTCCACAGCACCCCCTCCCGAGGCACATTCGATCAAACACGACAAACCGATCTTGGCTCTCGAGCCTAGATCCAAAGAATCCTTACAAGAAGTACTATGTGTTCGAATGATTTGTCAGCACGCATTGTTC
This sequence comes from Adiantum capillus-veneris, assembly GCF_014529385.1. Lineage (NCBI taxonomy): Eukaryota > Viridiplantae > Streptophyta > Polypodiopsida > Polypodiales > Pteridaceae > Adiantum > Adiantum capillus-veneris. The sequence goes on from NC_140936.1 coordinate 108,321,853, forward strand.
AAGTGTTTCATTCGTGAGCACGCATTGTTCAAGTGTTTCATTCGTGATCGTCTCCTGTATTTTAGTCAACGTCTTTATGTGATCCCTTTTCCTAGGCATGACATATTGTATGTTGAGCACATTTCACTCATGAATGAGCACGAATGTATGCGGATGATTCATGAAAAGATGAAAAGTATGCATTCAAGGAATTCACATTCCATGTCTCTTCCTTGGCATGACACAGTTTCTGAAAGAGCACAAGAAGGATTGAGCATCAAGCATCGGCATTTCCATTATGATTTGCCACAGTTGATAGATTTAGATCAGAAAGTCAAGATTCGATCTCATTGTTTGCATGTGTTTGATGAACGGTTTGGCACTCCGTCTCTATGTTCATCTACATTGCATGCACAGTCTTTAGAGAAGATAAGAATTTTTCCAGTCACTTTACATGGAATGGGTATGTTCATGTTTTTGTGTTGGAAGTGGTTTCAGGAATTTTCAGCCATAGAGATTCTTGAAGAAGGTAGACGCATGACTATGGACGAAGTTGAAGCATTGAAGGAGCCACAGAAGACTTTGTGTCGCTTTCGGCGCGGCCCAAAGAAGCAAGCGTTGCAGACCTTTATGAAGTTCAAGTATCGCATGACCCACGCATCAGAGTGAGCCGGCAAAGAGTCCGTTACAGGATTCCGGATGTTGTTGGCGATCTCCCTCGATGCCATACAGTTCGGCACCAGTACCTCACTTTGAAAAGGAGGGGATGTCACGTGACACATCCAACCCTATGTGTCCATGGACAAGCTACAGCATGACCACGGGTCAGTTCAATTCAGTCGGTCTAGAATAGGAATTGATCTGGCACTTTTGTGAGTATGTTCGCAGACTGTGCATGTCCAGACACTTAGATTAGATGCATATCCTCTGGTTGCACACAGCATGATCATCAGAATCCATCAGGAGCATTTTTACAGTGTATAGACCTATTTTCCCTATTTTTGACATTTTTCACTTATTATTTTTAAGTGACTTTTGTTGGGAACTAGGTAGAGTAATTTTGCTAATGAAATATATAAGGAAACCACGGCTAGCACTTTCTGGCAGAAGAGGCAACAGGAGCATTGCTCAACAGGCATCTTCTCACGCAAGACCCCTAAGAACCCTTGCGTTTCCCCCTCAAGAGAACTCCAGCGTTTTTCAGCCCTAAAGGCCAGCGTTTTCAGCCTAGTTAACCTGGCATTTTTCAGCCTTAAGACATCAGCGCTTTCAGCCATCAGACCTGCGTTTTGCAGCAGCGTTTGCAGGCCTTGAACCACTGTTTTCATCCCTTGCAATTGGCGATTCCAGCAGCCCTAGATCAGCGTTTCTGACACCAGCAGCCAGCGTTTTACACCTGCAATAGTTAGCGTTTTGGGGACCAGCAAGGGCCAGCGTTTGCGACAGCAAAACAGCCCATACGGAGTAGCGGAAGGAGAGTCAGTTCAGCCCATCACAGTCATCGTCCCGTCGTCTGTACAACATTCAGTTTTCAGCCTTAGCACCCTCGACCTCGACATAGCATCACTTAGATTTGCATCAGCATATTGTACTAGATTGTGCAATCAATAGTAGACCACTCTCGATGGACTCTCGCCATCGAGAGTGGGGCCCTTGAAGGAGGGTTTAACAACTTCCCGGTGTCGTATTCTCTTCTCTCTCTATCTCTCAGTCTCAGCACCTTCATTCACAGTGTCCATTCACTTTGTTTGTGTCCATTGCACTCTCTCACTAAAGGCACGGAAGGCTCTCCCTTCCGTAAGTAAAAGGAACCTTGAGCACAGTTCAGAGCACTCATCTTGAGCAAAGTTCAACATTCACTTCCGCTGCACCTTACAAATAATGATTTCAATGGTTTTTAAGACTTAATGTGCACATATGAATTAATGCATTCATAGTTACGGGACAAGACGTACGGAGTTTATGACCGTTATGAATTTTCCCGTCGTCCGGGCAATGTAGAATCGCCGGACACAGAACAAAGCGGGCCAGAATGACTAAGCAATAAATGAAGATGGGTTTCTAAGAACACCGAGTGCAATCTCGGTCAGAAATAGATTGATATGTTAAGTTCCGGGGACGCCCGAGTAATATTTTAAGTATTTTTAAATGTTCATATTCCCGTTATTTTCTGCAGGAAATTACTAGGTAAAGTCCGCAGGGAAGTCTGTGAAGTTAAATGCATGAAAATGTGATTCTAATGTATGTTTTTGCAGGGGGGTCAAAAACCTTTTAAAATTGGGAGTTTTTAACAGGTTTTGGCCAATTAATGTGAGAGGGCCAAAGTTTAATTAAGGCCCAAAACTCAAAAACGTGGACACTTTCCCAGAGCCAGCGTGGGTTATATCACGAGCACTTCGTGGGCAATATGGAAGGGTTTACACGCCCACACACTTGGCAAAATTGATCGCCAACACTCCCCCTTGCCTATTGAAGGTAAATCGCCACCCCTCATAGCATATAAAAGTGTTTACCATTTTCAAACAGAGTGAGAGAAGAGAGAGAACAAGCTGAAAATTGTTCTGCAGAAGTACATAGAGAAGGAACATGAGGGTAATGGGACCTTTCTCTCTCTCCCACATAGACCTCATCCTTCTCTTTCTTCCCCTCCCCCCCCCCCCCCCCCCTCTCTCTCTCTCTCTCTCTCGTGTTGCTGTCCGGAGCTGAAAGTTAAAATGCAGCCGAACGAGCATCGAAACAGCGAAATTCAGCCAAGAAGTTGTGTGGAAACGAGCACCGGTTGTAGACCTACGAACCGGAAAAAGCTGTGACGTACAAGGAGAAGGGAAAAGCGTCAAGTCAGTCTATTGGGCTGCAGATAAGTAAATTTCAGCAAGCTCGTTGTTTCTGCCAGAGTATAGATGCATAAGCATAAGAAATTTTCCGTTGGGTTCGTAAGACCCTCAGAGCGGTAGGGACGCCGGTCCATAAGAATAAAAGGATTCAGTAAGAGGTAAGCACCCTGCTTCCTCTCAAATAGAAAGAATATAATTTCTTCCTCTCAGCAGAAGGATCAGAAACGGGAGGGATTCCCGGTTTTTGTGCTTGTAACACAAAAGATTCCCCATTGATAAAGATTATCTCCCATCTTCCCGTCCCCAATGTGGTGTCTGTCTCTTGAGTACAAATTAAATGTGCAATCTGAATTTCATTTAAGTGTGCACTAATTTAAATATGAACGCTTCCGTATTTTGTGACATTAGACAAGAAAAACTCGTTCTTTATCACATTTGTAAGCAATGTATGCTTCCTCAGTGTCTGGAAAACCCAATAATGATCGGTACTCTTTGAAAATCCAAAAAGTCGTCCTAAAAGCTGTCTTGTAGACGTCTCCAGGAGCAATACAAATCTGATGATAATCACTCTTCATATCAATTCGGCAAGTAGAATTCTGAAGTCTGTCAAGTATATCATCGATCCTCGTAAGGTGGAAATCTGTTCTGGTTCATTGGTTCTTTATTTTGACCTCGACTAACTCTATAAGGTGGCCAGTTCGGTGGTGTACTACCAGGAATCAATCACGTGATCTTCACAACGTAAAGGAGGCAAGTCGCTTTGTACGCCTTCAGAGAAACAATCAGCCCCTATTGCAAAAAATCTTGTCGTTCTTTTTCGAGGTCAAACATATTCGACCTTCAATCATCATTCGGTTCTCTCAAGAAAATCAAGTAAAGAAACTGAATGTCATCAAGTACAATCTCTTTGCCCTTCATTTGTCAAAGTCGCTTTCTCAGCCCTATAGTCAACCATGGCGTTCTTCTTGTGGTACCAAGGGATTCCTCGGAGGACATCACACCCTTCCAAAGGCATGATATAACAGTCCTCGTGCCCTAAACACCCCTGACATTGCAAACGAAGTTTGCCAATGGTCGGTGTAATGGCAACATCTCGTCCGGGTGCCGCTAGAACTGCCTCCGCCTGTGGCCTCAACCTGTCGGGTGTAATTCCAAGTCAAGCCGCCAATTCAAGTGAAAAGAAGTTGACCTTGGCTCCTCCATCAAAGAAAATGAGGGCATCCTGATGGTTCATTTTGTCCCAAGTGCGGCAAAGGTTTGTACTTTCGTTCATTTGATTCGGTTCGGGCCCCACGCAATGTGGATCAAGTTCTGCTTTTATCTTTCCTTTTCTTCCGCACTCGGCTGCTACTCTGTAACACTCAAGTTTATCTTTTGGGGGTCCTTTGGTTCTGCGTCTTTTCAAGAGTTCTTGTCCATCTCTTTTTGCGAGTACACATTCCGCTTTTTTGTCTCGTCTGTCCTTTCAGCTTTCCTCCCTACCTAAGAGGAGAAGGAATGGCTACATGTCATCTCGAGTAAATCTGATCGATCGGTTAATTCTTCAGGTCTTTCGCCAATCTGGAGTCCCTGGACAATGGAGTACTTAATCAATCTGTTCAAACATATGCCAATCTACAGTTGACGTTTGTACTCCGTTATGACAAACTTGTCCATTGAAAAAAAAAATGCCCAAATCTTCATTTCCTTCTTCAGTTCCCGCGCCAGATTTTCAACTTTTCTTTGCCTTCCCACTGAGAGGTGTCATCTCTGTCAGATTCTTCATGAGAACCCATGTGTAATCTGGGATTCTTTATGGCTTTATGCCCTGTAAGGCAAAGCGATGAAGACGGGAGCGCGTCCAATGCGCGATGTATGAAGGTGGTAGTGGCTAATAAGTCCAGGGTCAGGACACGAAGATTCTTTCACAAAAATTGTGTGTGCTACAAAAAGGATCGGATCCTCCGTAGAAGAAGAGTATTTATGTGCTCTGATACCATTGTAACCAGCTTGGACACTCCAAGCGAGAAAGCAATAGCAACACAAGAACCGAAACTTCATAATCACTAAACTTTAATGGGGAGAGAGAGAGAGAGAGAGAGAGAGAGAGAGAGTCGACATGGCCCGGCAAAGTTCGGTGCGCAAAGATATTGACCCCAAAAGACTGGCACCCCTTTTGGTATTTCTTTTAGTACAACTCCCGCAGGTGCTCACTCTCAGACTCTGCGTCCAAATGCTCTGCAGAGTGAGCCCCCCTTGGGTTCATTATAAAGGTTACGGGATGCTAAAAGCAAAGCCCCAGAAGCTTTCAAACTCAAAAGCAAACTGTCCAAAAATCAACTGGTCTAAAAACTACCCCAAAAAGCTGTCAACGTAATTTGCGGAATTTTGTACGCTCTGTCACGTCAGCAAGTCAGCGTAAGTTCCGGACTTCCGTACTGCTGCCCCGTCAACCTATCAACACGAAAAGTGGCCGTCCGTAGAGTGCCACGTTAGCAGTCAACGCCTATGGCAAGATTCCTTACAGTCACCCATTCATCATTTGGGTGTGTGTTTGTCCGAGTGACTCACGTCACCAATTTGTGACAAAATACCTTGCAAGGTTTTAGGTCACGTCCACATTTCTTTTGTTAAGTGTTAGAACAAGTATATCCAGAGAATATCAAAGTGAGATCAAAGTTATAATTTTCTATTGTCAGTTTATATTTTTCTATTCTTAGTTTATATTGCACTAAAAATTGAAGTGAAATATTTTTGAAATGTACTTTATTGCAATTTGGATTCTATATTGCAATCTTTACTATCTCTAGTGAGATGGCTTATAAGTCATATGCAAGGGAATCGCTTCAATGTCAACATGCACGTTAGTTAGTACGAGTAGTCTCTACTCTCCCCATAGCAAGCTTGATGATTGGGTTGTATGTCATGGTCTCGCAGTATCTCTTGGATGACAATATGGACATAAATTAAATTTTGGTTATATACACCATCTTTCTTTTGCAAGCAAGTGGACAAATCACATTTTTTAGTCAATCTTTTCCTTGATTAGATGTATGGCCCACTCGGTATTTTGTTTGCTCGGAAAAGTTCGCTCGGTGTTTGGTAAAACTCGACAAGTGAGGAATAGGCCTGATGAATTATTTAGGCTTAGGTAGGGCAATCCGTCCACCATACCCAACATATAAATCATTAATATGATTTATTAATAAGTAAGACCGCGGGGTCAATTTGGGTGAAATTGTTGCACATCTACCACCCGGGAATCCGATCGACGCGAGGAATGGCTCGTTGGATCCTCTAACCTAGCACTACATGCACGTCATGTCAAATGCCCAGAGTAGTGTAATAACATCTGTCAAAACACGTGTACAAACCATTTATGCAAGAGGGTTCCAAAACTGGAAAACCTTATCTAATGGACTTGTCTGGACATGCAGGTCTTGCAAAGAGACTCACAAAATTTCTGGTACTAATCCTCCTAGGATTCCAAACACTCCTCACCTATAAAGGGGGCCATAGATCATAGTTACCCGGAACGCGGAATGCGAACGGCGACGAGCCTCCCTACGGAACGAGGGAACGACAAGGGGTCCGGAACGGGAACGGCACGGAACGGGAGGCATAAAAAACACCCAAATAATGCAATTTTTAGCGTTATGTGTTTGAACATTGAATACAAGTAGTATTAGAGTCCTTTGACTCTAATACTCACAAAAAACATGATTTGAAGACCATTCCACCTTATTATGGCTTGATTGCATCGTGTGGTGATGCGCAGTCATAGTACGTTCACAACAGACGCAATGCATGCTTGAGATAGAGAGCTTGAGAGAGGCTTCACTTCTTGAGACCAAGGGGGAGAGAGCTTGAAGCCTTGAGAGTTGAGGGCAAGCCCAAGAGAGAGCTTGAGAGTTTGAGGCCCGAGTGCGAGGGTAGAGCTTGAGAGCAAAAGGAAGAGAGGGAGAGCCTTGAGGCTTGTTGCATTTGTGAAGGAAAGGGGTGAGGGGGGAGCAATTTATAAGGAAAAACACACCCAAAATCTGTCCCTTTATGCTTTCTTACCATTGCTGCCGTTCCGGCCCCGTTCCCTCTGCCGTTCCGATATTTCCTGGTCTGTCGGAATGCCTTGCCAATCCGGGCACCTGCAACCGGCCCTTGGTAGGGGCGTTCCCCCGTAACTCTGCAGTGGATCCCTCACTTGGAGCAAGTTGCAGAAGAAGATAGCACTAGTGGAGAGCAAAGCCAGCGTTTTGCCAAATTCAGCCCTAGCCTTTTCATCCAACAACAGTGTTTTGATCTTCCTCGCCGAATCAGCCCTAGCGCCAACAGATCTGCAAATTCCAGTGTAACAGGGAACGGGGGGAACACAGCCCAAACGTTCCAAAACGGCGTTCCGGACGAGTCCTGTTCCGGAAATGGAGATGGGAACGGAACGCCGTTCCGCAACGCGGTGTATTCCGAACGGTGTTTCAGTGGTGTTTCGGAATGGGGGGAACGAGATGGAACATGAGGCGGAACGGCGAAACGCGGGGCGGAACGGGCAAAAGTAGGCATTTGGGGGGAAAAAAGTGGGCTTTTGGGGGCAGATTTGGGACTGTTCGGGGAACATATTTGGTGCGCTTTGAGGGCGGGTTAGGGGGCAGATTTAAGGGCAGTTTTGGGGTTGTTTAGGAGTTTATTTGGGACTAAGCTGAATGGAGGTAATTCAAGTCTTACTCTAGGTGGACCGTTCCGGCCCCGTTCCCGTTCCGTCCTCCCCTCCTCCTCCCCGTTCCCATCCGTTCCGGACCCTCCCGTTCCCCGTTCCCTTTCCGGGTAACTATGGCAAATTCAGCCCTAGCGTTTTCAATTTGCAGCCCTTCCCTCGCTGGATTGGCTCGCATCTGTGTTCGCTAGCTCTTCCCGTTGCAGTCAAGTACTTCGGCAGCCCATCGAACCTCCCCTCAGCCATTCCCTCGCCGGCATCGAGTGCTCCATTGTTGCTCATCATCGGCCTCATCGAGATCTGCATTTTCAGCCCTGCTTTATGCGATAGATCTGCTGCGTTTTACGTCACAATCTGCATTCTTGCAGCCAGCTTTCAGCCCTTCATTCCTCTCACATCACGAGCGCATTCAGCCCCAAATCTTCCCCTTGGTGGCCATCCGCAATCCCACATCGAAAAGGATTCAAAGGTGCATCAAATCAGCCTCGGAGGTGTTTCGTCTTGAGGAGTTATCAAACAACCGTCATCATTCAAGTCAGTAGAGTCTGCACTTGAGGTATTGCATGTGTATACATTTTCTTAACGCAATCTAAAGCTAAGATATTGCATGTGTATACATTTTATTTACGCAATCTAAAGCAAATACCACACCGGCAACGGTGTGGGGGCCCTTGATAGAACCACTTCTTCAAATTGTCTTTCTTAACATTCCACAAACCAAGCAACTGATTCATGACTAGCAACGCATCCCCTTTCACAATAACCCTCTTTAATCCAAACTCAACACACTGCTTCAACCCAAGGAAAAGCATAAGATACTCAGTCTCATTTTTACTTTCAGCTTCATCAAGATCGTAAGCTCTAGAAAATATTACATTGCCTTTTGGGTTCTTAATGATTACCCCATCACTTGCCTTTTGAAGAACTTTCCTGTATGCACCATCAAACATCGTCGTACACGCATTTGTAATATCCACTTCCTCTTCATGATCATCCTTGTCAATTCTTGGATAAGACGGCAGCTCCGCTCCCTTGTGTACGACTATGTCCGCCAAGTGAGCTTTAACAAAATGATCCACTTTAAACTCAAACTCATACTCTTGAAGCTCCATAGTCCACTTTAAGATGCGCTTGATAGGCTTCAAATGTTGTACTAGATCCGGCAAAAGGTTCAATGCCGTGAGCACATAGAACTTTTGGGGCAACACATATGTTTTGAACCTGCGACAAGGAAGAACCAAGGCGAATACCCACTGTTCCATTTCTGTGTAGGAGAACTCGCTTACATTCTTCATCTTGCTCTCAAAATAGACTGGCTTGAAGTTCCTTCCCTGCTTTTGTAAGAGCACCGACCCAAAAGCTACTGACCCCACACTAATAGATACATAAAAAATTGATTGCAAGTCAGGAGGACTCACTGTTGGTAAAGCACACAATACCTCCTTGATACCATCAAAAGCCTGTTGCATGTCTTCATTCCACTCAAACCCTTGAACTCTTTGACTCAATTTCTCGAGAGGATACACATACTGACATAGCATCCAAAAAGGTACTTGAGCTTATACATAAATGATGCCAAATCCTTTGTGTTGTTGGGCGGGTCCATAAGCAGTAAAGCTTTAACTTTCTCTGGGTCAGCTTCTACTCCATTATGGGAAGCCAAATGTCCTAGCAAATGGACTCTAGCATGAGCAAACTTACACTTCTTTGGGTCGAGTTGCCCACCCTCTTGTTCGAGCCTTTCAAAATTCACTCTCAGCTTCTCCAAATGTGACCTCGGAGCTATAACATCCAATGTCATCCATGAAAACTCGAATGAACTTACCCAAGAGGGACCAAACACTCTATTCATCCACCCTTGGAAGGTAGCATATGCATTAACCAACCCAAAAGGAATCCTTTTGTAGGCAAAACAATCCCAAGGAGTAATGAAGGTCACCTTCAATCGATCTTCAATCGCTATCAAGATCTGAAAGTAGCCTGAAATCCATCCATGATTGAGTAGCGTTCACGACCTGCAACCTGATTGAGGATTTCATCCAAGAAAAGTAGTGGATAATGATTCCTTTTAGTGGCAGCATTCAAAAGTTTGAAATCAACACATATCCTAAATCTTCCATTCTTCTTGGACACCATAACTATTGGAGAGACCCATTCAGACGACTCCACTCACAAGATGAAATCTGCTTCTAAAAGCTTCATCACCTTTTCACGAAGTGCCCTCTCATGAATGACCCTCAACCTCCTAAGCTTTTGAACCTTTGGTTTGGTACCTTCTTTTAGATTGATTCTATGCTCGACCCCTAGTGCCCGCTCTGGATGATTTTCTTCTATTCTCCCTCGACCACGCCCATATAAAGGGTACATCCCTCCTCTCTCTCTTGGTGATTCAAGACAATCGGGGACGTAGTGACCCTCTTCACCACAATTGTAGCATCTATCTTATAGCCTCATCCCCTACCTCTCCCAACAGGCCGTTCTTTTCTTTAGATTCTATCCATAATCCTTAATTCTTGCAACTGACTAGCAGATCATGCAAAGCCCTGGCTGTAACAGGATCAAGACCTTGAACTTGAACCATTCGTTTCACTCTATTATCCGTTGCCATAGGAACCATTGGTTGCACCACCACTGGCTCAATATGTGTCACACCTTGCTCCCACCTTTGCTTGATCTTTTTGCTCTTGGCCTCCGCAATTTCTACACCTCTTTCAAATATAGCAGGCTCTTCTTGATCGGCCTTCTCCCTTACACTTGGGTGGAGACAATCCATAAACTGACGCACTTTAAAGAAATCCCTCGGAGGTACTTGGGATGCTGCCTCTAGTTGCATCCAAAGTCCTTTGAAATGTTGCAAAAACTCTTGAAAGTTAGCATGAACATCTTGTTGCAAACCTCTCAATTTTGTCGTTGCTTTTGTCGCAGATAGTCTCTTTCCAAACCTGTCAAAAATTGCCTACTTCACCTGCTCCCATGTTTGTTTTTTGTCTTCCTCTAAACCTTCAAACCACTCACGAGCTTCTTGTTTGAGTGCAAGAGGAAATACATGAAGCTTTGCTTCATCATTCACAATGTGCATACCAAGCGTATGCTACTCAAAGTCAGCAATCCAGTCTTTCACATCCTCCTTCCCTGTGAACACTCGCCGACTATACGCCATCCTCCTTCCCTGTGAACATTGGCCGACTATACGTCATCCCTTTGAAGTTTCTTCTCCCTTGCGTGAGTAACTCCACAAAAGTTGAAGTCTTGCACTCTAACCAAACCACCACTTTTCTTCAATGATGTTCAAACTTCCCAGCAAAACCGTTTCACCTGGGTGCACAACCGGTAAATTTCTACTCCCCAACGGGATCGCCAAAGGATGATGGAGCAAAAGACGCCGTGTGCACACAGACATACCCGGACAACTCAATACAACACAAGGAATTTACTTAAATTCCACCCCACACACACCACCACTCAAGAGCTCAATAAAAGTTCTCCCCACAATCCCTATTCAAACTCCAAACACCTCGACGTACAAGCCCTTGCTTGCCCGCAGACACTACAAGGTGATTCGAGTTGATTAACACTTGAAATCACACTTGATGGTGACCAAAATATACAAGAAAAACCATCAAAAACTCGAAAACTCAAGCCACAAAAGGCCTCTCTCAAACCATTGCAAAACCTTCACGAAACTCCACTTTGTTTGACTCTTTGGAGTAGCCCCAACCCTAATGGCACCGATGCCGGGTCACATTGTCTTACAAAAAGCCGCACCTTCTTCCCTCGATTCCTCGCGCACACACATCCATGGAAACCTCAAAACTTCCATACACTCTCCCAAGTGCAAAATTGAAGCGAAAAAGCTCTCATTCACTCCTAAACACACTCAAAAACAGGACGCGAATGCGACAGGACTGCACCATACCACCTGTAGGAACCATGCTTCCTCCCACACACATAGAGGTGAAAGTGTTGATTCTTGGCTTCAAAAGTACTCCCTCAGCCTGAACACTCACAACACCATGAGTGATGTGGCAATTTAAAGCCCTTTCACACCATTTTTTGACCTTTTTAGCCCCACTTTTGGCCAATTTTGACCCCAGACAGACATTTTCCGCGGGAAAAATACCAAACGGACTCCAAAATCCACCAGATTTTGTAGGCTTGGTTCTTGATACCCAAACATCATTGCCACATGCTCACATACCATTTTTGACCACTTTTAGGGTGATGCACGCGTCACCGTAGATCAAGCACCGCAAATAGACAATTACCGCATGTGCCAAACTTCCCGAGCGGGACGAGGGTGCCCACACCTCCCACTTGCGCTATTTACATTCTAAAAAGCTCAAACACATTCCTTTCAATACCCTATCCAGACATGTACATGCGCCCGACTGCTGCCATGCAAGCATGACTACTTACAATGTGTACACGTCGCATCTTTTTTGAAACTCAAAACCACTATGCAAAGCTCCCAAATGCATGTACTTACATCTTCTTGTACATATGCCCATGCATATAAACGCTACTTTGTACATGCCAAAAGCGGTCTATCAACGTGTTGAACTTGCATAAACATATTTAGTGACAAGGATAGCCTTTCTGAAACTTCATAATTCCAATTTTGCATTGCTTGCCACTGTGCCTCAAGGTAACTGACTAGGAAAGGAGGTTATACCCTCCTATTGAAAACTTTATGAAACCTTTTAAAGGAGGCCAGGAACCAAAACTACGTAGCCCCAAAAAATGTTAAGACAGAGTTGCCTTTTTTTAAGGCGAGGAGTGCCCTCAAATAGAATACAGTTCCAAATGAAAGAAGCTTCCGACCCTAAAGAGATGCAACAGTTTCCTAATTCATCCAAACTACCTAAAGCTCTTCCCAATGCAAGAAAAGGGTGCATAAATAATGTACATGCCTGAGTCACTAAACCTTTGTATATCGGCTTGTCGGTGCGTTTTGGATAGAAAATTGCAGGCCTGTAGCCAAAGTGATATAGATGCCGACTTGCCACAAGGCCATCACCACCGTTGTTTCCAGGCCCACAAATGACGAGGACCCGATTGTATTTCTGCACTCCATATACCTGCACGTGGGTAGACAGACGTTGATTGCCATGATCAGATACACTAATGCACATAGGTGCACCTCCCCGTTGTTGCTACTTGAAAATGGGGATCAAAAGCACTTCTTCTAGCACACTCAGAGCATGATGCTGGCATAAGAAAACGAAAATATGATATGACAGAGGCATGACATCAGGGACAATTGGGATCACAAACATGTATTACCTCAAAGATAGCTGATGCAACACTGAGACCTGCAAGTTCCTGCAAAGGTGGTGCCAAATATCAGGAGTGGCACAAAGCAATTTGCAAAAGAACAATTTCAGTGGCCACTAGTTCTAAGCTCACCATCAACTGGTCGATAGTAAAACCCAAGGATCCCATAAGCTCTTCATCAATGGCAGCGGCTTCAGCTTGAGTGAGATAAGACAAAGAGTCTGGGTCATGTAGATGTTGAAGAACGCCTACCCCCGCCATCTTATCTTTAAGTGAGGTTGTGCTCATACACCTCCAATGGTCAAGGGCTCTGGGACTTGTGGTCAAATGCCTCTTGGTTACCAGTGAATGATTGAAATTACTTCCAAGTGAAAACTAAAATACAAATAAGCATGCATTCAGTCTAGAGACCTGCATGCCATAGCTAAAAAATTGAAAGAATTAAACCTAGGAGAGGAAATTTATATCAAACCTCCTTGATTGTATTGATGTTCAGAGGAGAAAAGGGGAGTCCCCTGCACTGAAATAACCATCGACAAACACAAGTTCTCAAATAAGAGATTAGAATTGATGTTTAAGGGAATAAAAGGAAGCCCTCTGCACTGATGAACAATCGGCATTCAAGTCACGAGCACAAAAGAAGAGCAGAAAGCATCAATACACATACAACTGAAGTGGCATGTACGTGTGAGAGCACGTGTGTCACCCAGGTGTAGCATAACACAACGGTTATGCTTGTTAACTCACTTACAAGACGAGACGAAGACGGCTGCAGACGCCCACTTGCATCACCATAGATGGGCTCACAGCATTTCAAACACCAGTTCTTCATTCGCCTACACAATAGCATTTTCCCACCACATAAATTACGAGACGTTTTAGAACTTTTGCTGTTGACGCCATAGACGGTGACACGTCAAGCATCAAAAAGTGCCAGAAAGTGTGAACGTCAGCACACAAAACCATTAGACCTTTTGCCTTCCTCTAATGCCCCGTTCCGACCGCACAAAATGGGTGTCCACCATCCTCAAGACTAAGTGGCACGGGCATGGGAGGGTGGGATCTACGACGGGGGCATTGTGGGTCGTAGATCCCAGTGGCGACGCCGAAAGTAAATCAGAGTACCCGTGCCATAGATCCCACCTTCATCGCTTGGGGGTCATTAAGACCCCTTGTTAGATAGTGTCGAGGCCAGACTACCTGCACACATCACATTCTTGGGCGTGACTCAACCTTCCACCTCAAATTGCATAGCGTGGAAATGTAGTGTCAATGGATAAAGGAAGGGCACCTCTTCTCATCGGTCGAGCTCATCAAAAAGAGAGGGAGGGAGTGTGCAATTTGAACAGCACTATTGTCAAAAGGCATGAGTGGCATTTATTGAAACCGTCAGATCATGGTTGTGCATTATTGTCATCACAATGTGCACTAGAAGGGTGTGATCAAAATTTTATCTTGTTGTGATCACAATGTAATCTTGATGTGAGCTACACACAGTGTGTGAACAACATGTAAACTATGTGTGAACATAATGTGAACCATGTGTAAATTGTGAGAAAGACAAAACCCGCTTGTTTACTTCATGCTTTATAGTTTCCCTTTCCATATCAACTCGCGAGCATTGGCCTAGCAAAGCGGACACTGTGAGTTTCGGATGACATTCTTTTCCTTTCCACGGAGATGGACGGCTCATGATCCTCATGTGTTGTCAATTCTCATTGGAGCTTGAGTGTCAATTAGTGCCATGGGGTTACACACCATTGTCCAAAGGTGGGCAACACGTGTGTAAGCCAACATGGTGAGTGCATGGCCAAAAAGGCTCCCAAAATTTGGGATGGACATTGCAATGGGCAGCCCGGCTCGCCCACCTAGCAATTGAAATCAAGCCAAATGAATTAGAAAAGAGCATGTCTAATATGTATTGTCCTTGGCTTCCAAAAAAGAATTATTTCTCTAACTACATCTCCCTACATTGTGCGTTCTTGTCATTCATTTTAGGATTGCCTAATAATTTGTGCTTGTGTCATTTCAGCATTCAACAATAGCATTTATCCATAAACAAGAATCTTGGGAAGAGAGAGAGAGAGAGAGAGAGAGAGAGAGAGAGAGAGCTTGTGTTTTGTTTCTATGAAATCATGTTACCTTGTTTTTTACTTGGTACAATACCTTGTACACTACAATCATGACATCCCAATCTTGCTATGTGTACCCAATAAAAGAACCATAAGAAGGGTTAGAATTTATGCAGATTGATGATCTTGATGATTTGTACTATGTATTTAAATTAAATGGTGTTTCCTCTTTTATGCTTGAAAATAAAAAACATGCAAGTTTTCTTTGCATGAGGGACTTTGCACAGTCCTCCCCAAATTCAATGATACTTGGGAAGGTTCCATTCCCACAGTAGCATCAAATTTTGAGTGCATTCGTTTTTGTACGTTTTTAGTACCGAGTAAAGAGTTCAAAGGCTTTTACATGCTATTCTATTTCAACATTCATTTGCCAATTGTAGTAACCATTGCAATGTTGTTGACTGAAGATTTGTCAATGAGTTTGTCAACATACTTCCTAGTTTGTTCCCATTGGTATATCCATCACACTCAATTCATTCCAAGATATCTCTTTAAACATATATGTCAATTGAAACATGGCCAACATTCACATCTGATGGAAATAGCATAGCCTTTTCTTGCCACAACCATGTTGGAACACATCACACAATTTGGACATGAAGTTCATGAAAAAAGATTTTTGCTTTTGGAAGGGCCGCACATTTGGCATACATATCAACCAAAGCAAAGCATTGTGAGAAGCCTTCTCTTCATCCACTGAAAAGGTTGAGTGCTCCCTTGACATAGCCATGTTGGGTAGATCTTACAATCAACGCATTCCAAGTGGCGATATTTTGGACAAGAAGCCGTCAAGAACTTATCGGGCATTCATAAGGGTATCACATTTGGCATACACACTCACAAATACATTGAAGTAACCCAACTCCCTATGTATCTATCCTACTAACACGATACATTCCTTATTTTGAGAATAGCCTTTAGGTCCAGTCAAAAGAGCACTCAAAGAGACTTTGTTTGGTGATATGCTCACACTTCGCATCTAGTTAAAACAGCCCCAGGCTTCCTTGCCATAGCCGTGTTGGGCATATCGTGCAATCAATGCACTCCAAGAGACAACATTCAAACTAAAAAGAATATCAATAACTTCTGTGATTTCGTGAGGGCACCACATTTGGCATACATACTGACCAAATCATTGCCAAGATCACCATGTTTCTCCAACGGTCCCTAACTAGAAATCTCATCATGGATTCTCGCCCATGGAAGGATGATCAAATGATGGCATCATCATGATGACTTTCATAACGTTATAAAAATGCGTTACCAATCCAAAAAGGTCAGTCATGTACACGCATTGCTCTTTGCATGAGATAATGTCTTATTAGCAAGAGCAGACAGCAAGAAGGAGAAGATAAAGCCAAACTGAATTAGATATGGTTTCAATCAATAAAGCCGAAGTGCAAAGTTGATGTGAAATGCTTGCATCCTTGGATGCAAGTTCAAGTAGAGTCTAGAGGTGGGTAGAAAGCAACTCTTTGTAAGTGCCCTCATTAGGCCTTTGATGCATCCCTTAGAGAGGTCTACCTTCTTGCGATGTAGATGGGTAAGAAAGCAACTCTTTGTAGGTGCCCTCATTAGGCCGTCGATGCATCCCTTAGAGAGGTCTATCTTCTTGTGATGCATCTATTGTGAATGTCCTTGGCCACCTTATCTTTCATGCACTAAATGTTTGGATGATTGTTTGTCATGTAAGTGTTATTAGATTCATGTTACTCTGTGTCTATTGTAGAGTTGCATACATGGAATGTTTAAAGTAACAAGCTTCAACAAGTAGTTTTGTTGATGAGAAGCCTGACGAGTAAAACATGCACAATGTCAAATGTGATTATCATATTTTGACAGTGCTTCGCTTACCACTTAAAGATTCAACTATAGTTTAGAAGTAGGTGTGTGTGGGTATGTGTTGATTTAGTGTGGGGGGAAAAGGCATTTGGTGACGACTTGATGTTAGCTGGTGTATGACTAAGGTTTCTCCTCTCTCTTGAGAAGGCCCTATAAAACAATAGAAAGCCCTTCTCATAACACCTTTGTATGAATGCCTTCTGTGTCGATTGTATGTATGACATGGAAACATGTATAAAGATAGACACACACACATACATGTACCATTGGTAAGAGCGAGCGAGACCCGCTGAAGGGTGGTCATGCATGCTAGTTAGCTCTATGCTCCAAGCACTTTGGCGCACACATGTGCACACTGCATGTACAAACAAGAATTTGGAGTGTGACAAATTGTAAAACAATTAACTCACAGTTTCAAGTAGAAGTAGCAGCAATCAAACCCAATTATTGGCGTATTGAAGCACTACGTTCTATGCTAACCATCCTCTTACTACCTCCCCCAACCGCTCCACCCTCGTTCGGCCATGTGGCCTGCCTCAATACTGACCTACACCTGTGCACCACCCACATGATGCTATCGTGTGCCCACTATGCTGAGACACCATCTGTCTCTCCCATTACCTTCTCCCCACCACCCGCTAGAGCATCATTTTTCCTTGTGCCTTCATTGCCTTTGACAACTCATCCCACCCACTTCTCCCCTTACATTTAGGGTTCATTCAGACTTTTGTGAGCCAGCTTTTGATGCCTAGAGTGTTTGCCTTCATCCCGTTCACACACAAAACCCATCTCTGCAAGCACAAATCTGTTATTGCACCATCAACAAGGAGTTGAGACTATGTGGTTGGCTACGTTTGAGTGGAGCCGAATGCTCGAATGCTTCTTTGCAATCGTCACTGAAAAGGTTGTGGACTTCCTTCTTGTCCAAGGGGGGAGGCCTCGTGCCTTAGTGGTGGGTCCAAAGATTACAGGTTCCCCTCTAAACCATTAGAGCATGCCAACACACTTGCCCACCCATGGGAATGCCTTGTTCCTAGTAGTCTGAACCGAGCCTTAGCTCTTGAACATCACTTCTCCATAAAAGCAAAATCAAATTTCATTAGATTCCCCTTTTAAAAACCATTCAAAAATGTACCTCCCTACGCATCCAATTGAATATCTTACACACACACACACACACAGATTTTGTTTTACAATTATTAAAATCAAGAAATTAGTTCTCTCATTCATTTCTACCAGAAACAATAATTATTTTATTATAAGATCCCAAAATAAACTAGCTTGCTACGTTCATAACCACAGAAGTCTCTTATTGGAGAGGTATGGAACAGGAGGAGGGTCACTTTATTTCCCATAAGAATAAAATATGAGATAGGAAAGACAATTGGTTGGTTACCAACCATGCGGTTTCAAATGTTGTGTGAGAAGATAGCCTAACAGGTATTGTTCACACTTGTAGGCCTAGAGGTGTGGAGAGTAGATCGCTAATTCTTTCAATCTAAAGGATTTTTTTTCATCCTCCCTCTCCCACGAGGTCACCCTCAAAACCATAAATCCTTCTCTTTCATCTTTATGATTTTTTCACTTCAAAATATAGCTTAGGTCTTCGTTTGTTCTCATCTCTTTAGTGTGAGGGGTCCTAACTAGACCTTAAATAAACATCATTTTCATTCGCATGTAATCTATTTTTTTACAATTAAATGGAAAAGCCCTTCAACTTAAAATTCCCATGGGCAAGGAAAAATGCCCTTTTTAAGATCACTCTTGGAGACCACCAAAATAGTGGAATTTTGGTATCACCTAACCATGCTTCTACCCTGGTGAAAAGTATTATGTATGGGTATTGTTGACAATTTGCAAGGGATGTAGATCTTTTGAGAAGTTGCACATTGTTGATGGACGTATATGCTCTTCCTTCAAGGAGGCTTCCATTGCTAGAGGACTGCTTGAAAGTGATGAGTATTGGAGTACATGTTTGATAGAAGTTGCATTGCAGCAAGCTAGTGCTCAATTATGACATTTATTTGTAATAATATGATATTTTGTACTCCACTGCATCTGTGATAGCTTTGGGATAGATTTAAAATGGGATTTTCTCTTACTACTTAAACTTGTCGTACAAATTGGAAAAGCAACACACCTTTGCCATAAAAAAGAGTAGTTAAGCTTGTGTAGAGAAGCATGTTTTCTAATTCTATCAAATATTTTAGTGGTGCTATTATTTACGAAACTTTAGTTTAAACATTTCTTGGAAATTTGTGGGCCTTAAGTCATTGTCCAAGTACATTAATAATTATATTACATCTTTCTCATTATTTTTCTCAATTCCTCTTGCACGACTTTTCTTTAGCATGCACTTTGTCCCTTGTGATGCTTGTCTTGGATTGTTTAAAGGGTGCAAAGAGAGACATTACAAGGTGAAAGAAGAGGATGCACTCATGAATCTCACCATGGGGAGAATTTACACCCAACTTCACATGTAATTGGCACTATTTATGCTCAATGACACTAAGAAGGAGAAAGGCAAAGTCTACACATGAGGCAACCCTAGTCCATGAGGATACCAAGGAAGAGGAGGTGCTCTTGAACTAGATGAAAGCATCTATGGTTCTTATGTTTCTACATAGCACCACGATTTATGAAGGGCCCTATAAGATGGTCACTAGGATGAACTCATGGAAGAAGATGCTTGACAATAAAGTTGCAATCAATTAAAACAAAAGGTGATAGTCCTCTTCTGTGATTGATTTTTGAAGAACTTAGAATTGTAAGGGTATGAGACAATCTATTGCCCTTGCCACGTATGCTAGTATGAGGAATCAAATCAATATTGTACAAGTCCAAATTTGTGGTTAGTTATGAAGAACCAACCCTAGTCAAAGTATTTGCATATCAATGGAGTGTTGTGGAGTTTAGTGTAACCAATGGCCACAATAAATATTTCTATTGACTACTTCAAAAACCATTTTTCAATCAAAAGTTAAGCCTAGCTCACATGTTGAGTCTTCAAGTAGTTGCACCAAGCTCTTTTGAAGGCATGGTCAACCCACTTGAACAAAGAATTATACCATGTCTGTGAGGTCCTTGCTGGATCCAAATGAACTATGGGGTACCTTTGATAAGTTTCCAACCCTATTTCCATAGAATCAGAGAGAACGAGTGGACATTGACCTTGCTACACTTGTTGTTTATGCATGAACCACTAGTAAAGGGTTGATCTCATCTTGCATTGCGGAGCTAAAGGAGAATATAACCCAATAATAACTTCTACATTCTAAATCTACATAGACACCATGGGTTCGTGAGTCTCAACATTGCATATCCTTAAGAAAGAGTTATTGACTATAAAAATTATCTATAGCCTAGAATGTTACACATCTAAACAGAAGGCAACCTGAAAAGTGCATACTCTAGTGTAGCGCCCCATATCACTCAACAAGTAACTCAGTGGGCTGACCTGGGCATACTCCCGCCAAAGTAGCAATGGTACTAACCTGGACGTCGTCTCATGCCATGACAAAACAAGAAGAGTATTCCACTAGGCCAAATTGAATGTACTCCCATCACAACGACAAAGGTGCACCCTAGGCATCATCTCACGCCACGACAATTGTCACCTGGTACTAATGATAGTAAGTAGAGGGTTTAAGAGAAACTATACCAAAAGGTTCGACAAACGTTCTTTCCTAGTGAGTTAGTCTGTCCCAAACATTTCTTTCCTAGTTATGACCAATTGTTGTGCTTCCAAGGATAAAGCCTATGTTTCGGCCAATGCTTTTCTTAAGATGGATTTTCTATTGATTTTTTAGGGCCATGTATGCATAACTTGAATGACATTGCTAACCTGTGCAACATCCAACATAAGTATAGGCGATATCGCCTCTTTATAAATAGTCCACTGGTGCCACCAAGTTGCTAGGACTGGCCTCACTATCATTCGTCGCTTGATTTCAAACTCTTTTGTGAGGTGCCATAAATAATACACTTAGAATACTCTATTAGTCTCTTTTATTTTCTAAGGGTGGCCAAGAATACAGTAAGGTTATTAGATGTACTCTCATAAGCCTTACGTAATTTTCTCTATTTAATTCCATAATTTTATAGCTAGCTTTAACATAAATATTTAGTTATAAATTCCTTTGAGTAAAATAGGCTCTCTAATAACAACCATAGGTAGATATAGCTAAGAGCTATCCACCATAATTATCTCATAATTAAGTAAAATAAACTTGTGATTTTTCTATTCACTTTATGTGTAAAAAATGACAATTTTGATCAATAATATTAGGATTTCAAGCTTCTTGTATTTATCTCTAGTTATTAATATAGGATTACTAGATCTTAATGATTTGAATGTTTTAGCCAATTTTCTAACTCTTAAGTCTAATTTTAGCATTATTTCAACTAAAAATACCCAAAAATTAATGTAATTTCTTGCATCCTAAAAATTTTAAAATAAAAAGGTGAAAATTTGAGTAGCATAATGGTACCATTTTCGTTCTGAAAATTTCACAGAAATAAATTTTCCTCAATTTTAATAGCCCAAAAATTAGGCGTGGCTAAAAATTGACAAAAACTTATAATACATATATCCTAATCGTGCAATAGAGAATATAATTCTAACTTTAATATTTCTAATTAAGCTATCATTTAGTTAATTTTCACTAAGCAAAATTTAGCTCAACGTTACTTTTCTTAATTACAAGTACGTATAATACTTAATTAACAATGCTTTGCGCTTAATGAGAGCATTATTACCATTCTTAATTACTCAATTATGCTCAATCATGCATGTACTAAGCTTGTCTAGCATAATCACTCTTGTTTAAGCAGACAAAGTGAGTAATTAATAGAGATTTTATCATAGAGAAAGACTTAACATAATTGCATAGAGATTCTAAAGAAACGTTACCATAATAATGCGTAACTACCTTGTAAATCTACTTGAGGTTTTGATCTCTAAGTGGCTTGTGGATGCCCTTCTCTTGGGAGAAGTAAATGTCTCGAGTGCAATAGAGTATTCCCAACACGATGTGTAAATATATGAGACCTCAATGCCTTTTTATAGATTGTGTCAAGGGGGATCGGCTATAGGCTACCCCCCACTATAGAAGCAAGCCCCTAGCTTGGTAGCTAGTCCTAATATGCTAATTTAGTACTAGTGAGGTCTTGGAGGTCACCTAGTGCTCCTACATTACAAGTTGGTCAAGTTCTAGGGCTTGCAGGCCTTGCAATAGCTTCCATGCTTCATTTGTGAACCACACTACACCCCATCTGACTCCATGTGCAACCCATGTGATTTATTATCCATTTTAGCCAATAGGATTCCATATTTTTCAGCCCTTACAATTTCCAAAAGATTTGCAAAAGTCTTAAGGTTCTAGTTCTAGGTTTCAAGGCTCTAGATTAGTGCAATTCGAGAGAGATTTTTTTTTATTTTTTTGGTGTGAAGTAATGCTCAACTTAAGATTCATAAAATTTTCTCAACTTAAGAATTTTTGCAAAAGTCTTAAGGTTCTAGTCCTAGGATTCAAGGGTCTAGATTAGTGCAATTCAAGAGCAAATTTTTATGTGATATAATGCTCAACTTAAGATTCATAAAATATTCGACTTCACCCAATTTGGCCTTTCATTTAGCCATTTATGAAACAAGGCATTCTTGAATATATCCGTTTATGAGATTCTTCTCTCGAGTTTCCAAGATAGAATATGATTGAAGCTAAAGTACATCTTGGGTAGATAAGATGATTTTCTCATCATCATGGATATGATTTGGGTTAGACACATATTCTTTTAGCAAGCTAACATGAAATACATCATAAACTTTGAGATGAGGTGGAAGCTTTAACTTGTAGGCTTGATCACTTATGACCTTGATTATTTCATAAGGTACACGATAGCAGTAGTTGAGCTTCTTGTACTTCCTCATGGATAAATTAATTTTCTTGGGCTTTCCTCTCAAGAAAACTTAGTTGCCTTCTTTGAAAATCCTGTCAGATTTGTTAAGATTTCCGTACTTGTTTTGACGGTCTTGAGTTGCTTGATATCTCTGTGAATAGCTTTAGTCTAGGCCTCCATCCCTTCTAACATTTTTTTTTAATGCTTCTACCCTTATAGTAGGGCCTAAAAAATTCAAAGGAACACTCTTGACCATTGATAGTGTTAAAGGGTGTAATCCCATACTCATATGAGTAGAGGAGTTGTAGGCATATTCAATCCATTTACTAGGCTCTCGATTGTAGTTAACCTCGGAGGATATGTTCAATTTCTTGATTAAACCTTTCTATTTGGCCATTGGTTTAAGGATGTTAGGCGGTGCTGAAGCATAACTGAGTACCAATGACTTGAAACAATGATACCCAAAACCTTGAAGGCAATTTGGTATCATGATCACTTATATTCCACTTGGGTAACCATGAAGTTGAAAGATCCCCTTCAAGAAAAGACGACTAATATCTAAAGCAATAAAGCTAATTTGGTATCACAATCACTTATAATCATTTTGGGTGAACCATGAAGTTGAAGATCTCCTTCAAGAAAAGACTACTAATATCTAACATCATGAAAGTAGGCTTGACTAGTATAAGATCTGCCAATTTAGTGAGCATATCAACTACTACCATAATCGAGTCATAGCCAGCTTGAACAATGGGCAGTCCATTAATTAAATCTACGTTGATGAATTCCCACTTCATTTGAGGAATATCCAAGGGATGTAATTTACCTGACATCTTTAAAATTTCAGCTTTAACCTTTTGACATGAAAGGCATAGCTTGACATAGCAAAGGATATTGCTCGTTTGCCCTTGCCAATAATAGCTTTTGCAAACAACATTGAGTGTCTTGACATATCCCAGGTGTCATGAAGTTGGGCTATTGTGCGCTCCATATAAGATAGTATTCCTTAAGGTAGAGTTTTTAGGTATGCATAAACGATCCCTATAATAAATTCACCCATCCTCAAGAGTATAATGTAGAGGCTTGGATACATTCTCACTACATAAGATTGAAATAGCTTTGCATCCTTTACAATAGTATCCATGACCTTGTTGAGAATAGGATTGTTGGCCATTGAAATAGCCTCTAGAAAGATATTGCGACTTCGGGCATTTGCTACAATATTATCTTTACCTGGTCTAAATTTGATGTAAAAATCATATTCTTGCAAGCAATTCTATCCATCTTTGTTGTCACATATTGAGGTAAGGTTGGGTCAAGATCCACTTTAAACTCTTGTGATTAGTTTCCAATTGGAAATTTTGACGAAGAAAATATCAAGCCGTTCCCCACAATTTTTGGCGTTGTTTTTCCCTTCCCCCTCTTTTCTCTTTCTCTTTGAGTGTGTGTCGATGCCGGCGGATGTGTGTGCCCACAGATTGCTTTGTGGTGCAAAGAGTGTGAAATTGAGTTGTGGTGTGTTCCAAAAGTGATGTAATGAGGAGTTGCGGCATGTGAGTGTTGCATGGTGGTGCTGCTAAGCATGTGTGCATTGAGAGGTGTTCAGGCAGTGGCATGTTAGTGTGTGTTGTATATTTTGAAGGTGTTTCTAAGTGGATAGGGGTGCTATGAATGCCGTGAGATATAGAGAGGCATTTGTGTGTGTGATGGGTGTGTTCCCCATTCCCCCTCTTCAACTTAGTGCTAGTTGAGAGAGACAAGCCATATGTGCAATGAGTAGGTGAGTGAGAGTTAGTACAAAGAGGCTAATTGAGACTTTTGAGTATAGTTTGGGGCTAAAGAGCTCTGATGTAGACCCTTCATCGCCTTTGACAACTACGACTTCAAAGGGGGGTGATAGACTTCATCGGGGGGAGAAGTATGCTAACTACTCCATGGATGACTGGTACTTACTCTACAACGGTAGAGTGTGCATACCAACTATAGGTGACTTTTGGGCTTGCATTCTTAAACAAAGTCACGACATTCCTAGTGCTGGTCACAGCCCAAAATTAGAAGACCTTTGTGCTAGTTAACATACAATTGTATTGGCCTAGTTTGTTTAAGGATGTCCATATGTGCTAAAATGTAATAAGTGTTATGTCAATAAACATGAATGTCTAAAGGTTGGAGGACTACTCCATCCTTTGGAGATTCCTCAAGGGAAATGGGAAAGCATTTCCATTACCGGTTTACCCACAAGAATGACTTAGTGTGGGTGGTAGTGGGCAGGTTAACCAAATGACAAAGTTTATTGCCACGAAGAAAACGGTCAAAACACCAGAGTTAAAAAAACTCTTTATTGAACATCTCTACAAGCTATATGGCCTACTTACAGATATAGTCTCAGATAGAGATGGAAAGTTCAATAGTTATTTTTGGAGAGAAGCCTTCAAAAAGTTGGATACTACCTTGAGTGTGAGGCCTAGGGTAAGACCGGGTAGGCCAAGGGCCAAGACTTACATGCAATCAAGCGTGCCATATTTAGCAGTCTAGGAGCCTATATATGGTGAGGTTGGGTGTAGAGTTGCATGATTGAGTCCCTGCGATATTACATAAGATATCACCACTTTTGTTTTTGAGGATGAAAGCGCTTCTCCAAGGCGGGAGTAATGCTAGGCCTAGGGTAAGACCGGGCAAGCCAAGGGCCAAGACTCACATGCGGTCAAGGGGTGCCATATTTAGCATGCTAGGAGCCTATATATGGTGAGGTTGGGTGGAGAGTTGCATGATTGAGTCCCTCCGGTCTTACACTGAGCATGAGTATAACATATCATCCGTAGTTCGATGGTTAAATCGAAAGGGTTAACCAAATCCTAGAGAACATGTTGGACTCTTATGCAAGTAAGAAGCAATCTAACTAGGAAGAGTACTTACCATTTTTTTGGATTTTCTTACAACAGTTTCAAACATTCAACAACTAGGTTTACACCATTCATGTTGGTGTATGGTTTCTAATTGAGATCTCTAGTGGCCATATGCCTAGAGAAGTAGAAGATTCAATCCATCAAAGATTTCCTTGAAGATATGAATGATATGTTTAAGACAACAAAAGAAAGCATTCATAGGATCGTACTAAGACATATGTCGATAAAGGATGAAGCAAAGTTACCTTTGCAAAATGTGACTTCGTATTCCTAAAGGTTCCTACAAAATCATAAACCATGAAAATGGGAAAGTGTGACAAACTTTCTCCTAGATATTGTGGTCCCTTCAAAGTTATTGAAAAGATTGGGGACATAGCATATAAACTCGAGTTATCGGAGAGTTCTCAAGTTCACCTTATTATCCACATAAACAAACTAAAGAAATTAATTCACGAGATGGAGAACATAGTTTCTAAAGAGATTTTGGTCGACTTGATAGAGCCACCAAAGATACCGCATGAACTAAAAAGGATTCTAGGGTGTCGAGATAGACAAACACATCATAAAGTGCACCAAGACTCTCAAACCTAGCCACGCATCTGCTATGAGCCAAGATGTTTGATTGAGGAACAATCATGAGTCAAAAATATTCCCCATCATCTGTTGTCTCCAACTAGATCTTAAAAGACCCTTCCACATATTTTGTTCAGCATTGAATGTGTGGAGCCAGAACACCCTTCACACGCATTGGGCTAAAGGTCATAACGTGCCATTTTTTGGCCTATCCTTCCATGAACCGCAACAAAAAGTGATTGAGTTAGTAGAACACAGGTCCTCTAAGCTACATGTCCAAGTTGCAAGCACTTCGTCTCCAAGCGAAGGTTCCATCTTGAGTGTCTCAAGGCCTTTGCATATGGATGCTTGTTTTTTAGGTTTTTGCCCATTTTGGATGCAACCATGTGACCAAAATTGTCTTAAAAACACTCAAAAAGGGTTTTGCATTAGCACATGACTCTTTCAAGGGGTTTTGAGAGCTTTTTTGTTCCAAAACTTGGTATCTAGGTGTCAGAATGAGACACATAGGCGAATCTTGGTAAGGTTTTTGAGTTTTCTGGATGCATTGGAATAGTCAAAACTATCAAATTTTAACAACTATAAAAATTTAGACTGGTGCAAAGCTTTTTTGAAAGTTTTCACTTCATTTTGAATCTAAAATTCCATCTCTAAGATTATAATGAGATGCATGGATATTTAGTTTATGGTTCTGGGACATCTCAAATACAACAATATAGTCAAGATGATTAGATTTTATCTCTCTCTCATATTGTCATGCATAAAAATATATGAATTAGTTTGTATAAATGTAGATATTTTAGGAAGGGATTATATCATTTTGAAGTCGAACATCTCTTCCCTGGGTGATATGTGAGACACATGGATCCTTCCTTCTAAGTAAAAATGATCAAATATTCCTTTGGTTTTCAACTCAAACTTGTGTTTCTATAATACATGTTCTTCTAATAAAACCATGTAACACTATGAATATAGTATTGTCTATTAGTTTTTGTAGTATTATCTTGTTTGTATAAATAAAAAATGGATAGCTTCTAAAAGTAATTCATCTTCCATCTTTTGTGTGGGCACATTGTAAAATTGTGGTCAATAGTGATGAATGCTTGAAAATAGTGATCAATAGTGATGAAATTGCTTGAAATAATTTTTCTTGCAGAAGAAGATTGGCTTTGAATACTATATGTTTCCAAAGGTCATGTGTCTTCTCTCTCATTGAATTGTTAACACTTTTTGTAGCAACAACACAGTCTCTCATCTCTTTGGGTGTTTCAACCATGCTTTGTGTGATTGTCTTTATTTCTTTTATGATGGTGCAATATTAAGGTTTTGGTCATCTTTGCCCAGAATTGTACTATGCTCATCGTTTTTGGATTGAGTAATGGAAATCCTCCAATTTGGCTACTCATGTATGGCTCTTATGATTGAAAAGAGTCTTGCTTTTTAAAATTTTACAATAGATATATAGACTTAAATAGGGTTTAATACGCGTAATACTGATGATTAAAGAGAGTTTGAGAGAGAAGACTGCAAATAGGAACATTATTAATTGATAAGACGATAAGAAACATAGATTCAAGACTCAAGACATCTATTCAACTGACAAGTGATACAACTTCAATTTTTTTGATTGCCCTTTTTACAATCGGGTTGCATACTCTCCATCAGTACGCCCTTTGAATTTCAACTCTTCAACCAAAAAACTCCCGAAAATTGAACCAACGTTGTGGTACATTTGAAGGTGCCGCAGGAAGCGTATGCGAGTGCAAGTGCGAGAGCAGAGAGAGAGAGAGAGAGAGAGAGAGAGAGAGAGAGAGAGAGAGAGAGAGAGAGAGAGAGAGAGAGAGAGAGAGAGAGAGAGAGACCTACTTTGGGTGGAGCACAGAGCAACATTATCCCTATTGTTGTAGCTCCTTATTCTTTTGTATTAAAGAATAAGTGTATATAGGTTAAGTTAGTAGATGGGTTAGTAGTAAGTGGGATGTCCGGCCAATTGGCCTGAATCCCAACAAACTCCCACTTGAAGGCCAATGTAGCCTAAGTAACCTGGTATGTACAACCGTGAAGCAATCTAGTGGCTTCAACCTATACCCGTCAACTCATTGCAATGTGTAAACCGCTCCAAAGCTAAGCCTTTCATCAAAGCATCTGCTGGGTTGTTGTTAGCGTGTACCTTGACCAAACCAATGAGCTTTTTGGCCAAGAAATCTCTCACAAGATGATACCTGACTTCAATGTGTTTTGATTTGGAGTGAAACACGAGATTCCTTGCCAATACAAGAGCACTCTGACTATCACAATATATCACTGGAGTCTCATCAATGCCAAGATTTCTAACCAAGCGAGATAACCATACAGCCTCTTTACTTGCATCCGACAATGCAACGTACTTTACTTCCGTAGTGGAAGACAACGTACAATCTTGAAGACATGACCTCCAAGATACTACTGCTCCAGCAAATATGAAGACATAGCCAGATGTCGATCTCCTATTGTCGACACAACCCACATAGTCTGCATTCGCATAACCCACGATGGATGCATCACTGTTCCCAAAGTGTAAACACCTACGAACCGTAACTTTGAGGTATCTAAGAATGTGCTTCACTGCTTCCCAATGCTTGCTGCCACGATTTGCCATATATGATCGGCTTACCACTCCCACTACAAAAGCAGTGTCTGGCCTTGTGGCTAGCATAACATACATGAGATTGCCCACTGCCAAAAAATATGGTACCTTAGCTATTCCAACTCGCTCACCATCAGATTAGGGTGCATCTTCCTTGCTGAGTTTCAAGAATGCCTGCATTGGGGTACTCAATGCTTCCCCCCCTGCATATTGAAACGCTGCAAAATTTTCTCAATGTATGTTTCATGAGATAACTCAAGAGTACGACATTTGCAATCTCTTTTGATTCGCATGCTAAGAAAGTGTCTAGCATTCCCCAAATCTTTCATTGCAAAATTATTGCTAAGTGTTTTCTTCAAGTTGGCAATTTCCGCAATGGATTTCCCAGCTATAAGCATGTCATCAACATACAAAACTAGAATGATCATCGAGCCATCATCTAGCTTTCTTGTGTACAAGCAGTGATCCTCTTCGCTCCTTTTACACCCTTGAGACCTCATACATGCATCAAATTTATGATACCACTGCCTTGAACCCTGCTTTAAGCCATAAAGTGCCTTTTTGAGCTTACATACTAGCTCCTCACGAGATGCATTATCCTGAACAAACCCTTCAGGCTGCTGCATGTAAACATCCTCATCGAGATCCCCATGAAGAAATGCTGTCTTCACATCCATTTGGACAAGTTCCATGTCCTCAATCGCTAGAAGACCAAGTGCGGTTCTTAGTATTGTCATCTTGACCACAGGCGAGAAGATTATATCAAAATCGACTCCCTTTTGCTGTTTGAACCCTTTGGCTACAAGTCTAGCCTTGTACTTTGGATTTGGATAACGTGAGATAAATTTCTTCTTGTAAACCCATTTGGAAGGTAAAACTTTCACATCATTTGGCAATTCTACCAAGTCCCAAGTGTCATTAGCTAGAATCAAGTTGCACTCAGATTCCATAGCCTGCTCCCACTTCACAACATCACCGTCATCATGGCTTCTTGGTAGCAGCTTGGCTCACTGCAATCGGTCAACATGATGTAATCAAGACCTACCTCGAAATGCGAAGGTGGACAAGAGACTCTAGTAGAACGTCTCACTCCTTGACCATTACTATCCGTTCCCTCTGGAGCATTGCTAGTGGAAGGTACATCACTAGCCCGTTGGTTTGATTTCACCGTCTCTGAGGCAA
The DNA here is from genome assembly GCF_014529385.1 of Adiantum capillus-veneris. NCBI lineage: Eukaryota > Viridiplantae > Streptophyta > Polypodiopsida > Polypodiales > Pteridaceae > Adiantum > Adiantum capillus-veneris. Next base: position 108,351,783 of record NC_140936.1, read on the forward strand.
CATCCTCAAAAGTGACTCTCCGAACCTCTATTTCCTTGATAGGTTGTTTATACATCTTCGACTCATTGAAGATCACATCTGAACTACGGACGACTTGACGAGATTTCGGGTGCCAGAGACGATATCCCATCTCTCCATCTGCACCATATCTAATGAAAATACATTTGTGTGACTTTGGCTCTAACTTTTGTCGAAGTTGTTTAGGCACGTGAGCATAAGCTTCACAACCAAAAACACGTAGATGGTCATAGTCGGCGATAGACCATAACTCTTCTGGAATCTCATAATTCAATGGCGTACTAGGCGAGCAATTTGTAATGTTCACTGCAGTCAAGACGTCTTCTGCCCAAAAGCCTTGTGTGAGATTTGCCCTAGAAAGCATGGCTGTGACTCTTTCCTGAATCGTACGATTCATGCGCTCAGCAACTTTTCTGCTTCATCCTCTTCTTTCTCATCATCCGCCTCTGTTCCCTGGGTTTGTTTCTGATATTGCTTTTGTTTGCGGATCCTTTCCCTCAATGCCTGAGCTTCTTCCATTGTCCTCCTGGCATGAGTAATGGGGATAGCCTCTGCCACGTGCACAATTTTTTTTCTCAACCGGGTATATCCAAGTGTGTACGGACTGTCCTACTCCTCCTCTGAAGATTGGTACTCTGAAGGAGAGTCTCTAGGTTGGGAACCTTCTTCCTGGCTACTCCGAGCATCTGACTCGATCTTCTCACTGTCAGAATCCTTTAGCAATGCGCTTTGCCTCGTCTGTTTGACTTCTGGTTTTGGCCTTGTAGAAGGTTCTGCCACTGGTCTTCCAGCTCTTTTAGATATGTGGATCAGATCTATTTGCGCTTCGGTAGGTGGTAGATCCTCGATCATTCCCAGTGCTTGATAGGCAATACGTGTTAACATTGGTCCACCGTTCATGTAAGCTTTACTTCTTTGACTCCCTTTCAGGTTTGCTTCCACAATAGTGTCAAGAAGATAGCTGCCAAAATTGCAAATGACCACCCTGCCTTCAGCCAAGCCCATTGCCATTACCACGGCCATGTACAACAAAGGTCGGTATATCTGGGCGGCTTCTGCACCTTGAAATGTTGCGATATAAGGCGCAATGGCAGTTCAGATTCTCAGTATATCAGGTCTTGATATGTCAGCTTATGACCTCGTTGCTCTAAGAAGGCTTTATCATTGTCTATTGCCTTCATCTTCTGCAAGAGATTGTCCGTCCCTTGCGGCAGGTGGAGGGATTCATTGATAATTTCCACTGCGATCTTTACCTTGACGACTGCCCCATCCTTGTCCATCAGAGTTGCTTCTCCATTGTACTGAATTGAACTTATGAGCTCGTGAGCTCGTCTAAAGTCCGTTCCCCAAGGAGGCAGTCGTAAGAAGTTGTCTAGCTGTAGGCGCCTGCCCCCTGCTTGCACTTGTGGCTTTCGGTGCAAAGTCCACATTTCCTGTGGAAAGATTGTGGCCTTTACTATTTCTTCATCTGCTGCTTGAAACCTTTCGATGAAGATGTTCACAGAAATTTCTTCAAGTACCTATTCGATGATGTTGCTTTCTCATTTGATGAGATATTGGTTATCTCATAGGGTACCGCATTCCACTCCCTTTGTGCTTTCCTTCAAGGCATCCTATTGTCAATTTTAGCATTGAAAATAGGTTTTGGCCATTGATCAAAATTGTCAAAAAGTGTAAACTTGACCATAGAATGAAAAATGAGCATAACTTTGTCAAAACTACTCCAAATTTGACCAAATTTCACCAGTGCATCTAGGATTACTATAGGCACAAGGATGTAATGTAACATATGAATTTTGGCAAAAAGGAACATGGATCGCGATCCATGTTGGGAAGAATTTTGAAATTCTAACTTTGGGAAGTTATTCATGGGCATATGGGGATGCTACTGGGCAATTTTCTCTGGATTTAGGGTTGGAGGTACATGGATCGCGATCCATGTTGGGCAACATTTTGGAAATAAGATGATACCATCTGGTAGGGTTCATCTAGATGATGCCTTGGTCCAAAATTTTTGTGATTTGGATCAATGGTTTGACAGTTGGGCTAAATTTTGGAAACCATTTGTAGATTTAGAGGTTTTTGACATTTTGAAGTGGATCTTGGGATTCAAATGGCTTGAAACTCCATGGCTTGGCTTTCTTGAACATACTGAATCAGATGGCATGGTTTTTACTTATATTGGGAAAAAGGTTACATGGATTGCGATCCATGTTGGACATAATTTTGATACAGTTCTTGTGCAGATTTGTTCCTATAGGTTTTCCTAGTACACTGGTAAAATATTTACAACTTTGGACATGTTTTTCCTTAGTTTGTCCCAATTTCCAGTTTATGGCCATGTTTTTTCCGTTTTGACCATATCTATTTCTGGCAACCATTTTTGGACTCATGTTTGCTTGAGATATATCATTGTTTTGATTTCTGATGATTTAGGTTTGTAGTTCATAGCTTTGCCTCGCTCCCTGGCAAATTCTACCAGACATTGAATCCATTTGAGAAGACAAATTGAAACCTGCAATTTTCACCATTTTGCAAGTAAAACTTTACTTAGTTTTGATCCTACCACCATCCTTAAGTTACATTTGCTTGTTGATAGGCTCCGAGGAGAGTGTGAAGTCTCCCAATTGACTTTAGCAGTAATTTGAAAACTTGTTAGGACTCTTTCTTTAGCCTTTTTTTATAGGTCTTGCTGGCATCCTAGCATTTAACCTCTGATGAGTTTTTCTCTGGGATCCCATCTTTTTTTCCTGTGAAAATGACCAAAAGACCATTTGCAGACTAAAAGTAGCAATCCAAGAGGATTTGATGATCTTAAGAGCCTTTTGTTGATCATTTTGCAACACCAGTACTATTTGTACATTGTCCAACTAGTGAGTCACTTTTACCTGATTTTGGCCAAAAGAAACATGGATTGCGATATGTTAGGATGTATTTTGAAAAACCAGTCATAGGAGTTTGTTTCTGGCCCTCTATTTTTGCTCTTGTAGAAATTTCTATCATTTTAGGGTTTTGGGAACATGGATTATGATCCATGTTCCACCACTTTTTTCTACTATTTTTACCCTGTTTGATTCTGTTAGCTAATTGGGGTCTACTGGTGAAATATTTTTGGTTTTTGATGGGTTTTGGACTTCCCCATTGGCCCTGTTAGCTTGCCAATTTTGTGACCTTGTATTGTTCTGATATGTTGTCTTGGCAATGTTGATGCAGTATGGGACATACACACATGCTCTTGCAAGGTTAATGATCATACCTGTCAAATTTGGTGTAGTAAGATCCACTGAGGTGGTCGCAACGGGCAGAAACATCTCTGGAAACTCTATGCCCCTGTGGCTCTGTGTGTGTGTGTGTGTGTGTGTGTGTGTGTGTGTGTGTGTGTGTGAATGCAAATGAGCTTATGTTGCCCCATTTGACTATATATTCCTAGTTTACCCAAAATGCCCCATTTATACTTACCTCCATTGATCATATCTTGTTGTTCATATCACCTACAGTTCGGCCGTTCGTCATTCTGACACTCGGTTTACAAATAGCGTTTGATCTGCAGCTTTGATCCTTCAGAATTTGGCTCAAAATTCATCTTGTCTTGAATCTTTTCATATTTGCCATGTTCGAAGTCCTTGCTTTGAAGTTTCGGCGTTTGCTTTCAAAAGTCAATTCCAACTTTCCTTGCTTGACTTATCAATTTTTTTTTGCTTTTTTGTAAACGAAAATTATTTACAATGATTATTACTCGGTCAAAAATTAGCCAAAATTACTGTCACCTCCCTTATATACATACTCTCATTCTAGTATTAGATGGTGACGGTATGGCCCATGATTATGCCAACTAAGAGTTTGTAAGGCTCTGAAAAACTTGTTTTTTAAAGAAAAAGAAAGGAAAGGAAAAGAAAAGACGTAATATGATAATGATAATATATACAAATGATAATCCTATCGCATTTCCCCCCCTTTCTAAAGTGATTCGTCCTCGACAAACATGTGTCAGAGTGCATGGGAACAAAGCGCATGTCTATGCATAGCCATATAGTGTGGCTCTATGATGCTAATGGAGGATATGCATGGGGAAACTAAATGCTGCGCAAAGAGAGGTTCTAAAAAATATGTTCAGTGGCTATTGGTGGCGAGGTTGCCTTGAAGCTGCATGGTCCAAACAATAGTAATTGGAGAAGACACGCTCTGTGTTTGACTGTGACCTGCAAAAGTTTTGATGCTGATGGTTGTGCTGCTTTTTGGCTTTGTTTTGGTTGGCACTGAAATTGCTTGGGTTTGGATTCGCTATAAGAGGCATCGTGTGAGCGAGTTTGTTTTGGTTTCCCACTTGACAATGTTTGGTTGTCAAAGGTCATTAGTGGTTCATTGGCTTAGGTCGTGTGACAACAGCTGTAGGCAATTTGTGGAGGTTTGATTTCTGTGTAAGCAATGTAGGCTGACTTGTATTGGTTTGTTGTTTTGGTATCCACAATTTCTTAGGATTGGTTGTCATGATGGATTTTTTAACCCATAATGTCTTGACCACTGTTGTGGAATATTGCTGAGCTTGTTCATGTGGCGATGGTAGAGGTTCCCATACATGGTCTGTTTGTACGAATGGCATGGCGAAGGATTGGCCCTCGTGTTCGAGGAGTAAGGTATTGTCTTGTCAGTTTGGTGTGGCTTGATAAGTGCGCATCAACGTCACTCCTAGAATAACTGCTGCGTTAAGATGCTGATCGTCGACCACATGAAATTAATGTGGATAAATTGTTCCAGCAATGGTGATTGATAAATTTATGTGGCCCAGACTGTCCATAGTGCCTTTGTTTGCTATTTTCAACCCCATAGTGCTTGGCATTAGAGGTTCCCGTGTGATTTTTCTGAAAGTGGAGTAGTTAACCACATTAGCTCTGGCCCCTGTGTCCACTAAGGCTTGCTCGGTGGTGCCATTGGCAAGTTGTAAATGAATGCGTAGATCCATTCCTCCTAACCATGTAGCTGCCATTTGTATGGATGCTATCGGACCAGTCTCAATAGAAACATTCTGTTGTGCTTTCCTTTGGAACTTTGCTTGGTCTTTGCGTTTTAATATTCTGAGTTTGGCTTCATGCTGTGCTTGTTCCTGAATGTCCCGTGCGTGACATTTGCACTGAGCTGCTGCATGTAGTGTTGCGAGTTCTTCTTGTGTCAACAGAAGAAGATATTTCTTTAATTTGTAGCCACTCATCCAATTAGGCATCTCCTCTCCTACTAATGTTGCAAGCTTGATGGTGCCACTTTGTGATATAACATGTATTACAAAAGGCCCCATCCCTCACTTTTTGAGTTTTTTGGAGTGTTGTTTGAGGCCTATCATGTGTTGATCATGGAAAGCTTTCATTTGTTTTTTTAAATATATATCCCAGCTATCGCTCTAAGTCTGGTTTCATCTAATTGTTCCAGGGTGTCTAGTCTCTCCGATAGCTGATGGCCCGTCCATCCTAATTGTGTTGCCTCTCTTAGGGTTTTGATTAGAAATTCCAATGATAGGATCACATTAATCCCGAACCAGGTTAAAGGGAGTCGTTCCGATGGAAGTTTTAAAAGCTACTCTGTAAGCCCATAAGACTGTGTGTAGCTTTTGATCCCAATCATTCCTTGAGCCGCTGACTATTTTGGTGAGTACGGTGCATAAGATTTTGTTGGTACTCTCTACCTGCCCATTAGCTTGCGGATGATAGGGCGTCAATTTGTGATGGACCACCATGAATTTTTCAAGGAGACTTTCAATGATGTCGTTTAAAAAGTGTGTTTCCCTATCGCTCACTATTTTAATTGGTAGTCCATATTTCGTAAATACATTTTTGAAAAGGAACTGAGCTGTAGTTCTTGCATCGTTTTTTGGGGTTGATTTTGCTTCCACCCATTTCGTCATGTAGTTTGTTGCTACTATGATGTATTGTGCATGTGTCCTGTATCCTGGAGGTATGATGGGACCAATGAAGTTAATGTCCCATTTGGCATAAGCACATACTCCCATCATTGGCCTCAGTGGCATTTCATCTCTCCTTTGGGGTGGTTTTGTGCGTTGACATTCATCACAACGTTTGACATATGTCTCTGCATCCATAAACAGGGTTGGCCACCATATGCCTGAGTGTAGCATGAGCCTTGCCGTTTTATCAGCAGAGAAATGTCCCCCTGGTTGTCCTGAGTGTGCTTGTTCTAAGATAATGTAGTATTCGCTTTCTGTGGTGCACAACCGTAGTTCTTTGTCCTTTCTCCGCCTATATAGTTGGTTGGCAATAAAAAGATATTTTTTGGCCTCTTCTTCTACAATTTTTATTCTTGCTTTGCCCCATTCCTTTGAAAAGGTATGGTTTTTTAAGTACTTAACTATGTGAGCACTCCATTTAGGTGCTTGTACTACGTGAAACAGAGTGGCATGTTCCACTGGGGGTTGTTTTGTACAACTATCGCAGGATTTTACATATGTATGGACATTGTGTTCCATGTTTGGCCAATAGACACCCAGTCTCTGTAGCCATTGGCCTGTCTGTGTTTCATCATTGTGAAATCCCGTATTTTGTATATGAGCCTGCTTGAGGTAGTAGGTGGTATCTTTGGGTTGTACACATAGTCAATATCTCATCCTTATCGTGTTTGTACAACCATTTTGCTAAAAGCTGGAGATCTTGTGTTTGATGGATAATTGATGGTTGTCTTTTTTATTTGCAATGAGCCAATTGTGAGTAGAGGAATGACCTCTTTGCTCCATCTCGGCACCATTTCGATGTTAAACAGATATGAATCGGGAAGGTCATCATCGACACCCTCAGGTGCTTCCCCATGAAATAGTCGTGAAAGATAATATGCTCTTTTGTGTGTGGTTCCCTTTTTTACGACTACCGTGAAGTCAAACTCAAGCAGTAGTATAAACCGGTGAACAATTCTTCTAGTGTTGCAAGGTTTGTTTACTAGATATAACAGTGCTTGGTGATCCACGAAGAAGACAAACTTGTTTGCTAGAAGGTAGTGTCTAAATTTCTTGACAACATAGATCATTCCCAGACCTTCCCTTCCTTAGTGGTATAATTTCTCTCTGCGTTGTTTAGTGCCGACTAGAGTAGCAAATGGGAAAATCCATTTTCTTCTCTCTTGGCTGGGCTACTATGCACCCGATGGCATAGACTGATGCATCCACATGGACATGAAAGATTTTTCTATAGTTAGGGGCTTGCAAAATTGAAGCCGAAATTAATTGCTGCTTCAATTTTTGGCAAGCCTGCTCACATTTATCCATCCATTGGAACTTAGCAATGAGGGAGTACAACAGCTTAGCTATTACAAAATACATATATATGAAACACCTGTAGTACCCGCAATGCCCATAAATGCTTGCACTTCTTTCATCTTCGTTGGTCTCGGTAGTGCAACAGCTATTTGTACCTTTTCTTGATCAGTTGAAATTCCGTTTTTGGACACAATGTGGCCCAAAATTTTACCTTGTCTTACCATGAAGACGCATTTTTTCGGGTTTAAGCAGATACGATACGTTCTGCATTTTTCAAAGACTTTTCCCAGATGAGTGATGTGGTCACTTTGTCGATGAGAATGAACACAAAGATGATCCATATAGATCTCCAGAAATTGTCTAGATCTTTGAATGCATGGCTCATTAGTCTTTGAAATGTAGTCGGGGCATTGGTCAGGCTGAAAGGCATTACCCTGTAGGCAAATACAGCCCACTTTGTCGCAAAAGCTAGCTTATGTTGATCTTCCACTTTAATCGTCAACTGGTTGTAGCCTGAGAATCCATCCAAGAAACTATTGGCCTCTTTCCCTGCTACCCTCTCAGTAACATGATCTGTCATTGGCAGTGGATAGTTATCCCTGATGGTGGCTTCATTTACCTGTTTGAGGTTTACACAGACACACAGTTTGCCATTCTTTTTGGGTACCACCACAATCGGAGACACCCAATCAGTGTGTTCAATCTCATAAATAAACTCAACGTCCTTCAGTTTATCTATCTCCTCCTTAATTTTCTTGGCAAAAGATTCATTGTATGTGTAAGGACGTTGTCTGCATGGTCTGCATCACTCTTAAGGGGAATTGTGTGCTGACAGATCTCAAGATCTATCCCCTTTAGATATTTGTATGACCATGCAAAGACATCTTTGTATCGTCTGAGCGTATCGACTAGAAGTTGCTCTTCCTTGTCAGTAAGGTCCATGCCAATGTATGCCGGTTTATGCTCCTCGCCTGGTTCTACTAAGTTGATGCATTTGGCATTTTCAGGCCCATCATATGAAGTTCCTGGTTCGTTGGGATCTGGTTTGGGTTTTTGCACCACGATTTTCCTATCTTGAATGGCATACTTCTGATAGTGGGAAGGTGCATTGAATTTATCATCATTTGATTCCTCATCAGTTTCCATTTCTGTTATCCAAACTTCCTTCAAAGCTCGCTTCAGTTCATTGTATTTGATTTTTCGCTCCATTTTGAACAACTTCATTGATTTTTTGATATTGCTCTCTTTTTCTGGTTTTTGTGTGTTTGCCTTCTTCGATTTTGTTTTGGTTGAGTCAGGTTTCATGTATCTCTCTGATATCCTGTCCTTGAGACAGTCAATCGCTTCTACTAATCTTAAGTACTACGTTTTGTCAGTTAACAGAGGTACTGAGTCCTCCTTGTGCTTTTCTCGCTTGTTTTTGCATTCATCTCAATATCTGCTTTGTCTTCGAGGATTTTGGTTTGGAAAATCAAAGTAGATCACCCGTTGATCCTTCCGTTTGATGCTCTGACTTGAGCTACTAGACAGCTCGTTGTCTGCACTATCCTCTAGCATCTTATCAGTCAAGTCTTGGAAATCTTCTTCATCCGTTTGGTCAAGGTCTCTCACAGAGATTTCATCCACTATGTGTCACGGGAACCGAATAATAGAGATCGATAGAAAAAGATAGAGAAAGAGATCTTTGTATTGATGAATCTTTGTAGAGTTTTGATACAACAGAGGAGAAAAATATATGGGCGCACTCCGTTGTACGGAGCTCGAACCTCCCGACCACCCCCGAGCTTCAGTTCACTTGCATGCAGCGTCTCACTCGCACTCGCACTCGCACTCTCACTCTCACTCTCACTCGCACTCGCACTCGCACTCGCACTCGCAGAAGAGAGAATGGTGAATGATCCCCAAACGCACCACCCGTCGTGCTTTTATCCTTCTTTTCCTCGAAAAGCCTGCACGATTTTCGTACCAAGTATACCTGCGAGAATAATATAAGAACGTGATCGCTAAGCGATCCGTAAAGGTTAGATTTCTATCATGACACTTTGCACAGATCGTGTTTCACACATTGATTTTTGCATCGCCTACAAAATAGCCAAAAGAACATACTCGTGCAACCAATTCAACATGATAATCAAAGTAAAAAACATAATTATATACCTTCATAATCTCAATTTCCATACTCTACCATGAAGAAACAATCCACTTCTTGGTTGATAGCAGGGAGAACTGTATGATGTTGTAGGTCTGTCTGTCCCTGTGTACATTACACTGCTGCTGTCTTTTGTTTGTTTTCATCATAACTTTTACAAACGAACTCAGAACAGAGCGATCCAGGTACTCAAAACGACGGAAATAGGTCTGGTCTACAAGGCAACGCGAACAAAATTGCGAAAAAACGTCTTTGTTTGGCTAAAAACGCAACTTTTAGGTCGCGACTCATAAAACCTCTATTTTTGGGTCTCTACTACTTTTACAACTTATTTTAAGCCTACCCATGCATTTTAAGCTAAAACACATAAATATAAAACATTGATATTAATAAAAATCTCAATTTTACTGTTCATAGACAGACTATCTGTTATTCATTAATCTTTATCAAATCCGTCTTTAGTGTATTATTTTTAAAAAAAGAATATATGTTCTCTCTTAATATCTCAACTCATTCGTATAAGCTCTATTTAATAGACTATTCAACAATCTTTCAAATCGTGCTAACGAAAGATATGTCCTGCTACATTCTTTTTGACTTTAAGAACTTCAAAGACTAGTTCTATTACATTCTCCCCTTATCAAAATTAACTCTGTCCTCAGAGTTGGTCTAAAGAGAGGAAAATTCTATTTGCAAAACACTAAGATCAATCCATGATGCATCCTCTACTGGATAGTTCTGCCACTTAACCAAATTTTCCACAATGTCTCTATTTCTCAGATGTTTAAAACGCCTATCTAGTACTAAGTTTGGTTCTACAGTCAATGGTCCATCATCTTTCAACTTAGAGTTGTCCTCTAAAACATGATGCACATTAGGAACATACTTTTTCAATAAACTCACATAGAATACATGATGCACTTTAACATGAGAAGGCAATTCCAATTTGTAACCTAATGAACCAATGCGCTTCAAAATTTTAAATGGACCAACAAATCGTGGAGACAATCTTCTATCATTTCCAAGAATCAAACGAGACTTCTCAGGAATAACCTTTAAAAAACCATATCACCAGTTTCATACTCCACAACACGATGTTTCTTGTCATAATACAGTTTATGTCTCTTTTGAGATTCTCTAATATTCCCCCTGATTTTGACCAACTCGCTATCCATTTTCTCAAGCATCTCACATGACAGTTCTACCTTATTCCTCGAATTAAGAAAATGAATAGGTGTAGGATAGTTATAGCCATACATTGCCTCAAACGGAGTCATCCTAATAGATGAATGATATGAACTGTTATATGCAAATTCAACCAAAGGCAAATATTCATTCCAATTAGATTGGTTTTCATTGACATACATTCGTAACATATCTTCTAAAATACGATTCACTCTCTCCGTTTTCCCATCGGTTTGAAGATGAAAAGCAGTAGACATGCATAACTGGGTACCTATAGAGTCAAAAGTCGCTCTCCAGAAATGTGAAGTGAACTTAGAATCTCTGTCAGACACTATGCTCTTGAGCATGCCATGCAAACGAAATATCTCTTTCACAAACAAGCGTGCAATGGTCAAAGCAGTATCATTTATTTTCACGGGAAAGAAGTGAGCCTGTTTTGTGAGTCTATCTACTACCACAAAGATCGAGTCATATCCTCCACGAGTAGTAGGAAGTCTAATAATAAAGTCCATGGATATAGACTCCCACTTCTGTAAAGGAATGTCTAAGGGTTGAAGGTCACCAGGCATCCTCTTATGTTCAATTTTAACTTGTTGACATTGAAAGCATTCACGCACATAATTCTTAACATCCAATTTCATACGTGGCCAAAAGAATGAACTTTTAATCTTTTCATATGTCTTATTAAATCCAGGATGACCAGAAAAAGGTGAGTTATGACACTCATGCAGAATTTGACTCTTAAAAGCAGAATTTGCAGGAATACACAAGCGGTCATAATAATACAGATTTCCCTTATACAAGTGATATCTGTTCTTATACATCTCACCAATATTCTCACGCAAGAATTTCAAAATAGGCATGTAAAAAGAATCATTTTCAACTTCGGCATGTATCTCATCAACCAAATTGGATCGCACAACAGTCAACAAATTACACATGGGCCTACGACTCAATGCATCTGCAACTTTATTTTCTTTCCCACACAAATACTTCAAGTCAAAATCATACTCAGCCAACAATTCAATCCATCTCCTTTGTCTGTTGTTTAACAATGGCTGTGTGAAAATATACTTCAAACTTTGATGATCAGTACGCAATTCAAATTTGACACCAAGCAAAAGATGACGCCAATGTTTCAATGCATGAACAACAGCAAGCAATTCTAGATCATGTGTTGCATAGTTCAATTCATGTCGTCTTAATTTCCTAGACTCATATGCAACCACTCTTCCTTCTTGTGTCAAAACACACCCTAGTTGTTCACCACTAGCATCACATGACACAACAAATGGTTTGCCCATCTCACGAACTTTCAAAACACAATTTTCTGCTATTTTAGCCTTCAAGGTCTCAAAAGCAGTCTCAGAGGTAGAAGTCCACACAAAACCCTTGTCTTTCTTGGTCAATTCGGTCAAAGGACTTGCTATCTTAGAGAAATCTTTAATGTGTGCTCTCTCATATTGTGCTAGACCCATAAAGCTTCTCACATCCCTTAATGACTTTGGTGTTGGCCACTCCACAATAGTCTTAACTTTGTCAAGGTCAATGTGAATCCCCTCTTTAGAAATCACTCTTCCCAAATACACAATCTGATCCTTTGCAAAAGTACACTTACTTGCTTTGGCATACAATTTATGTTCACGCAAAACCTCAAATGTTTTCTTTAAGTGCAATGCATGATCTTCTTCATTCTTAGAATACACAAAAATATCATCCAAGAATACCAGAATGAAGTCATCAAGGTACGGGTGAAAAATATTATTCATTAAGCACATGAAAGTTGCTGGTGCATTAGTCAAACCAAAAGCAAGAACTGTAAATTCATAATGCCCATAACGTGTACGAAAAGCAGTCTTTGGGATGTCCTCGACCTTAATGCGGATTTGATGGTAGCCAGAACGAAGATCAACCTTTGAAAATATTGTGGCACCACTCAAATGGCTAAGCAATTCATCTATGTGAGGAAGAGGATATTTGTTCTTAATGGTCTGTTTGTTTAACCCCCTGTAATCAATGCATAACCTATATGTACCATCCTTTTTCTTTTGGAATAACACAGGACTGCCCCAAGGAGATACACTAGGTTTAATGAAACCCTTTTTCAAAAGGTCATCAAGTTGTATCTTGAGCTCTTTAAGCTCATCAATATTGAACCTGTATAGAGCCCTTGAATAAGGTGTTGCTCCTGGATATAGATCTATGGCGTGGTCTACCGCTCAAGGCGGAGGCATACCAGGAAGATCGTCCGGAAACACATCCTTAAATTCATGTAAGAGATCCTCTATAAATTCTGGATTTGTCTCTTTATGTTTATCCCCAGATTCTTCTTTAATCTCATTAGCAAACACAAGCAACGTCTCACACTCTTATCTAAGTCACCTTATCAATTCCATTGCCAAAACTAGATTTAGAATCTCTTTCTTTCCACAAAGAGTGTGACTTATCATCATCAAATGATTAAAGATATATTTTTCTTTCTTAACAATCAATCAAAACATGATTTTCAATGATCTAATTGCTACCAATGATAACATCATGCATATCAATGTTTATGTTATAGAAATCATCTTTATGATTTCGACTCTTCAAAGAAAAAAAACAATTTTTCTACTAACTCTTTCGTGAAACTATTATTACCACTAGTTAAATCCACAAGACTTTTAACTTCTCGATTTAATTTCAAGTTTAATTTCTCAATCAATTTAGACGATAAGAAGCAATGAATACTATCCAAATCAATTAAGAAATTCAAATTTTAATCTCAACTTCTACGCATAAATTCGATCTCACAGAAGCTTTCAAAGGACGTATCAAAGACATAAAACATCACAAAGAAGGGGTAGATGACTTACCTTTATCGTACGCATCGCCAAAAGTCTCTAATTGAGCCATCTTGGTACATATTGTCTTATCGATCACCTTGCTCGAGCATTCGAAAGTCTCGTGGTCGTGTTCTCGATATTGAAAGTATAATCCCAGTCTTTGAGTTCTTCAATCCACGCTTCTAAATCTTCGCATATCTTTCTTATGCCATCAAACTCTTTAAGCTTAGCCTTCGTTAAGAATGATTTGGTTGTCGCTTCTCCCATATCGTCATCGTTTCTTTTGGCGGTACCCCAGTGCCACCACGATGATTATTGTTTCCAGGTGGATTAGCATGGTTTTCACCTTCATGTTGGCCATCAAGGTCTACATAGATATCAAGCTCTCGTGCTGCTTTGCCCCGTAGAGCCTCAACACACTCCTGATTTGCAATTTTCAGATCTTCTCATAGTCGCCGAATCAGGTCTTCTTGCTCCTTCATCCTCCTCTCGTATCCTTTTATGTCCAGAATCAACCGCTTGCTCTGATACCAATTGTCACGGGAACCGAATAATAGAGATCGATAGAAAAAGATAGAGAAAGAGATCTTTGTATTGATGAATCTTTGTAGAGTTTTGATACAACAGAGGAGAAAAATATATGGGCGCACTCCGTTGTACGGAGCTCGAACCTCCCGACCACCCCCGAGCTTCAGTTCACTTGCATGCAGCGTCTCACTCGCACTCGCACTCGCACTCTCACTCTCACTCTCACTCGCACTCGCACTCGCACTCGCAGAAGAGAGAATGGTGAATGATCCCCAAACGCACCACCCGTCGTGCTTTTATCCTTCTTTTCCTCGAAAAGCCTGCACGATTTTCGTACCAAGTATACCTGCGAGAATAATATAAGAACGTGATCGCTAAGCGATCCGTAAAGGTTAGATTTCTATCATGACACTTTGCACAGATCGTGTTTCACACATTGATTTTTGCATCGCCTACAAAATAGCCAAAAGAACATACTCGTGCAACCAATTCAACATGATAATCAAAGTAAAAAACATAATTATATACCTTCATAATCTCAATTTCCATACTCTACCATGAAGAAACAATCCACTTCTTGGTTGATAGCAGGGAGAACTGTATGATGTTGTAGGTCTGTCTGTCCCTGTGTACATTACACTACTGCTGTCTTTTGTTTGTTTTCATCATAACTTTTACAAACGAACTCAGAACAGAGCGATCCAGGTACTCAAAACGACGGGAATAGGTCTGGTCTACAAGGCAACGCGAACAGAATTGCGAAAAAACGTTTTTGTTTGGCTAAAAACGCAACTTTTAGGTCGCGACTCATAAAACCTCTATTTTTGGGTCTCTACTACTTTTACAACTTATTTTAAGCCTACCCATGCATTTTAAGCTAAAACACATAAATATAAAACATTGATATTAATAAAAATCTCAATTTTACTGTTCATAGACAGACTATCTGTTATTCATTAATCTTTATCAAATCCGTCTTTAGTGTATTATTTTTAAAAAAAGAATATATGTTCTCTCTTAATATCTCAACTCATTCGTATAAGCTCTATTTAATAGACTATTCAACAATCTTTCAAATCGTGCTAACGAAAGATATGTCCTGCTACATTCTTTTTGACTTTAAGAACTTCAAAGACTAGTTCTATTACACTATGCGCCGACACTCGGCAACCCCGTCCTTGTCAGGGACTTCCCCCTCTGACTTCGGGGTTAGGCTCACACCCATCATCTGGAATGGAATGATATCATACCCTTCCTTATCACAGAATTTGGTGAGGGTCACTTTGTTTACACAAACATCAAGAGTGGCTAGTATTTGTTGCCATCCAAAAGGTTCGAACGTTTCTTTTGGAAAAGCTCTGGTATATATGCCTCGTCTTGTGCAGTCCTTTCCATTTGTTATATTGCTACCACCCTCGTATCCAATGGTATTTCGTCTACAGGATTTGGTCAGTTATTCTTTTCAATTCCTCATCTCTCTAACTCTTGAATATTTTCTCGGATTAGTACATCGGTTTTTGGAGCAGTAGGAATTGATGGTTCCATAAGCACTTGAGCGGCTTGGATGAGCTCCTTGTTTAGCCTCTCTTTCTCATAGCCCAGATGAGGGTACGTTAACCACCTATCCCAGATGAGGGTACGTTAACCACCTTCAGCCTTACCTTGTAAGCTTTAAAATTGCATCCAAAGGTTCGAACACCTTGTCTACCAAGACTGACCCTCCTGATGGTAGATCCAATGGTTTTTTTATCTCGTTGTTTCCCTTAAGGTCTCTTTCCCTTGAAGTTGTTCCTCTATTTTCAATAATTTGGTTTCCAATGCTGTTTTTTCCTTTTCTCTTTTAGCTTTCATCTTGTCTCGTTTTTCCTTCCAAGATTTCTAGGGATTCGGACATACAAGTTTTCTATCTCTATTTGGTTGGCCGAGACATTCCTTGCTGCCTCATGTGGTTGAGCTCTAGTGACCGAGTTTATTGGAATGTTTGGTTTTATTTCTGATCCACTTGAGCTTGGCACAATCCCCATTTTGTTCATGGTTTCTTTTCCTTTGTTTTCAGGGTTTTTTGGACAGTGTGGAATGAGATGGTCGATCGTGCAATCGTCACAAAATCCAAAAAGTTTCACCCGTTTTCCTTTGTTTGGACAAACCCGCACCCAATGATCACCGCCACATTCATAGCATGGTCCTACAGGTGGTGGAGAAGCTTGTGGAGCCCCCATCAATTGTCTTGCTCTAGGAGGGTAGCCCCTAGGTTTGTAGCCTTGATTTTCCATGAACATGAGCATATTCTCATCGACCAAGTAATGGTTTTTAGTTGGCTGAGCTATGTATGAGTGTTCGGACATCTCTTCTGGAATTATCCATGGATTATGTCCCCCTAGGGCATATGCATTCCCATCAAATCCCCTCTCATAAGTATTGTTTGAATCTTCTCGGTATGAGACTACTTGGACCATACTCTGATTAGAAGGTGGTTCTATGGGTTGAGAAATCCTTACCGTAGCCCTATTTTCTTGGGATAAGGGAGGTTGATGTCCCAACATAGGTTGAGCTTTTTCCTGCCCTACGATTGCGTTATTCGGTCCTACTTGGTACCTTGGAGGGGGTAGAAGTTGTTGTCCTCCATGTGGTCCGTATTGCCTCTCTCTAACATGGTTCCGATTATAGAAACATTCGTGAGTTTCATGGTTTGTCCATTTTTGTTCGGTAGCACACCACTTCAGTATTTGTCGTGCATTTACTCCTGGCCTTTGTTGAAGGTTGCACCATTGGGTTGGATGATCTCCTCTACAAGTGTCACATTTTCCGGTGGGAGGTTGTCGTGTGTTTGGGTTCGTCCTGTTTCCTTGGTTTATCCTCCTGATCACTTCCTCGATCATTTGATCAACATCCGGCACAGTTGGGTTTTGCCCTCCCAATTTTGCCGTGGACTCACTAGTGGTTGAAGAGGTGCGACTCGTCCCTTGATCTGTGTCTTCAGTCACCTCCCCATGTGCCTTGCAGTTATCTACCAGATACAACGCCTCTTTTGTGACTTGCTCAAAAGCTAAACATGCCTTCAAGTGCAAGTCCTTTCTGAACATGTCATTTCAAAATCCTTCAATGAAAAGGACTGATAGTCTTTCATCCTGAGGTAGTTCCCGAGCAGGGCATCTTTCTATGTACTGTTTGAAACAAAGCGATGCTTCCTTCACTTTCTCTTTTTTCTTTTGCCTAAATGCATAGATATGGGAGACAGTGTTATGCTTGATCCCCATTTTTGAGAATTCCTCAGCGAATTCTTGGAGAAGTTGCTCAATACTTGGGAATTCCAAGTTGTTTAATTGTTGGAACCAAGTCAAGTCAATACCTTCTAATGTCAACCCAAAGCCTTCATATTCAGTGTGAAATCAGTTACCTGTTCCGCTCTCAACACTTTTTTGAAGGTCAAGAACAATACTACCCCTATGTGTGTTCATGGAAGCCCTAGTAGACGTCGTCGATCCTAAAGGTCCTCTTTTTGGGACTCGTTCATGTCCATAAGAATCCTCCACCCTGGTTCTCAAGGGGCTCACAGGTACAGTCTCATGTCTAGTGTGAGTAGTTGAGGTTTTTTCCTCTTTCGGATGTACATAGTATTGGTGGAGTGGTCCTGCAAAATATGTATATGTTTCTAATTCCTTACAATCCATTGGAGAGTACTTTCAGCCATACTTGTCTATTATGACCACCTGAATACTTCTCCCCTCCGTGTACGTGTAAACATACAAGTTTTTTTGGTCCATCAATTCCTTGATGTGGGGCTCTTCACATCTATAATAGAGTGTTTGTTATAAAGCCCCACATACGTGTTGTTTAGGTTAAGGCGCTTTGTCTCATTGGTGAGTCTAAGTACCACGTTTTGTTTCTCCATTTTGGGTGGTTCATCGGCCAGCTTATTATCTACCTTGTCCTTGGTGCCAGTCATTCCCCATTTATCCACAATAAAAGGTATATGAATCACTAGATTATTCCCTCTCGATCAAAATATCTATCCCCATCATAATCAGCATCTACAAGGTTTCTGAACTCGCTCGGCTTATTTTCCAACTTAACATAGTAGCGATCCATTCCATCCTTATAGATTTTGGCCTTAAGTACATTTTCAAATTGAAACTTCAAATACAATAATTTTACATCAGATGTAGGCTGAGAAGGACCTGCACCCATCGAAGCTGTTCCCTTAGGGTTTCACTTGTTAGAATCTTCAGTCATGAGGCTGTATGATCTCTTTGATGAAGTGTCAGAGAAGCTCTCCTCTAAAATGGGTTCTAAAGGTGGCAGTGATCTCCCATTCACACTTTCTTCTATCAAGTGATTACTCCCCTGATCAAAGATGCTGGGATTATTATTCTGGTACAATATTCTTGATTGCAAATTCATGAAGGATTGGTATTACAAAATCCAAACCGAGTTACCTCATTAAATAGTTTGAATCTCTCGTTTGATCTTGCTTGCTGGGTAGTATCCTCTAGTACGTGCAACCTGTCAAAAAATTTCTTGATAGCTGTGAGCTTACAACTGTTCTTGTTAGTTCTTGCTTTTAATCAACAAAACTTAGCTAGGTTTTTCAGTAACACACAATTCCTTACACAACCTCAACAATTTAGGTCCAATTTCAATTTTGAAAGAACCACCAGGTTACTGTGGACTAGCTCTTTGTGTGGTAAATTTATGTCTCTGTTCTGACTCAGAGGTACATGGATCGCGATCCATGTTGGGAAGCCAATTGAACTTTTGTTGCTACCATCAGGTTTAACATGATTAAGAGGTCTTATGGTATCAAAATTTTTAGAAATGAACCTCTAGGTTGGAGGCTAAGTTTATTTTGTCACTTTGCCTGAGCTTTTGGAATGGTTTTTTGCACCCCAATTCAACTCTAGAAGGACCACTAGACTCTCTATGGTGCCCTCTAGCTATGGTGCCAGTTTGGTGTCAAAATGTGTCAGGGGAACATGGATCGTGATCCATGTTCCTTTGTGTCAAAATGCACTGAAATTTGTCCCACAGCTAGTCCTTGGCCTAGTGATGCTGGCTATATGGTTTTTGAATGTTTTAAAGCTTTTTAGGATAGAGAAAAGTCAGTTTTAGGGTTTGTTTTAGTGGTTTCTCCCTTGATCTGATTTTTGCCCCCTTTTGCCCTCTTTTTGAACTTTTCTGATAAGGGTCCTTTGGGAGAAAGTGTTCCAATTGTTATCACTTCTTTGCTTGCCTATTAGTAGCTCAAAATTCCAAAAAGGTACATGGATCACGATCCATGTTTGGCAAGATTTTGGATTGACACTTTGTGAGCTGACCACGCAAGGCATGGTGATGCTATTTTCAGATCTTTTTGGATTTGATCAGTTTTTTCCAAGTGAAAAGCAAGATTTTGTGTCTGTTTTGTGGTGTTTTGCAAACAACTCCTTTTCTGGTATTTTGATCAGAATTTTTCACTTTTTGTCTATGGCTCCTTTTGGAAAAGTTGTTCAACTAGTAATAAGGAGTACACTGATCAAATCTTACTGTCAGATGTCTACTTGGAACATGGATCATGATCCATGTTGGAAAGCATCTGGACATGAAATTTGGTTATGTTGATTCCCTGCTTCTAGTTGATCCCAATTCTCATCCCTTTTTGAATTTGGACAAGTAAAAGTTAAGTTTTTCAATGTTTTCCTCTTTTTTCAAGGTTTTGCTCTGCTCACCCCAATCTTTTGATTTTTATGATCTTCTAGCACTCTATTTCTCACCAAACTCAAGGTTCTGATGCTTGAGAGCCTGTTCTAAGCAAAGGAAATAGTTTTAGCATATTTTGCCAAAAAGGTACATGGATTGCGATCCATGTTGGATAGGCAATTTGAAAGTTTTTTGCACAATCTTTTTCAGCAAGTGTTTTTATCCCCTTCTTGAAGGTTTTGCTGGGTTTGGTCCAGTTTTGAAGCTCTAACCATAGCTTCTTCAACTTTTCAGAGTTATGGTCTTCAACACCAAAATATGGTTTTTAATAGTTTTTTCCTTGATCCTTTTGGCCCCAAATGATGGTGTAATTTGTTTCCTAACCTACTCCTATAAATTGGAATGAATCGGCAAACATAAATGAACTTAACAATACAAAAATAAAACAAAGCGTGTGATGGAACAACCCTTTCCAAGCATGTGAAAGTCAAAGAACAAAATACTATCTTGTACTTCACTCACAGCTTTCTTTGCTCTTAAGGAGTAGCACTCTCTAGTCTCGGACTCCAGTCTCTACCAAGCACTAAACCTACCTCTAGCTGCTTCACTGTCTCTGTGTAAGTGGAATGGGTGCCAAAAGCTTTGAAGGGAGATTTTTGTTTTTGTACACTGAGTCACTCACCACCTAAGGATCGGTTTCCCCGGCAGCGACGCCAATGTTAGCGGCTCTCGCTGCGACGGACGTCTGCAACATAGCTCTTTTGTACTAACATAATGTCAATATGCAAGGAAGCGACTCGGGATGGGGCGCAGAGATTTAATGAGAGTGTCAATCTCACCAAAGTGAACTCAAAGGGCTACTCATTCTATGACAAAAGAAAATTAACCACTTCCTAGTGAGATAATCAATATGCGTCCAATCTCACCACTCTAGGTCATCATGCCTTTTCGGCATCCAAACGGATTCGGAATGCAATGAAACTTAAGGAGAGGTATCTCAACACTTAAGAGCTTAATCCTAACAAGTTCTGTCATCATCTGGGAAGGTATATAAATCATGATCCATCACAAAAAATGTGTAGAAAACTGAAACAGAAGTACTCGGAAAGGTCCTCCTTAAGCATAGAAACACTTATCCATGGTCAAAACATTAAAAAAAAAAACCATTTTAACCTCCAAATCAATGCATTTACCTCACAAATAATGTGTCGTAAACCACAGCAGAGTTGAAATGATTACACTTAGATTGTAGAGCAAGAGACAAGGAACGCAATGTGCTATTCGAAAACGAATTCTGATTACCAGTCCAGGAGAAAAGAAGATTACAATTTGTAGCAGTAAGAGGCTCCCACAGTGTACGTTTCAAATCCTTCAAGCTAATGATAATTCTCCCCTCAAAACTAAGGGTTTTGACTTTAAAAGTTAAGGGAGCTTTCCCACGGCCATCCGGCCACTTACAAGGGTGTAGACTCCGGGAGGTAGAGAGGGTATTGCCTAATTACATCGTAATTACAAATCATCATAGGTTGAATTACATGGATTTCTTCAAAAAATCGAGCAGTGTTTACAGGGTTTGGTGTGCATACTCTGTATCCACCAAACAGAGATCAGGAGAGATAGCATAGATGCAACTCGCATGAATGTTATAGAGGCAATGTATAAGGTGGAGAAGTATTTTCCAACAAAAATTCTTACAATCCAAATTCATTCACTTATGCATGCGGTTGATGAAGTTGTAGAAGCTGGGATGGTCTATTACATGTGGATGTTCTTCTTGGAGAGATTCATGAAGATTTTTAAAGAATTCATTTGTCAAAGGGATCTCCTTGAGGGTAGCATAGCCGAAGGGTGGCTTGTGTAGGAGTCTCTTATTTTTATCAGTGAGTTCTTGGGATCAATTGACCCGGGGTTGCCCTGATTGTGGACTTCTAAGACAAACACCAAGGAAGTTGGGGAGGAGGCACAAGGGCAGATCATCATGAGGAAGATGGATGTCAAAATGTGTGAAAAGGTTATGAGATTTTGTCTTCTCAACTCAAAAGTCATGGATTGAGAAATATGAAGTGAAAAAACAACCATTGGTTCTCATTTATTATTGTTAAGTATGGAGCCTCATTTACCCCTTGTAATTTTTTGTATTAAAAATGCACATTTGTAAGGCTCCCGTTATGAGGAGAATCCATCGTGCGTGAAGAAAAATCACTCGTCGAAAACCAAAATTTTTACGCCCCCGAAATATTCCTTTTCGTTGGAATATTATGACCAAACGGTGGCCGGAAAGTGGTCGAAAAATGACCGATCGGTTGGTCGGTGGCCAATAGTCAATGGCTGATGGCCGGTGGCTGGTGGCCGAATTCAATGGCCAGTGGCCGATTTCAAAGGAGGACTTGTCTTCTCAAGGGCGGCCACACATGGGCGGATTGGAGGGTCCGATTTGGATTTGCCTACACAAGGGTGGCTACACATGGCTGCCTCTCATGAGGGAGGGCAGCCCTGTTGGCCTATAAAAGGAGGCCTCTTCTAACACAAAAATGGATTGTGAAGCATTGTGGTGCATTTGAAGTTGATGTGAGGCGGTGAGAGTGAAGCAAGACGAGAGCTCTAGAAGGGTATAATCCCTTTGTAATCTACTTCTTACTTTGAAGTACTAAAGCCATTGAGTGGTTGCTTTCTCGTGGACGTAGCTCACATTGGGTGAACCACGTATATTGTGTATACTCTCTCTCTCTCTCTCTCTACTCTATAATCTCTCATGTGTGAAAATTATCTCTCTCCATTAAGTAATCTACTCAATTATCTACTTAGCTACATCATATTTTCTAACAACTTGTATCAGAGCAAGGTTTCCTCGTACCTAAAGTATCTCAAGGAAAGGATTCCTTGAATTGAGTGGGAGTAATGGCAAAGGAAGGGAAGCTCAAGATCAAGAAGTTCAATGGCAAGAACTATCAACACTGGAAGATGAAGATTGAAGACTATCTCTACTAGAAGGACCTTTATTTTCCACTAGGCGGTCTTGCAAAGAAGCAACGATGGCAGATGAATCATGGATTGTCCTTGATCGAAAGGCACTGGGAGCAACCGGTTAAGCTTGGCGTCAACGGTGGCCTTCAATGTTTCAGAGATGAAGACCACGGAGGACTTGATGAAGTCACTTGACGACTTCTATGAGAAACCATCGGCATCCAATAAGGTATTTCTCATGAAGCACTTGTTCAATCTAAAAATGACAGAGAATGGTTCAATTGCAAAACACCTAAATAAATTTAACACCATCATAAGTCAACTTCAATCGGTGAAAATCGATTTCGATGACGAAGTGCGAGCTCTCCTTATACTATCATCTCTACCGGATAGTTGGGACATGCTTGTGATGGCTGTAAGTAATTCTATCTCTGGCAGAAATACTCTTAAGTTTGATGATGTTGTGGGTGTTCTCCTAAGCGAGGAAATGCAAACAAGAAGAGCATGAGAATCATCAAGTGCTGCACTATCAGTGGAAACAAGAGGAAGGCCTAAGGAGAGGTTCAAAAAGCAAAAGGGACGTGATCGCTCAAGGCGGAGCAAGTCACGCACAAAGTCAGTTCTTGAATGTTGGAACTCCGGCAAGAAGGGCCACGTCAAAAAGGATTGCTAGTCCAAGAAGAAGAAGGAGTTGGATTCTCAAGACATCAAGCCAACATTGGAGGCCAATGTGGCATGTAAAGTAGAGCAAGATGCTCTAATTGTCTCATTAGACAAAGTGTATAATTCCTAGATAGTAGATTCCGGGGCTTCATTCCATGCGACACCACACAAGCAACATTTCCAAGATTCACCAAAGGTAATTTTGGGTATGTATACTTAGGAGATGATGAAGATTGTGAAATTGTCGGCAAAGGTACAGGTTGTGTCAAAACTGCTAACGAAAATGAGCGGAATCTTAAAGATATTAAGCATGTTCCTTCTCTTTGCAAAAATTTGATCTCTACGGGACAATTGGACGATGAAGGTTACAACATTGCATTCAGAAACAAACGGTGGAAGATCTCAAAGGGATCTTTGGTGGTTACCAATGAAGAAAAGGTCGGCACACTTTACTTGTGTACTATTAGCACACAATCTTCAACTTGTGCAATAGCTATGGAAGTCGACAGTGTGGTGTGGCACTATCGGCTTGGGCATATGAGTGCCAAAGGAATGCAAATCCTTCAAACAAAGAAGCTTCTACCAGGTTTGAAAGAAGTGGACTTAGAGTTCTCTAAAGATTGTGTTTATGGTAAACAAAAGAGGGTAAAATTTCAAAAATCAAGAAATGAAAGAAAAAATGAAAAACTTGAGCTGGCTCATTCTGACGTTTGGGGTCCTGCAAGTACACCATCACTTGGTGGCTCATTGTACTATGTAACATTCATAGATGATGCGACTAGAAAAACATGGGTTTATGTAATGAAGAATAAATTCGATGTGTTCTTCATATTTTAAAGGTGGAAATCCTTTGTGGAGAATGAAACAGGTACTAAGGTTAAATGCTTCAGATCCGACAATGGAGGTAAATATTGCAACCCAAGCTTTTGAAAGCTTTTGTGCTAGCAATGGCATCCGGAGGCAAAAGACAACCCCAAGAACATCTCATAAAATGGGATTTCGGAAAGGATGAACATGACAATCATGGAGCGAGCAGGAAGCATGCGGCTACATGCAGGCTTATCGCTTGAGCTTTGGGTGGAAGCAATAAGTACGTCTATGTATTTGATCAACCAGTCACCTCAATGGCATTGGATGGGGGAGTTCCAGAGGAGGCATGGATAGGTAAACCGGTGAATTATCATTTCTCAAAGTGTTTGGGTGTGAGTCTTTCATGCACATAGATAGAAGCTTAAGATCAAAGCTAGATGCAAAGTCCAAAAAGTGTTTCTTCATTGGCTATGAAGAAGGTGACTTTGGGTATCGCCTATGGAATCCTGAAGATGGTAAAATTTTTAGGAGTAGGGATGTAATTTTTAACGAACAAAATATGTACAAAGATTACTTGAAAGGAAAACAAACAAAAGAAACAGGTGATGAGTACATGGAGCTTGAAGGACGGTGAAGACTCAAGGAGTACAAACGGTGACAACGTACAACAACGTCAATCAAATGAGTAACCTCAACCTATTCTCCGAAGATCTACAAGAGCAAGTAGACATCCAAAAAGGTTTATTCCTTCCTTCAACCATCTCTTGATCTCAGATTCTGGAGAGCCAAAATCAAACGAGGAAGCTATGCAACACGAATCCAAAGAAGAATAGATAAAGAGCATGCAAGTGGAGATGGACTCATTACATCGCAACTAAACATGGGAGTTGGTTGAGTTGCCTAAAGGTAAGTGGTCACTTCAGAACAAATGGGTGTATAAGCTGAAGGAAGAAGAAGGTGGGAAGAAAAGGTACAAGTCTAGGCTTGTGGTAAAAGGGTTTTCTCAAAAGAAAGGTATCAACTTCAATGAAATATTATCTCCTAATGTAAAAATGAACTCAATTAGGCTTGTCTTAAGCCTTGTGGCTTCTCATGATCTAAATCTTGAGCAAATGGATGTAAATACGGCATTCCCTCACGGTGACTTAGAGGAGGAAATTTACATGCTTCAACCAAAGGGGTAGGAAGTAGAAGGTAAGGAAAAAATAGTTT
Organism: Adiantum capillus-veneris; assembly: GCF_014529385.1. Classification (NCBI taxonomy): domain Eukaryota; kingdom Viridiplantae; phylum Streptophyta; class Polypodiopsida; order Polypodiales; family Pteridaceae; genus Adiantum; species Adiantum capillus-veneris. The sequence goes on from NC_140936.1 coordinate 108,377,065, forward strand.
GCAGATTAAAGAAGAGCTTGTATGGTTTAAAGCAAGCACCAAGACAATGTTACTTGAAGTCCGATTGATGGATGCTTGATCATGGATTCAGAAGGTGCAGCTCAGATCATTGCGCCTATACCAAGAATTTTAGAGATGGGAAGTTCATCATCCTAATGTTGTATGTTGATGACATGCTGATTGCAAGTGCTAACATGCAAGACATCAAAGACCTAAAAGTGGAGCTGTTTAAATCTTTTTCAATGAAAGATTTAGGTGCTGCAAAGAGGATACTTGGTATGAAGATATCAAGGGAAAGGACGAAGAAGACAATAAAGCTATCTTAAGAGGATTACATCAAGAAGGTACTAGAAAGGTTTGCAATGCAAAATGAAAAAACGGTTTCTACACCTTTGGCTCGTCACTTTAAACTAACCAAGGATATGTGTCCAAAGACACAAGAGGAGATAGCCTATATGTCTAAAGTTCCATATGTTGCAATGGTAGGTTCTCTTCTGTATGCTATGGTCTAGACAAGGCCAGACATTGCACATGTAGTGGGAGTTGTAAGTAAGTTCATGGAAAATTCAGGTAAAGAGCAAGCTGTGAAGTGGATACTTAAGTATCTGAAAGGGACAACAAAAAATGCTTTGTATTTTGGAGGAACTGATATTTTTCTTCAAGGGTATGTTGATGCAGATATGGCAGGTGACAAAGATACTCGAAGGAGCACTACTGGCTATGTCTCCACGGTTGGAGGCACAACAGTAAGTTGGGCTTTAGAGTTGTAGAAAGTGGTCTCACTTTCTACCATGGAAGCAGAGTATGTAGCAATGACGAAGGCAAGCAAAAAAATTCTATGGCTTCACAGATTCTTAGAAGAGCTGGGATTCAAACAAAACGATTGTGTCTTGTACAGTGATAGCCAAAGCGCTATCCACCTTGCAAAGAACTCAGCCTTTCATTCAAGGACAAAGCACATTGAGGTGAGATATCACTTTATACGCACTCTTTTGGAAGAAGGACAGCTAAAGCTAGGAAAGGTGCATACAAGTGAAAATCCTGCAAACATGTTTACAAAAGTGGTCAACAAGGAGAAGTTCAGCTTTTGCTCATCTTTAATGGGCATTCAAGAATAAGAAGGCAGGATGGAAAGCAGTCACAGGTTTGGTGTGGAGATCAGTCTCCAAGTGGGAGATTGTTAAGTATGGAGCCTGATTTACCCCTTGTAATTTTTGTATTAAAAAAGCACACTTGTAAGGCCCCTTTTATGAGGAGAAGCCATGGTACGTGAAGAAAAATCACTCACGGAAACCAAAATCACTCGCCAAAAACCAAAATTTTCACGACCCCGGAATATTCCTTTTCGCCGAAATATTATGACCGGACGGCGGCCGAGAAGTGGTCGAAAAAATGGTTAGCCGGTTGGCCGGTTGGCCTGTGGCCGATAGTCAATGGCCCGTGACCGGTGGTTGGAAGTCAATGGTTGATGGTCGATAGCCGATGGCCGAATTCAATGGCCAGTGGCCAATTTCAAAGGAGGACTTGTCTTCTCAAGGGCGGCCACACATGGGCGGATTGGAGGGTCTGATTTGGACTTGTCTACACAAGGGTGGCTACACATGGCTGCCTCTCATGAGAGAGGGCATCCCTTTTGGCCTATAAAGAAGGCCTCTTCTACACACAAAAATGGATTGTGAAGCATTGTGAAGTTGATGTGAGGTGGTGAGAGTGAAGCAAGGCGGGAGCTCCAAAAGGGTATAATCCCTTTGTAATGTACTTCTTATTTTGAAGTACTAAAGCCATTGAGTGGCTGCTTTCTCATGGAAAAATTATCTCTCTCCATTAAGTAATCTACTCAATTATCTACTTAGCTATGTCATATTTCATAACAATTATTTAATTATTTATTTTATAATATTATAAATTAATATCACAATTCTATCTGCTTAAATTATTATTGGATAAGAAATAAAACATCATGATTTTTTTTCAAAAAAATATATTTTCTATTTACGTATATCATATAAATCAAGAGATAACTAATATTTTATGTAAATTAATTTTCTATGATGAGATTGGTGTAATCTTATCAAGATTTATACCTTTTTAGATTACATTAGGGAGCAAATGTATGAACCCTTAATTTGAGTTCACTTAACTTCATTTGAGAATTTGAGCATGAGTGAGTTTTGGAGCCTTTATGCCTCTTTGATTCAATCACTAACTATTCTAACACTTATTTTCCTAACTAAGTATGGCACTATGGGAGAATGCTGCTGTTACCGCACAACATTACCGCATAAGAGGAGAGAGAGAGGTTTAAGAAAGAGAGAGATTGTATGCGGCAGCCCTGTTGGCGGTTTTCCGCTTTTTCCACGATTATTACCGCATGTATTACCGCCCATATAGCCGCGCAAATTACCGCAATAAAAAAAAAGAATCCACTTGGCCGGCTGCCCCCATTCCTCTCCCACTTTTCCCTTTCTATAAATTCTATTCTATTTTGTTACTTTTCAGAAGTTGGTACCCCCTTTTTGCATGGAGGGTAAGAAATCCCATTCTCATTGGGATTTTTAGTGCCTCTCTTCTCTTTGCTTGCCTCATCTATTGGTATGATTCTCCTACTCTACTCATTTGTACTCCATGAGATTCTATATCAAAAAATATTTTGTTTCCACCTCAAAATCTTATGTCAACTATGCATTCATATGGAAATGGCAAGCGAATGATGATCAAAATTGTATTGTCTTGCGTTCATAAACAAATAGCCCTTTTGTATAGCATAAGTAGAGAAAGAAGACAAAATCCAAAAGATATTTATTAATTTTCATCCTCCAAGAGATCTCTACAAGTGCTTACATCCATGTCCAACCCTATGGTAGCTATCAATAAATAAATCTATTGATTCATTCTCTACAGCCTCTCCTATTGAATCATCATCATCCTCTCCATCCTAGTCCTCCTCCTCACTATGTTTGGTTATTGGGAATGGTTGGTTCTCCTCGACCTCAACTGCATCATCGTCATTGGCGTCTTCTTGAGATGGTATGGTGGGATCTACCAAAATCTCTATGTTCGTATCTGCAAAGATAGATCTGCTCCGTGGTGTGACTAGAATAACATACCAAAGTCGTCTTCGATACATACAAGGCACATAAAACACCTGTAGGTCATAGAACAAACAACAACATGAATGTAGTTTTATATGTATCATATAATGTTTTAGTGAGTTGCACATGGACTTTACCTGCTCACAACTACTACGTTGCACCAAGTTGTCAGTCTTCCCGCGATGAAATTGCCCGGAGTCTACCATATAGAGCCCATTCTCATGTCTCTTAACCTCACCCGCAAACCATCGGCAGTCAAAGAGATATTTGTGAAATGTTTTGAAATCCACTTTGATTATCCTCTCTATTGTTCCACATTCCCTCACCTCTTGTGTTGTCGTGTCAAAGTTGCCCATAACTCCACTATCGTGAGTGGTTTGACGCTCATCTATCTTGCGGGTTCGAAAATGACGTCCTTCGGACCAAATAGAGTTGAATGTGAAGGCGTGCAAAAACCAATCAGGATAGATGAGAGAGAGAGAGAGAGAGAGAGAGAGAGAGAGAGAGAGAGAGAGAGAGAGAGAGAGAGAGAGAGAGAGAGAGATGACACACATACACACACACACACCCACACACACACACTCGCACACACACACTAAACACATTGAGAATATTACCCTTGGTAGACATCCTCGCTTGTACTCCCATTCTTTAGGGCTTATTTGTTCTCCTTGTGCCTTGGCCTTGGTCATGGCATTGTGTATCCACCCAACTGGAATTAGATTAGGGTATTTGGCAAGCTCTTTAGAAAAGGGAGGTGCTCGCCTACCGCCATGCGACCTCTTCCATGCTTCCCTCTCCCTTTCTCTCGTTGTACGCACCTCCACATACATATCCACCCATTTGTCCATGATGGGAGCATTGAGTAGACAATGGTTGTTGACTATGGCTTGAAATTCCCTATCCAAAATCAAGAGAGAACCTTTCCCGCTTGGAATGTTTGCGTGTTTTTTTGGATCCTCTTCCTCTGTCTTTAAACGAGGCAATGATGGGTCTATTGTGAAAAGATATTGAGAGACATACACAAAAGCCTCTTGTACAATCCAACCCTCTTCCATGCTTGCCTGAACACATGAAACCATTAGTGATTAAAGTAACCAATAAAAAGCGTTGTGAATACAATCCAATACTAATAAGGTTTAAAGCTTAAGATCGATGAATCCCTTTGGTTGTAATCGTAGCCTTAAAAAGTCTTTCAAGGTCTTTAGGAACTCTCAAGAAAGAACATCCACCTGGAGTGAACCACACCACAAATGGCTATCTCCTCAACAAGATGGAGCAATAGGTGAACTTGGCTAACAAGGATAGAACGTGGGAATGCATCCTCAATAGCACAAGTTGCTTCAATTGCTAGAAGTCGAGCTATTGGAATGGCTGAAACTTCAATTTCTTTGGAACTCACAAACGTGTAACCAAAAAACCCTTCATAATCTTCATAGTAAAGTTAGTCTTCAAAGTAAAGTTTAGGAGGGAGGATCAAATGTGCGATACCTGACAACTTCTCCCACCTTGAATATTGCAGCCTTTACCTTCGTGTCAGCAAATCCACTAATGCTAATTGGAAGCACAAACTATTGCACAAACAAAAAGACTTATTAGTATCCAGAACCCTAAACCACATACACACACACTCACTCACACATACACACACACATTACCTGAAGAATCTTGTGCCAATCATGGGATTTTAGCCCATACAGTTGTGTGGATCCTCCTTTCTTAGTTTTAGTGAAGGCACCCTTGAGCGAACACATATAACCTGTTGGAGTACGGATAGATGCAATGACTTGTTTCATCCGCTCTTGATCCACCCTTGATAGAATCCAAGGTGCCTTTGGAAGAACCATCTTCCCCCGAGGCCCCATGCGAGGTGTGGCCGAAGGAGGGAGCCTCCTTATGGCCCTCATGTCCTCTCTAGCCTCGAATGAATCTTTCTTGCCTACTATGTGATCCCATATAGCTTGCCCAACATTTTTGAACACATACATTGGATCCAATAGGTGTTGGATTTTCAATGAAGCCCAATAGGGCAGTGATAAGAAAATAGAGTACCTAGACATATCCCTAGGTGGATCATTGGGAGGAGGCAATGTGTTGTGATGCTCGTTCCAATGTCTTGCCCAATCGGCCATGGTCCAATGGAGTGGCTCCATCCCATTGCACGGTGGAGCATAAAATCGATGTGTGGGCGGCAAGAAGCGATGGTTATTGGGGTAGATCACCTTACCAAGTAGAGCGGGTCTCTCTGTCACGAGTGAGGGTCCACAAGTTGGGCATGCACTATGTCCAGATGTCGATAGTCCTACAAAAACAAAAGACATAAACACATATAAGTGACCAATGCACAGACATTAAAGAGCGTCACAAAGTATAAGCTTACTAGAAATCTCTCCAACCCCGGGGTAATCATGCATGGTCCACATGAGAATGCACTTGATCATTGTGCGCCGATCACGAAGTGGTCTTGATACATCAAGAACATCTATGCCGTTCCATAGCTCTTGAAGCTCTTCAATCAAAGGTGCTAAATATACATCCATGTTCTTCACCTTGTGTTTTCTTGGGACTAGAAGAGAGAGAAAAATGTTCCCCTTCTTGGTTGACTCCCATGGTGGAATGTTGTAGTTCACAACAACCACTGGCCAAGTACTCCATGAGGTAGACCGATGCCCAAATGGGTTTACCCCATCACTAGCCAAACCAAGCCTCAAGAGACGAGGCTCTTCTCTAAATTCCGGCCATGTCTGCTCGATGTGTTGCCATGTCGGCGAGTCAGCCGGCACTCTCATAACCCCATCGGTGGAGCGATTTGTCATATGCCATGTAAGAAGATCGCTTGTTCCTTTGGTGCTAAACATGTGCTTGATGCAGGGAATGAGGGGGAAATGACGAAGAACCTTGTGAGGTATTGTGGTTCCTTGCATTCCCTCTTTGTACCTTGATTCTCCACATTCGGGGTAAGCATCAAGCCCTGCATGTTCATTGCGGAATAGCACGCAATCATTGACACATGCATGTATGCGATCATAGTCCATCCCAAGCCCTGTCACCACCTGTCGTGCCTTCCTTCGATTTTCTGGAAGATGATTGCCTTTAGGCATCATCTTGCCTAGTAGCCTATGACATAATTAAAGAACACTCGTTATTGCATATAACCACGAAAAAAACTCACAACTAACACTTATTACACTTAAACGTACCTCAATAGTGCATCGATCCCTGCATTGCTCCATCCAAACATTGCTTGAATATTCAAGATCTCAAGAGATGCTCGTAATATGGAGTAGGAGCATCCCTCGTAAAGAGTGGTGTGTCCTGCCTCTAGCAATGAATCTTTGGTTTTTTGGGCGGCTTCTTCACATGCACACTCAGGCTCACACTCATTCGCCGCCTCACGTGCAAAAAGATCCTCAACCATATTGTGCAAATGATTGTCCTCCACCTCCAGGTGGGGTGGGGTGGTGGGGAGATCCCTATATGTGGTGGATGTAGGATGCGCATGCGCTCGTGTGGACCCACCCACATCGGACGGCGGGTGTGACCCCCCTCCCATGACTGCTTCCTGGCACAATCGCTCTTCTGTCCTCCTCCTGCCTTTGCCCCCGATCACACTCCAATGGGAAGCGACATCAATGGATGCCAAAACCCTCGGATTGCTAGTTTCCATTCGAGCGCGTTTTCTCGGATCGTCCCATAGTCCATAATTATCCACGTGAGCCAAGCATATAACGCTGAAGCTGTGCAATCGTACGCTTACATCGTGTACATGGACATGGTAGTCGCTCGCTCAACCATCGAGTTCGTTCCACGCCAACCGGCGGACCCACGTCATCCCAATTGACCTGCACACACGACCACACACTAAATAAGAAAAAATAAAATAAGAAAAAGAAGAATCAAGCATGTTGGTACTGACATGACTGACACTCATTAAAGATAGAGGGGGCTGTAAGGTAAAGAGGTCGGTACAAGAGGTCATCTAGTTGGCGTAACCTTAATGTCTCATCAGAGATTTTTGCGGTAATACACGCGGGAGCAGATGCGGTAATATGCGCGGTAAAATTTCTAGCAAAGTTTTTTATATAAAGGGGGCACCTACGTGCCCCCGCGAAATTGAATGCCAAAAATTCAAAAACGAGCTCCTTCTTTGCACGGGCTTGTTTCCCTCTCCATCTCCAAGCTCTCTCTCCTTCTCCCTCTCCATCTCCAAGCTCTATTACTCTCTTCATCTCCATCCCACCATATCCAAGCGATCGAGGTCACGACTGTAAGTGCTTGAACTCTCTCTCTTTCTTCTCCTTCTTCTACACACACACACACACACAAACACATACACACACACATACACACACACACAATGCATACACACACATGCACTAACATGCACACACACATTGTACACACACGCACACACACACACTAATTTGTGCACAATCACACACTAATGCAAGCATTAGTGTGTGCATGCATTATACACACACTAATGCTTGCATTAGTGCGTGCATGCGTTACAAGCACACACTAATGCAAGCATTAGTGTGTGCAAGCATTATACACACACACACTAATGCTTGCATTACTGTGTGATTGTGCACAAATTAATGTGTTTTTACACACTATTTTGTGCATAATCACACACTAATGCCCGCATTAGTGTGTGCATGCGTTACAAGCACACACTAATGCTTGCATTAGTGTGTGCATGCATTATACACACACACACTAATGCTTGCACTAGTGTGTGATTGTGCACAAATTAGTGTGTTTTCACACACTAATTTATGCACAATCACACACTAATACAAGCATTAGTGTGTGCATGCATTAGTGTGTTTCCACACACTAATTTGTGCCCAAGCACACACTAATGCAAGCATTAGTGTGTGCATGCATTATACACACACTAATGCTTGCATTAGTGTGTGATTGTGCACAAATTAGTGTGTTTTCACACACTATTTTGTGCACAGTCACACACTAATGCCCGCATTAGTGTGTGCATGCATTACACACACACACACACACTAATGCTTGCATTAGTGTGTGCATGCATTAGTGTGTTTCCACACACTAATTTGTGCCCAAGCACACACTAATACACACACTATTGTGAGCATTGGTGTGTGAAAAAATTGCATACACTAATGCTTGCATTAGCGTGTGTGTGCATGCATTGGTTCACACACTAATTAGTGCACAAGCACACACTTATGCAAGCATTAGTGTGTGCATGCGTTACAAGCACACACTAACGCTTGCATTAGTGTGTGCTTGGGCATGCATTAGTGTGTTTTCACACTAATGCTTGCCCAAGCACACATTAATGCAAGCATTAGTGTGCATGCGTTACAAGCATACCAAAACATACCTCCATGTGGGTGTGCGATGATGTTGATTGAGACCCCAATGGTCACCGAGAAGCCCAACGGTAGATTAAGGTTCAACACACACACACTAGATTAATTTCTTTGCCATACACTAACGCACACACACAATAGATTAATTAGAAGCACACACACACACACACACACACACACACACACACACACACACACACACACACACACACACACACTCTAAATGGATGCAAAAAAAATAAACACACAAACCATTTCTTAAATAGGAGATAAAAGGAATTTTATGGAGGGAGGAATACTATGCAAGGAGGAATCCTATGCAATAAAGAATCTCACTTTGACTAGAATCCAATGTTAATTAGGGTCCCTTTTTTTTGTGAAATTGTAGGATATGGCATCCTCTTCCATGCCCGGCTATCGATCCATAGAGGATTTTCTCGCCGAGGGCCTCTCTTACGAGGATGCTTGTAATGCTTACTACTCGCAGTCTTCCTCCCACCAGCCACAATCGTCCTTCGGCTTTCGATGGTTCCGAGATGCAATACACGACTCCAACCTCGAGAGGGCATACCGCGCCCAGGCAGAGTGGCTATCCTCGCAGCAGAGTCTTCTAGGGTGGTACATATCCGCACAGTTGGCTGCCTATGGGCTCTCACCGCTTGCGACACCGGGCGCCGGCACTCCGATCGTGCAGAGTGTGCCTCCCACAACGCCTCCCTCCATCTTACCCTCGACTTTCCCGTCACCCGCACCTCCCTCCACCTTGCATTCGCAGGGATCCACGCCCGCACCGTCGAGTTATCCGTCACCTACACCACCCAACGGTTCAGGCTCAGGCTAGCGCTCTTCGGGTGGCTAGAGCTCTTCCCGTAGTGGTGGCTCACGCTCTCGTCGAGGTAGTGGCTCGTGCTGCTTTAGTGGTGGAGGGGGCAGTGCTACAGATTCACCTCCTCTTACACCCCAACCTCCTCGCTCACCCCTTGGAGCTCCACATGAGGATGAGGACTGCGATGCGCCCGCCCCGGACGCTCGTGGCTACTACTATTATATACATCGAGGGGGGGAGGTGGATCTAGGTTCCTCTTTGGGAAGGACATTTCGAGGGCACCTTAACCAGCTGATCCAATCGACATACCAAGATTGCTTTAAATCTTTCAAAGATCAGGACCCAGCCGACTTGACGTACATTCACACGACATTGCTCATGCGGTTCCCTAATCCGGAAGTGGAAGAGTTCTCCAGGCAGTGGCTCGAGGAGTACGTCAAGAATTTCTTGAAAAATAAGAAGTCCAGTGTGCAGAGGGTGGCAAAGCGAACATTTGAATCTGAGGGTTACAACTATCGCCCTGGAAATGTTCACGACAAGGAGTGGGAGAAAGCCCAGGGCGAGCTGGAGGACGAGAGAGCGGCAGGTGCTAGGACGCACACTCGGCAGGTGGAGGCGAGGGCGCAGCAAACGCCCACGCATTACGGCTCGGGTGAAAAAGCAGCATGGAAAGATAAATTTATGAGTGCGCGTATTTTCATTTGAATTGATTTAATTTGTGGTAATATGGTTAGGTTTGTGATATTTTTTAATTGATATATAACAAAATATTACTATGACCCGTCCAAGCCGAGAGATCCAGAGATACAGAGAGAGCCACTCCGAATATCAGACATGGTGCTGGCTGTATGAAAACAACAAAATCAATCGCGAAGAATTTGAAAATTCATGTCGTACACTACAGCCTGTAAGTGTGAACTTTTAAAAAAAATGAGTGCATGCAGAATTATGTATCCATTTGTATTAATAAAGGTTTTGTTGTTTTTTTCTTTTCCAGAGTCAGGGAGTCCCTCGAGAGGTCCCAAGATCCGAGTAGCTCAATCCTCCGAGTGTTTTTGGGCTTGTCTTCTTTTGGCCACAGTTGTATATACCCCATGTATCGCCTATTTGGGCAATTTTGTAATATCCAATATAATTAAACACTTGATTTTGGCCCAAATTCTTCTTTTGGCCATAGTTGTATAGCCGCCATGCATCGCCTATTTGGGCAATTTTGTAATGAACAGTTTCTCCAATATAATTAAACATTTGATTTTGGCCCAAAGTTTTTGTGCAATGAAATTGTTGTTTTTTAATTTATTAATGTATAGGACAAAAAAGGCAAATGACCATTTGGATGGGTCCTACCAAGGACCATCCAAATGGTCATAAACTTGGCGATTGTGCCACCCTTGACCAATGAGACAGCAACGGATATCCATGAACCTTTGCAGGGGTGGGAAAATCACTCTCCTTCCCATCCTTGTAAATCTTTATGGCCATCACAAGCCATCTAAATGGTTAAGGGCAGCACAACCATCAAATTTTATGTTGTTGAAGCTCAACGACAAAAAATTGACGATTATGCCATGCATGACCAATGAGACGTCAATGGATGGTCATGAAACTTTTCACGGGTAGGAAAAAATCCTCCTCCTCGCCCCTGCAAAGTTCCATGGCCATCACAAGCCGTCTTGATGATCAAAGACGACACAATCGTTGGGTCCTTGGACAAACCAACGGCAAAAAATTGGCGATTGTGCCATGCCTAACCAATGAGATGGAAACATATGGCCATGAAAATTTTCAAAGGTATACAAATCATCCTAGTCCCTATTCTTATAAAGTTTCATGGCCATCACAAGCCATTTTGACGATCAAGGACGACACAATTGTTATTTTTTTGTTGTTGGATCCTTGGCAAGCCCAACTACAAAAATTGGCAATTGTGTGGCGCATGACTAATGAGACATCAATGGATGGTCATGAAACTTTCCATGGGCAAGGAAAGCACATTAATTTTCACCCTTGCAAAGTTTCATGGCCATCGCAATCCGTCTCAATGGCCAGGGACATCATAATTGTCAATTTTTCTATCGTTGTGCCATTGGCAAGCCCAATGGCAAAAAATTGGTGATTGTGCCATGCATGACCGACGAGATGGCAATGGATGTCCATGAAACTTTGTAGGGATGAGTAAAGCACCTTGATCCCCACCCCTGCAAAGTTTCATGGCCATCACAAGCCGTCTCAACGGTCAAGGGTGGCACTTTTTTTTTGCCACTGGGCCCTTGGCGATCCCAACGACAAAAAAATGGCAATTATATCACGCATGACTGACGAGACATCAACAGATGGCCATGAAAATTTGTAGGGATAGGTTAAGCACCCTCCTACCTGCCCCTGTAAAGCTGCATGGCTATTGTTCCCTCATGAGTGAATCTGGAATGTGTGATCATCGTGGAGTATTCCCACTGCTCGCCCAACGCTCCTCACTATGTCCCCATTAGGAAATTTCAGAGGTCATTTGGAGGGCCATATGAAGAGAGAGAATAATAGAGCGCGTCCAATGAGCACGAAGGCTACGTTACGTAGGAAAGTACGTGGAAAGACTCAAAAAATAAGAAAATAGCATAAAACTTTCACGAATCTAGGATTGTAGCATCGTAATTTCCTTCCTTTTACCGAGCTTTTAGGTGCTTGCATGTGGTCCCACTTTTGATATTCTCTTATGGTCATTAACGTACTGGAGGGTGACCATTAAGCTTGCACAAGATATTGGAATTCTAAAACACTTTCCCTCCATTAGAATGCTTTCAAAGTGAATCTCCCTCCACTAAAGCTTTTCTCTGAGAGCTATGGCTTCCACGTCTTCTCGCCCAAGAGGCTCCAGGTGTTTACTGTCTCTCACACCAACAACCAACAACTGCACTTTGCCTAGAAGGCCAAGTAGTAGCATATCCTCAATTACAATACCAGCTTCAATAAGTGCAGAGAACCAATGGGTTGGACAAAGGATAAACAAAGGTTCATGGGTCCTCATGCAACCAAGAAGACCCAAGAGGTCTAGTGGTATCAACGTTTACCGCTCAGCATGGAAGGCCAGAGTGTTGGATTTCAAAGTTGAAATTGGCAAAAGATCTGTAAAGGAAGTTCTTGTTCAGCATGTGTTTACCCATCCAGAGGTGATAGCAAACGGTGGAAATGTATCAGATATACATCAACCACGTTGCAATTGTAAGTACTCTTGACATGTGAACTTACTGATACTCTCATTATAACTTTTCTTATATATTTTGCAATGTTTCTCCCGCTTGTTATGAGCAATGTCTCCATTCTTCACAGCTCAATTACATTAGATTTGTCATTTGTACTTATTGATACTCTTAGTTTAACTCTTCTTATATATATTGCAGATGTTTATCCCTCTTCTTATGAGCAATGGGAGCCTGTGGAGTGCATAATAGGCCTCTTCCATGTTGTTCATGCCCACATTGGTTCTCTACAGTATTCAGGGAGGAGCAGCAAAAGACTGGCTGATGAGGGAATATTTTTTTATGACCACTTCTACCAACTCAGCTTAGGGAATAAGAATGGCATGTTGGTGAAAGTGCCTCTACCAACGGATTGGAACAGTGTGGACTGGCCAGTTCCCGAGGAAACAATGGTGGAGGCAATGCGAAGTAAGCTCTACAAGGATGTACAAAGGTCTCTACGTAGCTCTATTCCCACCAAACTGGTTAGAATTGCAAACTTCTGTCCTGTTGCACTCTTCATAGAGCTGTTTCATAGGTACAACATCCGTGTTACGAAAACTATGTTCATGTGCAAGTCATTTCAGCAGTCATCCTGTGACAAACTTCTTGACAGAGGATGGTATGCAAAGGAAGAGATTGGTTTACGGTGCGAGGTCGCGCTTGATACTCTAGTTGTCAAGTACATGACTGCAAGCCAATCACTGTTACTCTCGTTTTGGTATATGCGATCACAAATGCTCAACGGTAAGTACATTCCTATGGACCAGGTTTCTGCAGGTTTGGAAGATAATCCTGTTGTGGATGTGGAAGTGATTGATAAAGAGCATGGCCTACTGTTGGTGGTTACAATAAGGGAGCTATGCAGTCTTCAGCATTTTCGGCATGACATAATTGAAGAGTCAATGGACAAGGACCTATCATATTTTTCCTTTTTCCTAGCTGGCCGTAAGGTGATGCGGCGAAGGGAAAAAGATATTTTGTGCAAAGAGTTGGATGGTCGGGTTGAAGTAGTGTCAATGTAACAGATATTCTTGTGAACCCAAGTGTATGCAAATGACTTTCAAGACATGAAGTTTATTGAGCTCATTTTTCAATTGTGCCCTGTGAAAAAGTGTGCTTGAAATACATTTCTTTACCATGTCAAATCTCTCTCTCTCTCTCTCTCTCTCTCTCTCTCTCTCAATGTTAGACAAGACAAAGACATGATAGAAGAGTCATCTTAATTCATTAGAAAGTACAAACTCGTCCGTGAACAATGGACTGAGATACAATTTCTGTAAGTATGGAATCAGAATGTCTTCAAGGTAAAAATCGAAGGAATGCCCCTCGAAAGAAGGTGGTCAGATAGTTGTTCCCGGCGGATTTAGTTCTCCCTTTTCAGGAGTATCATCAATCAGTAGTGTATTAGTTGCATCAAAGGGTACACCGACTTGGCTAAACGGTTTGTACAAAAGAGGTAAGTGTGGTTTTTAGGGTGGTAGTGGCCCTCAACGGTAACGCATTTTCTTTGATCATACAAAAAGGCAAAATCTGACGTGTGAGCGTGGCATACACTGCAAACTATTCTAACTAGTGGCAACAAGTTTTGCCTTTGCATTGAAGACCATATGGAAACTCTGAAGCGCGGAAGAAGAAACTGAATAAATTCCTTGGTTCCTGGACGAACCACGACTCGACAAGTTCCCATCCGAAACATTTGCAAATCCTCAAAGGGTTCTTTGTCACCGAGAGGCACCCGCATCAGCAGCAATCCATTGACGTCCAAGATAATCAACCTCTGTAAAAGTTGACAAGTACATATAAGTAGTTAGAAGCTGAACATATTTTGCCATACTTGAATAGACATTACCGGAACAACCGTATCTACAGGTAGCAAGGGTCCATACTGGGTCTCTGTAGTGTTCATGTCGTTGTTGCTCTCCTCTGCTTTATCTTCATAGTCATCATTCACATCTTCATCAGGGGTCTCCCCCATGGCTCTTTCTGCTTCATTCAAGTTTTTCTCCAAGGTATTTTCCTCTCCCTCGGTTGATCGGCTTGCCTCATACATCCTTGCCTGATCCATATCAGTTTGCTCATCCCTAGGCCTGCTTTCCTCATCCATATCCTTTTGCTCATCTATAGGCCTGCTTTCCTCATCTTGGGTTTCAGCCATAGGCTCTTTTGGCTCCTCCACTGGCTGACTTGGCTCTTTCATTGTCTCCTCTGGTTGTACACTAGCACCTTCCATATGCTCATTTGACCTTTCCTCATCCTCGGCTCTTTCATCTTCTGCTGATATGACCCCCTCGGCCCGTTGTGATTCCACTGTATCGGATGCAGGGGTTTGTCGTGGTGGCACGTCATGTTTTGTTAGATCAATAGTGTGGTCATCCAAGCCACTATCTTCAAGCTCTCTGGGGCTAGACATAGTAAGCAGGTGTTGTATTAAACTTACCCGGTATCTTTGCAAATAATCATATGTGTAGTTTTTTAAAGCACTCTGCAAAATTGAAAGACCACATGGTGAGAATTCTTTTATAGACTAAACCAAAACTAACTGAATGTATTGCCAAATGGGTACCTTAGTCATGAAAGGTTTTAATGCAAAGTAGCTTTGCAGGACATATTCTGCATGGAGAAGACATCTCCAGCCGCAAGAATTTCCATCGGTTTGATTTGGGACAGGTACATCTTTGATTGGGGCCTTGTATAGTTCATACCTTCCACATAGCTTGCCATAGGCAAGCAAAAACCTCTTTATACAACTGCACAAAGCAATGTCAAGATGTTAGCATGAGGCTTCAAATTTACATGGATATCTATAAGAAACACTTTCTGATACAACACACTTACAACCTAATTTCAGGGTGGGTTCCTTTTATTGAATTGAACACCCACACTGCTGGTTGGTTACCATCAAGGCATATGAGACTCCAGTGATGGTTGTTCTCATATGGAAAGATGATGACAGTAACTTCCAGCATAGCACAGTGGAGAAACCAACTCTCAAAGGTCCCAGATGGACTGTTCTTTTGTCTAATAATCACTGACATTTGTGGATCAAGAAGAAACACCTCTGTGTGGGTGTGCAGTGGGAGTTGACTTTTGATCAGGCTGCAGAGAGTTTACCTGAGTTAGCAAACCTATTATCTGAGTTTTCAAAGCTAGCAAGATAGTAACACTTACTTAAGACAAGCATAGATAATTGTGTCTGAAATCTGAGCATCTGGATTCTGCAATAAATTAATGTCCACTTTTTCCAGAGCTAGCTTTTTGGCTCCATCTACAAATGGTATCTTTGCAAGCAAACCATCCTTCATTGAAAGTAGAGTTTCTTGATTGGTTGCCTCTATGGACAGGGTCACATTGCATTCTGTTTGCCTCTGGGACTCCACTGCTACTTTTGCTTTCTCCTTAAGCTCTGCTTCCCTCATGTCCTCTGTTTGGCGAGCAATAGTCTCTGCCCTTGCCCTTGTATTCACATCATGTGTGACATCTACAACTGTGAGTTGTGGCACTAGCTCCAGGGGGTATAACAAAATTTCCCTCATTTTCTTATCCTTGCAGACATTGGGGACCAGTAGTTTGTCATACCTCCACCTTATTCTTTTTAGTGTCTCACTATCTTTGTCCATTATAGTAACCCTGTGGGCATGGGCTGCAACAATGGTCATGTCACTGAAGTACTCCAGTAGGAAGTCCTTTGTTGCTTCTTGTAGAGCCATTAATGCCACCACCTTCCACCTTTTGGTGCCCCAGGTAGCTTCTTCACATATGGACCTCACCATCCTCTGGAAGGGCAGCTTTGGTATGCATAAATCTACACATTTCTGTGCCTTTCTGATTTCTCTGAAAAGTCCCATGCAGGTTTGTAACTTCTTCACCCTTGGCCCTTTCAGAATTTTATTGGGTTTTCCAGGTCTTTTCTTTGGGGTTGCAGATCTGCTACTTGCTTTAGATGCTAATCCTGGTCCCTTGCCTGCCTTCCTTGCAGTGGCTTTTGTTCTAGCCATTTCACTGTACACAAAAAGAAGAGTCTCTCTCTCTCTTTCACTCTCTCTCTCTCTCTCTCTCTCTCTCTCTCTCTCTCTCTCCTTTCTATAGCTTAGCATATTTAAATAGAGAGAGAGAGAGAGAGAGAGAGAGAGAGAGAGAGAGAGAGAGTGAGAGAGCCCATTACTAAAGGCGCACGTGGAGCACGTTTTGACCTCAACAAACACCTCCGCGCGCCGTTAGTATAAGGTAAAAGAAATACTCTCTCTCTCTCTCTCTCTCTATAACACTCAGACATACACCGGTAAATGCACAGTACTAACGGCGCGCATAGAGACATGCACACCGGTTATGCCTCTCTACGCGCGCCTTTGGTAGAGAGAGAGAGAGAGAGAGAGAGAGAGAGAGAGAGAGAGAGAGAGAGAGAGAGAGAGAGAGAGAGAGAGAGAGAGAGAGAGAGAGAGAGAGAGAGGCTATGTGTGTGTGTGTGTAAGTTATATTTGTGTGTGTGTGTGTGTATGTTTTATATGTGTGTCTGTGTGTTTGTGAGAGAGAGTGTGTGTGTGTGTGTTGTGCTTGTGACTGTTTGTGTGTGTTGTTTGTTAAGACTGAGCTTGGTACTGTGATAGAAACAGAGATAGAGTGATAGAGGCAAAGGCAGAGGGAGAGGCAGACCTTCGTTATGTCGATGGGTCGGCTTGCTGTCGGAGACGCAGACGACGGCTCTTGCACTCTCTCTCTCTCTCTCTCTCTCTCTCTCTCTCTCTCTCTCTTTCACTCACTCTCTTTCACGAGGTGTGGTTTTTCTCTCTCTTGACCTCTATATATGACGTACAAAAGTATACGGTCTCAATAATGACCGCACGTGTGACAACATGCAATTATACTCTAATTTATAGTGACACGTGGGGCGCCGCCGTGTGTATCCGTTATAAGTGTGATTTTGAGAGAGAGAAAGAGAGAGAACAATAGAGAGAGAGAGAGAGAGAGAGAGAGAGAGAGAGAGAGAGAGAGAGAGAGAGAGAGAGAGAGAGCCATAGAAAGAGAGAGAGTGATAAAGAGAGAGAGAGAGTGATAGAGAGACAGAGAGAGAGAAAGAGAGAACAGATTGTGAGAGAGATAGAGAGAGGGAGAGACACAGATTGAGAGAGAGATAGAGAGAGGGACTCCTTACTCTCAGAGAGAGAGAGAGGGAGGGAGAGAGACAGAGTCAGTTTGACACACAAAAAGCAATGGAGGAGACACCTCCCTTGGAGTTCCTGCAAACCCCACCAACAAAAGGTGATCTCTCACTCTTTCTCTCTGTATTTCCAACAGTTGTTACAAATTGTGTGTGTGTGTGTGTGTAAACAAAGAAAAACCCAGACTGTTGTTCAACACACACACACACACACACACACACACCTCAACACATACTTTCATAGACAGAGACACACACAGACACACACAGAGATATACACATTCTCTCTCTCCCTCCCCTCTCTGTCCCCGTTACTAACGGCGCGCAGAGCCAACCAAACACTGGCTGCAGCTCTCTCCGCGCGCCTATAGTATCGTTATGAGTCTCTCAAAAGGCACGTTTACATCCTTACACGCCTTTCCCTCAATTGCACTTAAGGCACGCGTAGAGAGTTGCAAAAAGCACGTTTTCGTCCTTGCGTGCCTTTAGTACAAATAGACACACACACACACACACACACACACACACACACACACACACACACACACACACACACACACACACACACACACACACACACACACACACACACACACACAGAGTCTATGTGTATTTTTTTAGTGTTCTTTGGAGAGAGAGAGAGAGAGAGAGAGAGAGAGAGAGAGAGAGAGAGAGAGAGAGAGACTATGTGTGTTTTTGTTTGTGCTTTGGTGAGAGACAGATATATATATATATATATATATATATATATATATATATATATATACATACATATATATATATATATATATATATATATATATATATATATATATATATATATCTATCTGGAGAGAGAGAGAGAGAGAGAGAGAGAGAGAGAGAGAGAGAGAGAGAGAGAGAGAGAGAGAGAGAGTGAGACTTGTCATGTTTCCTGATGAATAGGATTAAGGTCCAGTAGGGAGAAGAGGCTGAAACCAGACCCAGAGCTTGTGTCAGGATTTCAACCTTTGGAGGCTCAGTTGCTTAATGTTTCTGCCAAAAGAACTGTTGACTTTTGTCAGGACATATTTGAAGAAAATTCAATTGGTGAAGATCAATCAGAGAGGTCACCAGGGCAAGAGGATCCCTCACCCTACAAGGCTGTGGTGCCCTGTACAGTACTTCTGAAGAAAAATACAAGAAAGAGGAATATAGACTTCTCAGATGATGCAGATGTGCTAGAAAGTAGTCCCTGTGCAACTAAATGTAAAGCCAAAGAGGATGTGTCTTCTCTGGAAGACCCAGCTGCAACTGATGAGAGGCTGTTTGATTTTGCAGCATCTTGTGGTGCTGGGGACAAGTTTGATCTAGTTCATTCTATGTTTAATCCAAAGTTTGACATTGAAGACCTGTTAGGTCAGCACAGTAATTTCTTGCAGTCCTACAGAGATAAGTTTGAATTGGTGGTGCAGGTAGGGAGGGTTGTTCTGCCTACTATGACTCTTGTGCATTTAAATGACTATGGTGGAAAGGGACAGGGACTGAAGAAGTATAGGGAATTACCACCTTCTTGCCGACATTCAGCCTGCCCTTTGCATCAAAAAGAATGCAAACTCATTCAGGAAGCCTTTGGCTTTATGATTTACCTGAACAGCCTGTTTGGATTCCTCATGCAGAATCCTGATGAGGTGTTAGAGGAGCAGGATGCAGCACCAGATGAAGAATGCGAGGAGACAACTCATATACAAGAAGTCGAGGAGGTTGAAGACACAGTCGACCTTGAGGTTGAGGCAATTGAAGTACAAAGAAGTAAGATGCTCTCTGTGAAAACCACAGAAATCAAACTTCCATTGGATGTCAGTAACTTCACTGAGAAGCATGCTCAGATGATGTTGCTTGATGTGCCTGACTTCAGGATTGGAGACAGGACCTATATCTTCTTACATGATGTGCAAAGTATCTTTTATTTAAGGGAGGATTTCTCCCTGGCTATTATTTCCAAAGTCCAAGAGGAGAGGAGTGGATTTGTTTCAGAGGATAGTAGTGATGATGAGGCAATGGAAACATCTAGCAATCCAATGGAATGCCTTCGAAGATGCTTTGAGAAAGCTGAAAAATACAAGGAGACACTACCTGATGAAGCCACCTTCCAAGCAATAAGACAAAGCCTAAGACCATCAACAAGTAACAAAGAAGTGGAGGATTGGTTTAACCATTCAGGTCAGGGGTCAACTACATCTGTAGACCTGTGGCAAGAAAACCTCTTTCTACAGGATGAGAGCTTCATGGTAACTCTCTCTCTCTCTCTCTCTCTCTCTCTCTCTCTCTCTCTCTCTCTCTCTCTCTCTCTCTTGTGTCACTTCTGACATGGTATGTGCAGTCTTGGATTGCTGACAAGGATGACTTCCTTCGGCGCCGGACTCGAGAGTATCGAGGAAGGGATGCGGCCCTAGCACAGTACCTTTCAAAGCTTTGCGAGTCGCCGATAGTAGTTTTTCACAATTCCATGTCACAAGAGGGTTCAATAGCAACTTACACATTCCAGACACTATCACGCTTCTTGGGTGGACCGGTGCTGCCCAAAAGTGCAGATAAAGTCATTCTTGTGGACAAAGTGTTTGCTAGAGATTGTTTTGGTTACTGCCCGGGCTATACAGGTGGTTGGGCAGCGTATTACTACACCTACACAGCAATGGCACTAGCTCTTGGTAGACAAAACCCATATGAACTTTTAGAGTATGGCAAACATCTCATGATTCGTTACAAGGGTGATGTGCCAAAAAACAAAATTGAACCTTCAAAATCTTGATACACTTCAAGTAGCAATTGTATAAGATCATGTATTACATAAATTTTGTACAATGTCATCCACTCAGAGTATCTTTCTCCACTTGTGATTCACATACACCATTGTCTCTCTCCACCTTCGTTGACTTTCACGAGCTCCGGAGTTGTTGTATGCCATTGATCTTTTAACTTTTTGTTGTTGTAAATGTCTGATGGCTTGTGCTGTTGCTGAATTTGCCAAGACTTCTTTTGCCTGCATTCGATGAATGATTCTACGATAGAACCATTCAAATAGTTCTCTCAAACTATTAGCCTTGATTCGAGAGCCACCATGTCGTGTGTGCTTGAAATAAGCATTTCTCGCCATGTAATGAGACTTTTCCATCCCTTGGGTATTCCATATTGCCGGGTTCCCATACTTTTGTATAAAATATGGTAAATGATTGAAGATGATGTGCTGGATATGAAAACAGATTAGTTAGAATGTTTTACAGTCACATATTTGCACATAAGAGAGAAAGAAATACATGATAATACCATGTAGTGAGTAATCTGGGTGTCTGTCCATGCTGTCTTGAATGATTTTTTCAGAAGGTTGAGATTTTCCTTGAACTTGTTCATATCACCTTGTGACCAGTCATCTTTGTTGCATATCAAAAATAGGATGTCTATTGATCGCCAAACCTCAGCCTTCGGGTTAAGAGTAGTTGGTTCGTGGTCTTTGACTGCAATATGTAGCTTTTTCCAGCTCTGATACTCTACCTTGCTAACATAAGATGTGTTATATATTTTTCCATGTTTTGTTAGCTTCGGATCTCTTGTACCTTGGGGCTTAGATAAAAACCTCCGTGCCTTCACCCCACCGATGGATGGTTTGCATGGGACATCCTTCTCAGCAGTTGATCTCTTTTCATCCCGCTGGATTTTCACATTGCCACCATGAAGCCCCATATCCGACAGTACCATTTCTAAGCACTGCAGGGCTACTTGTTGCTCTGCGGAGTTCTTAATCTTCCAAGCAAACCCAATGTATAAGTAGACCAATTTCTCCACAATTCTACAATGGGCATGCATTGTACAAATGTGGACATTCACAAGTGGTATTTTCAAAACCGGTCAAAAAGCAGGATCCTCAATGTGACGTGTTGGAGCTTTTCTCCACCACTTTGGGTCCATGACCTTTGCAGGCTCCATGCAGAACAAACACGGCGACTTTGCCATTGCACCCATTCCACAATTATACATGCACTTTAATGTTTTGAGGTCACCTGCAAGATGCCACTAAACTTGAAAGTCTCCCCTTCCATCTAGACGTAGTACCTCTCCCTCGTTAGTCTGTCGATCAATCACCTCCGGAATATTAGTTCGATGGAACACCCAATATAGAATCTCATGATCTTCTTTCTTTTCCTGCAACACAAAATAAATGAGACTTAAGTAGATGTGAACATTTGAGCTTACCTGAGAATCTCGCTTACCTCAAACGCACCGAGCCACCATATGTTAGATTTTGATTGAACACTAAAATATAAAGGATCATCATTGGGACACTTTGAGAGGGCTCTATTCATTAAAGTAATAGTAACACGCTCTAGCTTTTTCTCTTTAACAAGCTCACACTCATCCAGTTTTAACACAAAATGTAATACCCCTCGTGACTCTTCAAATGTGATGTTGTAAAACTCCACCATTCTCTTCTGTAATATCCGTAGGTCCATAAAAATATTGTTGAACTCATCATATGCCATGTTTGCTCCATGGCCACTGTAAGTTGCTTTAATATGAAAGGGCTGTCCAAGATAGTCTCCCTGTGCCTCGTTAAGCTGAAGCCTCTCTTTCCAAACACTTGAGGCTGATGGTAGAAGTTTGGATTTTATACCCTTCCTAACAAAGATGGATGAGACAGACTTTTGGATAGCCGAATATCCTCTTTTGCTTACACCAAGTGAATCAAGTGTGCCTTGTATCTCTTTTGCAGGCACTGAGTTCTCTGAAATAAAGCGGTCCACTACATTTCGTTGTAGTGAACCTTAAACTTCTTGTCATGTACTATATCTGCTGCCAGGCTTCTACTTATAAGTGGCTTCAATCTCTTTCCTATATTGGCTTTGGGATCAATGTTTTCCTTGTCACGATAGATTGAATCTCTACATGAAGACAATGCATAAGTCAATAACAGAAAATTTACTTCACTAACACTATTTAGGCACATGAAAACAATGCATAACAAGAAAAAACAAAAAGATTACTTAACTAAGACAATGTAGCCAACCAAGAAGCATCACCTTAATGCTCGGATTCTTTTCTTGAGACCTCCTGATACAACCTGCAATGTTTCAAGATTGCGCAATTTCTTCTTTCGGATACGACCACCCAAGATGGTGTCCTTCATTTGACAACTTTGCACCTTTCCTTTCAGTTCTTGTACCTCTGTTTTATGTTGCAAAATGGTAACCTGATCTGTAGAATGTAAATGTGAAAGGCGAACAATCTCACATTGTTGAGCTTGGAGAATGCTCTTGTAAGTTTTAGCTTCTCTTGTAAGAGATTTACAATAACCCAGAAGGCCCTTTTCTCCATCACCAGCAAAGGTCAATAAGCTTGTAGGATTGACAAACGGTGGAGACGCATTAGTCATTGGATTCTTAGGGTAGAGAGAGCCTCTCGTCCAGATATCTATGTGTTTAGCTCCCTGAGCTCTGAGCGTGTCTATGGAAGCGGGAGGTATATGTGTGTTTGTTTTACTGCGCTTAATCAATGGTTGGTACTCATTGTCCAAATCAATGTGAAGGTGATATTTGGCTCGTTTCTGGGTAACATTTGTGCCATTTGAGGAGTGCGCCATTAGCCAAATGTGCAGGTTTAATGGAAAGTGAATAGCGGCTGCGCCTTCGTCCCTCCATGTTAGCCTCATTCCCTCCATATTGACGAGGTTCATTCAATGCAACTGAAAAGAGGATTATCCCTCAATCACTACGAACGAATGTTCAGAAGAGTAAGGAATCTACTTAAAGTACACTTTTTGAACTTTTACTATGAAAGACCCAGCTCTTTTATTTGTCATTTTTTCTAGAGAGAGAGTGCAAAAAATACATTTTCTTAGAAGGCCCTCCAAATGACCTCCGAAATTTCCTAATGAATGAAGTGGATATCTCCTAAGGAATCGAGCATACAAGGTGGGCCGACATATGCACAACACACAAGAAGTGGCCCGAGAACTACCTATAACAGATGTAGTTGCCACCACTATGGTGACGCAAGTACATCCCTGGAGCCTTGTCGGGACAGTTTAATGTAAGAGCACCTGACAATATTTACAAGTGCCATTGTAGCCTGATGGGTCCTTGGACTACAAATCTTGATAGACGTGTGGGCCTCAATGACACAAGGGTGTGGAAACAAATACTCAAGCATCTGACTATGTGAGGGAAGATTGATGTCATCGACTCGTAGGTCTCTACAATGATTCCTGCACGATATCTGGTTCTAGATGTGCTAAGTGACCATCCCATTGCCAAAGGACCAAGCTTCAAAGCTAAAGTAGGGTCCACACATGCCTCCATGCCAACTCTAGAGGGTGCCCCAAGAGAAATTGAGGGAGATCCCCTCAAAGAAATGAGGTGACTGCTGCATCGATGGATTGCTGAAGTGTTCCACAACTGACAATACCATATGAGACTCGCCAAAGGCATCCATCATGGGAGATGTGAGCTTGCCAACGGGTGTCGCTGGTGGGATTTTAGATGTTGAGCTCAATGGTACAAGGACCGAGGAAGGGGAGTAAGGTGAATAGCTAGGCGATAGAGGGAGAGAAGAAGTGTCACCCTCATATGGTGATACATGCATGTGAACATCCCCATCATCCTTGATCATAGGGAGAGTAATGGGCTCTTGCAACAAATCCGCACATAGTCTTCCTCTAGAGTGTTGCTTGCGTTCCCAAGCTTTCTATCGATTCCCCCATCCTTGCAAATTTTCAAGGCCAGCCATTGCCGTCTTGTTCGTCATGGACGACACAATCACCAATTTTTTTCTATTGGGCTTGCGAAGGGTCCAACGCCAAAAACCTTGCAATTATGCCGTCCTTGAATGTCAAGACGGATTGCGATGGCCATGAAACTTTGCAGAGGTAGGAAGGAGGGTGCTTTCCTTGCCCTTACAAAGTTTCATGGCCTTCTATTAATGTCTCATTGGTCATGCATGGCACAATGACCAATTTTTTGCCGTTGGGCTTGCCAAGGATCCAATGGCAATTTTTTTTTATTGTGCCACCCTAGATCTCCTACAAAGTTTCATGGACATCCATTGCCGTGTCATTCATCAAGGGAGACACAATTTGACGTTGGGCTTGCCAAGGACCCAACGACAAAAAAATTACAATTGTGATGTCCTTGACTGTCAAGACGGATTGAAATGGCCATGAAAATTTGTAGGAATGGGGAGTAGGTTGCTTTTCCCACCCCTGCAAAGTTTCATGATCACATGTTTCTGTCTCATCGATCTAGGATGGCACAATCGCCAATTTTTTATTGTTGGGCCCGCCAGGTGCCCAACAGTAAAAAAATTGGCAACCGTGCCGCCCTTGAGACGGCTTGCGATGGCCATGAGACTTTGCAAAGATGGGAAGTAGGGTGCTTCCCACACCCTTGCAAAGTTTCATGGACATATGTTTCCATCTCATCCGTCAAGTGCGACACAATCACCAATTTTTTTGCCGTTGGGCCGTTGGCCAATTTTCTGCCGTTGGTCTCACAAGGGCCAAACGGTAAAAAAATTTGCATTTGTGCTGCCCTTGACCATCAAGATGTATTGAGATGGCCATGACACTTTGCAAGAGTGGAAAGTAGGGTGCTTCCCCCACCCTTGCATAGTTTCATGGCCACCGTTGCCATCTCATCGATCAAGGGCCTAACACCAATTTTTTACCCTTGGGCTCACCAAGGGCCTAACGGCAAAAAAAATGCAATTGTGCCACCCTTGACTGTTGAGACGGCTTGCAATGACCATAAGCTTTGCAGGGGCATAGAATAGGGTGCTTCTTCCACCCCTACAAAGTTTCATGGCCATGCATTTCCGTCTCAATGGTTAGGCATGGCACAATCGTCAATTTTTTGTCGTTGGGTTGCCAAGGGCCCAACCGAAAGAAAATGGTGATTTGTGCCACCCTTGACCGGTGAGACGACTTGAGATGGCCATGAAACTTTTGAGGGGTGGGGGAATCACCCTACTCCCTGTCCCTAGAAAGTTTCATGGCCATCGCAAGCCGTCTCAACTGTCAAGGATGGCACAATTGCAAATTTTTTTCCGTTGTGTCCTTGGCGAGCTCAATGGCAAAATATTGGTGATTGTGCCATGCATGATCGACGAGACGAAAATGGAATGCCGTGAACTTTGCAAGGATAGGGGAAGCACATAAGTACCTACCTTTGCAAAGTTTCATGGCTATTGCAGTCGGTCTCGATGGTCAGGGACGTCACAATTGCCAATCTTTTTTGTCGTTGGGCCCTTGGCAAATGATTGTGCCGCATATGACCGACTAGACAACAATGGATGTCCATGAAACTTTGTATGGTGGGGAAATCACCCTACTCCTTTTCCCTGCTACATTTCATGGCCATTGCAAGCCGTCTCGACGGTCAAGGACGGAACAATTGTCATTTTTTAAAACTTTTGGGCTCGCTGGAAATTGGCGATTGTGTCATCCTTGACCAATGAGACGGCAACGGATGGCCATGAAACTTTGCATGCAAAAAAGAAACCCTACTTCCTACCCTTGTAAAGTTTCAGGGCCATCACAACCCATCTCAATGGTCAAGGGCAGCACCATTGCAAATTTTTTGCCGTTGGGCCCTTGGCGAGCCCAATGACAAAAAAATGGAGAATGGATGGCCATGAAACTTCGTAGGGGCAAATAAAGCACCCTACTCCATACTGCTGCAAAGTTTCATCGTTATGGAAATCCGTCTTGATGGTCAAGGGCGGCACAATTGTAATTTTTTTACCGTTGGATCCTTGACGAGCGCAATGACATAAACTAGTGATTGTGCCGCCCTTGACCAATGGGATGGCAACATATTTCCATGAAACTTTGCAAGGAAAATAAAAGAACCCTACTCCCCACCCCTGCAAAGTTTCATGGCCATTGCAAACTAGCTCGATGGTGAAGGAGGACACAATCGCAAATTTTTTGCCGCTGGGTTGTTTGCGAGTCCAACAACCAAAAATTGGTGATTGTGCACACATGACCAATGAGACATCAACGGATGGCCATGAAATTGTGCAGGGGTGGGGAAAGCACCCTCTTGCTTGCTAGATGGCCATCGCAAGCTATCTCAATGGTCAAGGGTGACACAACGATAAAAAATCGACGATTGTGCCGCCTTTGACCGATGAGACAGATTGCGATGATCATGAAACTTTGCAGGGGCAAGGAGTAGGGTGATTTTATTGCCCCTCAAAGTTTCATGTCCATCCGTTGCCGTCTCATTGGTCAAGGACGATACGATTTCCAATTTGAGCTCTTCACATAAATTCACAAATTGCTATGGTCATCAATTTATGCACAAATGGATCATATAGATGACCAGAAATTGTTTTCCAACCATTGACAACATGAACATGGTCAAAGCACACCCACATGTTCTCCAAGTGTCTACCCACTATTGACCAAGTCAACACCACTACTAGCAACAATCCCATTCATTTTGAAAATATGTGATTGTTCTCCTTTTGAAGCTATCTTGGAAAAACAATTCTATGTATGTAAGGATACCTACTTTTGCTTTTAAATTTTAGAACTACTTGCAATCCTTTAACTGTAATGTTCTTTAATGTAAGGTTTCCAGTTTTTGAAACCTTAGAAATTGTACAAAGTCTGATCAAATTAAGTTGGTTGTTAAGAAAAAACTGTAGAATGATTCAACTATGGCAAATATTGGTATTTTTGAAACCGTAACTAGAGCTTTACTCCGGTTAGAATTTTTTAGAACCGAATTTCGATAAAATTTGAAAAAGTTACGGGCTCTGAAAGGTTACACTATGAATTTAATTAGTTAAGTAAAATTGAATGGTTTCAGTAATTATTACTGCTAAAGACTTTTTATCCTAAGATTCTAGAAATTGCAGATATTTTCAAGTTTATCATTAAAAGTCAAGAAAAATAGCAGAAATCGATTCTGGAAGCTGGGGGGACTCTGTGGAGCTGTGTGGAACCTGCCCAAGACAAAATTAGTAGCAGGGGATGCCATATTGAGCCTGGGGGCTGCCTTTTTCAGCCTATGAGAGCTTGTGAGTGCCAAAAACCTATAAATAGGACCCCTTGCTTCACAATTTCAGGCAGACTCGGAGCCTTGCCAAATACTCTCTCATCTAGAGGGATCTCTACTCAAAAATCAGTACAGAGCAAAGCTCTAGTTGGTTAATCAATGGTAATTAGCACTAACCCTTTTTAATTAGTAGAACCATGTTAATCTATTTATATTTTCTTAATTAATTGAAAATTAAACCTATTTATACTCTAAAATTCTCTCCTAATTCTAAATTCTCTACTAATTATCAAGATTAAGCTTAGATATACTAATTTAATTAATTATTATATTATATTAGGACTGAAATTACTCATTTTAACCATAACTTAATGACAATTATACTAATTAAACTTAGATTAAGATGAAATAATTATCAAAGCTGTGTTAAACTCTCAATATGCTAGGAAAATTATCTTTTGATTTTTTGAGTAATTTTTGTAATTATTTAAACAGAATTACATTGTTTTTAAGGGAAAAGAAAAAAAAAATGATCAAAATAATCCAAAAAGCTTTGAGATAATTATCAGAGATAAAATACATAATAAAAAACTCGTGATAATTATCTTAATCTTAGATAATTATTTTAACTAATTATCTCAGCAAAAAAACACTGTTTTTAAGAGAAACTTAGAGGGGGAAAATAGCAAATTAATCCAAAAAGCATTAAGATAATTATCAGAAGTAGAACGCATCTTAAAAAACTTGTGATAATTATTTTTACCTGAGATAATTAGTTTAACTAATTATTTGAGCATAAAAACACTATTATGAAGGGAAAATAAAAGGGAAAAAATAACAAACTAATCCCAAAAGCTTAAATATACTTATCAGAGATAATATATATCCTACAAAACCCATGATAAATATTTTAACCTTAATTAATTAGTTTAACTAATTATCTCAACAAAAAAACTCTATTTTTAAGAGAAAATAAACGGGGAAAAATAGGAAACTAATCCAAAAAGCTTTGAGATAATTATTAGAGGTGAAAAATATCTTAAGAAACTCGTGATATTTATCTTAATTCAGATAATTATTTTAACTAATTATCTCAACAAAAAAACACTAATTTTAAGGAAAACTAAATAGGGAAAAATAGCTAGGTAAAATACATCTTACAAAACCCATGATAATTATCTTAAGCTCAGATAATTAGTTTAGCTAATTAATTTAACTAATAGTAACCAATTGTGCATATAAATCAAGAAGAGAAAATTAATAAATAAATTCATATAATTATCCAATAATTACCAAAGGCCACAAACATCCTTATCTACTTGTGATATTTATACCATAGTTAATTAGTGAGTTTAAGAAATTATCATTGTCCAAAAGTTCTATTTTTAGCAAAAGATTAATTAAAATAAATAGACTTTGCGGTCAAAAGTTTTTATGAGAATTATAGTAAGTGTAAACCTATGATTTGAAGTTGAGAAAATAAAATCTTTGAGAGAAAATAAATAGAAGCAGATTCCAAGCTTAAAATTTCATGGAAAAATCAAGAAAAAGATATACAAAATTATAAGAAAATTAGGATAGCTTAGAAAACCTTTAGGGAAGCTGTGGAAAAAGTTATCATGCCTATATAGAAAAATAAGAAATTACTAGGTCAAGAATTTACCAATTAAAACTATAAATTTAACCTAG
Organism: Adiantum capillus-veneris; assembly: GCF_014529385.1. NCBI lineage: Eukaryota > Viridiplantae > Streptophyta > Polypodiopsida > Polypodiales > Pteridaceae > Adiantum > Adiantum capillus-veneris. The sequence continues at coordinate 108,406,433 of NC_140936.1, forward strand.
ATTTGGGTAAAATTGGATACAAAGGTTAAATCTAGCTTTCAGATAATTTACCTAATGATTAGACGTCCTTTTTATAAGGAATAAGAAGTTATGGCACCTAAAAGGACCCGAGCCAATCCTACATTTGATGATGAGGGCAGAGCTCTAAAAAGAACTAGAGCATCACACGACGATGAAGCTAGGCCTAGTAGTAGGCCTATGGAGGAGAGTCTTCAGACGCCAGCGCAACAACAGATGGCCGATCAACCCCAGGTGGGTTTCCCATTATTCAATTAAGTCTTTAAATAGTTTAAGTTCTTTTATAAGTTAGCATTGCATACGTAAGGAGTGAGTAAGAATCAAAAAAGGAATAATTGACCAAAAACGGAAGGTAAATTCCAACGTGCATTTGTTTATAATGTAGAAAAGAATTGTTTGGGTTAAAATTGGTTGAATTAGGAAAGATATGATTGATCATCCTTAAGACAACTTGTCTCAAGACACCTCCCACTCCTTGGTATAAATTGATGATAATGATGGCTTTTTAGCCATGGATAAGTCGATTACCCCCATGAACAATGAGTTTCTACTCCGTGTCATGTTTTGATGTTTCTACATAAGTTAGGATACAGCCGCCCGGTTGTATGGGCAACTGATTTAGTGTATAGGCACTCGGAACCTTGGGTGGGGGTTTATCCACTCCAGATTGTGAATAAGGAATAGGTGCCGTTTTTTTCACCCTTAGGTGATCTTGAGACAAGAAGAGTACTGGTCATGGTTATTATGGACAATGTTTTGATTGACACTACCCTATCTTAAGTTTAAAGATGTCTGTTTTTCTAAAGAATGCTTTCAATGCTGTCTTTAAGAATTGATTGAAGGAATTACTGTGACGGAAAGTTAAAAGAAACTATTATTTTAAGTGTTTAAACAATGTGATAGTAATTAGAAAACAAAAGAATCATGTGTGAGTGCGGGGTGGTAAGTGGGGATTGACTAAGGTTGTCAATCATGGACGGGTGGACTTGATTAGTCAGTTCACTATCCATCCCCGCGTACTAAAAACATTTGGAAAACATCTTCACTTGGACGAGGAGTCCACCAGTGGCTGTGCTCTCACATATGTTAGGGGGAAAAAAGCGTTGGTTGAGGATACCTTAGCCAAATTTGTGGAAGTTATAGGGCCGGAATAGTTTTTGGACTTTTGATACGTTGTCGCATTTTCACTGCCAGACAGGACAAGGTCTTCTTCTAAGGCTATAGACCCAAGCCATTGTCAATGGTAAAGGTCTATTCCTTGGATTTTTCTTGTTTAGAGACTCTGATTTTTATCAGACCTAGAGACCTATCAAGGATCCCATCTTTGCAAGTATATTTCCATCAGGTCTACCATAAATCCATGGATTTTAACATTAGGTTTATGAGAGCTTGCCTATCCCGACACTATTCAATCCAAAAAAGCATGATGAAATGGCTAGATAAGAGATTTTCTCCTTCCACTTGAAGGATCAGCTTGTCAGGATCTAGTGGAATTTTCTTCATTGATGCGGGAGAGTTAGAAGGTTTAGAACTAAAGATGAAGAGACTCAAATGGGACGAAGATCTTCAAGTGATTGAAATATACTTTTTCATTGGAACGGAGAATCCAGAGGAAACCCTTGTAATAGATGATGTCCATGTATCACAAAATGGGGTGTTTCATCAGGTGTCTAAAGTAATCTACCTCAATAGAATTAGGTCCATAGGTGTAGGCCCTAGTTTTAATGTTGTATATTTTGATCCTATATCTGATCCCTCCAAAGTCCACAAGATTCTAGTATAGGATTGTCTTCACCCTTGTACATAGTAGGACCTTCATGGATTGTATTAACTTTTGTACATACTATGGTTCTCATGGGTATGCTATAAGCAGTTTTATTTATGGCTTGACAATTGTCTTCATCCTGTGTGCAAATAAGTTTAAAAGCATAAGTAAGAGATATTTCATTTGGTACTAAGTTCCACTAATTTAATCTCATGGAAGTACTCGTGTAAATAGCCTTTACACTGTTGCTCAAGAGAAAAAATTACTACTAAAGCAAGTTCAACTCCCTACTTTCAAGGGAGAGGGACCCAATTTAGAGCGATATGCCGAAGAATGGTTAGATGCTATGGACGACTATTTTAAAACTGCAGAAACTACTCAAGAAAAACCAAACAATGTTGGGTATGTTCCGTCTCAGCGGGGATGTCAAACTTTGGTGGAAGCAACATTGCAGAGATAATCCCACGAGTAGTCCATCTTGGGAGAAAATGAAGCAGGCAATCGAAGAACGCTATCTCCCTCCTGCACATCAGGCTACCAAGATGAACGAATTCTTTGGTCTACGCCAGCTAGGAAGTTCATTAGAGGATTACTACACCAAGTTTGTGTCTTTACGACGCTATGCTCCTCAGATGACCATGGAGCAACAAATTGCCCGTTTTTATCAAGGCCTCAACAAACCCCTGAGTACACATCTCGAAGCCATGAGGCCTACATCAATACAGGATGCCCTTCTCAGGGCTAAGCCTCTTGCAGGTGAAGGAACTCACTCTATAAGGAACTATAATGGATTTAATAACTTTAGGGGAAGATCCAGGGGAACTTTCAACCAAGGATATCAACAACGTGGAGTAGCTGCAGTAGTGAATTTGGATTAGACCTTCCCAAACGTGAGGTTCTATGGCTGCAATCAAATGGGGCACTATAGAAATAAATGTCTAGAAGAGAAAAACCCTCAAACTACTGCTAGAGCCATTCCTCAAAATCAAGGAGATAATCTAAGAGGAGGTAGAAATGGAGGACGAGGTAGAGGAAGAGCAAGAGGAGCTAGATCTTATGCAATCATGGGAGAACCAACCTTAATGAATGACGAGGAGGAGAGAGCCACTCGCTTGGCCACAATTAGCAATCCTAGAGCTTTGTAAACCACTATAAATCAACAATGTAAAACTCTGAGTTACTTATATATTATAATGGTATACATGATTTTCTTTTCCAAAATTACTTAAGAAATCTAAAGTTAAATTAGTATTCAATCAAGAAATCAAGGGTTGATCTAGCAAATGAGACAGAGGTTCTCGATAGTATGAAAAGAATTGGAATCTTGAGATTGAGATAGTTATTAAGAAACCAAATCACATTCTTTGTGCACACGATAGCCATTCTTGGAAAATGACCTAGATATGAAAGTATTAAGGTACGAGACTAATAGGAAGCCAAAAAGAACTCTTGATATGATACTTCTTAAAGCCCTTTACATAATGTTGGTCAGCCAAGTTAGAGATAAGAGAGCGTACCTCTGGTGCAATGGTGGAAGCTTGTGCCGAACGCAGATTGCTTAGAATGGCAAGAACACGCCGAGCACGTTTAGATTGGCAAAGCTGAAATACATGATACTTGTCAAACGCTGATTGCTCTGAATGGTCAGCTAGACCGAGCGCGTTCATGTTGACAAGGTGGATAAATGGATCTTTTATAGAATGGATTGAATCTGGTTTTTGAGATGATACAAACGGTTTGTAAAGGTTTTTAAGATGAGCTTAACACTGAGAGTTTCTTGGGGAAAAGTTGACTAGCAAGTAACTCTAACTAGGGAAAGAAGTCCGCGAAACAGAGTAATAAGAGAACGTTTAGTAAAGTGGAAGGACTACCCCACTGAAGATGCCACATGAGAGGATGAAGTATCACTTTTCAAAGATTTCCCCAAATTCGGTTTAGATGAGGACATCTCAATTTTTTAATTTGGGGTGATTGTAAGGTTTTCAGTTTCTGAAACCTTAGAAATTATATAAAGCCTGATCAAATTAACTTGGTTGTTAAGAAAACACTGTAGAATGATCCAATTATGGCAAATATTGGTATTTTTGAAAATGTAACCAGAGCTTTACTATGGTTAGAATTTTTCAGAACCGATTTTCGATAAAATCTGGAAAAGTTACAGGCTCTGAAAGGTTACACTATGAATCTAATTAGTTAAGTAAAATTGAATGGTTTCAATAATTATTACTGCTAAAGACTTTTTATCCTAAGGTTCTAGAAATTGCAGATATCTCCAAGTTTAATCATTAAAAGTCAAGAAAAATAGCACAAATCGATTCTAGAAGCTGGGGGCTGTATGGAGCTGTGTGAAACCTGCCCAAGATAGAATAAGTAGCAGGGGTGCCATCTTGAGCGTGGGGGCTGCTGGATGTGGAAGCAACTGCCTTTTTCAGCTTATGAGAGCTTGTGAGTGCCAGAAACCTATAAATAGGACCCCTTGCTTCACAATTTCAGGCTGACTCAGAGTCTTGGCAAATTCTCTCTCATCTAGAGGGACCTCTACTCAGAAATCACTAGAGAGCAAAGCTCTAGTTGGTTAATGAACAGTAATTAGCACTAACCCTTTTTGATTAGTAGAACCATGTTAATCTATCTATATTTTCTTAATTAATTGAAGATTAAATCTATTTATACTCTAAAATTCTCTCCTAATTCTAATTCTCTGCTATTTATTAAGATTAAGCTTAGGGATACTAATTTAATTAATTACTATATTATATTAGGATTGAAATTACTCATTTTAATCATAAATTAATGACAATTATACTAATTAAACTTAGATTAAGATGAGATAATTATCAGAGCTGTGTTAGACTCTCAATATGCTAGGAAAATTATCTTTTGATTTTTTGAGTAATTTTTGTAATTATTTAAGTAGAATTACACCGTTTTTAAGGAAAAAGAAAACGGAAAAATGATCAAAATAATCCAAAAAGCTTTGAGATAATTATCAGAGGTAAAATACATCTTCAAAAACCTATGATAATTATCTTAATCTCAGATAATTAGTTTAACTAATTATCTTAGCAAAAAAACTCTGTTTTTAAGAGAAACTTAAAGGAGGAAAATAGCAAATTAATCCAAAAAGCTTTGAGATAATTATCAGAAGTAGAACGCATCTTAAGAAACTTGTGATAATTATATTTACCAGACATAATAAGTTTAACTAATTATCTGAGTAGAAAAACACTGTTTTTAAGGGAAAATAAAAGGGGAAAACTTTTGAACCTCAATTAATTAGTTTAAATAATTATCTTAACAAAAAAAACACTATTTTTAAGAGAAAATAAACGGGGAAAAATAGCAAACTAATCCAAAAAGCTTTGAGATAATTATTAGAGGTAAAAAATATCTTAAGAAACCCATGATATTTATCTTAATCTCAGATACTTTTTTTAACTAATTATCTCAGCAGAAATACACTAATTTTAAGGGAAACTAAATAGGGGAAAATAGAAAATTAATCTAAAAAGCTCTGAGATAATTATAAGAGGTAAAATACATCTTACAAAACCCATGATAATTATCTTAAGCTCAGATAATTAGTTTAGGTAATTAATTTAACTAATAATAACCAATTGTGCATATAAATCAAGAAAAGAAAATTAATAAATAAATTCATATAATTAACCAATAATTACCAAAGGCCACAAACATCCTTATCTTCTTGTGATAATTATACCATAGTTAATTAGTGAGTTTAGTAAATTATAATTATCCAAAAGTCCTATTTTTAGCAAAAGATTAATTAAAATAAATAGACTTTGCGGTCAAAAGTTTTTAGGAGAATTATAGTAAGTGTAAACCTATGATTTGAAGTTGAGGAAATGAAATATTTGAGAGAAAATAAATAGAATAAATATTAAGCTCAAAATAAGCAGATTCCAAGCTTAAAATTCGATGGAAAAATTAAGAAAAAGATATACAAAATTATAAGAAAATTAGGATAGCTTACAAAACCTTTAGGGAAGCTGTGAAAAAAGTTATCATGCCTATATAGAAAAATAAGAAATTACTAGGTCAAGAGTTTACCAATTAAAACTATAAATTTAACCTAGATTTAGGTAAAATTGGATACAAAGGTTAAATCTAGCTTTTAGATAATTTACCTAATGATTAGACGTCCTTTTTATAAGGAATAAGAAGTTATGGCACCTAAAAGGACCCGAGCCAATCCTACATTTGATGATGATGGCAGAGCTCTAAAAAGAACTAGAGTGTCACACGACGATGAAGCTAGGCCTAGTAGTAGGCCTATAGAGGAGAGTCTTCAGACGCCAACGCAACAGCAGATGGACAATCAGGCCCAAGTGGGTTTCCCATTATTCAATTAAGTCTTTAAATAGTTTAAGTTATTTTATAAGTTAGCATTGCATACGTAAGGAGTGAGTAAGAATCAGAAAAGGAATAATTGACAAGAAACGAAAGGTAAATTCCAACGTGCATTTGTTTATAATGTAGGAAAGAATTGTTTGGGCTAAAACTGGTTGAATTAGGAAAGATATGATTGATCATCCTTAAGACAACTTGTCTCAAGACACCTCCGACTCCTTGGTATAAATTGATGATAATGATGGCTTTCTAGCCACGGATAATTCGATTACCCCCATGAACGATGAGTTTCTACTCCGTGTCATGTTTTGATGTTTCTACATAAGTTAGGATACCGATTTTATCCTAGGGAAGCCGCCCGGTTGTATGGGCAACTGGTTTAGTGTATGGGCACGCGGAACCTTGGGTGGGGGTTTATCCACTCCGGATTGTGAATAAGGAATGGGTGCCGTTTCACCCTTAGGTGATCTTGAGACAAGAAGAGTACTGGTCATGGTTATTATGGACAATGTTTTGATTGACAGTACCCTGTCTTAAGTTTAAAGATGTCTGTTTTTCTAAAGAATGCTTTCAATGCTGTCTTTAAGAATTGATTGAAGGAATTACTGTGACGGAAAGTTAAAAGAAACTATTATTTTAAGTATTAATACAATGTGATAGTAATTAGAAAACAAAAGAATCATGTGTGAGTGCGGGATGGTAAGTGGGGATTGACTAAGGTTGTCAATCATGGACGGGTGGACCTGATTAGTTAGGTAACTATCCATCCCCGCGTACTAAAAACGTTTGGAAAACATCTTCACTTGGAAGAGGAGTCCACCAGTGGTGGTTGTGCCCTCACATATGTTAGGGGGAAAAAAACGTTGGTTGAGGATACCTTAGCCAAATTTGTGGAAGTTATAGGGCCGGAATAGTTTTTGGACTTTTGATACGTTGTCCCATTTTCACTGCGGGACAGGACTAGGTCTTCTTCTAAGGCTATAGACCCAAGCCATTGTCAATGGTAAAGGTCTATTCCTTGGATTTTTCTTGTTTAGAGACTCTGATTCTTATCAGACCTAGAGACCTGTCAAGGATCCCATCTCGATCTTGGTATAGGTGGGTTGGGGATCTCACAAGTGGTATCAGAGCGTGTGTTAATTAAAGTCTTGGACCTAGAGAAAAGTTTAAGGTATTAGGTTGAAATAAGTGATCTTTGACAAATTCAAATTAAAGACGTATTTAATTGAAAAGAGGGAGAGAAAGGAAGATAGAGGATTATCCCCATCTTTGCAAATATATTTCCATCAGGTCTACCGTAAATCCATGGATTTCAACATTAGGTTTATGAGAGCTTGCCTATCCTGACACTATTCAATGCAAAAAAGTGTGATGAAATGGCCAGATAAGAGATTTTCTCCTTCCACTTGGAGGATTAGCTCGTCAGGATTTGGTGGAATTTTCTTCATTGATGCGGGAGAGTTAGAAGGTTTAGAACTAAAGATGAAGAGACTCACATGGGACGAAGATCTTCAAGTGATTAAAGTATACTTTTTCATTGGAACGGAGAATCCAGAGGAAACCCTTGTAATAGATGATGTCCATGTATCACAAAATCAGTGGGTGTTTGATCAGGTGTCTAAAGTAATCTACCTCGATAGAATTAGGCCCATAGGTGTAGGCCCTAGTTTTAATGGACCAAAAGATGTTGTATATTTTGATCCTATATCTGATCCCTCCAAAGTCCACAAGATTCTCGTATAGGATTGTCGTCACCCTTGTACATAGTAGGACCTTCAGGGATTGTATTAACTCTTGTACATACTATGGTTCTCATGGGTATGCTATAAGCAGTTTTATTTATGGCTTGACAATTGTCTTCATCTTGTGTGAAAATAAGTTTAAAAGCATAAGTAAGAGATATTTCATTTGGTACTAAGTTCCACTAATTTAATCTCATGGAAATACTCGTGTAAATAGCCTTTACACTGTTGCTCAAGAGAAAAAATTACTACTAAAGCAAGTTCAACTCCCTACTTTCAAGGGAGAGGGACCCAATTTAGAGTGAGATGCCGAAGCATGGTTAGATGCTATGGACGACTATTTTAAAACTGCAGGAACTACTCAAGAAAACCAAACAATGTTGGGTATGTTCCGTCTCAGCGGAGATGCCAAACTTTGGTGGAAGCAACACTGCAGAGATAATCCCACGAGTAGTCCATCTTGGGAGAAAATGAAGCAGGCAATCGAAGAACGCTATCTCCCTCCTGCACATCAGGCTACCAAGATGAACGAATTCTTTGGTCTACGCCAGCTAGGAAGTTCATTAGAGGAGTACTACACCAAGTTTGTGTCTTTACGACGCTATGCTCCTTAGATGACCATGGAGCAACAAATTGCCCGTTTCTATCAAGGCCTCAACAAACCTCTGAGTACACGTCTCGAAGCCATGAGGCCTACATCAATACAGGATGCCCTTCTCAGGGCTAAGCCTCTTGCAGGTGAAGGAACTCACTCTACAAGGAACTATAATGGATTTAATAACTTTAGGGGAAGAGCCAGGGGAACTTTCAACCAAGGATATCAACAACGTGGAGTAGCTGCAGTAGTGAATTTGGATTAGACCTTCCCAAACGTGAGGTTCTATGGCTGCAATCAAATGGGGCACTATAGAAATAAATGTCCAGAAGAGAAAAACCCTCAAACTACTGCTAGAGCCATTCCTCAAAATCAAGGATATAATCTAAGAGGAGGTAGAAATGGAGGACGAGGTAGAGGAAGTGCAAGAGGAGCCAGATCTTATGCAATCATGGGAGAACCAACCTTAATGAACGACGAGGATGAGAGAGCCACTCGCTTGGCCACAATTAGCAATCCTAGAGCTTTGTAAACCACTATAAATCAACAATGTAAAACTCTGAGTTACTTATATATTATAATGGTATACATGATTTTCTTTTCCAAAATTACTTAAGAAATCTAAAGTTAAGTTAGTATTCAATCAAGAAATCAAGGGTTGATCTAGCAAATGAGACAGAGGTTCTCGATAGTATGAAAAGAATTGGAATCTTGAGATTGAGATAGTTATTAAGAAACCAACTCACATTCTTTGTGCACACGATAGCCTTCCTTGGAAAATGACGTAGATATGAAAGTATTAAGGTACGAGACTAATAGGAAGCCAAAAAGAACTCTTGATATGATACTTCTTAAAGCCCTTTACTTAAAGCCGAAATAGTTTTTGGACTTTTGATATGTTGTCCCGTTCCCGTTGCGAGACAGGACTAGGTCTTCTTCTAAGGCTATAGACCCAAGCCATTGTCAATGGTAAAGGTCTATTCCTTGGATTTTTCTTGTTTAGAGACTCTGATTTTTATCAGACCTAGAGACCTGTCAAGGATCCCATCCAGATCTTGGTATAGGTGGGTTGGGGATCTCACATTTAATTTATTGGTGCACTTCAAACTTCTTTCAACTGTTTTCTTGTTGGCTAATGTTGTTATTATATAAAAAAACTCGGTAAATTTAGAATCACCAATATTTATTTGTCTAGTAGCATCCTTCATGACTAATGTGTTAATTATGATATCCTTAGTGGAATGCACCCTAATTGTTTGACATTTGTGAATGGGTCCAACTCAACATGTTTGTTTACAATGGTTTCGATCTTATTTTCTACTGCTCTACATTTTCTTTCTATGCCCGGTGGTTATGTTAACCTAGATGTTGGTCTTTTTTCCTAGGAAAACAATAATAAATAAGCGTTTGGCAAATTGCAACACACTCAAGAATTTGACAGCATTGCATACAACACAAAGTCCCAAAATCATGGGATATCATTCATTTAGAAGTAGTTTATGGGAAATTCATGTTGAAAAATAGGTCTCACATTTTATGTAGCTAAATGGACCATGCCAAATAATTTCTATCTCTTATAGTGGTGGATGACCACAAACATCCTCTTTTTGTGCTCGTATCTTCTTCAACATCTAACCTTGTCTAATTTAGACTAGGAAACATTGGCCCAAAGAAAAGAAAACTTTGCACTCTCTCTCTCTCTCTCTCTCTCTCTACCTGAGCTACTCCTTCTCTACATTCCTCCTTCGCACTGCAACCGACTCAATGTTCTCAAGATCTTTCATGCATGTTTCTTCTCCTTGGTGAACCTTCCCAACCAATAGATCAGAGTGATGTGCAAAAGGCCATGGGTAATGAGTGCGCGAGAAACAATACCGAGCTCGAAAAAAACAACAGGCCCAAATGCCTATATGAACACAATGAGTTTAGAATGAGACTATTAACCATGTACCCCATGAAAGGTCCAACCATTCTTACTGAGATTAAGTAGGCCTAGAAATATTTTAGCATTTAGTAGGTGTTTTAGATGAAGCAAAGTCAAAGCTAAGCATAAATGAAGTTGTTAGATCTCATGCAAAGCATCCTTTTCCTCACATTTGGGTAATTCTTCCATGATACATATACCAAATATCTCCATTGACAAGTTAAGGTGGTCATACTTATACAATGATACATATGTACCATTCAAACAAGCCATTAAATCAAAATCAAATAATTGATTATATCTAGAGACAAGCACCCCAAGAAACAAAAAATATAAAGTACAAATGATCCCATGTCTAGAACAAGATCACTCTAGGAAAAATTGGAATAATCTAGGACACAAATAAAATAACCAGATGAAGAGCATTTGTTTAAAGAATCAAAAAATTATACCTCAAACAACCATTACATCCAACTTGCACGCCTATGAAGATAATCTATATAGGCAGGATCCCAAATTAGAGCCAATAATCCGTCTTTTCATAAGTAGGACAAAGGTATACCGGGTTAAGTGAGCATTAAACATGTTCAAATTCAATATCAATGAAGTATCACCATACACCCTTCATTTTAAAAAGCCTAGTATGGCAAAAGAAACTAGGCAAGTAAAGGCTTTTCCAGTTCCCTTAGACATGTAATCAAAAGGCCCAATACAAGACCTAATGCTTTTAGAATTCAAAAATTTCAAAAAATTAAGAGCTACTAAAACTATGGTGTCGGCAATTTAGTGCAATAGGATACAACTTTAGTATCTACAAGCCAAGGTGAGATGAAGGGACCAGCTAGTTCCTTTCCATGCGCAAACAAGATCCCAAAGGAATATCATACTCCGGTAGCCTAATACAAGGCCTAATGCTTTTAGGATTCAAAGGCTTTCAAAAAATTAGAAGTCAATAGAACCATGGTGTGATCACTATAAAAGGATACAACTTTAGTATCTGCAATTCAAGGTTACATGAAAGGATCAACTAATTTTTTTCCAGATGCAAACAAGATTTCAAAGGAAGACCATAATCTAGAGACAAGAATCAATTTTTATATACTATAGATAATCGTTTTGTAATGAGTAGAAGTGAGACTAGGCATGCTAAAAAAGTCTTAAGAAAGGAACATAATTGTGATGATTAAAGACTATAAGCATCAAAGAATGTGGTGGGAAATAACCTAATGTAAAGGTTATGGGGGGTTAATCAGTGAATCGTTCATAATTAACATACAACTACGAGCTTAATAGAAAATTAGAGAAATACAATGTGAGTAGTAATAGCAAAATAACAATGAGTTATTGATTGATAGAAATGAACAAGTGATGCTCTTATACAGAAGAGTCATGAGCTGCATACAAGATGATATCATAGGTAGGGTGGCACAAATATCGAAGACATTATTCAAGGTTTCATACCACAGAGGCTGTTGGGTTACTAACCATGTAGGCCAGGAGCCCACCGCCCATCACTAACTTATGTCCACTAAACTTTAATTGTATAGATATACAATTTATAAGCCACACACAAATTTATTGTCTATCATGTGCTGCTAAGAAGAAGAGGGCTGACTCTCCCTCACCATATATGTGTGTCCTGTGTTCTCTCTCTCTCTCTCTCTCTCTCTCTCTCTCTCTCTCTCTCTCTCTCTCTCTCTCTCTCTCTCTCTCTCTCTCTCTCTCTCTCTCTCTCTCTCTAGCTTGCACATATTTGTCGATTCCACTCTTTTGCTTTTCTTCATTCTGGTATCAGAGCTAATTGGTTGCCGACGAGAGAGATTCATCGTCGTGAGTGCTTCATGCACTATCAGAGCTCATTTGTAATTGTTCTCAAGTGCTTACATAGAGTTTTAGGCTTGTGGGTTTCTTACTCAAAGAGGAGGTCGTGGGATCTCAGTGCTGCAAGGACAACATATTGCAGCCAGTGGATGCTAGGAACACCTAATGGGGACTATTTTCAAGTGGGGTACATTTTGTACTACTATTAGTAACGCTGCACTAAATGGTATGCTAGTGTACAAGGATCTCACTAGTTCTCTTCTTTCAAAAGAAGTGCATCGTAAGACTATGGGTAGCTCGCATCATGGAAAAGCTCACTATGTGCCAAAATAAAAACCCAGGAAAACTTGTTCTTAGCAATGTGAATCTAGAAAAGATGACAAGAGAGATCCATCTCAAGATAGATCAAAATCTTGCACTGAAAAGGGCATTCAATGTCATCTATGTGAGAAGGATGGCCATATAAAGAAATATTGTCATGCATGGAAACATGAGAAAGGCAAGCAAAAACAGTGACAATGATGCAACAGAGGAAAAAAGTAGACTTTTAGTGAATATCAAAGAGATCAATTTAGTCACTTATTATGATGATGCACATGACGTTAATCTGATGGTCTACGGACATGTCCTACAATGCACAAGAGACTCTTTTGTTGCTATCCAAATTGGAAGTCAATGGTGAAGTGTCACATACGTGGATCCTAGATTCAGGTGACAATTATGCATGTGACATGGTTAGCATTGGATATGATTATGGTTTTGTTGAATGGCATCAACTTGGTTATAAAGTCACTTTTTATCAGAAATCCTAGCATGTATCCAAATGCAACTTGTTGCTTGCTAGTGGTTCTAAAGTTGGCTCTTTTTATCCTCTTTATGACAAAAACAGTGTTCTTTGAGTAACCGAGCTACCAAATGTCGCTTTGTGGCATAACCAATTGGGACATATGTACAAGAAAGGAATGGAAACTCTTTCTCATTTTGGTTATTTGCCTGCTTTATCTTTTTTTGAATTCTCTTTTTGTCAGCACTACTAGTGTGGGAAGCAAACACACGCTTCTAATAATTTTTCATTTACCCTTAGAGATTGTACATAGTGATGTATGCAACCCCATGCCAATTCAATCTCTTCACGGAGCATCTTACTTTGTGATATTCATTGATGATGCAACACACAAAGTTTGGGATTAGGCATTAAAGTCAAAGGATGAGACGTTTCTTGCTTTAAGAGATTTTTGTCAAGTGTTGAAACTTAGTCTGATAAGAAGCTCAAGGATTCACATTCAAACAATGGTGGATAATACATCTCTAAAGAGTTTGCTAACTTTTGCGTAGGAAAGGGAGATAAGCGTGAGTTCACTGCTCCTTATATCGTTGCTCAAAATGGTGTTGCTAAGAGATTGAATAGTAGGATTCAAGAGGAAATTGTTTTTATGCTATCACATGCAAGCTTAACACAAGGTTTTTGGGTAGAAACGCTTTACAAAGTGGTTTATAACGATCACCATAGGCATCATTGTGGTTTTGTGTGCTTGAGGAGTTTTGATCTAAACATAAGTTGTCGTATGACAAATTCATGACATTTGGTTGTGAAAATTTTATGCACATGTACCTAAGGAGCTTCATGCTAAGCTAGCTTCAAAATCTAAAAAATGCATTTTTATTAGCTACGGATTGGATGGTCAATTTGGATTTCATTTGTGGGATCTAAAGAGTGGATCCATTATCCATTGCACTGATATTTTCTTCAATGAGACTAAGATGCACACATAGCCGGTAAAAGAGGCTGAGTTTCAGAAGGTCACATTCTTTGATGTATCACCTCTTATCTAGACAACTCACGAACCTGTTTGTTCTATAAGTGAGTGCCTTAGATGATAGAGCTACTGAGCAAGCTAGTACTACTCAACTAAGGAGATATCTGAGAGCCTCACATCTGTCGGAGCAATTGTTCCTGGCATGTATTTTGTTTAATTGACAGATAGTGGTGAGCCTTCTTGTTATAAAGAGGCTATGCTAGCCAAGGATAAGACTCGGTCGGAACTTGCGATGAAAAGTGAGTTGTCTAGCATTGAAAAGAAAAAAACTTGGGTTTGGTTCCACTACCAAAATGTAAGAAAGCATTGCCTTGTAAATGGAGTTCTACGATTAGAATTTTGCATCCAATGTTGGGACATACAAAGCTTGGTTAGTAGCTAAGGTAAGCAAGAGTATGGCATAGATTTTGAGAAAATCTTTTCCCCATTGCTCAAGATACAACACTGAGATTGTTGCTTAGATTAGTTTCTAAAGAGAACCTGGAGTTAGTTCAAATAGATATAATAACATCTTTCTTACATGGTAATCTCAAGAAGGAGATTTATATGCAGCAGCTTGAAGGATTTGTGTATAAAGGCGTAACATTTGGTGTGTAGACTAAAGAAGAGTCTTTATGGTCTAAAGCAAGCACCCATGCAATGATATCATGTGATCCCAATGATTTACACGTAATATTGAGGATCCATGTCTTTATGTGAGAAGAACACGGAATGACAACTTATTGTGCTTATATCTTTATGTGGATGACAAAACTCATTGTTGGTCATTCTAAAACGGACATTGTTGATCTACAACAGAAGCTACATAGTCAATTTTACATGAAAGATAATGGGTGATGCTAACCATATTTTGGGTATGCGCATTGGTCAAGATCATAAGAATAGATTATTATACATGTCTCAAAAAGATTATGTGTAGAAAATGCTTGACCATTTCAATATGCAGAGGGGAAAGTCAGTGAGTACTCCATTGCTAGCCCGTTTAAAACTCAGCAAGAACGATTGTTCCAAATTTGTTGAGGAAAAATCCGTGATGGCTAAGGTTCCTTATGCTTTAGTTTGTGGCATGCTCATGTGTGCCATAGTGGCTATGAAACCCGACCTTGCTATGTTATGGGAGTTGTCAACATGTATATGTCCAATGTTCAAAAGAAGCATTGAGACGTCAAATACTTGTGTGGCACAAAGGATAGACAATTATGCTATGGTCATGGAGAGTTATCCATTAGGGGATGTGTTGACAATGATTATGTACATTGTGTTGAAAATTTTAAATTAACGATTAGTTGGATCTACAATTTGTTGGTTTTGCTATTTCTTGGAGATCTATTCTTTAAGACTGTACATTAATTTCCACTACAAAGGTAGAGTATATTGCTTTGTGTGAAGCATGTGAAGAAGCTATATGGCTTACTCATCTAGTGGTGAGAGATCTTGGACTAGAGCAAAAGATACCAATTCTTCAATGTGGCAACTAGAGTGATATTGCCTTGGCTAAGAATTCAGTGTTTCATGCAAGGATAAAACACATTGATGTCTGTTGTCACTTCAATCATGATTGCTTGGCAACAAAGAAGAATCTTGACTTGGTGAAGATACATACATCAAAGATACCAATTCTTCAATGTGGCAACTAGAGTGATATTGCCTTGGCTAAGAATTCAGTGTTTCATGCAAGGATAAAACACATTGACGTCTGTTGTCACTTCAATCACGATTGCTTGGCAACAAAGAAGAATATTGACTTGGTGAAGATACATACATCAAAGAATGTAGCAAGTGCACTCACTGAAATCTCTCCAATAATCACTTTCAACATCGTTGTTCGTTGATGGGCATCGATATAGTATTCTTCACTAAATGTACATGTTGCATAGTTTTATGGCCTCCCACATTGGCCATCAAGTGGGAGAATGTTGGGTTGTTGACCATGTAAGCCGGGTGCCCCCGCCGCCTATCACTAACTTATGTACGTTGACTTTTAATTGTATAGATATACAATTTATGAGCCACACACAAACTAATATGCTATCATGTGCTACTGAGCAGAAGAGGGATGGCTTTTCCTCACCATATTTGTGTGTCATCTGCTCTCTCTCTCTCTCTCTCTCTCTCTCTCTCTCTCTCTCTCTCTCTCGCTGTGTGTGTGTGTGTGTGTGTGTGTGTCTTGCATGTATTTGACTCTTCCGCTTCCCTTCAGAGGCTGCTAGGCTAGATAGTGTGACACATAGGCTAATATGGCTAAAACGTAGTGCATATACCATTGCTAGGAATGGACCAGGCAATATAAATGCCCACTTAACAACCCTCCAGTTTAAGGTAACCAAAGGAAAGTTTCATCATTGAGAGCCTACCCCCAATCCGAATAAACTAGAAAAATTCATTTTAAGCTCCAAATTTGATACATGGCATCACTATTCCATGTAGGATAGGGAAACATATTTACATCATTTTACTCATCCAATCATTTTAAAACCAATGTTAACCTTAATAAACAAAACAATCAAAACTTTTTAATAGAGAGATTTAAACCCAATCCAGTGTTGAAGCTCGCCATCTTAATTTCAAGAATCGATAATGCAAACACAAATGCGTCAAAGTTTCATTCATTGAGACTGCCAAACTTTCTCTTCCCATTATTATTGGGGGTGTTAAAGACTTATAACTAACACAACAAATCAATCATGTTAAGTGACGTTCAAAGACTTATATAGCTGACACAATAGATCAATTAGGTTAAGTGTTCAAAGACTTATAGTTGACACAATGGATCAATCTTGTACAATAGTTAGTGATGATTGGTGCAACATTCAAAGATTCCCCTTGATATAATGTTGATTTTTCCTATTGGGGAATGCTTTATTAAAGATATCGATTGCTTTGGCAAGATTAAATCTGGTGGGTTTGTAGCTAGCAATATTGGTAAGGCTATTAATTAAGTTGGGCATCAAAATATGCTTGAACACATTATGGACAATATAGAAAACTATGAAACAATGGGGCAACTTATTAGAAAATCACGAAAATATAAAGATATACAATGTATTTTATTCAATTGTAAATTTTGAGAAGAAGCGGCTAATTGCTACCATGTGATGATGCCAGTGATTTTCACATTACAATAGCTCAATTCAAGGCTACGAAACATTGAAAAGGTTTGGATGGCTTGGTGGACCATTCACGAGATCTTACAAAATCTAGAAGAGCTCCAAATGGCTGTTGTCAAAGCAATTGTGCCCTTCATTCACTACAACTAAGAGAAATATCGTGGCCAAATGTCTACATTCTCAGTGGATTGAGGTTCATAGGCCACTTATAGTGTCGTATTATTGCCCCTACACTTCTTGGACCTTGAATACTGGGCTATGGATGTAAATGAATTGGATGAGAACATCATAATGATTTTGATGATGTGATGGAGGATTCTATGAGGACTCTCATGATCAAGCTATAGTAGTGGATGAATTGACCGAATAGGGGAAATTTTCTTCAAAATTGGTTCAAAAAATTGTAAAGGGCCAACCCACATGGAAGTGGTGGGTGTTGATGGAGGTTGAGCACCCATCTTGCATAAATTAGCAGTGAAGGTGCTTGCTTAATGCATTTCTAATTAAAGCTTTGAACGCAATTGAAGCAACTACAAGTATGTGCAATCTATTGTAAGAAATCGTCTAGTGAGTTTCAGGGTAGAGAAGCTGGTGTACATGTGATAAGCTCATAAAGAAGACTAAGGTAGATGACTACAATGAAATGATACCTGACTAGATCTACGACATTATTGCAATCAAAGATTGCGTTACAAATAGTGGACAAGAGGATGAAGACCCGTTGACGAGGAGTCCAGAGTAGATCTTGGAGCCGAAGTATGGTTTAGCATGCACTACTAGACGCCATTCTAGTCAATCCCTTGTAGGTCATGGCACTTCAATTAGAATTCATATTTTTTTGAACATGTGATTTTAGCAAAATTGGTCATGGTTTTTGATTGTTATAAGTCCAAGTCTCAAAATGCTCTTTTCAGTGATATTGTTTGTTAGTTGTTTTAAAATGTGCCAACTTTGCAATGACCAAATTCCATGTTTCATAAAACTTGCAGTCCTACACACATTGCACAATAATAACACAAAGCTGTTTAACAAACTTCAAAGGTACATAATGCATAGACAAGTGCAAAAATACTCAAAATTCTTGTTGATAAATTTTCTTAGTCACATCATTTGTGTTGAGAGGTTCTATAAAACTTTAGACAAGAGTCAATGCTATGTTCATAATAAAAAGTTCAAGGAATCCACAAGAACTTTCTCCATGAAGTTCATATATACCAGATTGTAAGACCACATTTGGTAGTTTTCATGATGCATTAGTTGGCTCATCATATCGATATAGATGCACTCTATTTGTTTTCGACAATAGTTTTTAGCTCACAACCTTAAGCTTGATTGTTAAACGAGTTTCCAACTCCACTCTTATCTTATTATAGATATAGTGAGATCATTACATTAACACCAATACAAGTGACGTAATAGATATGGCTAAGGTATGGAGACAACAAAAACTTGCCATGTCCTTGAAAAAAAAAATTAATGCAGACTCCAGTCAAATAATCACTCGCAGATGTTCATCAAATCATTGATCGTGAGACCAACTCCATAATCTCATCAATCAAATGATAAAAGAAACCAAACTCACAAAGATGATATACAAGATTAACATGGCCAATCCAATGGTCTCAACATCATTATTCGATAGTCAGTCATCAAAACAATACTCAATTTTACAGCTTAAGAATGTCGAGCTCTATTTAACCAAACCCACAAATACTTAACTCATGAGAAAAACCACCAAACAATTCATAGGGAATCACAACCCAATTTGAGAAAAAAACAATATTCAATTTTATGTAGAATTTTAACAAAGTCAAGGTCAGTATTCTACGGCTTAAGAATGTCAAGCTCTATTTAACAAAACCCAAACAGATACTTAAATCTTGAGAAAATCCACCAAACAATTCATAGGGAGTCACAACCCAATTTGAGAAATAGCATGGGAAACCTACATCAATGCGAAGAGACGCATAGTAACATATAACAATCTTCGACAACAAGATGGCCATGAGGGAGAAACAAGCAGATAAAGTCCTAGATCACACGGCTTAACATCATACGATCAACAACTTCTCATTAAAAGCTTTTAAGCTGTAAGAATCACCCTTGTACTTGGCTACATTTAGGAATTTGTTCCTGGCCTTGAAATAGCTCACAACTTAGCAAATCAAGTACCCACATATTCATCATGATCAACAACAGTTAAACTTTTAACAAAATCTAGAATTTTTGGGGTTTTGAGTCTGTGTCTCTCTTCTTGGTCTTCTAGATCACTTAATTAGTAATAGTAGATACATTCATATCCAATTATTGCACGCTCTATCAATGGGACGGACAGGCTGCTTTGTTTCTAATTTCTGCTACATTGAATTGAACAAAGAATGGGCACTTTCTGATAACTCGGTTTTGTTTATTTAGAGACAACACTCCATTACCGATTTTCTAGCAATTGTACCATTAGGAAAAAATCTGTAAACATGGTGAGTTTATTGGCGTTTGATTCTCTCAGGCTCTTTCAAACACATGCGACAAAGCTGCGACAACAAAGCCGAAAAGCCCAATCATGATAATACCAAGATCTATTGACAAGAAGACATACTCATGGAGATTAACTAGAAAGTAGAGTATAAAAGGACATGATATATGAGTAAAGACAATGCTACATTGTATAATCCTCTCTTTCCCTCATGAAAGTGAAGGCCTTTCATGCTGGTCTCACGCTCGACTCACCAGAAATCCCTTCATAACTTCTTCCAAATTTAAGTTACCAATCCTCTTGTAAAGTTACTTCAGGATTTACACACACACACGGAGACTAACGCACTTAAGGAACAACACTACCTCACACCTTAGAAAACATCCTGTCCTCCATTACTTACTAAGGCAAAGCTCAATCCGAATGGGATAGTTCAAAAACACCATGAATTGCGTAAAATGTGGTCAAGGAGCAACTGTAGCTAAGTTCCTTCAAAGCTGTGTGTGCTAATTAAGCCTCTATACATGCAAAATGACAATAACTGAGTCTCAGGCCTGAAAGCTTTTATCAATCTCCTAGTGACCAATGAATACAACCGAACAATGTGGTATAAAATGAGTGCTTTCCTTCTTTATGCACCATAAGTTAGTGTTACATGTACACAAATGAACTTTACAACAGTTATAACCTCATATACCTGATCATTACATACATAAGAGTAATACAAATCTACTTAAGAATTAACATGAGGTCCTCTACAGCAGGAGAGACAACCATGCGCCAGCTTCTGTACATAACTGTGTTTCCTTTTAGGCTCCCCCACATTCCTATCAATCTCCCACCTGTCCAAACTAAATTCCAAAAAAACCAGTGATTATTTACTCGATTATGCTACAACTATGGGTATATATAGTTTACAACAATCATATTCAGAGTAAGTAGGTTAAAAAAATTATGCCCATAGAATGCTTACTGTAAATCATGTAGAGTGGCAGCTGGTTGGTTGAGAACATGCCCCTGCTCCTCTGCATGGTTGAGGGTAGCCACATATGTGGGGTGGCCGTGTACAGGACCTTGATCATCCATTGTCCCAGCACCGTCCTCCTCTCGTGAAGCCTTCTCAAATGCATGGCTGAGTTTCATATGAAGTTTATCACCCACCCTCTCTGTGAAATTAGTGGCCATTTGCGGTGCCACAGAGGATTTCTGTGCGTCACTATCATCCACCTGTAATGGAAAAGCACTACTTACATCCAAAGCTTGTGATGCTTCCCAACAAGGTTTGCCCAATTTCTCTTCATGCAATACATCCTCCACATCCAATGGATATATCCCCTCCTGATTCTTCTCATCAAGATTCACATTCACCCTCTCACATGCTGTATAACTACCACCTTCTATGGGTACTTTTTCATGGCCCTCTTCTGCCGAAGCCAAAACTTTGCTTTCCAGGCTGTATGGCCGCATGCCAAATTTATCAGTGTTAGCTTCATAAACCACTTTAGAGCTTTGCAACCTCTCCTCAGGGCTTGAAGTCTCATTTACTAAGTCAGAATCTAAGCTACAGTTCCTCTCACCTAGGGCGGCAATGGGTCCAGGACCACCAATGATAAATTGCCCCTCTCTGTCGACAAAATCTCTCTGCAGATCTGTGTCTGTTTTTTCCTCAAATCTCAAATCTCCAACTACAGGTTGTATATTTTCATGGCCTAATTGTGAATCAAATTGCAAAGGTTCAGTGCCCAAGTGCATATCTCTACCATCATATTTTTTGTCCAATATCCTGTCTTCTGTGTCGAAATGCCCCAAATGTTCCACAGCAGATGTCATATTTTCATTCTTTAATCCCAAATCTCCAGTATCCGAAAGTATGCTTCTATTTTCCGGACTTAAATCTCCAACATTGGATTGCATTTTGTAAGCCTCATCCTCAACAAGTTCTTTTTCCAATTTGTCGTTTGTCAGCCGACCCTCTGTGCCACTTCTCACGTCAACTAGTCCAGCTGCATGCAATGTCGCCTCTTCCTCTGTAGAGTGAAGCTCAGAAAGGAGCTGCTCAAACTGGCTATCACTATACTTGAGCCGCTCTTCCAATTCTGAACTGCCATCAACTGGCAGCTGTTGATGAGCTTCATGAGAATTGAATGGAACACTATGTTGCACATCCTCAATACCATCACGTTCTCCTATAACAGCAGAAAATGTTGGTAGTATGGTCGTCTCAGGAAGGCAATGATCCGCACCTAATCCGCGATTTTCAAGTTCAGATCCATCATCCTGCTCTATTAGTTCCAAGGCTTTAGGCATCTGAGCCTGACCATCTTTATCTTCATTTAATCCTCTCTCATCATCCTCTTGCAAACTAGAGATAACTGGCAAAGGTTCATGGTAAGATGTCTCCTCCACATCATACATATCGAGTTTCTCCTCCCACAAATTATTATTCATCGATGTGGCATCCAAATTGGGAAGCACCTGTGAGCTTAAGTATAAGCAAGCCTTGTCACTCTGATCCAAGGGCCTGCTGGACTCCGCATCAGATATGTCCTCCTCCCCATGACTGACCAACGATGGGTCCTGCTCTGATGCATTCATTGACCTGGTGGCTTGGGCACGGTGAAGATGACCCGTATCATTTGCCTCCCCTGGAAAAGCTATGGCAGCGACTTCTAAGTCAGCATCGCCATGCTGCATTGAATGTCTAGGACTGTCACCATGGTCATCCTTGCTGCCTGACAAGCGTTCATTCAATAAAGCAGTGGTATGACTGGTGACTCCTAAATCGCCATTTGATACCTTTTCATGAGAAGGGCCAGGTAGATGTTCAGAAATGTCAGCATGATTGCTTGAAGCAGGCAGCACTAGAGGGGACAAAATCTCTTGAAACTCAAAGCCTTCATGACTCGGGCTATAACCTTGTGGGACGTCAAGTTTTCTTTCATCTTGCACATGGTACTCGGCCAGCAGCTCAGGTGCATTCTCTGCATCTTCTTCATCATCATACGGGCTCTCTGAGGCGGTCTTATGTGGCTTCTCTTCTTGGCCGATTGCTTCACTGGTGCTATGTGGTGAAGCAGCAGGCGTTTCTCCTTCATCATGATCATCTTTCTCACTCTCTGCCTCAACCTCCCGCTCATGGAGACCTCCATCGTCGACTGTTGTCAAAGACTGAGGTTAATTATAACTACTTCTTACACTGCTACCATATCACAAGAAGTTTTGGACAGATTCTCACAATCATTCTCACATTGTGACTTACCTCAACATCATGAGCTTCGGCGAGGGAGGCACCGCATACCTAGCTAGGTACGATTGGGGCACGGGACCGCCGGCCCGATGGGGGGGGGGGGGGGGCGGGACCTACGATTGGGGCAGGGGACTGCCGGCCCGATTGGGGGGGGGGGGGGCGGGGGTCCCCGGCCCCCAATCGTACCTAGCTAGGTATGTGGTGCCTCTCTAGCAGAAGCTCATGATGTTATGCATTGTATGAAAAACACTGAAAAAGACTCCATGTTCCTACATGAGAAAATTTCTAAATCTTTTTCTGTATGAGGTTCACATTTACAATGTTGCATGCATACAAAAGATTAGACCATTTCAATTGGAAACCCACCTATGGAAAGTTTTAGAGGCACATCGCCTGTTTTTGCACTAATTTTCTACCTTTTTTTTTTTGAGAGAGTAGAACTTTGAAATTACAACACACACACCCAACCCCGTAGGTGGAGGCAACCCGACTCTTAAGGCGAGTCATCCCAGCCAGATCGATTTTCTACAAATTTTGCAGGTTTTCTCACCTTCAAAGTAAATTACACATTTTGTAGGTAAGATTGCACTAAACCTAGAATTTCTTTAAGCATTGATTTCAAAGGGTGCCTTACTAGCCCTTTGGATGCTAAGTAAACATAATGGCAAGGCTTTACCCAAAAAATTAACTTGGTTGATGTGGCATCAATTGGCCCCATCAACCTCGTCATCTTGCCCATTATCTGTAGCACAATATACACACATGGTCTCCACAGTGGTGCTTGTGGTGGAACCCCATCGGGTCTCTACTCCAAGCACTCCAAAAGCTAAGTCATAGTTATTGGGAACTAAAACGGTTGATACGAAGGCAACGACAACATCCATGTGTGTGAACAAGAAATGTGGGCTGGAAACAACACATTGTAAGTGTGGCTATCCGTATAGAGAGACTAAAAGAGATGAAAGAGTCGATTGTTATGAGTTTCACTTAAAAGGAACCGAATCATCTTTGAAGGATTGTTTTAATTTTAAGTACATATTCACACTCTTCTCTCCCCGTGCTTCAATGTTTTTAAGTTGTTTTCTAACAAATTAATTGAAAAATTAAAACGGCTTGCCTTTGACATTAAGAAAGGAAAAAAAGGAATGAATAATAAATCATAAAAAATTGTCAACATAAAATCAAAGCAAATAACCCCCCCCCCTCTCTCTCTCTCTAACTAACTGATATAAATTTGTATATTAGTTGATAGAGCCATTGAGCTCTGGAGAGCTAGACGCCCACGAATGTGAGGGTGACTACGACATCGACCGAGGCTTCATCAGCAGAAGATCAAGAATATTCTAGCATGACATGGGAGACGTCCAATATGACTATTTACAAAGGCATACATTCACGATGCTTTTTAGTGACTGATGCAATACTTTCTTAGACAACACCCGATGTCGGGCATCCTTGGACATTGATGATGATGATGATGATTTTAGTTTGTTTTGTACATAGACATTATATTGGATCCACCAAGATTGTATTAGTTTGGTCTCATAGGTCATTTTGGCCTTTTGAAAACGTTAAATATAACATTTCATTTCACTTCTCTCTCTATCTCTCTCTCTCTCTCTCTCACACACACACACACACACACACACAAAACAAAGAAAAGGACTCCTTAACAAATAAAGTTTCAAAAGATTAAATCTCAAAAGAAATTAAATAAGATCTTAGGAGAAATGCCTCTCATTTTCTTTTTAAGAGATAATCAACTCTATTACAACCACTTCAACCTAATCATTAGTTTAAACTAAGAGTAGAATCTTCAAAGATATCATATCATGCTAGTAAGTAGGATCCCCAATCTCAAAAAATCAAGGTGAAGAGACACTAAGGCCTGCCAAGTTAAGGGAGGAATGAGATTTAAGGAAACTAAGTTTCAATGAGTGCCTACAATCACATCAAATTTTTATTGTATTTTAATATAATAGTATTTTATCCGCTATACATATATAATCACAAAAAGTTTATATCTTAGAAAAGGCCCCACTTAAATAATGAGGTGAAAGATGCACATTGCACATTATCATTTGAAAACATAACAAAAATAAAAATAAAAATATATATTATATTATTCATTATACATACACAAGCTAAATTCGATAGAGTCGGCGGCAAAAACTTCATACTCTTTCTTCCACCGCTCTCTTCATTCACAAGGGACGGAGGTAGCTCTATATTTATTATGTATGATTTTGATGTCTAATGAACTGTAGTGTAGTGGTAGTGTTGTTGAGTACGCACCTATTGGATTCAATTCAATCACACCGATCCATGTTTTGTGTTGAAAAGTGGATGATAGAACAACTTTTCTGAGGGGGGGAAGGCTTGTAATTTTTGTGTGGTTCAAAAGAAGTATAATTTCTTTTTGTGTAAATGGACATTCTCCATGGTGAAGGCGCATTCCTTTTTGAATGTCTTTCATTGGCTCTAGTCAGTGTTCGGGAAAAATCAATTTCACAAACATACAAAAATCTCTCCAAAACAAATCTGAACCGAAAATTTTACAATACTATTTTCCATGTGTTTTAGGTGGAATTTTCTCCTTCTTGCCCTCCCCTTAACCGGCTACTTTGATTTTGCAACCGGCTCAAGGCTAAGCCGAGGCACACTTTTCTCGAACATTGGCTCTAGTGAACCCAACCATAATCTTGAATGGTTTATATATAAAAAAAGCTACACTTAATTGGTAAGATGAAAGGTACACATTACACATTATTATTTGAAAACAAAACAAAATAAAATTAAAACACACATTAAAAACTAAAACAAAACAATATATTAACATTATCATTTTAAAAAATAGATTTAATAAGCATAGAGAATAATAAATCAACTTAATAATTTAATAAAATGAATCTTAATGAAGTCTTTAAATAAAGGGACTCTTTACAAGTGAGTTGAATCAATACTTCACATCATATATGGATCAAACTCCTATGGAAACTCTTTAATCCTTAGTTCTTTAGTCTTTTTCACCGTGCCAAAAAAATGAAAGCGGCTTTTGGAAACTAGCATTTGAAAGAAAATGTTGTTTTTTCTCTTGAATTTTTAAAGGGACACATATCAAGAAAACAAATTTGAACTACCTTCACTCATATGGATATAAGGCCTTTAGAAAGCCAATAAAATTCTTTCAAAACACCTTAAATGCATAAGTGAAAGGTATGGAAATGGAATGTCAAAAGACTTTTCATGTTTATATAAAGAGGTGATGCAATGTATATTCATTCATTTGTCAGTTTCTTCTCTTTGACCTTTTTGGCTTTCCCAAAGAAGCCTTAGAGGAGACTTGGGTTACCATATTTTCAATGTTTTAAGTGATGATTGAAACTTACCTTAATGTTATTTCAATCTTAAAATAGTAAATTGATCTTTTTATTTCACTTTCATTTCACATCTTGACATGTTTGGACTTTTCTTGCATTCTTTGTTTTAGAATGTTAACGTGAAGCTTCACCTTGCATAATTCTAGTAAATTTAATAGATACACACACACATAAATATATTTATACTTATATATACACACACATATATATTGATGAGTTCTTTTTGGCTTTCTAAAAAAAACCTAAAGATGTGTTGGGTTAGATATACTTTCAATGTTTTTAGTGATGATTGAAACTTACCTTAAATGTTATTTTGGTTTTAAAATATTAAATAGATATTTTTATTTCTCCTTTCATTTCACTTCCTCACATGGTTTGATTTCTCTTGCATTCTATTCTTTTAGAATAGAATGATAAAGTGAAGCTTCACCTTGCATAATTCTAGTAAGTTGTATATATACACACACACACATATAATATATGTTGATGAGTTCTTTTTATTATATATGTAAATTTATTTATTTATTTATATATACACACACACAAATATAAATATAAATAAATAAATATATATATATAGTATTTTTGGTTTGTTTCTTTGCGAGGAGGACACTTGATCAATTAATAAAAAAGACATTTCCGAACACTGCTTCACCTTATATAATTCTAATTAAACTCAACCTAATGATTTTATCAGTTTCTTATTGTTTTAGAAAGCTATCATGACCCTTTCACTTGTTATTTTACATTTCATTTCACAGCCTCACATGGCTTGACTTTTCTTGCATTCTATAACTTAATTCTAGTCAATATTCAAGAAATTCTCTTTTATTAAGCGGCCGTCAACTGAGTTTCCTTCCCACAAAGAAGCGAACTAGAAATACTAGGATAGCATTAAGATTTTTTGGATTTTTGAACTATTTTCTCACAAATTTCACCAGTTTTTCTTCCCTTTACCATGGTTTGCAACCAGCTAGTCCCAATTTCAACTGGCTCAAGGCTAAGATGAGACAATTCTTTCTCGAACGCTGATTCTACTTAAACTAAACCACCATGACTCTTTCACTTGTTTTTCGAGTTTTCTTCTCTTTAGAGCTTCTCTTCGCACTATGCTCTATGCTATGCGGATAGTGACTTTGTTTATTAGGTCTCCCCAATCTCGAAAAATTAAAAGCCTTTCAAAACATCGAAAGGGAATAAGAAAAGGGCGACTTTAAGAAATGAAAAGATCCATGCAAGTGGAAAGTCAAAAGATTTTTTTGTGTGTATATAAAGAGAGACTAGTGTGTGACCCGTGCGTTGTTGTGGCTAATTAGAAGCAAGGCTTAACTCTGTGAACTCTCCTCTAGTGCTAAAAAAAACCTAGCTTTAGTGTAGTCCCACTTACGCATATGTGTATATATATATATATATATATATATATATATGTATATATATTATATCTCACACATACACACATACATACATACATGCATATACATATGTGTGTGTGTGTGTGGGGGGGGGGGGGGGAGGAGATGGGAGAAACCTTATTGATTATACGTGCACATAGAAAGGGTTGATGCCTTGGAGTGTGGACTAGATCCACCAAAAAAGACAATTACAATCAATAGATGGCATGATTATGAAGATTGCTCATTATGTCTATGTGGACTCAATGCGTTGAATGCTTTCATCTCCTCATAGAAGTGTTAAATCCATGTTTTGAAGCAAAAACCATATTGTACTCGGAAAGAGATTCATTTGATACCTTTATTGAAGTGTATTTTAACAGTTCCAAGATGGAAGCTTCCAGAAGATTCTAAAAGATTCTAGGGGATCTAGCAGGGAGATTCTAAACGGAAGGTTTCAAAAGGAGGACAAGTGGTAGGACACTTGTCACAAACTTTCTAGAAGATGACACTTGTCAAAAAGCTTTCAAAGGAAGAGACAAGTGTGTGGACACTTGTTACACCAACTTTATCTCTTACTAAACACTTGTCACAATCCTCTTAACTTTTCCCTTTTCTTCTTGAGACAACTTCCCTATAAATAAAGCCTCTTTCCCTCTCATTTCACCATCTCCTAGTTGATGAATTTTCCTCTATCATCAATCGCTTTCACTACTGGGAAGAAGGAGAATGGAAAAGGAAAAAGAGGATGCTCTATCTCTTGGAAGAGAAGCCATCGAAGCCAAAGTACATACTGTTGTCAAATGCAGCTAGTGTATCTTCAGATAAGTCATTATCAAGCAAGAAGGAGACACCTCATTTATACAAAAAATTCCATCGAAGGCAAAGACGTCGCTATTCTCACCCTCTTCTTCATCTTCGGGCGTCCTCCTCTACTTCGAGATCTAGGCATGGAAGAAGGCACAAGAAGAAGAAGACCAAGTCACTCTCACAACTTGAGAAGAAGATGAGGCTTGGTACGTAGGATGGCTCACAAAATCTTGATCTTCTTTTAAAATTTGCTTGTCAATTTCAAATATTATATGGTCATGACAAGTATAAAGAGAAGGAGAAGATAAGTTTGGAGCTATACATTTGACAGATCTAGCTCACACTTACTGATGGGATTGGAGTATGATGGTGTTGCTCCAAGATTATGGAGGAGTTTTGTCCACATGCTGCAAACCCAATTTCTTCCTATCCATTTCAGGAGGGATGTAAAGATGGAGTGGGACTGCTTGTGGCAAAGAAAGAATGAATATTTGGAAGACTACACCAAGGGGTTTTGGGAGTTACTTTTAAAAGTCCAGCATTTCAAGAAGATCGGCAACTCCAAAAGATTAAGGAAGCTTCAAGGAGATTTGCATTTTAAACTTTGCAATGCTCTAAATCATTACTCATGCTCTAATATCAGGGAACTCATAGACCACCCCGAGACCTGGGAGTTGGATCACAATAGTGGAGACTCTCTTCAAAGAGAAATAAGAAGAGGCCAGTCAATTGAGAAACAAATTCAGCCCCTAAAGAGGGACAAAATCAGCCCCAAAACCAAAGAAGATGAAGCCCACTCATCCTTTGGTGCTTCCTAGTTTCGCTCAACTTTATCATCTTTAAAAGAAGTAGTTTACTAAGGAAGAGAAACAACAATATATGAAAAAAGGGAAGTAATTCAAATGTGGTCAAGTGGAACACATGGCAAAACAATGTGCAAACAAAGGAAACAACAAGGTTTCTTTTGAAGACAAAGCCAAGCCAATGGCCACAATCAACGCTATACGAGATGTAGTTGGCAATACAACCCATACTCTAGCAATGCACTAATTACTTAAATCTTGGGGACGATTTCAAGGAAAGCAAGCTTTGTTTCTAATCTATCTAGCAGCAAATGAGAATCTCATCTCTTGGAATTGATGGGAATGGGATCATGCTAGCTAGGGTGGATGAAAGAGAAACATCGTGCACACAAATGAGTGTGTATTGGCTAGATTATCACTCAAGCGAATTAGGTTCCAAGATCGATTGACTTGGATCATAAACACGATCTTGAGTATTTGCTAAGCCATCACAAGCTCACCATAAACAAGGGATATATAGTGCAAAATAGACTTGGTTTATGCATTCATGAAATGAGCTTAAAGTAGCTCTACAACCTTGCACCACTGCATATGGGATAATTCCTTCTCTTCACTCCTTGACTCATATTCTAGGACAAAGCTCACACTTTACAATCCTCCCCTTGAGGTTTGGACTAGGAAGAAACTGATCTTTGGCACACTCCAATCCAGGAGCAAAAGAACATCTCCAATCTAGGAGACCATCCCCAATCTAGGAAACAAACTATCTCTAATCCAAGAGACACTCAACACCTCCCCTCAAACAAATGTATAAAACTGGGACCAAGCTAGTCTTAGCTATCTCCAAACAAGTACAACTGAAAGGGGAAAGGAAAAACAAAATCTAGAGATCGTTGTCGTAGACTAGAAGGCTATTACCACCTTCTTTTTCATCTTCATCTTTGTCTTCTTCTGCTAAATAAACTTTGCGCCTTGGATTTTTGATGGTGCTGCCTCTGTCCCTTTTGAAACACTTGGAAGGAAGGTGACCCTTCTTCCCGCACATGCTGCAAGTCTTTGATGCTAGACAATCCTTTGCTATGTGCCCTTCTTTGCCACATTTGAAACAAGTCTTGTTACTAGAACCAACTGCAAAAGATCCTCCCCCTAAAGTAGCATTTCTCCCTTGCGTATAGCAACCACAAGCGAAATAAGCAGCTAGCAAGGAGGTCTACAACGTAGAGTCAAGCAGGAGGTCATAAATTAGGAGGTCATAAATCAGGCTGATGCGGAAGGAGTCTAGTTAACAGCCAAAGCTATACCATCCAAAGGTAAATGCAAAGAGACCCAATGAAAAAATTTCAAGTCTAACCTTGTAGCATCCAAGTGAGTGATCCTCCACTTCCCAATAACAATGCTCCTCAACTCCCACCATGAACCCAAATTCCTTGTGTTAATTGATAGCAACACCATTGGGTAAGCAAAATGTAGTGAGAGATACCTATTCCAAGATACATGGATCATTTAGAGTGGATCATAGCAATACGGCACAATTGTGGAGTCTAACCTCTAAAGAAAAGTGACATAGCCTCAACAAAGAATAAAAACACACATGGGGCCAACCTGCATCCTTGACGCACAAAGCGAGATTGATGAAATTGTCTTTCAATGTGATCTCTTATAGATGCGTATTGGAAGCAGGACAATAGAGCCACTACTCTTGAAATCCACCACAAAGAAGAGTCCATGCTCCATAAAGTACCCTCTAAAAAGCCCCAATCCACCCGATCATATGCCTTCTCAAAATGGAGAGGCAAGTAGCCACCAATATGTAGACTGTCGTGACCACTCAGCTACCTCATTCATAGTGAAAATGTTGTCCAAAATACATCTTTCTTTAGCAAAGCTAGCCTAGGAAGCATGGATGATGTCTGGCAAGAAAGGCATCAAGTGTGCACTCATTATCCACCAATCCAAAATCTTGTACGCGGGGGACATGAGAGTAGTTAGCCTTCACTAATGGAAGTAGGAGAAATCCCCACCTATCGCGATAATAAACCTAGATAACCCAATGCTACAAAATGAACTGACGAGTCGAACTGTCCGCACCAAGAGAAGAGGGACCATTAATACCACGTATGTGTCATGTATCTCTTGCATTAAGAATGCATCTATCATTTGATACACGTGCTTAGTAGCTACACACCGAACATGAGAGAAAATCTCCTCTCTAGCTTGTGAAATACCATCAATCATCCGCACAACAATAAATAGTGCATTAAAGTAATCAAAAGAAATATCAAGAATCTCATCCGGATTTGTAAGAAGAAAATATGTTAAGTTCTACATAGCTCGAATCAGGCTCCCAATGAGGCGCACTAAAAAATGGGCAAAGAAATTTTTATTCATCTTGTAATCTTGAAGATTCCTTATTGATATTGAAGGGAGAACTGAGTTTTCTCCAGTTGTATATGTCCTGTAATTCTCTCTCCTCGAAAACTTTTTGTCATCTCATTCTCAATATATTGTTGAATAGCCTCAAGTGACTCTACAATACACATGGCAAGGTGGAGGGCCGAAAAAATAGGAGAGGGGGTAATATGAAATAAATTCTCTTGCAAAGTCTGGCACAATGAGGCATTTTGCAATGGTGAATCAAGAATGCTTGATCCTTGTCTAGGCCCAGAGGATACAATATGGACACTCGACTCCAATGAAACCGGTGCATGGTCAAGCAACATTGTCGTAGGCTAGATCGTGCTTATCCCCCTAGGAGAGGTTGCTAAGGGGCCTACATGAATCTAACTAATCTCTCTAATAACCATTCTAAAAGTCTCCAAAGATTGCAATGACTAGGAAGTATGAGGCAAGGAAGGTATATAAAATGCGTCCACATCAAAAAAGCATCTCTCTTAAAAACTCTCTCTCTCTCTCTCTCTCTCTCTCTCTCTCTCTCTCTCTCTCTCTCTCTCTCTCGCGTTGGATTAAAGGCCCTAAATGACCTCTATTGTATATTTTTATACTTTGTCTAGATTCACATTGAACCTGGACACATTTTTTAAAGTCACTTATAATAAAAGTAGGAAAGATCAAAACTCAATTTGCCCAAAATTCACAAATTGAGTTTTCCCATATAGTACGAGCTCTGTGTGTGTGTGTGTGTGTGTGTGTGTGTGTGTGTGTGTGTGCGTGCTTTCGATCCCTAGCGCTTCTTTTTCGTTGCACTGTGCCTCCTACTTCTTGCCCCAATCCTGCACTACATCGCGATGCGCACCTACCAATACCCTCTGCTTTGTGCTTTCAACTGGTATCAGAGCCTTAGGGTTTCAAAACAGCCCTGAGCAGTCTATTGGACAACAAGTTAAAATTGCTCTCCCGCAATCAATTTCACTTCCGTTGTGGAGCCCCTTGCTTCCAAGGTCAAAAAGGTCACCAAAACTGCCAAAATAGCCCAAAACGGGCTATTTTTAGGTCAAAACAGGTGATTTACAGGTTATTACAAGTCAAAACAGCAATACATAAGTGTACCAAAGTTGTGGGCTCACATGTATTGATGTTTGTTGCGACAAATTGAGTGAAAAGCCGAGTACAAGTGCTTGAAAATGCACATTTCAGATGAAATTTCAGATTTGGCATGTTTCATGTAAAGAAAATGTGGCTCTTTGTATGCAAAGTCTTGTGGTTGCTACTATTTGCTGAAATTTTCAGCCTATTGTATCTCTCTTGTATACAAATTTGTGGTTGAATTAAGATGGCTTCTTCCTCTTTCGCACCTGACACTAAAAGTTTGATAAGAATCAAAAGGTTCGATGGTCAAGGCTTCGATCTTTGGCAAGAACGCATGCAAGGTATCCTTTTCTCAAAGGATTATGAAGATGCATTGGAACAGAATAAGCCACCAGGTTTGTCTAACGAAGAGTGGTCCATGTTAAATAAGAAAGCCACCTTGTTGATAATTTTGCTTGCAATATTGAGGAAATGGGTATTATGCGTTTGGCTCTTAACAATGGTCAAGAGCTTGTGTTGGATGATGTCAGGTTTGTACCAGGCATTAAGAAAAGTTTTCTATTTGTTGGCCAGTTAGATGCACATGGTTATACTACCATCTTTGTTGGGGGGTTCATGGAAGTTGCTTAAGGGCTCTATGCTTGTTGCAAAAGGGTCTAAAAGAGGTACTATATACTATCTCCGATGCAAAGCTTTGCCTGACAAGTTTCTTGCTGTTGCTGAAGTTGCTTCACACACGAAATTGTGGCATAAGAGACTTGGCCATATGAGCCAAAGGGGTATTGATGTGCTTTCCTCTCTGAAGAGGGTTGATGCAAAAGGCAAAAACTTGGATTTTTGTAACGATTGTCTTTAAGGAAAGCAAAAGAAATCTTTTTAATACTTTGGTGTCTCTCGCAAAGCTAATCCTCTTGATCTTATTCACTCTGATGTATGCACTATGCTCGTTAAGTCTTTTGGTGGTGCATTGTATTTTGTTACATTCATTGATGACTGTACTAGGAAAGGATGGCTGCATTTGTTGAAAAGTAAGAGTGAGACTTTAATGCTTTTAAGAAGCTTCATGCTTTTGTCACTACGCAAACGAGCACTAAGCTTAAATGTGTCATAACTCATACTGGAGGAGAGTATGCATTTGCTGAATTTCAGCATTTCTGTGATGAAAATGGGATTAAAAGGGAGTTGACAGCCTCTTATAATCCATCTTCTAACGGTGTGGTTGAGAGGTATAATCGTACGTTATGTGAGAGAGTGCGTTGCATGTTGTCCACCACTAACCTTTCCCAAGAGTTTTGGGGGGAGGCATTAAAAACTGCAGTTCATATTTGCAATCTCTCTCCTAATAGTACGTTGAAAAATAACATTCCAGAGGAGGTTTAGTCTGGCAAACCTGCCTCTTATGATCATTTGAGAGTATTTGGCTGCGAATTCATGTACGCAATGACTTGAGAACAAAGCTTGATATGCAGTCCATTAAGGGAGTCTTCCTAGGTTATGGGGAAGAAGGTGAAATGGGTTACCACAGTTTAGAAAAGTAATACATAGCCGAGATGTAGTGTTCAATGAGGTAAAACTGCTTAAGAATGCTACAAAATCTGATGCTGACAAGAAAATAGTCAGACTTCAGCCTTCCGTGCCACCCATTGATGTTGAAAAAGAGGCTCATGATGCATTACCGCAAGCTGAAATTGATAATCAGCCGGTTAACCTTGAGCCAGAAGAGGTAGGACATGATATTGATGCTCCTAATGAGGATGGACAACCACCTGAATTGGCTGAAAATGAGTTTCAGTAGCATGATAGAGCTGAAAATGAGTTGCCTTATGATGTAGAACTATTGCCTGAGAATGTAGATCATTGGGTACACAAGTCAACTCGTTTGAGAAGGCAACCACAAAGATTTAACCCCTCTTTGGATCATGTAATGTTGACAGATGAGGGTGAACCTCTTGCATATAAAGAGGCCAAATCATGTAAGTCAAGCAGTAAGTGGGAGCTTGCAACACAAGAGGGAATGAAATCCTTGTATGCAAATGATACTTGGGATCTTGTGCCATTGCCTAAAGGGAGAAAGTCTCTTCCTAACAATTAAGTGGGTGTACAAGATTAAGATTGTGGATGAAAACCCCAAGTACAAGGCAAGATCGGTTGCAAAAGGATATGCACAGAAAGAAGGAATTGATTTTCACGAAATCTTTTCCCCTCTTGTAAAGCTTACAACTTTACATGTCCTTTTTGCTCTCGTTGCGGTGCTTGATTAGGAATTGAATCAAATGGATGTAAAGACATTGTTTTTGCATGGTGACATTGAAGAGGACATATACATGAAACAACCTGAAGGTTCCTACAAACGAGGAACTTGTATGCAAACTGAAAAGGGCTCTGTATGGTTTGAGACAATCATCACAGTAGTGGTATGAGAAGTTTAACACTTTCATGCTGTCTCAAGGCTTTAAACGCAGCCATGTAGATCATTGCTTGTATACAAAAAGGGATGAAGATGGTAGTCATATCATACTTGTTCTCTATGGTGATGACATGCTGTTTGCTGGGAAACATAAGACTAGTCTGGATGCTCTGAAGCGTAAGCTAAATTCCACATTTGCTATGATCGATTTGGGTGATGCAGAGCATATTTTGGGCATGCGTATTAAAAGAGATAGAAAGCTGAAATTGATGTTTTTATCTCAAGAAAGGTACATTGCAAAAGTACTTGACAGATTTAATACGACTGATGCTAAGCTTCTTGGAGTACCTTTATCTCCATACACTAAGCTTAGTAAAGCAGATTGCCCAAAGGATAAGGTGGCATTGAAAGCAATGAAGGGAATCCCTTATGCATCAGCTTATGGTTCTCTTATGTATGCTATGGTTGCCACTCGTCCCGACATTGCTTATGCAGTGGGAGTTGTTAGTCGATACATGTCGAATCCTGCATTGGGAAGCTGCCAAATGCATTCTGAGATACTTGAAAGTACACAATCAAAGTGTATTTGTTATGGCAAAAGTGACTTATACATGGTAGGTGACATGGATACCAAGACTACCAGTGGATATGTATTTGCCATTGCTGGTGGAGCAGTCTCCTGGTGTTCTAGGTTGCAAAAAATTGTGGCATTGAGTACTACTGAGGCTGAATATATTTCAGCCACAGAGGCTTCAAAGGAGGCCATTTGGTTGGGCAGACTTGCAAAAGAACTTGGCATGCTTGCTCATACACCCGTGTTGGGTTGTGATAGCCGGAGTGCTGTCTACTTTGCCAAAAATGCCATGTTTCATGCGCGTACCAAACACATAGATGTGTGGTACCACTTCATATGTCAGAAATTGGAGGATGGTCTAGTCACTTTGATTAAGATCCATACACAGGATAACCCTGCAGATGTTCTCACCAAGAGTCTTGCTAAAACTCAACATCAGCATTGCATATAGCCGGTGGGAGTTGGTTATCCGTAAAGGCGTCATTTATGCCTTTAAGTGAAAGGTTGTTGGGTTGAAGGCCCTAAATGACCTCTATTGTATATTTGTATACTTTGTCCACATTCACATTGAAGCTGGACACATTTTTTAAAGTCATTTATAATAAAAGTGGGAAAGCCCAAAACTCACAATTTGAGTTTTCACTTCTCTCTCTCTCTCTCTCTCTCTCTCTCTCTCTCTCTCTCTCTCTCTCTCTCTCTCTCTCTCTCTCTCTCTCTCTCTCTCTCTCTCTCTCTCTCTCTCTCTCTCAACCCTAGCTCGCTAACGCTGCCTTTGTTCCGCGCTGCCCTCCTCCACGCCTTCCACAACCTCCCCTTGGGCGAGGGGCTGCCCTGTGGGGGGGCGTCAATGTAGCCCTGCCCCCATCTAGCACGCTGCACTGCACTATTCCCCGCCAAGCCCTTAGCCGCTAGACCTGCCCGCCACCTGACTGTTCGACCCACTGACCTGGGCTAGTGATGTCTTGGGCTCGTGACCCCTGCACGCGACAGCACCAGAGCGGGTTAGCGAAGTCTTGGGCTCGTGAACTCTGCACACAACAGTTACGGGTCGGAGCCACACCTGCTCGAGTGCACACTTTGAGCAAAAAAGAAAAAGAACAGAGGGAAACCTTTAGGTACATCTTTTGAACACAAGAGGTGTTTTTTCGGGCATTTCTCGAGCACCATGGCCACTCGAGCCTCATCCTGAGGCAAGCTCAGTTTTACCGAGGTCGTGGCAATACCCCCAAAGATGGACAGCGCCACCCGCCTTCAAAATGAAGTTGAAAGTCTCCCCAAGGAGAACAATGAGTTGAAACAGAGACTCGCCTGCCATCGAAGCTCGGCTCACCGTAGTGGAGAATGGCAAGACGGAAGAGAGGGAACAAATAGAAATCAAGGTCAACAAAACAAAGGCAAAAGTAGAGGCCACCCTCACTAAGGCGGTCAAGAATCAAGTGCAGGAGGTCATCCTCCACAAGGTTGAAGACCGTGTGGCGTCCACGCTACGCGAACGACAACGACAGCGACAAGAGGATATCGCCCTTAATGTTCGCATTGGCGGGCTCCCAAGCGATTGAAAAGGGGAAGGGGATCTCAAGTTCCATGAGTCACTTTTTCGCATCCAAACAACAACCCATATGATACAAGGGCTCCAGCAACAATCGCCTCCGTTACACACGAGCATCGCACTAACCACGCAATACTTACTTTCAAGACCAAGGAGGACCGAATCAAACTCCTTGAGCAGTCGAAGCTTCTCAAGGGCACTAAAATTTGGTTTGCAGAAGGCCTGACACCCGCCCAACTCAAGCAGAAGAAGGCAGAACTACAAAAGATGAGAGAAGCGTGCACGGAAGAAAAATGGGCAGTTTAACGAGGAGGTAAAGCCATTATCCAGGAGTTTGGAACTCCTAGTCCGGCTCCCCCCTCACCTACCCATCCTTAGGTTTTTGTTCATCTTATCTTCTCTTTTTTTGTTCACCCCTCGTTGGACCTTCAGTCCTTAACTGAGATGTATCCGACTTAGAAGGAATCCTGCTTCTTGCCCCAATCCTGCACTACATCGCGACGTGCACCTACCAGGACCCCCTGCTTCATGCTCTCTTTCTCTCTCTCTCACTCACACACACACACACACACACACACACACACACACACACACACACACACACACACACACACACACACACACACACACACACACAAATGTTCTTACTAGAAAACATCTCAAACATTCACCTTCAATTTGAATGAAACTAAAACAGAATCCTGAAACCAAGGCAACAAAAATGTCCATGTGTGTGAGCGAGAAATAGGGGCTCAAAATGGGACAATGAAAGTGTAGGTGTCAGTACACGGAGATTCAAAGAGATAAGATAGATTTTTTTGTGTATAACATATAGGGTCCAAATCTTCATTTAAGGATTGATCACTGGTAACTACAAGAAGACACTTTCTCTTTGTACTAGTATGGATTGATACACATGGAGTATCACTATCAGCATGTGTAATGCGCTCTCGAATGTGCAATGGCTTGTACAGCCGTTGAACAAGTGGCTAGTCATAATTAGGGTCATCATAACTATGTGCTTAAATAATTGTATCCTCAAGAATTTAAGGACCTTGTGTGCTTGCTTACTTCTTAAGCTAAGGGTCAAGATCATTAAACCAATATATGTCTCTTTACTGGGATATTATTTTAAAACATGTGAGAAGTCATGTAATCCATCACGTAGCCTAGTCTAGCTCTGTCTAATCTGAAACATGTTTGATAGTAGTTCTAAGAGTGCACCAAATGAATGTTCGTTTGAGGACGTAGTCTTGGGGTGATCAATTAACAAAATTAAGCTCTTTGTATCATGTGCATTCAAGAGGTTATTAATAATACCTCAATAAACATAATATATTTACAATGCAGACCTATTCAAAAAACCTCCAACCCCCTCTAATGTATACACTCTCCATGGGTGGGGAGGGGGGGAGGGGTCACTATGCATAAAATGTGTATATTGCATGCGTTCAAGGACTATTTCTAAAAGTCCTTATCTGTGAATTTTTACAAATAATTTTCTATTCAATCTATTAATTTTTTTCCAATTCTATTTTATGGTATCCTTCTGTATGTGAAAATGTGAAAAATAAATAAATTAATAATCGTTTCTACTGCACTCACTTGATAGTCACATTATTATTAAGTGCAACCCCCCCCCCCCCCCTATATACATAAAAGTATACATTTTGGATAATTAATAGTCCTCTCTTGTTAGCTCACGTGATATGATACACAAATTGAAAAGTGATGCCCCCGGGAGGTAGTAGGGTCGTTGATGCCGGATACACTCATTCCACAATAAGATGTTTCAATTATACCAGGTGAGCTAATGGTCACCATGAAATGCGTTTCAATGGGTCTGAACAGGTAAAACGTTTCACATCTTGAAACATTTTTCTAATAAAGAGATAACATGACATTTTGCTTACAACAAGTTACCATAGTTTGAAGTTTTAGGACCTTTCAAAATTTGCATATGCATGTTCCCGTTTCACATCTCACACATTGTGATGAGTTGCTCCACCCACATTCCCTCACATCTCTCACGCATTGTGGCGAGTTCCTCCCCCCCCCCCCCCCCCCCCCCCCCCCAAATAAAAAAAAAAGCTAAGCGAAGGGATTTTAATTCAAAGATTGTACATAAATACATTAACAAGAGGACTTTCCATAATCTAGTTAAATATATATTCGAACGAGAGACAGTGTATTGACATACCTTCTGTGCTTGAGGAGGATGAACTCGTAGTGGAGATGCTCTCGAAATCAGACGACGAAGATGACACCTTCTCCAGCTGCTTCCCTTCACTATCTTCTCCCTCCTTGCAGCCACCATCGTTCATCCGAATCCATGGCATCGTCTCCTGCAGCAGCACAACCTCCATTACTCTGTCGGGAGAACCCCCTGGCCCCCCCTGCTGCATCATCAAGCTGTCCATTGAAGCTGTCACCACACCAAGGCGCTCTGCAAATCTGCGCCTTAAATTAGCAGCTGAATAACCGTCACTTTGGCTTCCATTCATGAACTCTTCTTCCTTCATGGCCTCTGGTTTGAACGGGCTCCTCAAGGGCATTGAATCGCTGCGGCTTCTCTGATGGTAAGTACCGTGGTGAGACACATTCTTGCGCTTTGATTGTGAGAGATCATCTGCAGGAGCTTCCATTGCGTGCAGTCTCTGGAGCTCATCTGCAATGGTTGAGGATGCCTTGCGATCAGAGTTCTGTGTGTTATTTTGCAAAGGGAGAGTACTATCTACTTCAATGCTAGGATCAATATTGCTACAAGAGGCAGCATTCTCGGCCAGGACA
Organism: Adiantum capillus-veneris; assembly: GCF_014529385.1. Lineage (NCBI taxonomy): Eukaryota > Viridiplantae > Streptophyta > Polypodiopsida > Polypodiales > Pteridaceae > Adiantum > Adiantum capillus-veneris. The sequence goes on from NC_140936.1 coordinate 108,446,503, forward strand.
GGAAGAGTTCTTTCATCAACAGTAGATTCATTGGTGCAAGCAGAAGCATTATGCATGTTGTCTTGAAGAGGTAGATCGCTTTCATCACCTCTAGCAGTAAAACTCTCCGTTTTCTCTTTCAGAGGGAGAGTGCTCTCATCACTGGTTGGGATTATAGTGCTTTGAGCTGCACATTCCTCCATAGTGATCCCTGGCAGTGGGAGAATACCCTCATCTTGAGTGGTGAGGGCGCTGTGGGCAGAATTTGCCACGTTTTCTGGCAGAGAGTGAGAGTTTTGGTCAATGGTAGGGCCATTGCTATGAAGAGTAGGATTCTGTGTATTTTGTAGCAGAGGGTGAGCGGAGGGGCTCTCATTGATGCACCTCTGCACATGGCTATCAGCATGCAGATTGTCCTTCATCTCTGGTAGAGGGCAAGCACTCTCAATCAAGATAGGTACATTGCTATGAGGAGCAAAAGTCTCCTTGTTATCTTGATGAGGAAGAGTGCTAGCTAATGGCAGGTCCGAATCTCTCATGGTTGTTGTGTCAATATCTGGAGACTTCCTCATCCCTGCATCATCAACGTGCTCCATGGCCGCATTGCTCGTGGTGGAGGTGACTGCAAAGCAAAGCCTACCATAAGTACTATCAGAGATAAAGTAACAGAGCCAAGAGAATAACCTTCATCACAATAATTGAAACAATTGTATTGAACCTTTGGTATTGTCTGATACAGACATACACAATGACCTATGAGCTTAAGGGAAGGGGTTTGCAAGATCTATGTACACCTACATCTTACATTCAGAAGCAAAGAAAACCCCTTCAGAACCCATTCTGTTACTATGTGCTCTCAACCCTCACCAAACTTCTCCGACTTTAATTTCAAGGGTTTTTACCTGAATTTTGAGCCATCTCATTGTCATTAGAGAAGTCCACATTGAAACCCCCTGCATCTTCACTCCAAACAAAAGGATCCTTGTCAATAGAGGGTGAAACCTGGCTGGAAGCCCTTCTAGGTCTACTGATATCCATATGCTCATCGTCAATGTTCGGAATTCTATGGTTCCCTGACACCTCATTGTAACTTGCACATCTTGTGAGGAAAGGAGAGGAAGACCCGCTGACGTTCAATGCAAACTTCGTGAACTCTGAAGAATTTCGCCTCTTTGAAGAGTTTCTTGAATTGCGTTTGGATGGAGCACCCACTGAGGTTTCACTCTTTAACTCTTCCATCGATTCTTCAGTAAGAAGCTGCCGAAGAGACGAACTCTTCCTTCTATGCTTCTTCTGTAACCCTTGTTTTGGCGAACCTTCTCGACTGCTTGGACAACTAGGCCTTTCTTCGACAGGGGGAAGTGTGATTGGAGGGATATATGCCAAGACCTCGTCAAAATGAGATGATTGATTGGATGAAGGATACTGAGTAGAGACAGATGATGTAAGGGTAGGCTGAGCTGAAGACTTTGTTGAGGCTGTCTTATCAAGGATCGTCTTCGCACCCAATTCTTGAGCTCGCGACACTAACATAGATTTTTCGGACAGAGCGCGTCGAAATGGAGAGGCTGCAATAAATGATGGAAATGGGCTATCACCCGCCGAAGCTGCGCTCACTCGGGGGCTGCTTGTTGCAGAGGCGATAACATTCAAAAGAGGGCTTCCTATCCCTGAAGTAGAGTGCCATTCGGAATCCATTGCATTCAAAACATCGTCTGTTGTAAAGTCAGGTGCTTGTTTCCCATCGAGAAGTGGAGACATTAATTCGAGCAAGGTCACCAAAGTTCCAGCTATCCCCTCCACGCCATGCTTTTTGATATAAACCAGCATGTCTGCCATTACTGGCACACCTGCCAAGCATTACAAAAACATACTTAAAATCACACAGAGATACATGATTACATGTCAGCTTGCATGCAAAGCACATGAGGAACTGACTTACCCAGAGCATCCAAGCCAATCAGAAGCCTCACAATCATCTCTTTCTTGGACCTTAGACGCACTTTTGACGGTGCTTTCATGAAAATCTGCACAAAATGGATAAATATCTAAGAATATAAAAGCGATGAAGCACCAACAATGAAAGTACAGCAGCATTTTGTATTCGGAGTAATCGAATGAGGGATGTATTGAAACCTGCTCCTCAGGAAAAGAAGACTCATAAACCATATCGAGGAGGGTGCCAACATCATCGCTCTCGTCTGATAAAAGAAGATTTTTCAGATCATCCTGTGAAGCATATTCAGTAATACAAGAGTATAAGGGATGGCATACTTATCAAGGTGTAATTGAGAAGGAAACAAATGAAGCAGCCAATATTTACTGAATGCTTGTAAAATTTTTGCAGAGAGCTTGTACTTTTGCATGCGCAAGTGCAGTAAAATGAGGAAAAGACTTGCCAGACTACTCTTGAAGGCTTCATTGATGTATTCAGCTTCTCTGGTCCTCTCCTTGATCCTGCTATTCCCGGAGAGAACTCTTGTGAGGAAGTCCATGATGCCTGCTGCCTAGGACGCGGCTGTCATGTAATTCAGAGCGGCAAGATTGGGTCAAAGCTGGGGAGATGGTAGTAGTCAATGTCCCCCGATGTGATATTCCTTGGAATGACTAGAGAAGCAGAGAACTGCAAAATAAATCAAGAGAGCTGCATGTTGATGCGCATTAACACCTTATGATTTAGGGAGTTATAATGCATAGTGTAAAGGGAAATCAAGGGTAGTGTATAGCTTGGTTGACAACATGTGAATGTGCAGCCTATAATATATATGTAAATGTAAAAGGAAGCATACATACATACACAAGCTGCAAGTGTAGGAATAAAAGCATGAGAGGTGCAAAGCTTGGGTAGTGTTACATCAAGCAAAACATGTGATGTGTGTGCTAACCTAAATATACACACTTAACAACGTCGCCCAAATTAGGATAGTCTTCTTAACAGCTTGGATTGGCTTTCTCAATGTTCGACAGGCAGCTTGCAGACTGATATAATCAGTGCTAACGGGTTTAGATAAGTTTTATTCGTGAATATTATTAGGCCAGCTGAGAGTGCAAATCTAAAACGACCGCTCGGAGAGTGAGTGCCACAACTCCTCTCCTTCACTTTCTTCTTTTTAATATCAGGAGGTCACGAGGAAATTAAGAGACTTGATCGCAATATTGGGGTGTGTGTGTGTGTGTGTGTGAGAGAGAGAGAGAGAGAGAGAGAGAGAGCCTATGTGGGTGTCACACGGACCGCTGTATTGTTTCCTAGGAGGTGCTGTTGACACGGGGGCATGGACTACAATGGAGCATTAGAGAGAGAGAGAGAGAGAGAGAGAGAGTTAGATCAGGGTGGCAGCTGCGCCACCGACCAATCAGGTTTCAACGCCACTGTGGATACGCACACTACTTACAAAACGCAGGCATTTTCAAGTGCAACCTTTTCTGATCTCTCTCGTTGAGGTGTTGTTTGTTCGTATTTGACGGATGGCAAGTGGCCACGCTTCACGACACTAGCATTCTTCACTACGCTTTAAATGCGCTCTCTCTTCTACTCCTCTCTCTCTCTCTCTCTCTCTCTCTCTCTCTCTCTCTCTCGTTCTCTCTCTCTCGTCTTTACTTTGTTAGCGTAGTGGAGAAAATCGCAAATCTCCCCGCATTCACCCATGTGGAGGCGCTTTCCAGTGTTAAAAAAAACGAGCTCCTGTCAAAATCTCTTGCGTCGTCAAAAGCTATGCGGAATAAAAATAGCGGAGCAGTTCGGAGGTTGACAGTGCGCAGGATTGACGGCAGGTTGATCTTCTCCAGAGGCAGGTTCGCAAGCTCAAGTTCTCTCTCCACAAGCAGGTTCGCACCCTCAGGCTCTCTCTCTCTCTCTCTCTCTCTCTCTCTCTCTCTCTCTTATCCACAATTGCTCCACAGTCTGCGGACGTTCTACGCGCGCTGGCTGAAGCACCACGTTCCACAAAACGGGATGGAAGGTGGGAGCGTCATGATCAGGGGTCTTGCGCTTGCGGGAGGGGGGCCCAGTGATAAGGAGAACATGGCAGTCCCACCAACAGTTGGAGGACCAGGTGGGGGGGCTCGGCCCAGCCAAGCTGATGAGGGTGCGTCCCTGCAGCGCCACACAGAAGTAACCACGGATATGAGAGGCTGCAAAGAGGGAGGGTGGCCTGCAGTCCAGCAATAGCATGTGCTGCTTGTCCACCATCACGTTGAAGCCCCTCCATGCCATGTCACCCACATCGGAGGAAGGCTCACTCTTTACTCTGTGCGTCCTTGACGTAAACTTGGTTGATGTAAATCTCTTAGCCTGTGGTGGGTGAAACTACTTTTTCGCCATGAGCAGGCACCGCTCCTGTGCATGTGTGCAGGCTAAGAGATACCTACTCCCGATTGCACTGACCTCTGCCTTCTAGGCTAGAAAGGAGCTTTTCATAGTGTTGACCTCACGGATATTGATCACTCAAGTTAAGAGATGACAACTAGAGCCTCATGAGACCAAGTCTGACTAATACCACAAGTCTTCTAAATGTAATTACAAACCCCCCCCCCCCTCTGAGCCCTGAAATCTTCAAGCCTCAAAACAAAACAAATGGTTTTGACAAACAAGTTGAAACCCCCAAAATTTTCCCATTTCCAAGATTTGTTCACAGCATAGAGAACACACTTTGCAATTAATCGAAGTTCAAAGCTCAATGTGATTGATTAATAGTGTGAATGTATTATCTGTATATACCTACAAGAACCAAGGAGAAGCCCAGATTTCCCCATAGAGAATGTGCAAGTTTTACACCCAGTATATTCACCCACAAAACAATACAATCATTCACCTCATCAAGCATGTGCGCAAACGATACAAAGAAATTGACCAAAACAATTCTTCGCAACTTAGACAGAAACATGAAGAAAATTGCAAAGTTTTTGATTCATGCTCCAGAGTTTCTGGCAATGCTGCACGATACGGTACTAGTGTTGATGAAATACGATCTACTGCATGCTGTCGGTAGGAGTAGTTGGAGGACCTCGAGGGCCATTGAGTACGCAGATGTCGTTAGCGGACCAGGGCTAGTCATTGCGCACAACAGTACTAGCAATTCCCTCTTATCAGCTCTACTTTTGCTTGGTGATTACTTGTTTCAGAATGCTAGCAATTGTCCTGTAGATCTTCATTGCTTGCTAGTGCATCTTGCTTGGATAATTTATTTGATGTTTTCAGACCATGGCTACCTTGTGCAACGTCTAGGAGAGGAGAGTTATTCTGCACGAGCAGGGGGTGTGCATGTTGACGATAAAGGGGTCTCACTGGAACAAATGGCAATAGTGTTCACGGTAATAACTAGGCCTTCTCGCTCGTAGAAAAAAAGCCTACCTCGTCGACGTAGCGAGAGCATTCTTCAATACCATAGATTCTGTAGGCCAAGCTCCTCCCTATCCATTCATGCAGTAGAAGGTCAACAATGTCGCTGTTTGCCTCGTCGCCATATTCGAATTGACCTTCATCTGCAGTAAAGCCTCTGCGCCTTCCGGGCGTAGCAATCATAGCAGCTATGTGTGTATGTCCACCTTCAACTACCTTACTCAATTCGTTTCTGCAGGCGCAACTACTTATGCCTAGCTCTACTGTGTTTCACTGTAAACAGATCAAGAGAAACTTGCACACAACTCCTCTATATTTGCAACAACGACATATTCCAACGTGTGGTGAGTAAGAAGTGCCACATTTTAATCTTGAACACTGAGGACATAGTAAAAAGGAACACACTGAAAATTGCATGCTGCCGTGGGAATGGCACGTTCCCTCGTATTAGAAAAATTGGGGAGGACTGTGCAAACTCCCTCGTGCAGGGACACCAGCACGTTTTCTTTTTTCTCAATAACATAAGAGATAAAGAACACATACAAATAATGAGATTACTCTTAGAACCTTCAGCATTCTGCGATCACTTTTCTAACTCTTCGTACTTATTTTTTGCAAGGGACATTCAAGAAATCAGCTATCGCTTGCCTCTTCTCAGTTCGAAACCCCACAGCAGCACAATCCAGCACCAGGTACATAGTTGTTTCAAACGCTTGAACTGTTCGTTGCTTAGCCGTGACTGGTAAGTAAATATCACAAGGTTCTCATCGCATTGAACCATTAAGATTGAGTCCGACTGAAGCCTTCAATGGACCATCACCGAAAGCATAGGATACACCTCAGCAGATCGAAAGAGAGACATCGCACTTCAATCAAGAAGAAGGCTAGATTTCTACCATGCTCACAATCATGGATTGATATCGTCAATTTAGTACACCGATGGAGTTCAGACATAGCAACGACATTCAGACCTTTAAGCATATGCTTTGTTTGTGGTGTAGTTTTCATCCAAAGAAGTGCCTCTTTTCATTGTACTCGAGCTCCAGACGAGACATCGATTGCAATGTTTGCTAGCAGTCTATTGGTATCCAGCTCAGAGGCTACACAAATAGGAACGCAATGGGTGCAGTGCTCCGCTTATGAGAACTCAAGCGCACGTCGCAGATATTGTGTGCCCTTACTTCCAAACTACACCAGAAGAATATTGACCAGAAATCAGCTTCACATACAGCTACTTAGCGTCATCGACATATCTGTCAACGCCATCTCAACAGTGACAACAATTGCACGAGGTACACTAGATAGACGTTCAATATTAGATAACCCTCTGCTATCATGGAGTAAAGAGCATAGAACAACCTTCACAGAGCAAGATCTAGCTACATCACAAGTGGCAGACATACTTTCATTCAATCTTGAGAACAACTTCGTACTACAGAAGTACATGTCGATGGCTCAACGGCCAAATAAGAAGCTTGGCCTCTGCGTACTAAGTCAAGATAGTGTGAGCAAGATCATTCAACAACAACAAGACAACGCACCTTTTGCACTGATGGCGTAACTGGACACGAGTTTGATGTTTGGTATCATTGAAAACATCGTTGAACCAGCCATTAGAAGAGCATTCACTGCTAGCGATACTTACGAATTTGCTTCTCTACAGCTCCGTGGCCGTCAACAATTGCTAGAGAGAACAGTTACTTTCAAGCCCAATGGCATGCCTGCCGCATCAAGCTCCATGAACGACATCACAATAGAGACAACAACGTTTCCATTCCTATTCCCTTTTGGGAAAGGCCAGTATGATGGTAAAATCAACTTCAGTATATATGTAAAGATACGTGCATCGACTCTGTTCTCCTTTTACACCCTGTACAAGCTGTACCTGCTCATAATGTACCAACTAAAGCAGACACTTATGTTGGCTAACAATACACACACGAGCTTGTTGCAAAGGGACATTGACAACTACAAGAAGGCCAATCGTACAGCAACTGACGAGGATACTGTGAGACATGTGCTTCGGTACAGAACCCCTTCCAGCATGCCAGGCTCCTTCTCGTGGCACCGCAAGAACCTAAAGGACTTGATAGCAATGGTGGACGAATGGGGAATGCCTGATTTCTTCTTGACTTTCACTGCCGATGAGGTCACAGACACAAGATGGCCTGAGATTGACACGATCGAGCTAATTGCACGTCATTTGAACGCCTCCTTCACTTGGACAGACTACCCAGTTGAATGCGCCCTCACCTTCCACACTAAGTTCCAAATGCTTATGTCCAAATATATACTTGCGAAAGGTGTGTTGGGCCGTGTGCAACACCACTTGGTTAGATATGAGGTCCAAAATAGAGGATCACTGCATGCTCATGTCATACTGTGGATGCATGAAGAAGACAAAGAGCAACTATCTGCTGAGATAAGTGCATACATCCCGCCAGAAACTAGCACTGTGGTTTTGCAAGCAGTAAGACGCCTTCGACAACTCGTACTCAAGAAACAACTTCACAAGTGCCGTATAAGTTGTTACCACGGTCAAAGAGATGGAGTATGTACACACGGGTTTCCATTTCATACGCAACCAAATCCAAACCCAGTCTTCAACGAACAAAATCACAGATGGCAATACTTCAGGCCCCGACATGAAGACAAAAATGTCGTGCCGTACCACCCTACACTGTTGCTGCTATGGAGTGCACATATGAATATACAGCGGGTCACCAATTCATTGTTGTCCTACTACCTCTTGAAGTATGCACTCAAAATTGAACCAATGGGCCATCTCAACATCCGATGCAGAGCACTTAGGTCTAGGTGGCCTTGACACTGTGAAATTGAAGCTGATCTCATCCTCTTTACTGTCGAAACCTATCTCAGCAACAGAAGTGGCATTAAATTGTTTGCAAATCCCAATAATTTCAAAGAGTGACACCATCTAATACGTCGACTCAGCACCCCCGACACTACGACAACGAATCATTTCTCACAACAATGATGTTGTGCTGCACCCTGTCGATCTGTACTGCGCACGACCACAAACTCTGGAGAACCTTATGTTCTACGACTTCCACAAGAATTACACAGTGACGAAAGGAAAAAAAGGGGAAAAAAAGTATTTCAGAGTCAAACACCTACGGCCAATTGCTAGAGCGGCAACACCGACTAGTCCGTTTCATAGACTTCCACCCAGGGCATCATCCGGAGGCTTTCTTTTACAACGTGTTGCTAAAGAGCATCACCTTCATAAATGAATCCCAGCTGCTCTCACCGGAGAACACGTCCAGGTTACACTATCTTGAGTGCAAACTTAAAAATTTGATACTGACAGATGAGGACCTTGAGATGTACATCATAGAGTATACACAACGAAATATGCTCACAACGTCAGATCAAACACACAAATTTCACAACATGATACTACAAAAGACATCCTCAACAAAGGCTGCCTCATTTCAATCTCCATATGTGCAAACAGACTACGAGCAACAGGACACGTCTTCTCGTATCTCTGCCCTTCTAAACGACTTCAAAACGTCCAGAACGCGTCACTGACATTTGAACAAGCAGAGATCTACAAGAAGCTCACAGCAGCAAAGGGTGGCCTGCATGTGATCATAGGCACTCCTGGGAGTGGCAAAAGATTCCTCATAAGATATATCACAAGCCAACTCATAATGCACGGGAAAACTGTCACACTCGCTGCTTCGATTGGTGCAGCGGCCACGAGGTTAAGTAGCATCGCAACAATTGTCCATTACCAATTCAAGATACCAGTGCGCACACAATAGTATCCCCTGTCAATCTCCGAAACTGATGACAGATACGTCAGTATCAAAGAAGCAGACACGATTATCATGGACGAGATTTCTATGTTGACGAAGCAAACTTTTGATCTCATAGTACGACAAATTGTGAATGTCACCAACGGCACACTGCTAGACCCATTCAAAGATAAAAAGCTCTTCTTGTTCGGTGATTTGGCACAGTTGCCGCCGGTATGCAGGCATAAAAGTGATCATTGCTATTCATGCCACATCACAAGCTCCACTTATTGGTCCACTACTACTACGTACATTATGTCTTTCTTAGTGCGCCATCTCTTTCATAGAGTTCCTCAATACAATAAGAGTCAGGCTCCCCACAAAGAAAGAGATCCACGATGCCCTCGGTGACCGCATCATAACGCAGGATCAAATAGAGCAACACATGGATAGGAATATGACAATCGTTTGCACACACAAGAGTGACGTTCGATATTATAATAACCTTCTCTTGGAATGCTTCCATCAGCATAGTCACATCATCCAAATCGGCCTCAAGACAGATGCACACAACGTCCCTGAGATCCAAGCATGGCTTGAAGATCCCGACTTCCACGCAATTGACAGAATAGCAGAAGGAGCAAAGGCGCTGATAACAGAGAACATAGACTTAACAATTGGAGCAGCCAATGGATCACTATGTAGCGTAGACGAAATCCTCCAAGATGAAGAAGGAGGCGTCAAAGCAATCAAAGTCACACTCGACACATCCAAATAGGAACTTACACTTCGACGGTCAAAGCATAGCAGACGGACATTCAATGGGCACTGGTACCATAAATCCGCATTCCCACTAGCTCTCGCCTACGCTATGACTGGACACAAGTCCCAAGGCGCAACAATCAACACCAACGTCTTGCTCATTGTAAAAGAAGTTTTCGCCCCTGGCCTTCTATACGTGATGCTATCATGCGTCACTGAGCGGACCCGGCTACATTTACTACAGCTCCCTACGCCAGAGATGTTCACACCATCTACATTTTTGAACTTCTAGCCGTGAATGTTTCCTACGCCCTCTTCAGTGTCAATTCCTCTTTCTATTAAACTGATGAAATCGCCTTGTATATAAACCAGGAATTTCTGTTTAACTACTTATCTTCTCTTCTGTGGACTTTTCATGTTCAATATGTTGCATTGCTGAGACATCTTCCCTATCACCCCTACTCACTCTGATCCACCTTTTGTAAATTGACTGCGCATCCCTTTTTCACTTCATTCATTTGAGTTTGAACATTTGTCGGACCTTATGCTTCAGAAATACTGCAACAGATCATCAAAATAATTATTTTTACATGCAGGAAACTGAATCAAACAATGGATCACAACACGGTACATTTTGCACGCTTGTCTGATCTTGCATCTGCCTATGTATACACATGCGAATCAATCACTCGTCTTACTGTGCAGCTCTTCAAGCAATACACGAACAATGCAAAGGAAAGGCAACCAGCGATACAACCTAAGAGATTTTACCTCACGACTAAGCAGATGAGACTGGCTAACTCAGCAGGCGAGAAACCCCATGCGTATATTGAGGGGTTCCATACTTTTCAAGAGCGTCGCAACTTCATGAATAAGTGCGACGCAAGATATAAAGCTCTAAACCAAACGATGGCCACACCAAGCACAGATAGAATGACAATAGGTACTATTAGAAAATAAAAATATAATGCCTTCTGTCTGTTACGCTAACCAGCTTGCTTCTACATCCTGCAGGTCTCATGAAGAAAATACTTCAAGAGCTTGACATCTAGTACGAGGATGATGACAATATGTTGCGTAATGTTGAAGCACAACAACTCCTCGACACAAAAATTGAAGGAGTTACACTGTACACGATGGAGCAGCTTCGGTTTGGTTACAACATTGATTTAGCTGAACTTTCAAAAGCTACTCAAGAAAACTGTGCCGCTATCTTGACTTCGGCAAACCACATGCACGATGCAACTAATCCACCTATCCCAATCCAGAAGGTAGCATGGCACTACAGTGAACACAAGGCAGTAAATTACGGACAACCAGCATCTCCATACGAGCCAGTTGCGATAGACCAAGGCAAGTACTGATAACAAGTATCACTAGCTTCCATTCATTTCTCTGCAGCACCATCATTTTTTAATTGGCCTAACCAATCTGCATGGACTACAGATTTAGACACTCATCAACAACCTGAGACAAGCATCGGCCTTCCATGCCAGAAAAAGTAGCGTCACAGGAAGAATACATAGTCTACAGTATACGCTGCACGAAAAACGATAGGACATATATCGGAGTTACAAATAACGTCCATAAACGCGTTAGCCACCACAAGCGCAATCCTCCGAGGAGAATGCAAGAGGACATCCATGCACATAGTCCTTTCGAGGAAAATTTTGAAATTACCACTTTAGCAACCAGTACCAATATACATAAAGCTAGAAACTTAGAACATTTCTATATTAAACAGCACAAAACAACAACTGCATTAGGTTATAACGGTTGTTCTGGACATCCACCAAGGTTGATAAAATATTATTTTTTGAAAAAAAACAAGAAGATATAGCTGCGAAGTTGTGCCATCTTCATTTCATTGTTTCGTTCACTGTCTTTGTCATATAACGTTGGTCATTGGCTACAACAATGTCTTTTTTTTTTCATTCCAACTATGGCAGAGATGACAACTTATCAACTTCTTTGATTTAAATGATTTTTCTTTTCAGTTTAGAATGGGTAGGCCGATTCCAGTTGATCTGATTGAGCAACAGTCAGAATTTCAGACTGCAATGTACATGTTGCAATACTGTCTTTACCCACATTTGCAAGAGCGGGTCTTCAGACACTACATGCATAAATGGAGTGAGTTCATTCCATGGCCAGTTCAGCCACCTACCCCATGGCATCCACATTACATCACGTGGAATACACTCGGTCGACAAATCACCATCGACATCGCCGTGCTAGCTGGTTGCTCCACAAAACACCACTGTATGTTGTTCGTTCAGATTGTGGACGTGCTCGGCCTACTCGAGACTATAGAATTAAATTACTCTAACGTGGTCCCCAGCCACCTTCAGTCAGCTAAACAATTCGTTTCGCGCTATTTTTCTGTCAACCAGTTAGCCACACGCGCAACTTCGAAGAGCATCTTACCGATATAGCCCTTTCTTCCTGCATTAAAAAATCCCACTGATATGTGTTGTTACCTAGTCCTCCTCCTCTTCTCCACAGAACTTCTATCCATTTCATTTTAAAGAATTCATTGCATGCTACATTCAAAGCCTTCTCAACTCTCGTTTTCTTAGTTCTGTTCTTACTGCATCAACTTTTTGGCATGCTATTTACATCAAATCGTTTCAGTGACTTACACTCACTTAGCGTAACAACATTTCTGCAAAACAAATAATAAGCGCTCTCTCTCCCTCTCCCTCTCTCTCTCACCTTTCATTACTTCATTATTCTTTACGGATGTATACTCTTGTTCATTGCTTGCATGAGATGAAAACAATATATACATTTCTGCATGTACGAGTGACTTCTACTCCATTACGCTAACAATATTTTCCAGAAAAAAATAAAACAAACTGATCTCTCTCTCTCTCTCTCTCTCTCTCTCCCTCCCTCCCTCCCTCTCTCTCTCTCTCTCTCTCTCTCTCTCTCTCTCTCTCTCTCTCTCTCTCTCTCTCTCTCTCTCTCTCTCTCTCTCTCTCTCTCAGCTTTCACTTCTATGTTCTTTTCACTAATATATACTCTTCTTCAATGCCGCGATGCTCCTACCACTTTGAATTATGCAGGCTGACGAAGCACTCTAGTTAGATTTTCAGATAGCTGGCTGCTGAGCCGATTGGATATAAATAATAACGAACTATAAAATTTGTTTCCACTTCCAAAGTGTCAGTGCCTTCTCCGAGCCTTGCGTTTCAGATGATATCTATTTGGTCATCATTCACACGCTCCTTCTCATTGAGCCGGCCACAAGATATCCCTTCTTCTTGGGAGAGGTTGTGGACCACCATCGTCAAATGATGCGATCCGTCAATTCTTCGCCTGCCCGAACCCACCGCGCTTGTGCATGACCCTAAGGGTGGGTTCAGACTAGGCGGCGGAAGAAAACTGCGAAGGGGCGTCAATGCGAGAGTTGATTGGTTGAAGTTGAGGCACTCTTCCCCCGGGCCCTCCATTTTTCTTCCGACCCTCCCTCCCTAGGAAGAGTTGATGGCCTCTCTCAGCCCCCTTTGCTTTTTCACTGTTCCGCCTCCACACTGTTCACAGTAGGCGGTGGTACATTTGCGAAGACTTCTTTCTTCCGCCGGCTCCCAGCCTAACACTACATTGCTTTGTGCTTTGCAAAGTTCTTCCCATATTGTGAACAATCAGAAATCTCCTTAATGGAGACTTGACACAGACACACACACCTTGCTTATGCATGACCCTAACACTATAATTTCTTTTAAAAGATGGTTTGAATTAATAAAAAAAGGACAACAAAAATGTCCCCAAAGGTAAGGATATGGAAGGTCCTGTGAACAACCCCAGAGGACTCATTATCTTGCCTTGGGTCCCAAGATTCATCATTTGGCCCCCATCCCCTCTATTCCTAACATTTTGCTCACTTACGGAGGCATTCAAGAGTTGTTTTGATGTCATTTTGGTCCCATAGATATGCATCTAAATCTTTACAAGATTTCCTAAGCAGTTGTGGAGGTAGCATCAAACTTTTGGAATCGTAAGGTTTTGTGGTACACCTTTCTACCCTAATCTTATCCTTGCCCTTCCATTCCACTTATTTTCTCTTACTAGAATGGAAATTCTAATAAGAGAAAATCATTTAAGTAGACCAAAAGTTAGTTTTTGTGATAGTACCTTGCCCGCAAAAATCATAGTCGTCCTTGACTATGCTTCTTATTAGTGGAGGCCCTTTTGAAGGTAGCATCTTCCGTGTTGGCACCCTATGGTTTTGTAATGCACATTACTACCATCATTACAACTATGGTCCTTATAATTTTCTCCAAAAAGGAATTAATCATTTAAGTAGAGGGATAAACATTATCTTGCTCTGACAATCATAGTCATCTTTGACTTCTCATAGACACTTCTAAAGGTAGCATGATACGTTTTTGCACCCTAGACTCACATTATTTAATTATGATGCATATTTGTTGTATATAGTAGGCAAGCATGCTGACAAGTGGCAATCATAATTTATGTATGGCTTATGAAATTGAAAGATACTTTATGGATATTTTATTAGGTGAGAGTTGTTTTTGAGCAATAGTTATTTGTTGGGGTAAAGGCCAATGGCCGCTTGATGACTAACCATACTTTCACTAAACTGCCATTAACTCTACTCCTACATATATCAATAAAGGTCACACACACTTTCATCTGAGTGTGTTGTTTCCCCAACTTTGGCTCTTCTTCTTCTTCTTCCCCTTCCCTGCATGCACGGGCACGTACACACCCCCACAATTGGTATCAAAGTCTCCTCCCTTGAATGTGAAGCCATCTCAAATTTGGCTAAGGATGTAATTTAGCAGGAAAGGGAAAAGTACAATTAGGCCATTTAGTGAATTGGACAAAATATGTAGTGCGTGGAAGGTGATAATCAACAGATGGAAAGATTTTGAGGCCAAACAGAAGCTTGAAAACCTTGGGAAATGCAGAATTGGGTAGTAAAAAGAGCTTTGGAAGAAACTCGACATTGCTTTACTACCCTCAATAATTTTTTGGCATCCCAAACATCAGATTGTGGCATCAAGGTCAGATTTTTGATATCCAACCACCGATATCAACATCAAAGTTTGTTTTTTGTCCGTCTTCTAGTGTGCTTGCATACCCACAGACACATATACTCTCACCATTCTCTCAACTAATGTGCTTGCATAAGCACACACACAGGTACTCTCACCAATTATTGTCTCGATTGCGACGTTTCAGATCAAAATCGACTGTCCTTGTGGGCCATCAACTTTGACTTTTGGCTTTGGTGATTTCGATGAGCTCTTTCTCTCTCTGGAGACAACACCTCTATCAGGTGGCAGAGGCACAACATTGGCTTCGAGTCTACACCAATAAGCAGGGTTTTTATAGGCTAATAGGCTGACCGGGGGGGGGGCACATAGCCCCCACATGCATTGTTTTTTGAGACTTTGAGTCTTTGATTTACATGCACATAGTGTAGTTGGCTTACTATAGGCACAAGTTTATAGATTTTGTTGGATACAAGACTATAGAGGCAATTTTGATGCAGTTTACAGATTTTCAATTGGAGTATGCATGGTACATGCATAGTAGCCACTTACTAGTGTTGTGTGTGCTCATTTGAGAGTAGGTGTCCTTGGAGCGATTTAGTTTATTGCTTGCATCAATTTCTAGCGCTTGTTTGTGCACATTTTTACTCGTGTATGTTGAGTTGCGGACTTTGCCTATTGTATATCATGTGGATCCATTTATTGGCCTTTTTTTGGTAGTTTTCAAGTATTTTCTAAGACTTAGACCGCACAAGCCCTTTCTGAGACTATGGCTAGTAGCTTGTGTCTATGCTTATCCTTTCGAGGGCCATGTGTGAGGTTTTTTTGAGTTGGAGTATTCTCAAATTTTGAGATACCTTTGGTATTTTGCTTGACGTCGTGTATAGTAGTCATTTGTTAGTGACAGTTGACGTCGTGCATGGTAGTCATTTGTTAGTGACAATTGACAATTTATGTCATATTTTACTCTCTTGATAATTTTTATATGTCATTTGGCTCAAGTTTTCACTCCCTATACAAAGGAGACTCTGCTGGATTTTTCACACGACTCTATCTATGCATTTTATGACACTTTAAGCACCATTTTGGCTTTAGATTTTGCTCCTATTATAGAGGAGGCCGTTTTGCCAAAATTTTGTAAGGTTTCTTGCCATAGTTTTTTGGCATTTTTTGCATAGTGCTCAAGTCTCACAAATATGGTATCCTCCGTTGAGAAGGACATTTACAATATTAGAAAGTTCGAGGGCACAAATCTCTCTATGTGGAAAGAGAAAAACTAAGACGTGTTAATCTAAAAGGGGTGAATGGAGCCGCTCTTTGAGTGTCCAGAGGGTGATGGTTCCATGTATGTAGAGTGGAAAATGCTTGATGCAAAAGTTAGGTTCACCATATGCCTACACCTCACAGAGTCTATATTTCACCATACTGGATGAAGCTACTACTAAAGCCTTATGGGACAAGCTATGCAATACATATGAGAGAAACAATGCAAGTAACAAAGCGTACTTCATGAAGAAGGTCTTTGAGCTTTTCATGAAAGAAGGTGACACAATTTTTGAGCACTTAAATGTGTTCAATGTACTTTTTCATCAATTGATGTCATAAGGACTCGATTTTGACAATGAAGTATGGTTCATCTTCTTATTGTACTCTTTACCCTCTTCATGGGACATATTTTTCACAACAATTAGCAACTTTGTACCTGAGAGAAATTTGGCTTCTTATGTTGTATTTCCAGTCTACTCCTAGGAAGTCTATGGAGCCTGCAAAGTAAGGTGATGCATAAATTGCTAGTGGCAAAGGTCAAAGAGGTCACACTCATAACCCTATCAAAATTAAGGATCACTAGAGGTTATTTGTGCAATATTGATTGCTATCATTTCCACGAGAAAGGACATTCAATTTTGTGCATGGCAAAGAGATAAGAAAAAGTCTCAAGAGAGTAAGAAGCCTGACAATGATGGGAAGGGAAAAGATAAGATCGACGAGCTCAATGTGATAGACACTCCCAAGATTGTAGATGTGCTTGAGGTCCAAATGTCCTCAGATGTTCTAGTCTTTACAATAGATCTTAGTCCAGATGCTCTTATTGCACGAGATGCTAGCTTTGATCTGAGTTGAGTCATAGATTTTGGAGCTAGTTTCCATGTAACGCCTCCCAAAGAATGGTTCTCTAAGTATACGCATACACATGGTAAAGTGAGGTTCCGTGATTCCTATAAGCTTGAGATACATGGAATTGGAGACATCATGCTAGCTATGCATAATGGCACGGAATTCATGGTCAAGAATGTTAGACATGTTTCCAAGTTACCAAAGAGTTTGATATTTTCTAGTCAGCTTGATGACTTGGGTTACATGACCACCTTTGGGAATGGTTAATGGTCAATCAAGAAGGGAAATCTTGTGATTATCAGAGGTGAGAAGCATGGAACACTTTACTCTAAGTCTCTATGTTTGTCTAAGGTGTAAATGAGGGTTGTTTGTCCATAGTCGAGCTGCCATCTATTATGTTGTGGCATAGCCGACTAGGCCATATGAGCCAAAAGGGAATGAAGACACTACCTCGCTTTGATTACTCTCTTGTGTTAATTTATTTCAATTTTTCTATGTGTGATCATTTCATGTATATGACGCAAAAACTAGGAACACCTCATTGCCATTGAATAGGAAGCATTTGTATCCACTAGAACTTGTCCATAATGATAGATGGGGTTCTATGGTAGTAAAGTCCCTAGAGAGAGCTATATATTTTTTAAATTTTATCGAATGATTCCAATTAGGAAGGTGTGGGTTAATACTTAACACCCTTTCCAAAAATTCTTAGTATTGGTTATGAATCACTCTGGCAAGAAGATCAAAAGCTTGCGGACTGATAATGGTGGAGAATATGTTTCCAAGGAGTATGAGATATGCAATCTTAGTAGAACTCGATTGTCAACGATGAGAGAAGGAGACTTGGTTGAATTTCCTAGACTTACCTTGCAGATGGGTTTACAAAAAGAAGTTTACATTTGATGATTCCAAGTCTAGAGCTAGATTGGTTTTTAAGGGATTCAAGAAATAGAAGGGAGCCAATTTTGATGAAATATTCTCGTCCATTCTCAAGTTGACTACATTATGCACAATTCCTAGCCTAGTATCCACTGAGGACATGGAGCTTTTCCAAATGGATAGAAGGTATCTTTTTGTCACGTGGATATAGAAGAGGATTTTTACATGATGCAACCTGAAGGTTTTGAACATCCTAGCATAGAGGAGCTTTTATGCAAACTCAAGAAAGTGCTTCATGGCTTAAAGTAGGGTTCATGGTAGTGATATCAAAATTTTAATGCTTTTACGTAGTCCCAAGGATTTAGAAAGAGTGAAGAGGATCACTACTTGCATACAAAGAAGAGGATGGTTACATGATGCAACCTGAAGGTTTTGAACAATCTAATAGAGGGAAGCTTGTATGCAAGGTCAAGAAAGCTCTTTATGGCTTGAAGCAGGAATCAAGGCAATGGTATCAAAAGTTTAATGCATTTACATGGTCTTGAGGATTTAGAAAGAGTCAAGTGGATCACTGCTTTTATACAAAGAAGAGGATGTTTACATGATGCAATTTGAAGGTTTTGAGTAGCCTAGTAGAGAAGAGCTTGTATGAAAACTCAAGAAAGTGCTTTAGGCTTAAAGCTAGATTCAAGGAAGTGGTATCAAAAGTTTAATGCTTGCAAATAACTTGTGTGTGTGTGTGTGTGTGTGTGTAGCATGTGCAACAAGCAAGGTGCATGTGACAAGCTGGCATATAAGCAACTCTTTGTAATCTTTTTTATGTGCAATAATCAACTTATTTTGCATCTATTGTGTGATTGTCTCTCTCTCAAGCATTACACTAACCTCTACAAGCATGCCATTTCCATGAATGGCACACTAATCTATCCTCCTTAACTCTACACATTGTATTAAAGCGTCGCTTAGATTAGCATTTCCTAATCTATTGAAATCCTAGGCATTCTCCCTATGCTAGATTGGATTGGCCCTCTCTCTCTTAGACATTGCAATTTCTAATCATAATTCTCATGCATTTGCATATTAGATTAGCATTAATCTACCTGCTAATGACACTAGTTCTGGCCATGTTCATGGCTTAATGCCTAGAGCCACTACCCTTGAGTTAGTGCAATAGATTAGATTACACTCTTTTGCTTGAATTGAGCCCTTACCAGTTCAATTTTTTTTATATTGAGTGAATACAATAAATTTGCATGTATCTTTTTAGGCATAGTTTTGACTTGACTTTTCTCATAAATAACCCCACCAACGTGCATTGGATAGTGTGCATGGAGCTCTCTAATTTTAGCTTCAATTATAATCCTCAAGTGTCCAATTCGGTGGAGGTTAGAGCCTCTAGTTATCTACTTAATCTTGTGTGTGTGGGGCTATGAAAACAAAAAGGGTGGGATCCACTTCTTAAAGCAGAAAGAAGCTAACTGGACCAGTCATCATCAAAAACCTCAATTTTTACTTGGAGTGCAACCACCACTTCCATGTCTCACTGCCCACACTACACCTTGGCACTACCATTCTGTAGATGCATCTTAGAAAGCTCACATTGTCATCCTCAGGTTGGGTTTAGACGGAGCGGCAGATAAACACCAGGCAAGGGCGTCAAGCTTCTGTGGTGTGAAGGAATTGGCTGAGACTTGAAGATGTGTGTTCGGACCCACCTTCGAAAACAGGCGGCACCCCCCTCGAAAGTGCTACAAACAGATGTGCAACGTCCCTACAAAATACCTCAAATAGCATGATAGAAATAATAAAACGCCCCAAATATGCATACTTGATGAATCCTATGAGCATATAATCAAATCATACATGAACATAGAGAGATAGAGAGCGGGAGAGAGTGAGAGAGCACGTGCAGGTGCACCTCCTAGAGCGGAGTGCTACGATGGCATGACAAAAGAGAAGAGTGGATAGGAGACAAGAATAATGCAGACACTGGGTGCAATCTCCCCCGTGCAAGAGTGAACATTTCCCTCTTGCACGTATTTACTTTATAGATTTCTTGAATGGTCAAAGTGAGTACAAACTAGCCGGCCGGTCATAAATGGCCAAAGTTCATAAAAGAGCACTTGAATAATAAAATGTACATAAAATATATATCCGTTCGCATAGGCCTAGATCGGTCAAGCCTTTTCCACCTATCAACTACAATAAATAGTAAAATATGAATTCCATTACATACCTCTCCGTTGGAAAGCAACTGTCCTCAGTTGCAAAGATAAGAATCTGCAAACTATATTGGTAAAAAATAGTGATTAGTATTTTGTGTAAGGAATATCTCCTATGAGAAATAAATTATTAAACTAAACAACATTGTTTATGCATGTCTTCATCCATATACTACCTATTCTAGTGTCCCATACCACTTAGAATAAGCAGTATATATCATACGTTGATGTATCATAATATCATTGGTCACACTCATCATTCGATAATCATTTCTCATCAATCTCAAGTCCAATTCCAGAAATACTGTCGTGATAGAAAATCATCAAACACCCATTCCAAATTCAAATCCAAATATCTGCGAACATATACCCGGGTAACAAAATCATACCAGTTACAGTGGTGGCCAGCCATGCAACATGATTTTGTGATCGGTGTTGCTTAAATCGGAGAATCTACACCAATAAGACGTGCTGCCTAAATCGATGAATCTGCACTAATTGTGGTCACCCAAAAGAGTCAATTGGGGCCTGTTGTTGCTTACCAAAAAGGCATGACTCTCGTTGTCCTTTGCATGCGAATCGGTGGTGCAGGTTGGGTAGTATTCGTGTTCCATACACTTTTCCACTTCATGTAGCTACCGGTATTGCTTGTGTTGGTGCTGGATGACAGTGGCCGCCATGGTGTAGCTTGACTATCGTATGTGGTCAACGACACTGGCTTGATGACGATGACTGCTGACGCTTATCTTAGCACGATGATGATGATGAGGGAAAAAGGATCTTGGGGTGCTTTGGATTGCATGTTGCCATTTTCTAGCATGACAGTGAAGCCATGAAGTCATCTTCTGCAGCAAGCAATAGATTCAACATATTTAGTCTTTTTTCCCCCTATGTGGAAGTTTGTTGGGGTTGGTTCCCGCTACATCTCAAATCCAAAGTCAGCTCATTTTTGACGAGAATTTTTGAGCTAAGTGCTCGTCGAACCACTCTCTGGCATCTCCTCGGATCATTCTTGTTATCATGCAAAGTGCTTCCCCGTTGCATTTTACAAAGCACCATTTGAAGGTCGTGTTCTACACACATCTTGAAAGCTTAGGAATTCAATCAATTTTGATCAAGTTGAATGTTTCCCTTCTACAAAACGCCACTATAGCTTTTGTACTACAATTAGCAAGTATAATCTCTTTGGTGAGGTCATATTTCTCCTCTTCTCGACATCTTCAGGCTCCTTCCTACCGTTACTAGAAAAACTCTAAACCTCATTTTTTTGTCCTATGATTTTCTCATACTATGGCTCTATAAGAAAGTGTATTATTCAAGAGTAAAGATAAAAAATATAATCATCTTACCATGCTTGCTAAAAAAAATATCCTATCTGTACGTGCTTATTTTACCTCTAAAACACAATGTTAGTGAATTTGGGAATTTCCAAGTTCTCACTTTCAAAACAAGCTTAAGATTTGACCACATGGACAAATCTTAGCCAAAGTTTTGAGAGCATGGCTTGGAAGAGATTTTCAAGTATTAAGTTGTGGAAGGCTTTGGTCTAGAATTCTTTTTTGAGACTTGTCCATATGGATAAATTTTCAAGACATTGGTGATTCCCAAATTGGCTCTAAAGTCTCAAACTCTCTAATATGGTGTTCTAACTTAAGGTTGGATTTCTAATCATCATTTTCCAAAAACAATTTGTATGTATTACTATATCATGAAAGAAAGATTCAAGATAACTTATCTCTTGTTATTGTAGCTCTTTTCTTTCCAATTTCCATGCTTCCCTATAAGTAGTCATGATTTTGAGATTGTTTTCAAAGCTCTGACACCACTGTTGCAAACATATGTGTGACATCCCTGCAAAATACCTCAAATAGCATGATAGAAACAATAAAACACTGTAAATATGAACAAAGAGAGAGAGAGAGAGAGAGAGAGAGAGAGAGAGAGAGAGAGAGAGAGAGAGAGAGAGAGAGAGAGAGCACGTGCAGGTGCACCTCCTATAGCGGAGTGCTACGTTGGTACGGTGATAGAAAAAAGTGGAAAGGAGAGAAGAATAACATAGACACTGGGTGCAATCTCCCCCCATGCAAGAGTGACCATTTCCCTACTTTATAGATTTCTTAAATGGTCAAAGCGAGTACAAATTGGCCGACCGGTCATAAATGGCCAAAGCTCATAAAAGAGCACTTGAATAATAGAATATACATAAAATATATATCGGTTCGCATAGGCCTAGATTGGTCAAGCCTTTTCCACCTGTCAGCTGCAATAAATAGTAAAATATTAATTCCATTACAGAAAGAACACCTTGGGTACACTGCTATCAACTTGAAAAGGGGACGACAATGTTGATCACAGGCCAAAGTGCAGGTCCATTATCCTGCAAGTCTGCACGTCGAGCCTTTATTGGATCCGAGTGTTCAAATCGATGCTCTATTTCCTCCTTGTTGTTGCCTATTGTGAATAAGGGGGGGGGGGGGGGGGGGGGGGGTGGAAGACGTTGAGAGAGGAGTGGATCTCCACCGCCCCCATCTGAACTCACCCTTAGTGAGCTATGGCCATTGCTAATCAGCTGGACAACCAAAGCGAGCATCTCAAAATTCTCTCATAATTGCTGCCCTACTGTGCACATCGTCCCACCTTGTCGAAACTACCTCTCAAAACATTGACCACCATCAATGGCCCAAGCTTGGCAACACTGCTTAGCGCATCTCAAAATGTTGTAGTTTTGAAGGCCGTCCCTGCCTTGCCACTTCAACTAAGTCTCAAAACGCCCTCACCAACCCCTCCCTGTGCTCCCACTTCAAGTGCCTCTCAAAATTCCCTCACCAAGCCCTCCCTGTGTTGCCATTTCAAGTGCCTCTCAAAACGCCCTCAACCAAGCCCTTCCTATGTTGCCACTTCAACTACCTCTCATCATGCCATCTCTGGGTGCCCTTGCAGTGCCATCCTCTCTTCCCCGCCTCTCAACGCACCATATCCAGCTATTACGGCTCTATTCACATAGTGTCTTACGCTCAACAAAACCACAACATTTACCTACTTTGGGCTTAGACCATCTTCCCACTAGGCATTTGGCCCTTGCTCCTACAACAACACATCAAATCAACACATTAAGAAGCACTTCAAGGTGACTTCAAACATCAATAATGTCAAAGCCTCATAACACTGAAAACATCAAGGATTCAACAAGCACTTCAACTCTAAGGAGCAAAAAAGGCTTCAAATATTCAAGAGATTCAAGGTCTCAAAGGATTCTCTTGAGCATCTTTCACTGGGCTACTTCGACAATACAAAGAAAACATCCAAATCAATCAAGCATTTCCATCATTTGTGACGAGCAACTTCACAGAAGTGAAGAGTGATTTCACACTTGGCACAAACGGTTGTAAATTTATTTATTTTTGCAAAATCAGTGTATATAATTCACATGAGGACTATACACTCTTATCAAAGAGTAAGAACTTCCTCTCAATGCACCTTTGGGATGTAGAATCATGGGGGGAAATGAAAAAAACTTTGACATGTTTTGCGGCCAAGGCTTCCATAGCTAGCAGACTAAGATCAAGGGTTATCTTATGAAGAAAACCCTATGGTCTATCATCAAGACATTTGAATAAGGTGAGAGACCAGAAACACAAGCTTCACAAGTAGATTATCAAAGATGAAATGAACAAGCACTTGGCATTCTACTCACATCCTTGGACAACAACCATGTGCGATTCTTGGATTCTTGCACTATTGTAGTTGATGCTTAGAAAATATTAGAGCAAGATTTGGAGCAAAAGCCAAGCACTCAAAAAAATCTTTATAAATGGAACTCTATAGCATGAGCATGGAAACTAATGAAGACATCACATCATTAGTTAACAAGCTTAAGAGCATATACACAGAGCTCACCTACATCCATTGTGTTGTGTAGACAAAGTTGATCAAGTAGCGGTGCTTCTAAAAGAACTCCTAGATTAAGTGTATGGCTAAATTGTACTTGTAATCAAGGAAAAGTATCCCATACCCTCTCTTGAGAATGTTATAGACTCTCTACAAGCTTTTGAAAATAAAATAAGCACACCAACATCAACACAAATGGAGGAGCTTACATTGTACGTTCTTCAAAGAAAGGTATATTAAAAAATAATCTCAAGTGTACACACTATGGTGGAGGGACAACCACCTCTCTAAAGAATATTTTTCCATCAACCCTTGTAATAATTGCGGAGAAACCAACCACTCAACAATATATTGTAGATATCCAGCTAAACCACCAAGAACTTCAAGCAACAACAATCACTACAAGGACAAGGGAAAAGGAAAAATAACATGGCTTCTTGTGGAGATTTTGATGACTCTGAAGGAGATAACGATGACATAAAGAAAAATGGTCATCTGGGGGTTGTATACACCAATGAAATATCAAGAAAGCACTCAGTTTTTGTATTCCTCATGCCCTCATTTTTGTTGTAGGAGAGGATTTGTGTGATCCCACATTGTGGTTGGGGGATCTTGTGTTCCATACCTTAATTTCTTGTAGGGGAGGTTTGTGTGCCTACACCCTCTGTGTCAAGGGGAGGCAAAATTGTGTACCTACCCTAGTGTATTTTGAGGGGAGGATGTTATGTGTGAATGCTACACTACAAAACCCATAAGGGGAGGGTTGTGGGGTTGTGGAGTTTATTGCACCTCACATCCATAGGAAAACCCCCTAGTTTCAAAGTCATACCGAGCATGCGTGTGCCTTTATGAATGCAAGAGGTGTGTATGAGCAAGTAGCTTGTGTGTGTGTGTGTGTGTGTGTGTGTGTGTGTGTGTGAGAGAGAGAGAGAGAGAGAGAGAGAGAGAGAGAGAGAGAGAGTAAAGGGGTTTTTAAAATACCCTTTGAACGCACGTTATATGAATATTTTCTTAAAGGTCCACCCCCGAGATAAAATCGTCCTTGAGGAGGTAGTGCTCATGGTGTTGCCCATCTTGCAACTGTTCAAAGATCCTTGCAAAATCTTCATCAATAGAATACTTGTATGTGTAGCATGTGCATCATGCAAGGTGAATGTGACAAGTTGGCATCTCTTTGCAATCTCTTTTGTGTGCAATAATCAACTTGTTTTGCATCTACTCTATTGTGCAATTGTCTCTTTCTTAAGCTTTACACTAACCTTTACAAGCATGCCTTTTCCATGAATGGCACACTAATCTACCCTCCTTAATTCTACATCTAAAATTGACCCTCTAATTTCAATAAATGTATTGACTAGAGCTCAATCTCAAGAAGCTTCCAAAAACAAATCTCTCAAGGAGGAACATAAACTTACTATTCAACCAAAAATTGAAGCATATCAGTGAGGACTTAAAGGAAATCAAGGAAAGATAAATGAGACAAAATGAAAGCAAAAAGGCTAAAAGAGAAATCCGTCTTAGAAACTGAGCTACAACAAATTAAAGACCATCTAAAACAAGAAAAGAAAAACAAGGGGCAAATTGGAGGAGTGATGTCATCCAAGACATCATCGAAAGGTTATTTCTTGGTTGATAAAGTTACAGAACCTTTAGAGGCTCTATTGGAAGCTTATAAAGCTAGAGTAAAAACTAATCAAATGGTAGAACAAAGATGTTGACATTTTCGTATCCGGATATTGAGAAACAAAGACTTGAAATGTGCAAAAGGCTCGTAGAGACAACTCAAGCTCTAATGGAGCCAGAGAAACAAAAAATCTTCAAATAAGAAGTATTAATCCACAAAGGGGTTGTGAAAATTGAGCACAAGGAAAATGAAACAAATGACCAAATGAAACTAGAAACAGAAACATCATTGGAAACTAGGGTAGTGGCTAATACCACAAATGACTCAAAGTCACAAATGATGATACCGATTCCTGAAGTGGAAGAGTCATGGCCACAAGCCTTATGGGAAACAATAAAGAATGAGAAGTATGATAATACGACTTTCAAGTTTGCACCTATCATTGAGATAAACATAAATCACAAATTTTACCCAGGAGATATACAATCTCTATATGGTCACACAATAATAGAAGCATCTATGGAGAGTAAACCTAAAATGTTGAAAATTTTTCCGTCTTTTATAGGAGAATACAAAACAAAATTAGAGGTTAGGGTAGTGCCCTCACAACAATGAAAGTCAATTTCAAAGATGATGGACACTAAGAGCTTGTATGAATTAATGTCTACTCCTATAAAATGCATGATAACTCTGTCCGAAGGTTAGACCACATCTATAGGGAGAGAGGAAAAAACTTAGAGAAGATGGGTTTGAAAATTCCTCTTCAAGTGATCCCCTTAGATAATGAAATGGGTAGAATGACAAAGAAAAACCAAAGGCAATTTACCAGCATGTGTAAACAAGATGGGTGGCTATTGTGAGGGAGAAGAATGGAATACCACCTTGCCAATGGAACATAAAGAGATAAAAATAATCACTATACTTGATAGTGGGGCTAGAGTTGCCATTTCCACCAAAGAGACATGGACAAATGGAGAAGACTAGCTCTCAAGAAAATGAGAATGAAATTAAGCTTGCAGATGGTTATGTTGAGAGGTATGTTAGAACATATTATGGTAACCTCTTGTGGGATAGAGTTTTAACATACCTTTGCAATAGTAGATTTTGGCAAGGGCAACAACTTTGATATCATTTTAGGGAGACCATTTATGTAACAAGGCTTAGAATGGGACAAGATTGGGGCTACGACCACTCTACTTGAGGCACAAAGAGATTACAATGATGATCAATGTAAAAGACCATAGCTACATAGGTGTTAGTTGGACTCTTGTGGAGGAATTTGACTTAGCAATGATCAATGAGTAAGAGATACATGCATGGCTATAGACTAAAGAAATTATTTGGATGTGTGGAGCTTCTGAGTGTGAGAGCTTGGCAAGAGAAGATTAAATCCTAGAGAGACCAATAGAGGATAAGGATCATATCCTGGAACCATTTCTTGAGGAATTGTTTTAGTCTTTTGGTTGGAATTAAATACTGGCTACTCTAGATGTAGGTGTAAGTGAGGTAACCCCAATGAAATTTTGTAATGAAGAGGGCAACGATATAGCACCCTTCTAGATGGTGAGTGTTATCGTGGAATCACAGTCATTGACAAGGATTTAACATTTACATAATTACCTAAAATTTTGTGTGATCACAAGGTCGTATTAACATATTTACATAATTACACTCAACATGATCACAAACAAACCGATTGAGAGAAACTTGGAAACCCACAAAAGCCCGCCGGGCAATTTAGTTTTCCTTGTAGGTCCGTTGGGTAAAACCTAATGCCCGATGGGCCTGCAACTAAATATATAGAGGGCCCCGATCGAGCCCACAGGGTGTTATTTCTTGAGCCACTATGAGGGGGAGAGAGAGAGAGAGAGAGAGAGAGAGAGAGAGAGAGAGAGAGAGAGAGAGAGAGAGACGATTGCCTTCATAGGTACACCAAGAGGAAAGAGGGAGAGAGGGGGTCGTGTAGGAGTATGCTCTACATTGCAGTGCACGACAGTAAGCGGAGTATTTCACCACACGACTTGGCTGTGTGTGTTGTGTGTGCGTTGTGTGGTAGTGTGCCTTTTGTCGTATTGCACGATAGTCATAAGGTACCTTACCACACAATGTGAGTGTGTGTGTAAGCTGTCCTATGGGACAATGCTTACCACTGGGGCATCAACTTGATTACACGAGGAATATGGTGTCCTTGTGGTAAGTATTGGCTCATTGTCTGGGTACTACATTGGTAACGTGGTGATTCTAGTATTCTTATTGTGAGTCAACTTCCCTTCCCCTTTCCAACAAAACATATGGGAATCAATCGGTAACGCGGCCATATGATGCTTGTATGCAAACCATTATGCTCTTTACATTCGGACGGCACTCGGTCGGTAATACGACTAATTGAGTGTCATTTGCTAGAAGCATTGTTTTTTTGCATAAATGTGGTTTTCAAGTCGTTAACCCGGCCGTATGAACGCCATATAATTTGTATGGGCATGTGCAGTTCATTTTTTAAAGTATTAAGTATATGGAATACTTGGAGCGTAATGTGGCCGTGAATTAGAGTACTTCATATACAAATGTTTAAATTGTTGTTTTTAAGTGTCCTTGTGAAAATATATACTATCTAATCATCAAAGAATGCTTTATTTATCACTCATCGTCGATAATATGTTAATTCTCTATGTTTATAAATAGCTAGTATACTTTCAATTTAAAAAATTATATGCACATATTTTGCATGTAAGACATTCATTTTAATCTTTTTAAAGAGAAAGCCGTTCTTTGCAATTTATAAGTGGTTTGTTAAAATCGCACCAAATTTTCAATGTTTTCTCATGGAATTGTATACTATTAATGTTTTAAAATGAGATTGACAATATGTACATCATGATGCACATGTCTTTTAATATATCAATTTTTTTTTGAAGTGATAACGTGCAAAATATAAACTCACATCTTGTGGTCTATCATAATATTTTGAAATGTTTTGGGTTTTTAACCTGTTTTGTTGGATCCCCGTTGGATCTGGATGCTTTTCTTAGGAGTTACTTGTTTTTATTGCACTTTGCATGATTAAACATAGCATTTTAAAGTGTAAATGATTATCAACCTGCATGAATATAATCTTGCACAATTTTTTGAAGCCTTTTAGTCGTATGGTTTGTTTGAAATAGTGTGTCGAAGTTCAACATGCAAAATATGAACTCATGTCTTATGATTATCAGAGTATGCTGAAATTTTTTGGGGTTTTAACATGTATTGTTTCATCTGGATGGTTTTCTTAAGAGTTACTTGTTTTTTTTTCATTTTACACGAATAAACATAGCATGTTAAAGTGTAAATGGTTTTCAATCTGTATCAATATAACCGTGCACAATTTTTTGAAGTCTTCAAGTCACGGTTATGGTTTGCCTGAACTAGTGTGAGAGTGCCAGTGCACCGATGAAATTGTTTTTGATATGTTGTTTTTATTGTCCAGTGCAAAAATGACGCCAGAGAAAAATAAATTTATTATGTGTGCCATTCAAAAAGAATGTATTTTGGAAATATCATAATGTGCAGATGCTTGCATACAACAGATTAATGAAAGTGATGTCTTCATTAAAGATCTCACTAACGTTATCTGGGAGAACACAGAGTGCAAGCTATGAGGCAAAGGCCAGTATGATTTGCTGATTCCCACAGGGATCTGAGACCCCCACCACAAGGTCAGGACAATGCTGGGCAATATGAAAGTGTGCTGCAGAGACTTAATAAGATCTCCCTCCCACTTGCAATATGGAAAAAATAGAGATGTGGGATACACAATGGGAGGAGCAAAATGTCAAGATGAAGCGGGTGAAAGCTCAAGACCAAGCCCCCTTACCCAAGAGATTGAAGATGGCCCAAGATGCGCAAGCGACTGTAAGTGGTCAATTAGATGCCAGCGCAACCGACACAATCATGTGCACAACATTGAATGACAAGTACGCTCATCTGGTGGCATTCCACATGAGGCCCTGGTGGAAGGTGCAAGGATTGGAGCAAGCTCTTTTGGTGTTTGCACATTATACACCATTAATAGAAATTTCTTTCTTTCCAGAGCACATTACATATGTAGGAAAATGTTACAAGGGAGGGAATGAGGAAAATTGATAGCTTTTAGATAGAGCAAGAAATGCAAACACTTCACCCCTCCATTGTAAGATGCATTGGCTTTACCATCGAGTCCCTCTAGATCACAATCTTTCCATACTACAATGGGGGCACCTTGGAGACATGATGTGCCACCTGCCATTTTCCCAAGAAGCGTTCAGATGCTAAATGCACATGCTACAATATGACTAGAGGACTGCCACCAACAAATCAGAACTTACCAGAGATAGAGACTACACATACCAAAGTAGTGATTGAGAAAATGCCAACAATCTTACATGCTTTAATTGATGGCGTTGCGACTTCTCACTCAGCTGGTATAGTGCACAATGACCTATATCCTTTTAACATAATGTTAGAGTTTACTTGCGCAACTACCATGACTAGAGCACTTCCATTGATTGCTTTGGCAAGTGCGGTTTGTGCTTTTGCGGTTTGTGCGATTTTGACGCACTTTCCCGCATCCACCTTCATTGTGATGCTTAAAAGGAACACAACTAGGCATTTCCTCTCCCTGCGCAGGCTATTCTGCAGGGTTAGTTGGTGTCACCACATGATCAGAAGAGTTAAATTTTGGCTTTGTCTGCTCTTGATATGTATCCATAACAGATCTATGTATCCACTGTCTCTTGCCTCCTTTTTGGTGAGCTCTTCTCTTGAATGCTTTGCAATTGCAGGTGCCTAAGAATGTTCACATTTCTTACAATTCTTTTTAATGCTACCCAAAAAATGGTCCCTAATACATGGTGCACCACCTGATTTTGTAGTGAAGCAAAATTTACATTGCCACTCTATATATCAACCGCATATGTTGTGAGCATAATCCCACTCTTTGCTAGGGGTTTTTTAATTCTTTGCCTTCTTCGTACCACTTGTGCCGACATTTTGCTCCATTGATTTCAATGTAATACGGAAGGCATAACAACTAGATGTTTAGTTTTAAAAACATTTTTCTTCTTTTCAATATGTAATAAAAAAACAATCACTAATAAAGTAATAATATCTACACAGTATGAGATTTGCAATGCACTCTAGTCAATCCATGTATCGACCACATACGTTGTGAGAAAACTGTTTATACACGCAATGCACTCTCTACACTACATTATGATTACAACAATGATATGAATTTGTCAATGCAATTATAAACATAATGATTAGCTATACATCCTCTTCAATTTGCAAACAATAAGACCCCTCTATTTTCAAATGGTACAAAGAATAATCAACTTCCACACTAAAATGATGATAATTATCTCCAAAACACACACAAAAGCAATAATATCTACGATCGGTCATGTCATGCACTAACAATCTTTCATAATACATAATGCACTCCCTATATAAACCAATGCATAAAACAAGGCAATGAAATCTTCAACACAATTGAGGACTGCTTGTACCCAATTAAGAATTGTAGCCCCCTTATGCATCCAATTCAATATATAAAAGCTATTTTCATCCAATTAAGGATTATAGCTCTCATATTGCGCAGTGACAATGTGTATCGATTCAAATCTATGATGGTGAAAAATGCAAGACTTCAAGGGTCTTTATATACCCAATACACTAGTACATGGCATCCGACCCTTGACTATCAACTTGTCATTTACATATGCTCATCTTCTAAAACCGGCTTTGGCCCTTTTATGGACCAATGGCTTCATCTCAATGAGCATGACTCTCTAAATGCTCAATTGTTTTGGCTTCATACCTTTATGTTGGATGAAGAATTTAAATATTTTTAGAAGTGGTTACCGAATTAAGTATTACGCTCGGCCCAAAAAAAGGACTTATGACTCTATAACCTTACATCAATTCATAAGGAGATGACTACCCGGCACTCGGAAACACTCCCTAGGGATTTGCCTAGTCAAAGTGCCAAAGTTAGAAGAGATTTTACTATATATAACTATGCCCGTCGGGCTTGTTTATTTTCTTGGCGGGCCCATTGAGTTATTATAAATTCCCTACGGGCCCGCCATGATTTTATAATAACCCGACGGGCCCGGAGGGAAAATAATGATACCTGATGGGTTGACCGGCTCTATTCATGTCATCATCAAGATCACGTTAATAATTAACGTGATCACGTCTTTTTCATGTGTAATTACTTGTGTTATTAACGTAATCACACGATCATGATCATGTCAGTGAGCTCCCTTACGTTTAAAGACCATGCACCTTGGGGGGTTCACTATGTGTAAAACTACCATATCACGTGCGTTCAAAACATGTTTGTAAAACCCCTTATCTGTGAATTTTGTTAAGCATATAATGTACCCTTTTCTTTTAAAATCTGTAAGTTTTTTTTCAAATTTGAAAAAATGATGCCCTTCTGTATATATATTTCTGTTAGTTTCAAGAACTTTAAATACCCTTCTGTTGAACTCACGTGATAGGTTACATTTTTATTAGGTGACCTCCCCGGGC
The DNA here is from genome assembly GCF_014529385.1 of Adiantum capillus-veneris. Lineage (NCBI taxonomy): Eukaryota > Viridiplantae > Streptophyta > Polypodiopsida > Polypodiales > Pteridaceae > Adiantum > Adiantum capillus-veneris. The sequence goes on from NC_140936.1 coordinate 108,478,653, forward strand.
CATGCACTTAAATACATAGGAAGTTGTTGAGTGTAAACGTATAGTTGATGAGATTTCCATTAGGGATTTGAGCAACAAAAGCGAGGAAGAATTCCAATATTAACAAGATAATGAACTTCCAGAGATAGATTCAGATGATGAGCTAACATGTAGCCCTAAAAACAAAATAAGAAAGAAAAGAGTCAATCTTCTACAATTTTGTAACTAGAAACCCATATATAAGAATGGTACTACTGCACAAAACAAGTTCAGAAGCAAAAGCAAACAAGAGGAAGACATATGTATCTTATGAGGAATAAACCACAGTATTTAATGGTCCTAGGAGAAAGAGATTGTGTCAAGGACAAGATCACAAGGATATTTACAAGACATGCTTCAACAAAGATGAAAAATTCTAAGACGAAGCAAGTCAAAAACCAGAGGCACAATTGAGACATCATCTATGATGAAAAAAACAGAGCATAAGCAAGAATATCAAAAAATGAAACAAACCTTAAAATAGGTCTCACTGAGATGGAGAGTGAAGAGGACTCAGACAATGATCAATTGACGTACCCTCTAACTACAAGAGATACACAATACAAAGTTGAAAAATAGTAATTCAACAATCAATGCAAGAACTTAAAGAACCAGGGGTAACTTACAATGGTCATGAAAAAGATGTTAACCTTGAGCGTCATTCTTACTATTATTTGTATTGGGTTATGGATCGGGCTTGTCGGTTCTACATGTGTAGTAATGGGTGATCGCCGATGATAGGCGCACACTAGAGAGAGAGAGAGAGAGAGAGAGAGAGAGAGAGAGAGAGAGAGAGAGAGAGAGAGAGAGAGAGAGAGAGAGAGAGAGAGAGAGAGAGAGAGAGAGAGAGAGAGAGAGACATGTTTGACTGTCGATCGAGTGTGGCCACCCATATGTGGACAAGACGACCCACATAAGTGGTCTGTAACCTAGTTTTTGGTCATTCTTGATTATATGGTGCTTGCTCTTGCTCTCCTCTTCTCTTGCATTATCTTGTGGCCATGTGTGAGCATGAGAGTGTGTGTGCGTGTGGAGCGAGTGCGAGCGGAGATATGATGGTGGTGGGGGTGGTTGAATAGCGGAGATGAGTTCCCTCTTCACTATGACACGGGTTTCCTACATTGACGACTACGTAGAGGTGCGCCAAACACTCGACTACGTCTTTTAGTTTACCTACATCCAAGTTGTGTGTTTGTAGCCTACGACGCACACCAAGTTTGATATGTACATTCAATCCCAAAGTTATGTAGGGAGCCAAGAGGATCACTGCTTGTACACAAGGAGGTTGAACAGTGGTTCCCTCATCATTCTAATCGTGTACGTGGATGATATTCTTTAGCTGCGAATTCCAAAGATGCGATTGCACTTCTTAAGGATGCCTTGGGCGAGCAATTTTCCATAAAAGATTTGTGTGATGCACATCATTTTCTTGGTATGCGTATCAAGAGAGATCGTAAGCGTGGAATACTTGAACTGTTATAGGAAGAGTATATTCACAAGGTGTTGCAATGTTTTAACATGCAAGCAGGGAAAACATTGAGTACCCCAATGGCTGCATATATAAAACTTAGCAATAATGATTGCCCCAAATTAGATGCTGAAAAGGTAGAGATGGAAAAGGTAGAGATGAAAAAGGTGACATATTCTTTGGTAGTTGGTAATTTCATGTTTGCCTTAATTAGCATGTGACCAGACATTGTATTTTCAGTGAGAGTGGTTAGAAGGTATATGGAAAATCCGGGCAGAAAGCATTGGGAAGCAGTGAAGCATATCTTGAGATACAACGAATGGTCATGCTTTGGGAATAGTGATGCATCCATAGTTGTATACATTGATTGAGGGACACCCTAGGTAACTTTATAAATACCCAATGACATTGCACAATTAACGATTTCAAAGAAGCCAAAGTTAAGTAACTTTAAAGATACCCAATGACATTGCACAATTAACGATTGCAAAGAAGCCAAAGTTAAGTCGTACTGTAAGGAGACACCAAAGCCAAGAGTTAGTTCAACAAAAACAAAGAGTGGAAGTAAAATCACAGTCCATAACCCAACAAGATCCCACAAAATTTCACCCTGCACCTTAGCATTTCAAATCTTACACCATGGGGGATCGAGTATAAGGTTGTGTACACAAAAGCCCAAAGAACACCTACTGATGGAAGTAATGGATTCTATGATGGTATGATGGTAGTTAAGGAAATAGAAGTAGCAGACCCAGGTGAGGAGTCCAAACCTATTTTCATTACCCAAGACCTAATGAGAACCGGTGAATCTGTACTTAAGGAGTTTCTCAAGGAATTCAAGGATATATTTTCTTGGACATGTCACAATATGAAGGGTGTTCCACCGTCCATAGTGCAACATACAATTCCAATGATTCGCACTGCTAAGCCGATCCAACAAAGACCCTGGGCCAATGAATCCTAAGTATGCAAAGATTTTCAAGAAGAACTTAAAAAGCTTATCAGATGTGGATTCATATACCCTATTGAGCACTCAAAATGGGTGTCTTCAATAGTCATCATGCCAAGAAATAATGGGAAACTCAAAGTGTTCGTGGACCTCAAAAAGGTTAATGCAGCCACATGGAGAGACCATTATCCATTAACCTATTGAGAATATGGGCTTGAAAGAGTAGTAAGAAAGGAGGCTTATAGCTTTCTAGATGGGTACTCATGTTACAATCAAATCACGATTGCACTAGAGGACCAAGCTAAAGCTGCATAACAACGGAATTTGGGGTGTTTGCATTTCATGTGATGGCTTTTGGCTTAATCAATGCCCTTGCTTTTGGCTTAATCAATGCCCCTGCTTTTGGCTTAACCAATGTCCCTGCTACATTCCAATGATCAATAAACACATCTTTTCAAGAATATTTAAGGGAATTTTGTGAAGCTTTCCTAAACTACCTTTGTGTTTATTAGGAAGCAACACAAGGCATGATTTGCGATACTAAGAAAATGACCTTTCATTGTCTTCTTCAATGGCTAACTTTTAGAAATTTTCATCATGCATCTAAGAAGTCAATATTATCCAATATTCAAGGCACCTTTACTAAAGTCAAAGCATCCATGTTTGAAGAAGAGTTGAAGCTTAAAATAGCTGTTTGCATGATGTTCGTGAATAGTGAATGATATTATTTAAGGTCTATTAGCAACGCCAAGATGGCAAGATTTACTAGATTGCATCGGCACTTTACAGCAACCAATTCACGGTTAAAACAGGCTGAGGGTACCACATTTCCTTTGCAATTATGTAGTCGTCAACAATCTCAAAGCCGTACCATCACACAAGATATAAAAGATCTTGTTTTTTCCTTTTGGCAAGCAGAGACAAGAGTGTCACCAAACAAAAAAGATGTGTGTCGGAAAAGATTGGGTAGAAAAGCTTACATAAGCATCTACATTTGCTTGATGAATCACATGTATGCTCCTAAAGTGTTGAAATCATGTTGTTATGTTCATGCAATAATGGAGGTTCTACATTACACTAGTAATTGCTACTTGACAGACCCCAATGTTCAGTCAAAGCTACTCTTTAGGTAGGTGCAAGGACCAATCAAAGCTACTCTTTAGGTAGATGTAAGGATCAAAAGTTTTTTTTAACTTTGGGATAGAAGGTAGCATGAGAACAAACAAGTACTATTACACTATCAATGTTCTAGCACTCTTCTAGCTAAGAGAACGTTGATGGTAGATTTAAACTTGAGGATCTCCTAAAGAAACTATAGATAGGTACAAAAATATCATGCTAAAGGGATTGGTGCTTCAAAACCACCATTGTAAGCACATAGGTATTATATACATGCACTTAAAAACCACCAATGTATACTCTTACGTAGTTTTGAGTTGCTTAGAAGCATTGAAAGTACTTTTTCGCTAGGTAGACAAATAGCATGAGAACAAAAAGTTCAATTACCCCTAAAAGTACTGTATTGATAAGTACTTGGGAACCTTATGGCACCAATCCTAAAGCTATAGCTACTTTGGAGATAGATAATATCCTTCAGAGTACCTGGCAAAGGTAGTAATGGAAGCACCATGAGAGTGAAGAGGTTCCTTATGTACTTTGTAGCTAGAAACAGTCTTCAAATACGTCACAAAGGCATTTATGGAAGTACCACGAGAGTCTAAATGGTTTCTCTAGGTACTTTGTTGGTAGAAAAGGATCATAGAGTTCCTTCAAAGGTACTCATGGAAGTACTATGATAGTAAAGGGGCTCTCTAGGGGCTCTGAAGATAGAAAAGTCATAGAGTACCCTCTCAAAGGTAGTCATGGAGTTTTGTGATCTTTGAATAAACCATTAGTCTCACATGTTCTCAAAGGTACTCATGGAAGTACCATGACAGTAAAGGGTCTCTCTAGGTACTCTCAAGCTAGAAGTCATAGAGTACCCTCTCAAAGGTATTCATGGAGTTTCATGATCATTGAATAAACTATTTGCCTCACATGTTCTCAAAGGTACTCATGGAAGTACCATGACATTAGAGGGGCTCTCTAGGTACTCTAGAGATAGAAAAGTCATAGAGTACCTTTCAAAGGTAGTCATACGGTACCATCTCAAAGGTACTCATGAAAGTACCATGAGGGTTTAAATGGTTTCTCTAAGTACTTTGGGGGTAGAAAAAAAAAGTACAAAATTCCTTCCAAAGCTAGTCATGGACATAACATGATAGTAAAGGGGCTCTCTAGGTACTCTAGAGATAGAAAAGCCATAGAGTACCTCTCAAAAGGTAGTCATGGAGCACCAAGATCTTTGAATGAATCATTAATTTGACCTGTTCTTTGCATTTACCAATTGCACATGTACATAGTTCTCCTATAGGTATAAGTGTTATACATCTCTAACACTTGAACCATCTAAATTTTATTATGTCCTTTGTTTTTATCCCTAGATCCATTGATTTTCACTGTAAGCCTCTGATGGGTTTCACTTTTTCTTGCACATGGGGAGCGTTACAGGAGGTTCCAAATAAAATACACACACATAAAGATCTCTCTCAGATGTTTTGAGGGATTGAAACCTTGGTTTGTTTGTAAGTTGAAGGACCATTACATGTGCTGCTTATCGATCATATTCAGATGATATACCTCAAGGAAGCATTCAACCACATGAGACAAAGCAAAACAGGAATGCACGGCGTTGGGTGTGGCTGCAACGTACAATAGTGTGAACACACTAATTAAGATGGTGTTGCAGATTAGTCACAAGTAGTCATTGCCTATAAGTTGAAAGGTCCAATACCATTACCACTTACCGTTGTCTTTTTTTTGGCACTTCTTTGATGCCTTCATCATGTCACTCAGAAAGATGGAAGAGTTTGGATTCTCATCACTACTGGGTACAATTTGCTGCATCGTATCCACTCCCTCTTGCACTACTACCTCTGCAAGGTCAATGTTTGCATCTTCCTTTGGACAACTTTCACCTGGTTGTGACTCAGCAAACTGTCTTTACAGAGGGCTAAACCTCCATAGCTGGAGTGCCCTCAATAGCCACAAGAAACTCTTCCTTTTGCCATATGAAATTGTATGGTTAATGCAGTGAATACCACTGTCCTCCTTTGACATGTCATCTTGTATTGGCGCCACACAAGAAATATGGGCAGAACCTGCAAGAAGATTAGTAAAGTTGTAGCTTGCGCAATCAACAGATTGTTGGAGGCAACTTGGGCAGTTAAATGAGATCTGAACCGATCGCAACCAACCTGTATGCAGAAGCATTGATTTAACTGAGTCTAGAATACTCCTCTTGCAGGAGGTGTCAGCACATATACCATCTCTAATCTAACCAACCAACAAAACACAGAGCATGGTATGCATGACCGTATGCTAAAGTGTACACCCAAACCACATCGAAAGCCAATAAATGCAAGCCCACATGTGACACATATTCTTGGAATAAACACCATAGCCTGTGAGTAGCTCACATGTTGGCCAGCTGTCAAAAGCAATAACATTGTGTCACCTTGCTTCACCTGCTCCAACAAGCTCTCACAAAAGTTAATTTGTCGCAAACACTGACTTGTTGATGCTTCCAAGTCAGTTTGTTCTTTCTGCATGACAAATTAAAAACAAATATCTTGTCCATGGGGTATAGATATGAGAAGCACCCTGATTAAAAAAGTACCATGACAAATACCTTGGGCACTATCACCATACCAAAAAACTAGCTTTCCGAAAAAACCACCAAGGCAAAGAAAGTTACCATGGCTTGTAAACAAACCACAACCACCATGACAGGAAAGACTGACAAAAAAAGCACCAAGACCAAGAAAAGTACCATAATAGGTACCTTACCGCACTACAAGATAACTTGAAGAAACAACCATGACCCATAAAACCACCATGGTAGAAAACACTACCATGACAAGGACCTTGGGCACACCCACCATAACATACAAACTCCAAGAAATAAACACCATAAGAGAACAAACTACCATATAAAATACCTTGGGCACAACTGCCATAACATACAAACTCGAAAAAAAAAAACACCATAAGACAACAAACTACCACATAAAGTACCTTGGGCACAACCACCATTACATACAAATTAAAAAAAAAACCAACCACCATAGGAGAACAAAATACCATGACAAGTATCTTGTGCACAATTACCATAATATACAAAATAAAAAAGAAACCACCATAGAAGAAAAAACAGAAATGAAAAGTACCTTTTATGCTGAAAAAACTACCAGACAAGTATCTTCTGCACAACTATCATGATATACAAACTTCAATTTAAAAACAACCACCATAGAAGAAAACAAAATAAAAAGTAACTTCTATGGTGGAACAAACTACTATGACAAGTACATTATGCACAATTACCATAATATACAAATTTCAATTAGAAAGAAACCACCATAGAAGAAAAAAAAGTGCCTTTACTAGCTTATCGAGGAGGCACTAATTAGAGAAGTGTGCCAAAAAAGAGAACATTTTGCCCACCTGTGCCTCTTGCCCCAACACTGTCAATAGGATGTGGCCAAAGTGATGGCTCCTGATTGCTCTTCAACCAATTTGTACTTTCTTGTCAATGCCACCTCGAAGCTTCTTGGAATGGTCCAATACTTGCTCACCAAAACAAGCCCATGAAACCTTTCGACCTGAAGATCCTACCGAACAGCTGAGCATCGCTCATACACAAACAAAGTTGCAAACTTGTGTGAGATCTCTGTGTTGACTGTCACAACTTGGTAGACTTTGTGAAATAGTACTTGGACTCTTCTACATACTCGGGTTGCATTATATGCAAAAAGAGTTTAGAAACCTTCTCCCGCTTCTTCTTGAAGATTGACAACCAATCCTCATCTACGACATTGGCCTCACTAAGGTGTTGGTAGAGCTTGTCTTCCAAGCTTAAGCCATGCTCCTCATGAAACTCTTGTAATGTATAACAGAATTGTTTTTTCTTGGGGTATTGAACCTTCCGTGAAGTTAATTCTACAAACAAAATTTGACAGCATAAATAGTCATTGAAATGCACATTTCTATCCGTGGTTGAAGAGAGAGAGTTGGTATCTACCAATGATTTTGTCATCGAGAGTATCAGATTGTTTGTCCAATGTTGTGTCCCTAGGCTTGCTACTGGATGAATGCACACTAATTGAACCCACATCAGCCGCTGCCTTCTTTGTCATGGTGCACATTCACAGAGGAGTCCTCATTCCCTGTACAAATAAACACAATGCTCAACAAAATAAGAAAAAGTGAGTGAGAGATATAGATAGATAGATAAATAGTTCTATTATCGTCCTCGGAGGTCAAATATGACCTATGGGACCAAATGAACATGTCACATGGTGTGAGTGGAGGTCATAAGTGACTCTCGATGCTCAAAAATGGCTCAAATGAGGGTCACAATAGAGAGTTGACATTGTGGTTGGGAGAGGAAGGTATGCAGGGAGAGCTCATGGCTGAATATATGGGGAAAATAGGACCTAATGTGGTCAAAATCTGAGCACTCAAGTAGTGTGTGGTACTCACTCTCTCGCACTTGACGAGGGCATAAGGTGCAAAGTCGATCAGACTCCTCGCCAGTGCCCCAACGTCCTGTCTCGCAGCGTAGAGAATGCGAGCTAAGACGAATGGAGGCATTGGTGCGGGTCGCACTCAATGGGATGGGCTCAAGGATGTAGAGATGGGTTCGGTTACCGCGCTCGGAGAAGAAATGAGATTTGTAGTTTGGGGCAATGTGTGTGGTGTAATGGCTAAAGTGAGAACCTTCGGATTTCTCCCAAGCCGTGATACATTGGCATTGTAAGAAGGCCTCATTAACTTGGGAGTCGATTGATGCATCCTTGACCAAGTGACATGCATCCCATCTTCCAAACCATTTCTTGATGTCAAGCATCCACCCCGAACTTATTATTTTGCTCTTGCATGTCTTTTGGACCTGGTTTGACTTGCTTCATATGCGATTCTAGAAAGTCGATACAAAGGGCTACGTTGTGTCTTAAGCATGTATTCCACAACCCTTTGCATGCCCAAGACCTCGATGGGAAGCGATCTGGACTCAAGAAGTAAGAGCATGTAGGGTGTTTGTGTCTTGACTTGGAAAAATCTGGTGAGAAAAAGCTTTTGGACATTCTCAAACTCTTTCCAAGTAGACTTCCCGATGCTACCACCCCACACCTCCACTCCATAAAGAAGTACCGGTGTCACCAAAGTGTCAAAGAGGTACTTTTTGTGAGCCCAACACTTGATCTCTCCAGCATTGCACATGTTCTCAAATGCATAATAAGCCCTGTTTCCGGCTTCCAAGCGATGCATTGTGGAATCCTTCCATCTATGATTGGATGGAACCTCAAAGCCAAGGTGCTTGAAGCTATCTACCACTTCAAGTTGCTCATTGTTGTATACAATGCATGGATTTTCATCATTGAGGGTCTTTACAAGCATAACCTTGGTTTTGGATCCATTCACGATCAGCTCGTTATGTAGGCAAAAGCGTTCCAAGACACTCATAAGCTTTTATGCATCTTCTAAGGTATGTGCCAAGAGCACTACATCATCGGCATAAAGCAAAAGCATGATCACCGCATTTCTGATCTTAACCTCTTCTATGCCTTCTTGTTTCATAAAATCAAGAACCATGCATTCCAATTCATCAATGAGTAGCCCAAAGAGGGTTGGGGAAAGTGGGCATCCTTGTTTGACACCAATGGTGCTTGCAAAAAATTCTGAAATTCCATCTCCCATACGTAGTCGACATATCAATTTTTGGTAGATGCAAAATACTACATGCATAAATTCTCTCGGCACTTGAAGGCTTTGCATACGTCTCCAAAGATTTCCTTGTGGTACCATGTCAAAAGCTTTCTTGAAATCCACAAAGCAACAATACAACTTTTTTCCTTTCAATCGAGATGCTTCCATAAGAACTCAAAGAGTGACAAGGTGATCAATAGTGCTATGATGCCTTCAAAAACCTGCTTGGCCTAGTGCACGTTTACTGTTCTTTTCAACCCATTCACTTATCTTCATCTCCATGATACATCCAAATAACTTTTCCATCAAAGAACCAACCATTATAGTGCGGTAGTTGTTCACATTATTTACATCTCCTCCTCTTTGCAAATGTTTAATCCAATTTTCACTCGAATCATGAGGCATGCCATTCTGAAGTGCAAGGTTAAACATATTGCATATCCAATATCGTGTTTTCTTGCTTGTCCATTTAATCATTCCAGCCTTGACACCTTGAATGTCCCCTACCTTGAGGGTAGCAAGTTTCTCAAGCGCGCAACATACATCTTCAATGGTAAAGAAGGGAGGCATAAATGGAAGGGAGCTACAACACTCCATCTTATCACATTGGGTTGCTTATAGAGGTTCTTGCAATGCGTATACATATCCTCAAGAGTCAAGTCACCAAAGCTCTCACTAACGCTTGCCTTTTATATTTTGCCAACACTTGCCACATGCATGTGCTTTGTCTTGTGCTAAATGAAGGTTTTTTTTGACTTCCCACCTTCTCCTCTTTTTTTGAAAAAGTGCTTTGTATGTGTGTGAATGTTCCAAATAACCTTCCTTGTCTTTTCTTGCATCGAATCTTAGCAAGTGTTTTTGGGCTTGACTACATTCCATGTCGAACCATTTCTTCTTGGTTCTACCTTTCTTAGACGTTTTGCAAGACCCGTGTTTCACCGAAAAGCATTCCCTTGCACAAGATCAAATTACTTCTTTGAAAACTTTCCACTTGCATTCTAATGTTGGGGGAGAGAGAGAGAGAGAGAGAGAGAGAGAGAGAGAGAGAGAGAGAGAGAGAGAGAGAGAGAGAGAGAGAGAGAGAGAGAGAGAGAGAGAGAGAGCATGGTGTACTCTACATACGAGGTGAAGATTGTTCTCGCATAGAGGCGACAAGCGCGTGCACTTATTTCTAGCTCTATCCATGCCGAGTGCAGGAAACTGAAGTAGCGCGTGAAACACTTCTTGCTCCGTAGCTTCGCATGCAACTATGTGAGGATCCAGCCCATGAGTGAGAATCTATTGCATCACGGATGGGAGAGGCTCAAAATATGCTCCCTTCTTGATACACCCTTTTGCATTTCTTTGAGACTTTCCACATCTCCAATAAATATAGACAAGGGAACAAATGAAGCCTTAGAAACACCTCAAAACCACCTAGATATGTCCTAAAAATTGACCACCTTTTCATGCCATCACCCACAAGATCAAGCTGATGCTCATGAGCAATAACATATCAGGTGCCACAAAGAAAGGCTAAACTTGGAGCTACACATGCATTTCAAGTTGAAATGGAGGACGATTTGGTAGACTCAGACCCACCTCTACGATATCCTATCAAGTTAAACAACTCCTATGGGAAAGTGCTATATAACGCATTATTGGACATTGGAGCTCAACACAATCTGCTATCCTATGGAGTGTGGTGTCAGTTAGGAAAGCCACCTTTATTCGAGAGTACCATTCAAGTCAAGGATATAAATAAGAAGGAAACTAATGTCTTCAAAATCCTACATACTTTTGCCAATTATGACAATGGGATCGTGGCTCAAAGCTTTTTGTTCATTATTGCGGGTGCTATGGAGGGTAACATAAACATGGGATGTAAGTGGATGTTTGCAACTAAGTATATTATTGAATGGGAGATTGGGAGTATC